>NC_138734.1:6061334-6698723 GCF_965113295.1 Leuciscus leuciscus
GGGCTCAGGAGCAGGTTGAGCACTGCTTTTGCATTGCAGTGGCAAACTTGTACAGGGTGTTAGTATGTTAGCCTACAGCTAGACACTTAGCAACAGACAATCAATCGAGTGCCTTATATTTACGTGCTTCGGAGTGTCACGGAAACACTGCACATTGTAAATAAACAGTAAATTCAGAGAATGATTGGAAAAATGTCAAATGCTGACAAGTTTTATTGCTACTATTATTACTATTCAGGATAAACTTGATAGTTAAGGTGGCTATATGTAATATAAGAATGCGCAATGCTTGAGCTTCATGTAAACATATCGCAAGCGGTGTTGGTCCAGTCAGTGACACAGCAAATACGCGAATAAGAACGTTGAACTAGGGTTTAGAAATATAGGAACGACAGCTTATGAATACTCAGGATTTATTGTTAACCCCAGGTGAATTATGATCAGTGTGAAATGTGTAGCAAGGATCCCGTTTACCTGGGGTTTACAATGACCCAGGGTTAACTATTTCAAGTATGGAAAGCCCTTTTGTGCCCTTAATAATAACATTTTACATGGCCGTTAAATTGAATCATTATTTGTGCAAACTACTGCCATATCGGCCTGCACAATAAATAAATAAATAAATAAATAAATAGAGTTGCATATCAAATTTAAATTACAGTTTTAACAAACTAATAAACTTAATGTGATGCATTTTTGCAAGTCATTCATAAACAAAGCTGGTAAGAAATAGGTAAGATTTCTGCACTCAAAATACCATGGCATAACTTATTTAAATAATCATATTTTTTAAATGCGTGTATTCAAATTGCTTAGAATCCACATAAAAAAACATTTCAGTTAAACATTGTGAATCAATTAGTTAAAATATGTGAGATTGAAACAAACTGGATTGATCCATTATAAATATATTAAAATGGTTATTGTGTATTTTAAAATCATTCAGTTTATTAGTACGGTTACAATAATATTACTTTCTTACTGGTTATATTTATGTACTGTATGAACACATATATCTCACATTATGTTTATTAGTTCATGTTAAAAACTTTGTAACCCAAATTGATGGAAATTTTATATGCAATTAAAATGCATAAATAATAAACTTCTCTCTATACTTTTTTCCCTCTTTTGAAAAGTCATAGAAATGCTATCGTGGACTTTTCCTTTTACTATTGAAGAAAATGGGAACACACAAATTATAATTTTACACAATTTCACTCAAGAAGTTTAACTTCTGCTTCTGAGAAGTTGAACCCTGGAAAAGTGAAAAGGGTCCATTGAGGTGCAATGCTGCAGAAATCTCAGCATGATGCCCACGTCTCCCCACAGTCACGTGACCAGAACTCATCCAACTGAACAATCTTCAGGGCCATAAACACAATTGGTGTTATGACAAATGAGATTAGAGCGCACAGACTACAGGTCACACTGACAGAAGAGGATTACGCTCCTTGCAGACAGACAGACGACAAAAGAACCTGGACACCCAATGACTTAATAACTGACTAATAATGTCTTCTACAAACAGACCCCATCTGCCCACAAAAAAAGGGCAAAAAAACAGAATTTACTAGTACTATATAATATATTTATTCCAGCAGACAACCACTGTTGGTGGCAAAGGTTTTTGGTCACTAAGATGTTTTTTCAAAGAAATTAATACTTTTTTCAGCAAGGATGCATTAAATTGATTCAAGTGACAAAATATTTCCATTTCAAACAAATGCTGTTCTTTTGAACTTTCTATTTAAAAAAAATCCAGAAAAATAAATAAATCACGCTTTACACAATCCCCCCCCTAGAATGAAGGATCATGTGACACTAAAGACTGGAGTAATGATGCTGAAAATTCAGCTTTGCATCACAGGAATAAATGACACACTAAAATCTAATCAAATAGAAATAAGTCATCTTAAATTGAAACAATTTATAACAATATTACCATTTTTACTGCATATATGATTAAATAAATGCAGCCTTGGTGATCAGAAGAGACTTTGAAAACATTAAAAAAGCGCATACAGTACATTACAATGGCCTTTTTTTACTCTTAAGATCATGAGATTGGGGGGGGGGGTGTGTGTACGGGGTGCTGAATTATCATAAAAAATAAGAGAATTGAAAAAAAAAACACCTTTCAAATTTGTGATGAAATATAACCAAGGCATTACCCATTTCAGCACTGCAGCATGAATTAAAAAAAGCCTTTAATAGGATAATCATGAATCTCTCCAAATATTCAGCCTGAGCTAGTATGTGGTAAACAGAAAACCTCTCTGTCATAGTACAAGGGGTCAGTGGCTGATTTAACATGTCTGGGCTTTAAAAAAGAAGAAAAAAAAAGGGTCAGAGGCTGAAATTTAGTGGTGACGAGTGAATAGCAGAATAAGCAGTCAGTCTCAACTCAACAACACACGCTAGTCACGCTGAAGCTAATCCTCCTGGAGCGCAGAAAACCCCTTCGAAGACTACATGGCTTCTATTCACACTGGTCTCTCGCTGACTTCAACACACACACACACACACACACACACACACACACACACACACACACACACACACACACACACACACACACACACACACACACACACACACACACACACACACACACACACACACACACACACACACACACACACACACACACACACACACACACACACACACACACACACACACACACACACACACACGCTGTACCATGAATCCAGTTTTCCTGCAGTCCTGAGGATGCACAGGCTGATCCCGCTCCAGCCTGCCCTTGTTAATGAGAGATCCCATCCAACACAACATCTTTATCCTCTCCAGTCACAACTCACAACAAACAGCTCTTAACCGCTCCACATCTTCAAAATGATGCTCATGTTGTTAGAAAGAAAAGAATCTGTTTACTAACAGGTTAGTGAAGACGTTGTGTGTCTCCACCTCAGAGATAAGGCAGCTTGCATCAAGTTCATTTTACCCATAATCCTTTAAGCTGACAGCAAATGACCTCTTTCCATCGTGATGGCAGGGCAGACATTTTTGGACTGGTCCAAGTCCAATCCCTGCACTGGACACCTTCACTTTCCCCTGATATTTAGGAAAACATCTGCACAGTTCCAGCAGATTTGCTCATGCTCACACAGAGGACAAAAGCTACCTTTCAAAAGTTTGAGGTTTTTCATGTAAGACTGCATTTATTTGGTCAAAATTACAGCAAATACTGTAATATTGCGAGAAATGATTACAATTTAAAATAACTTTTGTATTGTAATACATTTTAAAATGTAATTCATTCCTGTTATGCAAAGCTCAAAAAAAGGGGCAAGAATAAACCTGGTGTCCCTGATTCCTGTCCTTTTCGACAACAGCACTTGAACGCGACGAGCTCGTACTCGTAGGACATTTCCAACAGCATATGACTTCAACATAAACATCACTGCTAAAATAGCTCAGAAAAGTTAACACTGAGAAAAGCTTCATTCAAACACATGTACAGTACAGGCCAAAAGTTTGGAAACATTACTATTTATAATGTTTTTGAAAGAAGTTTCTTCTGCTCATCAAGCCTGCATTTATTTGATCAAAAATACAGAAAAAAAAGAAGTAATATTGTGATATATTATTACAATTTAAAATAATTGGTTTTCAATTTATTATACTTTAAATTATCATTTATTTCTGTGATGCAAAGCTGCATTTTCAGGATCATTACTCCAGTCTATCACATGATCCTTTAGAAATCATTCTAATATTCTGATTTATTATGAGTGTTGGAAACAGTTCTGCTGCTTAATATTTTTGATGAATAAAAGGTTAAAAAGAACTGCATTTATTCAAAATAAAAAAATATTTACTAATAATATAAATCTTCTTTACTATCACTTTTTATCAATCTAACACATCCTTGCTGAATAAAAGTATGGATTTATTAAAAAGATTACTGACCCCAAATTACTGACCAGTAGTGTATATTGTTGTTACAAAAGATTTCTGTTTTTAAAACATTTGCTTATTTTTTATTTTTATTTTTTACTTTTTATTCATAAAAAAGTATCCTAAAAAAGTATCACAGGTTATGAAAAAATATTAAGCAGCAGAACTGTTTCCAACTTTGATAATGAATCATCATATTAGAATGATTTCTAAAGGATCATGTGATAGACTGGAGTAATGATCCTGAAAATTCAGCTTTGCATCACAGAAATAAATTATAATTTAAAGTATAATTAATTGAAAACCAATTATTTTAAATTGTAATAATATATCACAATATTACATTTTTTTTTCTGTATTTTTGATCAAATAAATGCAGGGTTGATGAGCAGAAGAAACTTCTTTCAAAAACATAAAAAATAGTAATGTTTCCAAACTTTTGGCCTGTACTGTATAAGTGCTCTTTTAGCTTCCTAACGACCCAAAGTTAGTCCTTACTCCACCTGAGAAGAAACCTAAGAGCTGAAATGTGCTTTTAGGGATAGAAAACACACTCTCTAATACTGGAATGAAGAAACATGTCCTCATAACGGTGATTTGACCACCAGAGGGAGCCGTACACAGACCTCTTGATTCTGATGCGAGTCACTCTTTACCAATTATTGGATGCATTTTTCAGGGGTGTACAGACAGATGATGATCCGTCATGTACTAACAGACATAGCCACTAATTATCCAACAGAATTCACAGTAAACAACAAAACACTACATTTAATTTATCCCAGATCTTTCCCTCTCCTTCTCACTCTTCCCTTAGGTCAATTTACACTCCGTCATTGGTAAATCAACACTCAGGCCCTTCTGATGTTTCACGGTGGTCTCCTGGGACGATCTCACACAGACTGCTTTAATGAAACGACTGATCTGCTTCAGTCCCCTGATGAAACCGCACACCACAGATATTCATTTCATCCAGTACAGATGGGCATTTCACAAGCTCTTGAGAAACGCTGGGTTGAAAACGAGTGTTCGGCTGAGGAAGAGGTTATTCCCATCACACTGACATGGGTTTCATCTTCAGCAGCATACTTACACACTGCGGAGTGTGTGAATCTCATTAGCCTACTTCTGTTTCTGTCTCTCCCCCGTGCTTCATCTTCTATTTTAGTTCTGCTACCCACATTCACACAGACAAAAAAAAATTAAAAATCATGTACAAACCCGCTAGTGAAGAGAAACCGTTCTTAAACCAGCATTCAAAACACTACACACATCTGAACGCACAAGTGTTCGAGACAGAGACCTCAAACACCTCAAAACAATATACTTAAAGTAGGAGATGACCTTTTATAGATTGTTGGATAACTAGTTTAGTTGGATAACGATAAAGTCCTTCCAAGTGTTTTTGATTAGTAAATGAACAAAAATGTATAAGGGAAAATAATAGGCTAATGTATAGGATGATATATCATGTAGGTGTACTATGACATTTTTTGCACATCATGCTTTGGGGTCTTTGAGACCATAAACATCAAGAACGTAAAGTCAACTCCAACAGACCAGGACAAATATTATTTTATATTTGAAATATGACCTTTTAAAAAGGTTCAAGCCATTTTGGGGATTAATAAAAAGTTTAATTGCTAAATTACAATTAAAATCTGAGACGTGTGTTGATGCATTATAGGTTGGTATATATATTTTTTTTTTTATTTTTTTTTTTTATTGAGGACATGGGTATTATTAATATATCAGGATATTTTTATTTTAATCAATTTTTTTGTTTTTAAATGTATATTTATGTTTTTTTATTTCATCTTTATTTTATTTTTTATTTGTATTTATTTATTTATTTGCTGACTTTAAGTGTACCATAATAATATTATATATAATTATATATATATATATATATAAATAAATAAATAATTATATATATATATATATATATATATATATAAAATAAAAATATCCTGATATATTAATAATACCCATGTCCTCAATTACAAAAATAGATCTGATGGATCCAAAAAGATTCATATTTTTATTTTTAAAATGCATAAAAAAATGTTTTAGGAAAAGGGTTAGGATTGTGGTCAGTCGGTAGCATTACAGACTTAAAAAAATAGCTTTATACAAAACAATAGTATGCCTTCATGTTGGTAGCAATGTAAATGCATGTATCAGTTTTTTTTCAATCAATTTATCAATCAATTCAATCAATCAATTCATCATTAAAATATAAAACAAAAGCTCTCATTAACGTATCCTGTTAGTGACCATTTCTTTCCTCAATCACTCATCTCAGCGGATGCATGCATGTGCACAGACAGTCTGTCACCCGTGAATCCTGTGGTCCCACAGTCTGTCGCTGTCTGTCTGATTTCCTGTATCATTCATTCAATCTGCAGTCCCCCCCTGAGTACTGTATGTCTCTCCATCTGTCTGTCTGCATTGCTTTGTCTAAATCACTGTACAGACACAAAGACAGGGACGCAAGCACATGCAACTTCTCTGCTATGAACAGCTCCATGAAACATTCATATGAATCCAGTTATTACAGCTTCCCCATCCCCCATCATAAGAGTAAAATCCCCGCATCCCTCCGCTCCTGTAAATCCCTCCATAGCAAACATCTGTCTGCGCTGGTGGACACAGGGACATTAAACACCATCTAGACCTCTGCATGTGTGTCGTGAAAGACAATGTGTGTTAAATATTAGACAGGTAAAAAAAAAATCTGTATCTTAGACAGGACAAGTGAAACATGAACAAAAATGGCACACGTGGTTTAAGCTAAATTTTTCTGCATCGTCTCCATCTCTGAACTCACCTCTGTCCCTGCGGTATCCTGGTGTCGCTCATGCCTTCATCATTTTAGATTTTATTTGGAGTGTGAGCACACACTCATTTACACACACATACACACGTCGCCGATCTCAGCTAAGCCGTCTCTCTCGCTCTCTTTGTGACATACACACACACGCAGCTCCTCTCTCCTCGCACACACTCTCGTACTGACACCAACGCCGTTTTTCCTGCCGCTGTTCCTTGGTAACGGTGGAATCCGAGCCGCATCTCTCACACACACACACACACACACACACACACACACACACACACACACACACACACACACACACACACACACACACACACACACACACACACACCCCGCGCTTCTGCCCTCCTTCCCCTCCTATCCCGGTTCCCTCCTCCTTCTCCATCACCAGACTGGCCACTGAAATAAATATTTTAGCATGCAAATGTAGCGCGGTGTTGCTTTTCACTCCACTAACATTTGTGTCTTCCTACTGTTTGGCACACTGAAATATTTTACATTTATTCATTAAATGTGTTCATCTTTCAGTGCATTTTAGGTATAAAGAATTGAACACCCAACCTTGGTGCTCCTAGAGTCCTACAGTATCAGCTGTGCTACGGGAATACATGACAAACAAGAGATAATTTTTTTTTTTTTCAATGCTTAAACTCCAAGTCATGCAAGTTTCATTTGGTTAAAAAAAATAAATAAAAAAAATACCACTTTAAGAAGTTTAAATTCAGCTGTCAATTATGAAGTAAAAAAAAAATTACGTTTTCCTTACTCCTCAAGCATATGCGTGTATACACAACTTTCAAAGAATGTTTTTTTTATTTATTAATTTTTTAAATAAATATCATTAATTAATATTAGTTCATAAATATCATTCAGATTTTGGGAAGTTGCAACACATGACATTGTACAATCTGAAGTTCTGAACTAAATTTCCTTGTTATTAAATGGTCAAATTATCTAATATTTTAAGAGACATATTGACCTTGACAGTCATGAGGGTCACAGAGACAAAAATTCCCATTTTATGTTTTCTGCTTGTTGGATGCACCACATGACTTTATATTATTTTATTATTATTACATTAATATTGTTGATAATTGTCTTGACAACTTATTTTTCTAAGAAACAGTAAAAGATTGAACCAAACTACTTAAAATCTTCTTTTCATGAAGCCTTCATTATGATCAGTTATCAGTATAAAGTGAGTAGTGCCATCCTGATCTTTCTGATATTAAGCCCCACCAAAAAGTGTGAATTCAGAAATGAGAAACATGATCATAGAAGAGTTGTATTCAAGTTATTGCATGAATTAATTAAACTTACTATAAAGCTGAATAAATAAGAATATTTATTCATAATGACAATAATATCATAATATCTTTCTGAATATTTTTGACAGCATTACTTCCCAAAAATCATGTTCTATGCATCAAATTCAAAGCACTAACTACAAAGTAAATAAACAAGCATACTTGTCTTTAAGCTGGTCACAGTGGGTGAAATTGCTCACTCATTTGTGTGGTGTATTAATTGACGGGTCTCTCAGCAACTACTGACACCATTCTTCTGCTCCCATGAGACCAAACTCTTTGAGGCACTGCTAGGTAACTGGGTTACAAACGCAAACTTGAGCTGGTACATAGAGAATGTGAATAGAATAGAGGAATATTAATAACTGATAAACACTCTTCAACGGAGCACACATGACATCGGTTTATGGTCAAGTCAGCATTACGAAACCATTTCCAAAGGATTGTAAAAGCCATCCATTAAAGCATGCTAAAATGTTGTTAGCCGTCTGTAGGAATGCGTTAAAAGTTTACTAATTAAGGTCTTAAAAGTTCAGTGTCAGCTTTGATGACAAATCTGAGTCAGCTCAGGATTTTTCCATGCATTGACACAAGCCCTGTTAATGATAATCCAATACTGTCATTCTGATCACTGGCTGTGGGCAAGTCAAACAAAACACCCTAAAACTCATTGCAAAAGTGAGTACTGAGCACTTAAGGGATAGTTCTGTGTGTGTATGTATGAATTTATTTCTTCTGCTGAAAGAATATGGGTAACCAAACAGCTGATGGGCCACATTGACATTGAAAAATACTATGGAAATCAATGAGGCCCCATGAACTGTTTGGTTACTGACATTCTTCAAAATATATTTTTTTGTGTTCATCAAAAGAAAGATATTCATACAGGTTTGGAACAACTCGAGGGTGAGTGAATGCGGGTGAACTATCCCTTTAAAGTACTGATAGTTGAGCTACATCTGGTTTCCCAACAAAAAAGCTCTCATTAACTTTAATGATTATGACAACACTGCAAAAGTGATGTCCCAGAATACCATTATGGCCTGAAACATGCTCTAAAAAAAGTATGCAAAAACAGATGCTTGGCCAACACATTGAAAATGTTCAGTCTTGCTGTGCTTTACACCACAAGCGACAGATCCTGTCAAATACAGTCTCTATGACAATGTTTTTCTGACATCTAGTCATAAACACTTGCAGAGCAAGCTTCTCTTCAAACAGTTACTGTTGCACGACAAAACTTTCCATCAAGCTCTCAGTTTATGGTAATGAGAGCGTCATTTGTGGCAATGTTTAGATTGCAAAACGCACAAGGGCTGTCAAAATGGCTGAAAAACAAAATTCATATTTTATCCTTAAAAATTACTAATATTCAAATGATATTTAAATTTAAAAGGCATAATTTCAGTTGTAGGTGGAGAGGAGCTTTTGAGGAGCACAAGTGGGCGCAATGAGCAAAATATTAATGCACCGCATTAAATTGTTTATCAAAGCAACGAAATTACATAACTGTATGTACAAAAAAAGTGCATGACGTTTAAACTAACGTTTATAAATCAAATATAATTTTGTAAATTGCATAAACAATTACGAACAAAACAGCATCATGTATTTATACTTATACCATGGTCTGGGTGAATACTCGATTCTGATTGGCTGCAGGGTGTCCATTAAAAAGTGATAGAGGACACCTAGTGTAGATAGAGGACACCTAGTAAATAAACCGTCAGGCGTAACCAGGGAAACCAAGTTATTGTTTGTAAAAACTTTAGATCTCTATTGTAAAACTAATTAAAATATAAACGAATGTTTTAAAAATGTGTTATTTGGCAAGTGACCATGGTATAAGCGGGTTAATGCCCTTCGAGGTGTCCATTGTCAGGTATTAATGGACTTCGGCGGAGGCAACCATCCTCCGCTGCGCGTCGTACGGTTCACGCCTCGCCGTCGTCCATTAATACCTGACAATGGACACCTCGTCGGGCATTAACCCTTACATAGTTTAATACAAAGAGCCAAAGCGCAGATCACACAGAGTTTTAGCGTATAAAAATATGAGATGCAGTGGATTGGAAAAAAACCCCAAAAGTCTTGAGTCTCTGTCTTCTTACATCTGTCACATTCTCATCGTATCTCATGAACAACGAATAAGGCTGTCTGAAGCACACCTTAACAAACTACAGCTGGTCCAAAACGCAGCAGCTCGAGTTCTTACCAGAACCAGGAAGTATGACCATATTAGCTCTGTTCTGTCAAAACTACATTGGCTGCCTATTAAACATCGCATACATTTTAAAATATTGCTGATTACTTACAAAGCACTAAATGGTTTAGCTCCCCAGTGCTTGAGTGAGCTCTTAACGCATTATAGTCCTTCACGTCTATTGCAATCTCAAAATTCCGGCCAGTTAATAATACCTAGAATATCAAAATCGACTGCTGGCGGTAGATCCTTCTCCTATTTAGCACCAAAACTTTGGAACAGTCTTCCTACCATTGTCCGGGAAGCAGACACACTCTGTCAGTTCAAAGCCAGATTAAAGACACATCTCTTTGACCTAGCATTCACATAATACATTATAGACTTCTATAATTCAATGTTAGGCTGCATAGATTAGGTCAGCCGGAACCGGGAACACTTCCCATAAATTCTGATGTACTCGTTACATCATGAGAAGAATGGCATCTACGCTAATTTTAGTGTCTGTGTTTATCTCGAGGTTTTCCCGCAGCCTGCCGGATCCAGGCCGTATCCAGATCTGATGAAGGACCTTCACCTGGACCCGATGACAACGCAGTGCTGAAGTGCCAACTAGTCTCTCCCTATGGAAGATCCCTTTACCACTCTACAGATAAGGCGTTGTCAGGAAATTTCGTTTCGCGTTCCTACCCGAAGTGACAAAATAAAATAAAATTCTCGATCAAAATTCATAAGGAAAGCCCAGTACTTTGTTTAGGCTTGGTCTGTAGGGAATTCCAAACCTGCGCACATATATTCAAACGCACATAACTATAGAACCAAAAATACGCATGTGAACGCCATCAGCGTTTCTCACAGGTTCGCGTTTAAAGTCTGTGTAGAGAGAATGGTGTCGTCTTAGCGGCCCCTAATTTAATAACAAATGATCATTGCGACGGAAGCAAATCAATCAAAAATAACTTTAGCTTGAAAATAACTTTATTAAAGAACCGCTATAAAGCCAAAACAATCTCTGTTACCTTAAATTATACGCTTGTCTCTGTAAAGCTGCTTTGAAATAATCTACATTGTTAAAAGCGCTATATAAATGAAGATGACTTGACTTGACACCTACAATTCGAATGCACCGATTTTGCATTAAAATGTGGATTTTTATTTCAAATTTGATGAATATTTCAAATTTTACATTTTAATTTGACAGCCCTGAAACGTCCTGTACGTCTTATGAAATGTGGAACTGACCTAGTTGCTTTCACCTACATCAAGGAATATCCATGGAACCTTTCCATTGCACAAAAGTGGAAAGTTTTATAGTGGAAAAGGGTTCTTTACATTCTTAAAAATAAAGGCTCCAAATTGTTTTCTGCAGCAATGCCAAACAAAAAATCTTTCAGTGAACAGTTTTTAAAAGAACCATATTTCTTTACAAAAAAAAAAAAAAAAAAAAAAAATCTAAAGAACCCTTTTTTTCCACTAAAAACATTTTGTGCAATGGAAAGGTTCTTCATGAAACCATCTATTGGCGAGGGGAGCACTGCAACCAATGAAGGATTTTTCCTAGAATTGATGGTACTGGTGGAATAAGCGTTCAGTAAAACCAATTCCAGATAGGAATCCAACAAGTGAAAGCAAAGAACATTGAGGCAAGAGAACAACAGTAGATTGAGTGCATTACGTATGAATTAAATTACGATTAAAGAGGACAGGGAGCTCTCTGATTAACCCACTGCTTACATAACCACTCAGGATTTTATCTGCTAAAACGGTCCATCAGACAGCAAAGAACATTAGAAACGGGACAGCAGAGGGACAGGATGATAATAATCATCCCAGGCACAAGAAAATCCCCATGTACACTCTGCAAAAAAAAAAACATACTGATATTTACAAGTCATTCACTTTCTGAATTACTCTAGAAGCAACTGATCGCACAAAACTACTAAAAAGTAATAGGATAAGGGATGAGACGTTTTGAAACACATCCAGTTGGCTGAAATAGCTCTACTAGACATTCTGAAATAACGTTCAAGCTCACCTTAAACCTTGAACCATCAAAGAATCTGATGTTTTACCAAATCAATAATTCAACACTCATAAATAATGAGAAGAAATCAATGAATAAATAACCACATTTTGGATTAAATGGAGATTTTCCTGAACGGATCAGTCAAAAACAACACTAACCTTAAATATGCCTGACTGAACGGTGATCTTCATGTATCAGCAAAGTAAACAACATTGAAGATCAACCTCAAACTGTGCTGATCTCCATTTTCAATCTCACCTGTGCTCTCTTCCTCCTCTCGTGCACGTTATCCAGGTGAAAAGATCTTCTTTTACTTGCTCTGGAGGGTCCATCCAGGCATCTTTCAAAGTCATGCTGTCTAAGGACCCTTGAGGTCTCTAATGCTCCAGAACTTCCAGGCGAGGAGTGCTTATTCCTCTTCTTGCGTCCCGGTTTGGCTAAATCCTGTCTGTGGTGCTCAGGGCCCTCGATCGCCTTGGGTTCAGGGGATTCCAGGTCCCTGGGTCTCCTAAACAGGCTGTGTATAGACAGAAACACCAGGGTGCACAGGACATACATGGTGGTGCTGACTAATAGCGTCACGAACGGGTCCGCCAACACGTTCAGTCAGAGACAGAGATGGAGTAACCTGTAAAAGACATTCCGGCTGATCTCGTTTCAGGGTCAGTGCCGGCACAGAACACTATCTTCTGGTTGAAGTTACAGTCGTGATATCAGCTCTACTGCGCTGTGCATGTGTAATGGTGAGCCTTTCTGTCAAATTGAAGTCCAAAAAGAAGGACAAATCCAAACAACCAGTTTTGGAATAAAGTTCCCCAATAATAGTTGCCTTTTGCTTCTTTTCTCGCCAGTTCTTTGTTGTATTCACAAGGAAAATTCCTTCTACATGGTAAGACTGCTCAGTACATGTTATTCCGATGCCTCAGAGCTTCTTCTAATGCTCATTTAGACAGATAATCTGTCCGTGATCTGATAGGCAAATGAGATGGCCTCTCACATCTCCCAATCTCGCCCGAGAGAGGATGAGGGAGGGCCGACTAATGCACACCTGCTTTTAAAGCCCACAAAGCCATTTTAACCTACCTGGGCAAATCTATAAAGACACACCCTGATAAACAAGCTCATGTTAGCCAATGCAAACACACGCATACTTGCGGAATAATAGATGAGTAGATGGTTTGCTAACCAGGAAAGGCTTTTGAATGTTTGGGTCCTTATCTTTCACATCTCTATGCCTCTTGGAGAACTTCCAAAGGTAACCTTGATAACACAACTGGTGTATTCCACAGAAATCAGATCGACTGAGTAATCATTAAATTCTTCATCCAAACAGATGCATAATCGCCATTGGCACAAGCTGATATCCAACAAATCTTCACCTCCTCTTGCGTCACTAATGGTTTTATGTTTTGTTTTTTAATGGTTCACAGGTCAGACCACTCCTTCTGTTATCTTTATCCCAGTTTGTGGTTCATAAGTATGGGCAAACTCCAAGCGGTCACAGCCCGGCTGCTCCTGCGTTGCTGGTGAAGTGAAGTCCCACACCTCTGCTGAGAGAGAAAATGCATTTCACTCTTTCTCCCTCCCTTTTCCCATGGTGTCCATCTGTCACTACAGTACATGAGAGCTAAGCGTCTCTTAGCCGATGATGTAACGACTGTGTTTGTATCTATGCAAAAAAAAAGGAAAATCAACTCAAAAATTTAAATGCACCTCTGAGAATAATAAAGAAGCTGGTCCCTGATTGGTTGTTGCCATGGTGAGATGACCTAGTTGAACTGCGTCTTACAAACTTGCCATCATGTTTCTGCTGTGCGACAATGAATAGAAAATAACATGGAAATGGACGACCAAAAAGAATGGCTCACAGTGAAAACTGACAGTGTCAATATTGAAGGCTGAATTTTGATTTGTGGTCATAACGGATCACTGCAGCTTTGTGGTAAAACTTCAGGGAAAAATAAACTGTCACTTTCACTGTGTGAGTGCGGACTAACAAAAGACCTTCTGGTTCATTACCCTTTTTAGGGGCCTATCACATAGGCTACTATAGAGTCAGACCAAGGACAAACAACAAGAATGCCTGTTCTAACCAAATTAACCAATACAGTAGTTACAGATCAACAAACTAAAAAGAACATTTGATTTAAAAAATGTATGTGAAAAAAATCATTTCACTGCAAACAAATGCAGTATTTTAATAGAGCAATAAGTGACATCGGTCTGTGATCAAATCAAATCTGTCTGTGATCAAAGTCAAACCAATGAAAGGAACAATCAGATCAGGGTAGGGTAGATCAGAACAAGATAGGACTGCAATATACTTCAGTGAAAAAAAAAAAAAAAAAGAATATGGCTCCACTAGAACCATATCTCATAAGTGTTGACAAAGCATGAAACAGGTCACTGAGAGGCCACCTTACTTCACCAAACAAATGCAATACAATGCAAATGGTAACTATATGCGGCGTCTTCCATATCACTATATTACAATTCCATTAGAAATTATATAAGAATTAGTTCACAATCAATATATTAACATATCTATGCAGAGTTAGATTACCAAAAATCTAAAAGTTGTTTTTTCCCAGAAGAATTTGAGATTTTCACTCAAATATTATTACATATACAATCTATTTATTTAAAAATTTGTCATGTTGTGATTCAACTTTCCAAGATTCCAAATGCAAACTACTTTTTAAAGGATTTTTTCGTTCACTGGTGTTATGCGTGTTGTTATGTGATATGTGAGCTTAGCTGATAAAAAGCAATAAACATGAAATTATATGATAGGTCAATGAACAAAAAGCCTCAAGCGCTGCTATGACTCAGCATAAAATAAAACAATACAAATCCAATAAAGTAGATATCAGTGTAAGGCCATAAAAACAAACATCTTGATAAGTCTCAACAATGTTGTTCCAAACATGTATGAATTTTCCTTCCTTCGTCCATTTCTTTTTTCTTTAGTCTTTCCATTCATTGCAATTGCATGGCGAAGTAAGGCCGGTGCAGTTTCAGAATATCTCCTTTTGAGTTCCAAGTAAATCATAAGGGTTTGGAAAATCATGATGGCAACAAATATTATATTTAGATAACGAAATATCAAGAAGTGCAAGACCTTTCCTCAGAACTAACTTTTCTTTGGAGTCATTTTTGCATAGACATTGAACCAACTGATGCTGTATAAGGACAGTTCTCCTCAAGTTCATGTCTAGATCATCACATAAACAATTAACTAATTGACAACTAGAAAGTGTCAACATTTCTGTTTTTATTTTGAACAATACATTTTTTTTTTTCATTTAAAACCTAATCATTTTTTGTGAAAAGTTTTTCTAATAAAAAGGTATGCTTGTGTTATATTTTTTAAATAAATGCAAGTTGGTTAAATATTTTATTATCAAATGCAATGATATTATATATGCAATGCATTTTAAGTGACCCGAATACTTTTTGGTGCAATTGTAGATCTAGCTCCAAAGAAAACATGAAAGACAAATATTTGCACAAAACTTTCAGTGGAATCTCACTGTTAACTTGATCCATCAATGAATTATAAAGTGTGTGTGCAGGTGCTGTGCAAACACCCAGGTATGCGACTTCAAGTTAAGAGGCTACGCCGAACACGACCACCTCGGTTAAGCAGCTTAGAACAGAAATATTTCAGCAAAGTGAGCAGTGGGATTAGGAAAAGCTGACAGATGCCACCACTCTCATTCAAGCCCTTCACAATTAATGCAAAGAGACATTGAGTTCAGAAAGAGAAAGTCAGCACTGTACAACCTCTCAGAGTGTCTCGTCTCCACACAGCGATGAATTTAGCATTGCTGACACAATGGCCTCAGTGCGTGCTATTTCAGGAGCAAATTACAGAGTAACAGAAAAGGGTGGGAAACCTCAAAATTACAGGGTTAATGTCAACCAATGTATGATGCAATACCTCAACTTTTATCTTCTTGTCGGAGAAACAGCTTGAATGCATACGTTTTCAAGGAACTAGTTTCTTTGGAGGATACTGGTCTTGGCAGCACAGGTCAGAAAAGGCAGGATAAGTGTAAACTATGAAAAGTCAAACAGTGGAAACACAGGTTTTACCCAACCTACTGCCAATGAGCATTGACCTCATGAGTGAGTCAGAGTCTCCGCCGAGGCATACAGGCATATATGTACGTGCATGTGGTGAGCCAGACATGTTCTGGGTGTCTGACATCTGTTGCACACATTGCGTTTTACAGAAGCACCCAGTAAAGTTTACTTCTGCCCAGGGACTGCCAGAGAATAAGAAAGAAAAAAAGAAAGAAAAAAAAAATAGCTCTTAACAGAGCAACACGTATTTTAGGCTGTTAAAACTCAAATGCCCAAAAATAAGAACATCATTCTTTTATGTTTTAGAGTCGACCAACAAAACAGGTTCTTTCACTCACCCCAAAGAATGTTTAAGTGAACAGTTATTAAAACAACCATTGTTTGTTAGTGTGAAGAACATTTTATAATCTAAAGAACCTATTTCCAGTATAAAGAACCGTTTGTTCATTGAAAAAGTTCCATGGATGTTACAGGTTCTTCATGGAACCATCAATGCCAATAAAGGACATCTGTAGCCACACAAAAAAGCTTTGCATGTTTCTTTGGCCTATTGAAGATACATGCCCATAAATGCTGAGAGACCATGGAGCACAGCGCCATCTGTTGGTCTGAGCTGGTTTCCTGGATAGATGACAGTGATTCATTGCAATTATGTAACATGAAGTCTTCCTTGTATTGCCAGTATACAGAGGGGTGTGACAGGGTGTCTCAGGAAGTTATGTTGTTTACACAGTTGAACTAATGTATAATTAGGGAAAGGAAAATAGTACTATGTAACATAGGATATTCCTTAATTATATGACTAACCAAAAATTAAGGTGATACCACGAGTGATGTCACTCATTACTTTCTTAAAAACTGTCATTTTAAATGCAGCATCATGCAGTAATAACTGGTAGTCGACTTCAAGCGATGACAGCAGCGTCCCAAAGAATGATGTGTTATTCTCAATCTAAAAGTAAACAATTTTAAACAACATTTTTATCATTTGTCTTATTATTATGCATTGCATGCCATTTTAAGCCCATATTAATAGAATATGCATGGAATGCATGGAATATAAAATTTGTGATGCACAAAAAGTGAACAGCAAAAAAAGCTTTTAAAAAAATCATCTCACACTTTCTGATGAATTACTTTCTTTCCATTTGTAATGAGTAGATATGCCTTTTAAAATCATTTTGATACAGACTGACAATAAATCATTCAGACTGAGAAAAACCAATTCAAATGAACGGTTCACTCATAAATCAGACACACTCAGGCTTCTGAGCATGATTCACTCTACACAACAGCAGTATTGGAATTACCTTGGTCAGCTTGGTTTGCTGGAGGAAAACAAGACATGACAGGCATTCATTTTGACAGCAAACAAGTTACAGTGTGTTTGTTCGCCACCTCATCACAACAACCACACACACACACACAGGACTCTTGGAAGAAAAGTGTCAGTGCCATAGTTTGTTCTCACTGACTCCTCACTAAGGAATGTACTTAAGGGCATATTCGGGAATGATAGAATACAAACTGGACAAAGCAGCCCAACACGTCTACACACTCAGTATCACACCCCATCAAACGGAAAAACCTACGGATTATAACTGACAAAGCGTTGTCTGCAATGCATTGTAATGGCAGTTACGCATTTCTAGCAACTAGCATAGATAGTTTTTTTGGTGTCTGAATTATGCATCTTGCTTCATGGTGAAAAAACTACTCATGGTGCAAAACAGTGAAAAAACATTCAATTTTTGTTACAATGTGCTCATTTTTTGACATTAAAAGCAATTATTAATTTTTTTAATAACACACAAGCTATATTCAGTCTACTGAAACCGCATATATGGAAGGTTGTTCCCACCATAGAATAAAACAAATATAGTATATAAAAGGTAATTGCGGCAATCCTGACTTCTCTCAGAATTCCGAGTTTACACTTTTCGCAATTCTGTTTTTTGTTGTTGTTTTTTCTGCTATGGAATAAAAATAAAACAAAAAAGGTATTTGTGACTATCTTACAAATCTGATTACAATTCTGACGTTTCTCAGTTTTTTTCCCCCCTCAGAATTTCAAGCTAATATCTTGCAATTGTAGGTCTATGATTATATCTTTAAATTTTTCTTTTAAAGTTAATAGTTAAAGTGGGGTCAGATTATGAGTGCAGAAGTTACATTTTGGTCTGTTGCTCACAAAAAGCTATTGCATGGCTTCAGAAGACACCATGGTTAACATGAGGGTGAGTAAATGTCGGAACTGTCCAACAGACATAAACTGGATAGTTTTTACAAACAGAACACACTGTCCAGAACAGCATTCAAAGTCGACTTGATCAAGTTCAATCAACAACTTGAGCCACTATCTAAAAGACAGCACAGGCTACATCTGTAAGATGTCTGCTAAAGATCTGTTAATCTGGAAAGCATCTGCTGGGTAAAAACATCTGATAAACGTCTTAGAAAAGGCAGTTTTGTTCTAAATCTTAAACATCTTAAAGACATCTTCAACATGTCTATATGACATCTAACAGGAAACGTCAGAGAACAAACACTCGAAAAAAGGTGCCTACATCTTGCAGATGTCAATGCAGACATCAAATAGACATCTCCAAGATGTACTTGTGCTATCGGCGAATGCAGCAGTGTAAACCTCTCACGGCGTTTTTCATAAGCCTGTCTAAACTGATTCAACTGATATGACTTTTCCAAACTGACATGATGACTAGTTCAGTTGAAATTTGTACCGGGCACACCCGGACTTTGATACACCCAAAATACAAACCGTAATTTTCCAGTTAAAACAGTTGTTTGATTAAAACACAGTGTAGTTTATAATTGAAGGCTTAGGCACGTATAGAGGTAACGTTAGGCTATAATAACAGTCTAGACTAGAGAAGATACAGCCGCTCTTTCGACAAAACGCAAGCCGATATCTTGATTTTGAACCGAGAAACGGGATGTTTAGTTTATGATTCAGGATGTTCTGCAACTTATATTTACTTTATTAAATGAGTTTGCCTGACTGACTGACAGTACTGGCGAAAATATTGTGTATAACCGTGACAGTTGTATTTCTTACACGTGTTTTATAAAGTCGCCAATGTTTTCACCACATAGCGCTTTAATATACCTCATAACATTAAAGTATGAAGCATGTGCGGAATATAAGTGAAAGAATGTGCTTACGTCTCAGGCCAGCTGCACGCCAATCTCCTTCCTCCGCCCGGTTTCCTCCTTAAGTCGCTTCCTTCAAGTTGTATTCCACTCTTTTACCCACTTGTTGAAAAAGCAGTGTTCAGTCTCGCGGTCTGAAGAGCTGAAAGTTTAGTAGTGTCCCGTGAAGTGAAGATAAACACGCCTGAGTGAAACATGCAGCACGAGACGCGCGCGCACAGCTGACTGCAGTGACGCAAACGCTCGCTCCTCCTGTTCATGTAGGAAAAATGACCGCGTTTCCAGGCCACCGTTCAGTCCTCATTAACTCAAACTCTCAGTCAGCCCTCCTGATGTTAAAAAGACTTGCAATAATATACACTACTACAAGAACTGCCACTGTAGGTAGGAAAAATGTCTTTTATTTATAAGCTACAAGTAAAATATGTTCAAAGATGTTAGCATTTTACACACGTGTGGATACATTTTAAAGAAGCATATTGCTTGACATCGTTTTTAATACAGCTTGTGCTTTTACATCTGCTTTAAGATTATAGACAATGCATGGAGTCTTTAACAGCCCCTGCATGATGCTGTAAAGTGTAGGCCTATAGTTGTTCAGCAGTCACTTAACAAACCCAGGATTGTCCCTCAGATTCCCGCCTTTACATATTTCCTGCCTCTGGTCATGTGGAGCAAGAAAGGAACAATGAAAAAAATCCTCATTCTTCCTGTGCTCTTCCTGTCAGTGAGTATGTCTCAGTCTGTGTCTGACTTGGACAAGGGATTTCCAGGAGCATTTAGAGCTGTTTTACTAGTTCACTTTTTTATTTTTTATTTTATTTTACATCGCCTATCACATAGCCCCACATAGCCTATCCGGGTTTTATCAGTTTAAATTCACAGCACCCTCCCAAGACAAAATCTTTACGGGTTGGCCCTCTCTCCTGGGACCAAAAAGTAAGCTACACTGCAAGAGTAGTTAGTTGGTCCCGTCACAGGGCTCAGGCAATCTTGCTTCTGTATAAAAATAGACCAGCTAGCCTATTACATACAATCAACCTAATTCCTGCCCATTCGTCTTCTAACCTCTTACAAAGAAATGAGGGCTGTGTGAGACGCAAATGAAGGATTCTCAACAAATACAAATTAAAAGTATGCAGTAACTTTCCATTTATAGATTCTTTTGGTGTCCATTCACCTCACCATGAACTGACCTGGAAACACTAAAAAATCATTCATAATTGATTAGTACTCATAGTACATATCAAAGCACACGGAAATCTCAGTGGGGTATTTTCACCATGTGACTTTCACAAGTCTTTTGAGAGAGAGACCATAACAAATTTGTTCAGCTTTCTGAAAATTCAAGAAAGCATGAAAATCCCAATGTAGCACAACATTACTTTGTAACACCACAGCTTATACAATGTTAATATATATATGTAATATCACTAGACAGAAATCAATGGGATAATGTTAATGGGATAGTCTAATAAAAAGTGACAATTCCGCCATTATTTACTAACCCAAACAGTGTTGGTGACCATTGACTTCTATTGTATGTAAAAACAAAACAAAAAGGAAAAAATCAAACAAACACTGATTTCCATTTCTCAAAATATTTTAATGTTTTAATACATCCAAATATTTTAAACTTGCCTACTTTAATGTTCCACAGAAGAAGAAAAAAGTCAAACACGTTTGGAACGACATGAGGCTGAGTAAATGATGCCAGGAATTTCAACATTATACATTCAACATATATATTTTGACTAGAAATAACTGTACAAGGTCATTGTGTAAATGTGTGTACAAGAGCTTGTGTACAGAGGGAATCCGCTAAGGCAATAACAGACAGGATGTTGGAATAAATGCAGAGCAGCAGGCAGTCTTGGAGTTAGAGCAGCATGTACTGTGGAACATAGTCAAGATTACTTTCCATTACACAGGGAGTTCAGCTGACCCTAATGGCCCTTCAGTCCTAAACATCTATCATAGTCCTTAAAGGGAAGTAAAAGGTGATGTGTGTCATTTTCCCATGTTGAAATACTGCTACAGGTGAGCAAACAGGTTCATTCCACTGACAAATGTGAACACTGTGGAGCTTTCAAAACATTACTGCCTCAACCAATGGTGGGACTTTGAGGCGGGGCTATTCGTTTATCTGTCCGATGGCAGTTAGGAGGAGAGTTTAAGTAATGTTGGTGGGTGTGGCAAGGAGTGCGGGGCCGAGAGCCGTGGGAACTTGCACTGTCGTCATTCGCGACCGGTGTGGCGCTCAATAGCACTCGCACCAACGGCCTTGCTCCGTTCCCACGGCTCTAGGCCCCGCTCTGCTTGCCACAGGGGGTTATTCCAGAAAGCAGGTTATGTCACATACCCGGGTATGTTTACTGATAAATAAACATATAACTTCAACTCTTGGTTTCAAAAACAGAGGTAACTTTCAGGATTAGTTTACTTAAGAGGTATTCAATACCTAATTGATGAGGCATGACAGATTTCACACAATAGTATATCATATGGTCTTTTTTTATTTATTATATCATAAAGCAATGTTTATTATGAACTTTATTCTCTGTTTTATTTTATTACTCTAATTTTACTGTTTTATTCTCATCTCACACATTGTGGATCTGCATTCAAAAGGTTTTCTATATAATGTAATTCTATAATATAAAAATATAAAAAAAATACATATACATATAAAAAATACATATGGGACAAATTTGGAAGCAAAATGACTAAACATAACAAATTCATACAGCCATATTATCTTTGCAAGCACTGTTTTTTGTTCAATCAGTCTTTCTTTTTTAATTCATAAATTTAGCATCAATTAAACAATATAATTCTTGTTTACAGTTACAAAAACACTGAATAAAGATTAGAACATGATCATAAAAAAATGATTGCAGAACCGCTCACCTCTGCAGACTGATTTAGGTGTTGGTAGTGTTGCATAATTCACAGTCCGAGGACGTGAACAGCTACTATTAGACGTCACATGCCTACGGTAATAACAACATGGCGTGAACGCAGCATAAAGCGTGCTTCTTCTTAGCATCCATTTCCTTGGTGACTTTGATACATTTATTTGTGATTTCCTTGGTGAACATACTTTGATTTGACTGAACTTACATGAACCGATAACCGAATAAGAAAGGTGAGGGTTAATCAACCCGAGAGTTCTGGGTTTATATGACAGTAAGTTTACCCTTCTTTCTGGAATACTCCCCAGAAGCTCACTTCACCTTCATATAATAATATAATACAGTAGTGTGGTTATAAAAATGTAATATGTTTCAACTCTCGTGAACCTCTACGCAAATGGAAGTGCTTCAGATATCATGTATCGGCTTCAATATGTTTAAAATGCCTCAAAACCTTTGTCTTATGATGAGGTTACTAGAAGAACCATTAAGAGCCCTTGGAGTTATTGCAAAAACGTATGGGTTCCTCAGGGAACTGTCCTTTTTTGAAAAGGTACCTACCTAGAGGTTCTCCAAAGGGTTCTACCAGAGTCTTGAAAACATGTTTGGCATGACCTGGTTGAAAAGCGTGTGTGGGAATTTCACCAACACACTAATACAGAAAGCATGACAAGGGTTGTATGCACTGGGCTTTTCTTCAGGCTTTCTACCCTATCTCTACTCTCCTCTGTCCTTACCCTCTTCTTTTTTCTCACTTGTCTTCAGTTTTGCTCGGGTCTTCCTGCACCCCCTCTGCAGGACTGACCTCCACGGAGAGGATCTCCTCTCCCTCAATGCGGGGAGTCATGCGGATGATCATGGTGCTGTCAGTGGTCTCTGATACCATGTCATCATCATCTGGCACGTGAGGCCGGGGAACGGGCGAACGTCGGTGCATGGGGGAGGGAGGGGGCACTGGACCTGTGGAGGTCATGCCGGAAGTGGATGGCTGAGAGAGAAAGAGAGGATAGACAAAAGTAGTAAGAGGCATGACTGGTCAAATATCAACAAACTTGGCTGTACCAATAATTTATTTTTGTAATGACAGTAGATTAAAATTATTCAAAGTGGCTTTTTAGCCAGGGGTGGAGGGTTATGGGAAATAAAGATGACTAAGGATGTTTCCGGCTTCTATATTGTACACAAGCTTGATTTATTGTGTTCCAAAATTGTTGCTTTCTCTGTGCTGCTGCAAGGGGGCACTATAGCGTGCATTAGCATAAAACATCTTCTTCTACAGTAGGGTAACCAGACTTTCCCATCTTTCCTGGGGACAGTCCTGGATGGCATGGAAATCACATACTTCCCTACTATATAGTAGGCGAAAAAACGTACGTGACAAAAGAAGTATGTCTGAATTCACAGTACTCTTAAAGGTGAACTAAGTAACTTTTTTACCTTAACCGAACAGCTTCGGAGTCATTGGAATAGTTATATGACTTTTTTCGGGTTGAATGGTGGTCGTCTCGCACCCCCCAAGCGCCTGTGAGCCGAAAAACCACCCTTGCAACTTTGGGCCGGTGGGCACGCATCAGGAAGTATCGCGTGATATCAGGTCTCGCGATGTAACGAATTGCTTTACGGCAAAAAAATAGGCTAAAATTCTGTCATTATTGCGCTCCCTCACGCTGTTCGAACCCCGAATGAAGAAGACATTTTAAAGAATGTCCCATCTGCTTTGATGTCGTTGATCTACTAGCCTCTGGTATCTGAGAGTCGCCAACGAGTTTTTCGACAGTGTTGTCAAATATCTATTCCGAAGCTGTAGGGGGAGCTCTATAGAGAAACCTGCGAGCAAAAAGTGAGAATACAGCGAAGAAATTCCCGAAACTGCATAGCCCTGCTTTAAAAGAGTAGGCAAAAGCTCCCGGCTGCCCTACTTTTTCCGGTGAGATTCTGAAGTGTGCAAATGATGGACACTTTACTATCCCATGAGGCCACAGGACAGGATTTGTGAATCCACTGACCCTGGTAGGTCACGTGATAAGGGCAACATTGCGAATGTAGTACGTCCAGATTACATTCATACTACACACATTCATACTATATAGAGCATACTTTTTTAGCGGTCATGAAGTAATTAATTATTCAAAATTAGTACCCAATCAAGAGAGTATGCGATTTCAGACACAGCCCTGGTTTTTGGCATCCTGTCCCAGACTAGAGTTTGCACGTTCAAAACAACACAAAAACAGTGCAAAAAAACAGAACTATTATGTAGTGATTATTTTTACACAACAGATTGGGCTGCAATCTACATAAATGAAGAACTTAACCTGGATGAGAGCAGAGCACTTTTATTATCAATTATAAAGACCCACCGTCATTGGTTTCAAGGTAGTTACATACTACATAACTAATCATGTTAAATTAAGTAATACTGTTTGTATGCACTAAATAACAGTGCCTGAACAAGGGTGCGGGATTGTTTTGCACACAATTTTAAACGTTCTTGAAAGTTCAGCCGTCACAACATACAGTACTAGTACATTTTACATGTAAAAATTACATGTAGTAATTTTCCAACACACACATCTTAACTATACCACGTGGGTGAAAGATATGAATAATACCCAAAAAAATCCACTAAACAACACGTGCAACAATTAAGTGACCAGAAAGCACATACTTTGTGTTAAAAATGTCCCTAAAGTCAAAGGGAATAGCCTCGTGGGAAGCACACCGACATGTTGCGCGATTGCACTTTGGGCCACTTCGCTTCCTGGCAGTTATCTCATCTCAATAAAGGCAAAAATAAACCTATAAAAAGCCCTAAAATGCAAAATAATAAACCTAATTAAGAAGAGAAAAAACATAAATTTCCAAAAGCACAAACATAAAATAATTTAAAAGTTGATTACTGTAAACAGTATATTCCGTTTGTGAAAATGGAAATATATTTTTTTTTCCAAAAATGTGAAAAAGGTTTTTGTAAAGATGCTTCAGGTTTGATATAAATGGTCTCCAGACACTTGCGAACCAATGACGTTTGATGTCGTTGATGTATCACAATGCATTTAAGGCCCTGTTTACACCTGGTATTAAGAAGTGTTTTGGTCGATCGGATCACAAGTGGACGATGCTAAATACAGGTGTAAATGGGGTCCAAAACATTTTGAGCCTGTCAACGTTCAACCACTTCCAGAGGTAGTGGAAAATGCATTCGACCAGATTGCTTTCGTAGTGTAGATGCTAATGTGATCAAATGCGTTTGAACAGCCGTAAAATACTGCCTACTCGCCGTCAACTGACCTAATGCGCGATAGCCAGACAGGATTTAAACTTTGATGGCTGGAGACCCAAGTTTGGTTTGAAGACGAAAAACATACCAAGCACAATCTTATCCCACCATCTCTGATTTCTAACACACACTCACAGTGCTCGGCACGGTCTTGTGGCAATCAGAGAATAAATGAAAGCTGCTGCTTTTCGTATGTTTTTCCGTATTCTCTGGGCGTGCTCATATGTAAATTGCACAAACTTATTTCTGAATAAAAACATACAGATTTACCCGCCCATAGACCCTCCCCTCGAAGAAATCAGGACAGAAGTGGTTGAAAGTGGACAAAAGAGACGGATTAGGTGTAAACGGGAATGTGCCTCCCTCGTCTACTTGTGATCCGATCGACCAAAAGGCATCTTAATACCAGGTGTAAACAGGGCCTAAAGGCACCATATCTGATTTTAGGAGGACAATATTTTTTATTTATTAGCGATTAGGGCTGTCACTTTTGTG
This sequence comes from Leuciscus leuciscus, assembly GCF_965113295.1. Classification (NCBI taxonomy): domain Eukaryota; kingdom Metazoa; phylum Chordata; class Actinopteri; order Cypriniformes; family Leuciscidae; genus Leuciscus; species Leuciscus leuciscus. The sequence continues at coordinate 6,087,581 of NC_138734.1, forward strand.
AAAAAATCCTGTTCGATTTTTGAGACATAAGTGTTCATTGAATCGATTGTAAAATTGATTTTCCATGTCTGAAGACGTTTCCATTTTAAACGCCAAATATAGGCAAATCCACGGACAACTAACAGGCATTAGGACGAACGTAGAGGGCGCTTGAGACATGCACAAGTCAGCAATATTTCTGATGATTTATTGGAGTTAAGTTTCGTGCACAATGACAAACAGGAGTGTAACATTCTCGAAAAAAAATATGCAGAGTGGACTGCCATAACATCAATGAAAAACATCACTGCAAGCTTCAACATGGTTGTGTTTACGATTAGAAATGTCAGACAAATTTGGCCTACGTAGGCGATTGAAAACCGTAGCCCGAATCTGTACCTGTATGCATGAGACTGTCTGCATACCGGCAGAATTCAAATTTTTTTTAGTAAAAAGAGACACATTATGCAGAAGTATAATTTGCTGTTATGTGTGTTTGTCAGAGCCTGCAGTTGCTGTGTGACGCGCGTTCGCTGTGGGCGTATCGCGACATTAAAACTGATTCCCTATTTTCGTTTTCGAAACTTGTGTTGGTTGGTTTGATCAATTTTCGAACGTAAAGTGACAGCCCTATTAGCGATCTGTTTTTCAACCAGAGCTGTTTGTCTGGCTTCAGAGAATGTTTTTGGCCTAAAGCATCTAAACAGTGGGTGTAAATACCTCTAGAGTTGCTCCCTTATATGACTCCTTCAGCTTGGAAAATGTTTGTCCTTTGGCTACCTCCAGGGCAGCCTTGAAGAGTTTGGGTGTCTCTGGCCGCTCAGTGATGACCTCACCCTTCACTTTAACCTTCTCCTCTTCAGGCTTCTTATCTTTGGTCAACATTTTCCTATGGAAGGAGACAAACTCATTAGGATGGCCAGACGTTGAGTTGTAAACTAGCATGTGCATCGCTGAGACTGTAACAGGAAGTGGAGCTGCATAGGGTTTGACGATCTCAAGCCCTTACATAACATCATTCAACACACATGCACAGTAAATTGGTCCCACGGGTGAACAGATCATGTGACTCAACAGATCATGCTTTTTCATTATCTCAATAAGCTCCAAACTAACAAAATCAAACTCTAATTCCTCCTTCCATTAAAGAGAAATGAGGGTAGGAGAAGGATGCAGAGAGAAAAAGATGCAGTATGAGGAGAAAAACAGACGATTTCTAGCAAACATGGCACTAGGAGATCTGTGAGTGTGATAGAGGGGTAAATGGCTCAGACCACAGCGCTGGGTGAAGTGTGTGTGTGTGTGTGTGTAAGGATTGCTGGGGCTCTTGGTTGAGGTTTTGAACTCTGATCCCCTCACTTGGCCTTCTTGCGCAGTAGCTTCTGGGACTCAGGATAGTGTATTAAGATGTCTGCCAGATCCTTCTTATCCAAGATGAAGAGGTTAGCAAAGCCATGGGCCTTTACGTTAGCTGTTCGTCGGTTTCCACCACTACCCGCCAGCAAACTGATGGAGTGGACACACACACAAAAAACAGTCTGTTTGGCTTTTCACACATAACATATTGTTACACTGCGTGGCTACATTATAGGGCTGGGTATTGATACAGATTTTATGATTTGATTACGAATCGCAAGCTCTTGATTTGTTTGCATTCGGATTTCGATTTGATTCAACATTTATTCTAATCTAATCTACTCTAAAGCTGTAAACTGTACAGGGAGCACTGTCAGTTGGTACATTACTGTAATATAAAAGGTTAAAGGGTTAGTTCACCCAAAAATGAAAATTCTGTCAATAATTTCTCATCCTCATGTCGTTCCAAACCCGTAAGACTTTCGTTCATCTTCAGAACACAAATTAAGATCTTTTTGATGAAATCTGAGAGCTTTCTGTCCCTCCATTGACAGCTACACAACTGACACTTCGATGCTTCAAAAAGTTCATAAAGAGATTGTAAAACTCATCCATATGAATTGAGCGGTTTAGTCCAAATTTTCTGAAGAGACTCGATCACTTTATATGATGAACAAATTTAATTTAGGCTTTTATTCACATTTAAAAATTGATCAGCGAACATAAACAGAAGCTCAACTGAACCTGCTTGCCATGCGGTTCTTGCAGAAGCTCAGAGGTGATGCGTAACACGAGAATGAACCTCATTGGTTCTTGCTGAAGCTCAAACGTGATGCGTAACATGAGAATGAACCTCATTGGTTCTTGCTGAAGCTCAAACGTGATGCGTAACATGAGAATGAACCTCATTGGTTCTTGCAGAAGCTCAAAGGTGATGCGTTACACGAGAATGAACCTCATTGGTTCTTGCAGAAGCTCAAAGGTGATGCGTAACATGAGAATGAACCTAATTGGTTCTTGCTGAAGCTCAAATGTGATGCGTGACACGAGAATGAACCTCATTGGTGAGGAACAGCGAACAATCTTGAACTTTCGTTTACAACAACTGATGTGTGAGTTGATGAATGTTTATATGTGAATAAAAGCCTAAATTCAATCTGTTCAATATATAAAGCAATCGAGTCTCTTTAGACAATTTGGACTAAACCGCTCAATTCATATGGATTAGTTTTACAATCTCTTTATGAACTTTTTGAAGCATCAAAGCGGTAGTTGCGTAGCTGTCAACGGAGGGACAGAAAGCTCTCAGATTTCATCAAAAATATCTTAATTTGTGTTCTGAAGATGAATGAAAGTCTTACGGGTTTGGAACGACATGAGGGAGAGTAATTAACAACATTGTTGGGGAACTATCCCTTTAAAGTTAACAACAGAGTCAATTCAAATTCAACAAAATATAAAAATTCCACATTTTCACAGATTTTGTTGAATTTGTTGAAAAAACAAATTCAATTGCGATTAATCTTTAGATATAATAATCCAACATAGTTGTAAACATTTAAATTACGCATAAGGCAGTTTTGGGTGAACTACATTTAACATGGATGAGCAAATTGCATTGTACGACACAGTATTCTTTCCCGTGAGGTCACATATGATTTTAACCAGTTGGCAAAAATATAAACAGACCTGATCAGTGCAATTTAAGTTCTGCCCAAACTGTCTCACAAGAGGTGTAAAGGGTCTCCAATAATGATCATCACTCACCTAATTTCCCCGAACACAGAGCCAGCTCTCAGAGTCACAAACACTATATTCCCATCAGGCCCTCCAACCACCTGCACTTCTCCAGCTTTGATGATGTACATCTCTCGACCGATCTCACCCTGACCACCAGAGCCGAGCGGGACAAGAGTCAGTTCAAAACAGATAAAAGGCTCTTTCATGGTGGCTGTTTGATGTGACCTTTACGACAACCTTCAAATATACTTCAAATATACTGGCCATATACTGAGATTATTTAGGTTTTAAAATGTTTTTGCAAGCCAGTAGCAAAGCACATAATACAGCACAGTAAAATAATAATAATAATAATAATAAGTGCCATATTGCTTACTTTTTTACAAACATAATCTCCAGGAAGGTACACCACAGATTTCAGCCTGTTGAGCATGTCAAAGATCATCTGTCTGTCACATCCCTGGAATGAACAGGAGTCGAAGACTTTAATATTAACAACAGCTTTCACAACCCGTTCAATGACAAACAAAATGAGTTAATTCATTGGGAACTGATTGGATGGTGAGAAGTGATCTCTATATAACAGATGTTTGGAGAGGAGGAGTTTCAGAGATGGAGCAAGTTATTACATTTGATAAAGAATTACATAGATAAAATGTGTACAAGGACAGACCTGGAGTGTCCCAGCTAACAGGGTACGTTCTCAGAACTTTGGCAAGGTTCTCTCAAAGTTATGAACAAACGCTCTTCTAGTAACGTTAATAGAACATTCTTTCAGAGTTATATGGCATTTAATAATGTTCTCAAAATATTTGCTCAAAGAAATATTCCCTTAATGTTCGCATAATGAAGAAAAACATTTTTGAAACATTTAAAAATCTGGGCATTTTGAACGTTCAGAGAGCATTCAGAAATAACATTTTCACAACTTAATGCGAACGTTAGCTAAATGTTCTAAGAACATATATTGTTAGCTTGTGTGTATTAAGAAAGTAAATAGTAGAGGTGTAACCACTGATCTATATACATTTATATAGATCAGTGGGTTTAACAATATGTAGATATGGATCGTTGCAGCAATCAAATGACTAACATATGATGAATCGATGCAATGCATTAAAAATCAATATATATATTTTTTTTCATTATTTATTTTTCTATATTATTTTATATAATTAAAAAAAACTATAGTGTATTTTTTGTTGTGGATGTCCCAATTTGGATACAGTATTCAATTAAATGTTCATGTTATTTTGGATGCATTTGTGAGTTAATTCAAATGTAACCAGTTGTATAAAATAGGCACATAATATTGTAATACTGATCGCAGGCCCCTGAATATAATCGAATCGTAATCATATCAAAGCATGCTTTGATAAAATATTGTATGGCTAAGACAATTAATGTCAGATTGTATTTAGATGAAACATCTGATTTACAGCACTAGTAAATTGGGTGAATTTGATTTCAAGTTGAATGTTGGTCTATGGACCCTGCTTGAAAATCCAGCAAAAATCTGGTACATTTGTATTTAGTCCATTTATGGTCATTAGCTGGACCAAGCTGGTGTACATGTTTAGTCAGCTGGACAACCAGTCAGTGTAGCTTGTTTCAACCTAGTAGTCATCTTGGTTAAGCTGGTTAGAGCTAGTAGACCACTATGGACCAGCAACAAACCAGCTTGACCACTTTAAACTGGAATGATCTGTTTTTCTAGCGGTACTAAATCAGACTTTGTCATTCTCTGTGTGTGTGTTCATGAAAGAAAGATTAGAGTGAATGAGGTAATAGATACTCACCTGAAAGAGCGCCACTTTACTGACAATGCTGTAGTTTACGTCTGCTGCGATGTCTAGACGCATCTTATCTGGAAGCTGTATAAGTAACTCCTGTTCATCTGAAGGCAAATGGATCATAAAACACAGCCAAAACATACTTGACACATGTAAAGGTCTAGTGTAATCGGGTTCTGCTTACCCAGCATGCCTTGCGACTTCCAGGTGTAGTCGTACCAGGTCTTCACTCGGTTCTGGACCACACGGGGGATCTTGTAGGAGCTCATGTATTTGACGGTGCTGTCCACACAGTGTCTGTAGTACGCCTCACCTGCAGTGGCGGCTCCAACTACATCTCTCATCTATGCGGACACACACAACACAGAGGGAAAACATTACACTGCATGGAGCTTTACGATTTGATCTTTTTTAAAGTGGCATATACACGTTTTTAAGTTTTCTGTTGATGATATGAAAAACAGCCATATTAATCTAGAAGGTGAATTTCTCAAAAACATGTCTAGGATGTATTTCAGCTTAAAAAAAAAAAGAGTAAAAATAAGAAATGACAATTTGCATGAAGAGAAATAATAGTCCAGTAATATGGACGATAAAAAAAAAAAAATTCTCCTTGGATATAGTCATTTTAGTATCACTGAGATACTATTACAGGTTTTTTATTGATCATATTTATTTGTATTTTTGTATTTATATTCATGGTTTTCATTTGAGTTGTATTAAGTATAAATTTTGTTGTGTGTTTTTGTCATTTTAATTAGTTTTTGTAATACTTATATAGTTTTTATTATTTTTATTTCAGTTTTAGATATTTTAATACATCACTTTAACTAAATGAAAATGAGAAATGCTGCCTTGGCAACTGTCTGAAATTGAATATTAATGGTTTGTTTCATTTCAGTTAAAGTTAATTTTATTCAACTAACGAAAAGTTTTTTTATGGTTTTAGTTTTAGTTACCTATAATAACGCTTATTAGATAATACAATAATCTGCAATCGTAAATGAAGTATAAATTGCATAAAAATGCATTTAATGAGGTTTTTTTTTTAAGAATTGTGAAAATAATGAAAATATTTGGACTTTATAGTCTTCAAATCAGTCTTATATACTTTATGCAGAATAAAAACATATTTTTGTTCTTTCTTTTTACTTTAGAGTGAAATATTGTCACATATGCTCTTTTTTTGTTTAGGTTCTTTCTATGTTCCTGTTTTCCGTAGTTCCTTGTTAATCTCCTTGATTGGTTAACACCTATTCTGTTTCAGTCAATCATCCTCTGTGTATTTAAGCCCTGCGTTTCCAGCTGTCTCCTGAGTTTTTTTGGTTGTGGATTTATTGATAAAAGACTTTCTCTACTCCTTCGTTGTGAGCATCATTACAGCCACTGTGACAAATAGGACCTTGACATGTTTTTGACAACAAGTGAGATTCAGCCAGAAGTTCTGTCATGTATGTCTCTTACCTGACCGATCATGATGGAGAAAGCAAAGACTCCCACGAAGTAGTTGACCAGTTGGAAAACGATTTCAAAGACAGTGGTGGGATCAGGCAAACCTCCGATGGTGATCAGAGTCTTCACAGCAAAGTAGTAGCAGCGAATATAACTGTAGGACACAAACACAGACTCGTTATTTTACATGATCTACACTGTGCACAACACACAGTAAAGCATTGAGATAGATAAGGTCACCTGTTTCCTTTGCCATTATAGACCCATTTAGTAGAACCCAGTCCTTCATAGTCAGATCCCCAATAGAAAATACAGGCATTACAGTGCAGAGAGTACAGCAGGTACGCACTCGTACGGATCACCCTGGAATCACACAGCAGTGATTAATAAAATCTTCATTATTTGGGTGAACTGTCCCTTTAAAAGGTATTCGCTTTGTGTTATGGTGACCTCTAGCTGTGGCCTCTGCTCTTACCGATAAATGTACGCTTTGCTCATCACAGCCTCCAGACGATCATTAAACTCAAAGAATGCATTGTACTGCAAAATGGACACAGAATAAGTGTGAGTATAGGGATATTTGTGTGTGACAGTGGGAAGAGATTAGGGACGGCATGTTTTTTTTTTTTACCTTTAGAAGGCGAGGAAACCGCAGGAGTGATTTGACACCTGTGAAGACGTACAGGACATCCAGTGGAAAGAGACTGATCACATCCATCTGAAACATCCAGCATGCACTGAAGGTTAGGATGCTGTTTTAATAACACACTGAAGTCTTTTGTTCAGTGTCAATGCGTAGATTTTGTAGAAAATAAAGAGTTTTACCTTAAATCGCTCTGTTTGCATGTAGTTCTCTCTCATGTCTTTTCTGTCACACTTAGAAAGACAAAACATAAAACAGGCAAACATCAACAAAGTAAAAGAAACAGTGGCCTATGAATGTCATTGCATTAGACAACAAAATATTAAACCTAGTGACGTTTATTAAAAAACAAAACAAAAAAAAACAGAGCAAGCACAATTTCAAGCAAAACAGTTCACAAAAAGAAATGAGTAAGGTTGAAATCATCAAACTATGGAAGCTTACGCCACTGAATAAAATAAAGACAATAATTTCTTGCAATTGTGAGTTTATATCTCACAATACTGACTATTTCCTCAGAATTTCGAGTTTATATCCTGCAATTCTGACTTTATTTCTCAGAATTGTGAGATATAACTCGCAATTGCATGTAACGTCTGAGAGAAAAAAAAGATGAAAATTCACGATTCTGACTTTTATATTGTATAAATCTGACTTTATTTCTAGGATATTTAGGGCCTACTAACAGGATTTCTGTTTTGTCAGTATTCAGTTTTAAGAAGTTTTGACCCATCCACACTTTGAGATCTAGTAGACAGGAAGTGAGGGAAGGGGAAGGGAAAGCAGAATTAGGCTGAAAGATAAGATAGATTTGTGTATCATCAGAGTAACCATGGAAATTAAGACCATGACGCTGGATGATCTGACCAAGAGGAAGCATTTAGATTAGAAATAGAAGTGGACCAAGAACGGATCCTTGAGGTACACCACAGATTTTTTTTTTTTTTTTTTTAAGTAAAACATTTTAGAAAAATGTCAGACTTTTTTCTTGCAATTCTATTTTTATAACTTGAAATTTCAGTTTATATACAGCAATTCTTTCCCCAGATATTCAGATGTTAGGTTTAAACTCGCAATTGCGAGCTATAAAGGTCAAATTGTGAGATATAAACTCGCAACTCTGAGAACAATTGTAAGAATTGTGAGACATACTGTAAACTCACAATTGCAAGGAAAAAAAGGCAGAACTGTGAGATAAAAAGTCGCAATTACGTTTTTTACTTTTTTTTTTTTATTCCGTGGCGGAAACAAGCTTTCATATAAAACAATAGACATGCTGTTCAAAACTCTTACTCACCACAATGTCCCCTCCTCTCACAAACTGCAGTCTGGGCTGAAAGACCACGATGTCAAGAATGTAAATGCCGTCACAGAGGTAGTCCATCAGCAGCCACCAGTGAACGTTCTCAGAGGTCTGATACGGGAAAGTGCAGCGCACAGGGATCAGCCAAACATTCCAGTTCCACGCAAACGTCACAAAGAACAGCCACACCACGTAGATCAAATCTGTGAAAGAATCAATCAGCATAGTTGCATCTCCAGTATGTCGTTTTAAAGAGGTCATTTCATACAGTAACTGTTTCTAAAAAAAATTATTAAGTCTACTTAATAATTAATATCCCTTTAGGAAGAAAGTGTGCTTAATTTTCAATATTGAATGCGAAAACTGTAAAAACTGTACTTGCAGATAATATAGTTTTATTGAAATAAAAGGCCACTTAAGTGTACCGTTTCCTGAATGTTTCTTACACACACTTAGACTTTTAAAACTGCCAAATTAAAAGTTTTACTTATAAGTAGCCTACATTTTAAATAATTATGTTTTAATCTTTAGTCATTTTGAAGTACACTTATTCTTAAAGGAACACTCCACCGTTTTTTGAAATAGGGCTTATTCACTTTCTTATTTAGATAGGTGGGCAAATGCATTTTTGTCTCAGTGCATGCATTGTTTTAGTTTGACAGGGTCGGCGCTAGCTTAGCTTAGCACAATGAATGGAATCCTTTGTTGCCAGCTAGCATGTCCTGAGTAAAAGTGATATAAAACATTTAAAAAACCCACCTAATTACTTCTTGTGGCCTGCGTATTCACAACAAGTACAAATAGTGATGCAGATTAACACTAGGCGATTTCCTAGGCAGATATTGACTTATATATTAAGGACTATATTAGGGGGAAGCACAGGCGAAGCACTGCTACTTGGGCGTGATATCTCTGCGCCCACGTAGCAGTGCTTCACCTGTGCTTCCCCCTAATATAGTCCCAAGTCAATATCTGCATAGGAAATCGTCTAGTGTTAATCTGCATCGCTATTTGTACTTGTTGTGAATACGCAGGCCACAAGAAGTAATTAGGTAGGGTTTTTTAAATTTTTTATATCACTTTTACTCAGGACATGCTAGCTGGCAACAAAGGATTCCATTCATTATGCTAAGCTAAGCTAGCGCCGACCCTGTCAAACTAAAACAATGCATGCACTGAGACAAAAATGCATTTGCCCACCTATCTAAATGTAGGAAAGAAGGTGAATAAGCCCTATTTCAAAAAACGGTGGAGTGTTCCTTTAAAGTACTGTATATATTAGTTTACCATAAATGCTTTTCAGTACATTCGGCAGTAAACAATAACAATATTTTGAAGACAGTAGAAGTAATTATATGTAAGAATTTACACATAAAGATGTACTTAAGCCCTACTTAAGTGGGTCAAAAAAAAGTTATCTCAAGTTCAACTAACTGCACTTAATATACATTTAAACTATAATACATTTTCATTTAATTTTAAATAACATACAATTACTTTTAATATACAAAAAATAAAAAAATGTTTTAACAAATTTAAAATTTCCCATGATATGACATGTAAATAAGGTAGTTTATTTCTATATTAATTATTATAGCAATGGCCCATTTTGATCCATAGAGCTTTCAGCTGGTTGTAGATCTCACCTGTGAAGGGATCAATGCTGGACGGGAAACGGTACTCCAGTATAACTCTCAGCCAATCAGGGATCTCGGGTATTTTCAACTGAGGAATTGGGAACTTATATCCCATAAACTCATAGATTTGCACCTCCTCTTCAGCCTCCTCATCAGCCTCTTTCTTTTCCTCTGGAGGAGGGGGTGGAGGAGGAGGCGGGGCATCGGCAGGCTTTTTGGCAGGAGCTAGGGTTCAAATATCAAAGGTGAAGGAAGTATCTATCTTTGACCTTACATTACTGAACTAATACAGTTCAGTAAAAATAAAGAGCAAATACAAGTCGACTCACATGCTGTAGGGCTTTCCTCCTCAGAGTCGTCTGGATCAGTCAGTTTCTCTCTTACACGAACTGTTCGCCCCTTAAACAGCTTGACCAGCTCCTGCAGTCGCTCATTCACAACCATACTTGTTTGACTGGCCGCAGACATGGGCCGCTCAAGGCCTCTACAGGAAATGACAACATATTGGATAAGTCTAAGTCTAAGCAATGGTTTTGAGACCGAAACCCCCCCACAAAAATTCTATATTTGGCTTTTTAAAGACTCACTCGCCCACAGTGAGTAGATCAGTCATGTTCGGATCCATTCGACTGCCTTCCTCTTCCTCACCAGGAGCCGTCTTCTCCTCTGTCAGATTTGTTGCACAAACAAGGGTCACTAAGTCTGACTCTGGTGCGACAATGATTTCGGGAACGGTTATTTCTCCATCCTTCACTTCCTCTACCATCACTGCTGGCTTCACATGGCTGCTTTCTGAGAGCACACACAATGACATTTTAGCGTTGAAATCTTTAAAAACATTATTTGTGCACGTGAAATGGAAAATTAGAGATGAACAAAATATGACCAGATACTCCAGAAAGAAACACACACAAAATGATACAAATAATCACAGCATTGAATCACTGAGTGGAATATTCACATTCTTTAAAATAGTAAACTCAATACAGAACACAAAACTACATTTTTACATCTGAATTTGCAGGTGACAGTTTTTCCTATATCTTTACATTTGCTCCTATGTTAAAAAATGTAAGAGTGCATTAAAAAATTTTAAGGGCACAATGAAAATTTATCAAATAATGTGTTTTTTGGTCAAAAACAAGAGAGAACCAACAAAATATTATATTAATAACTGGTTAAGTTGTAGTCAATTTATGCTTTTTCTTTTGAGCTTTTTGTTTTTGTATAAAATTGTTTTTGCATAGTAAAACTTGTAGCTGTAGTTTGGTAAGTATTTTTTCTCATATTTTGATGGTTTAATCAAATATATATGAAGAGTTCAGATGCAAAAGCCTCTAAGTGCCATCTGAAAATTTCTTCTAGAATGATCATTTTTATAAAGCTTATATTTTTAAGTTAAGTAATTTCACTTAAATGACAATAGGTCATTTGCATTGCCATTTAAGTGAAATGATTGAACTTAAATATACGAGCTTGATAAAAATGATCATTCTAGAAGAAAATTTCAGATGACACTTAAGAGGCTTTTGCATCTGAACTCTTCATATATATATATTCAGATTATTCTGTCAATACTAGTAAAAAATCTATATATTAAATAATGTGTTATATAGTATATAGTCTTTCCTTCCTGTGACCGGGCTTGCCAGACAGAAATTACATGAGTTTATGCTCAATTAATGTCAGATACAGTTTATTGTGTAAAATGACCAAAATACCAATAATAATAAAAAAAAATTAAATAAAAACTTTAAGAATAGAAGTTGCTGACTTATATCAGGACTCTTATTGTAAAATGTATATTCAAAAAGATGAGGGACCTTACATTTCATAACACTGATACTTTTAGACTTTTTAACGACTCTTGGGGACTTTTTTATTCGCACATGTACTCCGAAATTTTTTTTTTTACAGCTTGGACACATCTATGCGAGTCACACACGTGAGTGAAACGCCTGCACTGTCGAGACCTGATCTATATATAGTGCCTAGATAAAGCTGGTCCCCCAGGGCCCCAACACAGGAGCAGTCAGGGTCTGAACACTGCATAATCTAAGGGGGTTTTCACCCATTTTATTATCCACCAGGCAAAAGCATACTGTACATGCAAGTAACGGCACACGTCTCCTCAATAAGCTGCAAGACGTGAGGTAATATTCAATAGCGAACAATAACAGTGGTAACAATAACATTATCAAAAATCAATGGCACAGAACAGACAGCACAGCGCTATCTAGCACAGTCAGTTCACCTGAGAGATTGTTGAAGGTGTCTTTCTGAAACTGTAGGGCACTTCAAAACCGTGTCTATGGGTGTCAAGTATGGGATGATCTGGATTTTAGGGCACTTTTGTATGGGATGACACTGAGACTCTTGGATATTTTAAGAAGTAAATCCACTAGCTACAGATTCTAACTCAAAGACTACATGCTGCTGCTGAGGCGTTCTACATGGGCTTGAGGATGTTGAGGCGATGGAGAACGTTCTGGAAGCACTGGTTGGCTTGTTTTGGAAGCTGGGATATCTCCTGGTACAGCAGCAGGAGATCAGAGGGCATCTTGGGCAAGGGAACATTATTGTTTTTCAGCAGATGGAAGTTGCTCAGACATGTGGAAGCGTGCGGGATGCGAAGAAGCCAGCTCTTTATGCCAGAACAGCTAGCGGGCACTGCAGATAGGTAGACCAGTTCAATTACTGGATGTTCATATTATCTTTCATTGGTTATGTACAAACTGGATCTCAACAGATACAGTTCATTTGATTAGATCTGCAGGACTAAACCTTCATGAAATCAACAGGACTTGCTTTATCTATATCATGTTTGCAGCTAGACTAATTTGTTGGGTTTATGCATGCTTGGATACGGTGTTGGGTAAGTTACACTAAAAAAGTAATTAATTACTAGTAGCTACTAACTACATCTTCAACAGTATAATTCGATTATTGTACTAATTATGCTCTCTAAAAAGTATTGCTTTACACTTATTACTTTCTAAATCCCATATTAACATTGACCAATTAAACAATACAAGAAATGAGATGAAACTGCCCTTTTAATTCTTTCAAATAAATAATATGAAATTAAATAAATGATTCTTGAACTGACCAAAGTATTTAAAGGGAGAAGGTTATATTTAAAAACTTTGATGTTAAATCCACTATTGTTTCATATAGAATTGTTCTATAGTCCAAACACTATTTAATGCAATTACATCATAAGTAACCGTAATTACATGACAGAAAAATGAAGAGTAATCACTTACTTAACTTTTTCAAGGGGAAATTAATTAAATAACTGTTATTAATTCCTTGGAAATGCATTATAGACAACACTGTTTGTACTCTTACCTCCACATCCTTCTTCAGGAGGTTCCTCTTCCTGTAGCAACAGAAGATTAATAAAAGCAAACATGAAAAATATGACCAAATCCACACGTCTAATTGTATATACTGCTGCCATTCAAAAGAATCACAATATAATGTGTATGTTTCTGAAAGGTTGCATTTAATTGATAAAAAAAATACAGTAAATATTTATAACTGTACAAATTTACATGATAAAACATTAATTTCAAACAGTAAATTACCATATTTTACAGAAAATAAGTTGCACTGGGTCAAAATGGCATTATAAAAAAACCCAAATACATTGCATCTGTGTATAAGTCAAATTTATTATAATATTCAGTAAAAATGTAAATGCAGGTAAATAAAACAAAACATCACTCACTCCACAACAAAACCTTTAAATTGAACGGTATTCAGAACAGGAATGAAAAATACTTGCCAATTATTGCATTATATAAACTGCTATGGAATATAAATCACAAAGAAAAACAAGGCTTATATTATGGAAAATATGGTAATGGCTGTTTTTGATCAATAAAATCTTAAACATCAATTCCTTTCAAAAACATAAAAATGTCTTCCCAAACTTCCGAATGGTAGTGTGCTAATGTTTTACGCGGAGTTACCTGGTCAGCATCTGGAGGTCCAGATGTGGCGTGCTCAGGCTGAGTGGTCACAGCTGGAGAGACCGGATCTGCTTGTATCGGCGGTGGACTTTGAGATGCCTGATCTGAAACCTCAGACTCGTGTGGCGTGGGCTCCGCCGGACAGATGTCCACCAGGCTCCTGAAAAGGGTATGAGCAGGAGTCTAGCCATGACAACACAACCAGTCCATCACATACATTCAGAGTCTGGTAAACCACCAATCACCAGATAAAACTCAAAGCAGCTGACAAGAACGTTTGATTGGATTATGGAAATCAACCACTCTAACGGACAATCAGATTTGTACCAGAATGCTTTTAGGTCTAGCTGCTGTGAAAGTGAATTAATGATGTTATTGCAGGTCTTTCAAACTGATTAAGGTTAATGGAATAGCAAAATTACTATCAATGCTATTTTAGATGCAGCTATCCATATGTGACCCTGGACCACAAAACCAGTCTTATGTTTTTATTTTTATTTAATTGAGTGTATTGATTGTATTTTAATTGATGTATGGTTTGTTAGGATAGGACAATTTTTGGCCGAGATACAAGTATTTGAAAATCTGGAATCTGAGGATGCAAAAAAATCGAAACATTGAGAAAATTGAACTTGTCCATTTCTGTTGGCGATTGTGCTGCATTCACTCACAAAAATTATTTTTTTATATATTTAAGGTAGGAAATTTACAAAATATCTTCATGGATCATGATCTTTACTTAATATCCAAATGATTTTTGGCATAAAAGAAAAATCGATAATTTTGACCCATACAATGTATTGTTGGCTATTGCCACAAATATACCCGTGCGACTTATGACTGGTTTTGTGATCCAGGGTCATATATGGACTACTGTAAATGTACGTTGAATTTCAACAACAACAACAACAACAAAAATAGGAAGCTGATCAAGCTCAAACTCATTTCAGTGTTGTTCCATGCTAGATTATGCTGGTTCAGTGTTAAGTGTGGTATATAAGCTTGTTTCCTTCAAGGAATAAAACATTAAAAAGGTAATTGGGACTTCATATCTCACAATTCTGACTTTTTTTTCTTGAAATTCAGACTTTATAAACAAATTCGCAATTCTGGCTATTTTTCTCACATTTGCGAATTTACAGCCTATCTCACAAATCTGACTTTATTTCCCAGACAGCAACATAGTGTCGGCACAGATCCGGCCCACATCTGGTACTTGTGGATTCAACGAGTACCAGATGTGGGCCGGATCTGTGCCGACACTACACTGTATGTTGCTGTCTGGGTTCTTGCAATTTTGAGTTTATAACTCACAATTCCGATGTTTTTCCTTGCAATGTAAAAGTAGCCCAATTTGCACTTGGCAACAATGCACTCAGTCCAGCTGAGGGGGCGTGTCCCGGCGGGAAAGTGAGGTTAATGCACACACTCTTTAGCAAAACAAAACTCTACCAGCATGGTCTACTACAGCATTAATGTATAAAAATGGTCTGAAATGGTGTTGTAGAAGAACAGAAGCATATAGGTAAAATCTGTTTACACAAACTAATGTAGGCCAGTCTAACATACCTTTTTATGTCGACACTGTTGGTTAAGTTGGTTGCAAAATGTTGATAAAAAGTGCACATTTCAGTTTTATTCAATGACTTTATGGCTTACTGAATTCAGCACTGCAAAATGCAGCAGCAGCGGCAGGTCTGAAACTGTTCTACTTCTACTGAAGTGCTTCGGCCTAAAAGCTTTTTTGGCATCAGCTGTTCTGGTTTTTCGGACAGGATGTTTTATAGTGACGTGGTAAAGCAGGATGAAGCCTAAATTAAGCATCTGACATCATACCCAAAATAACACAAAGTACTCAAAAGTGGGACACTTCTGTATTTGTAATGGTTTGTCTTTTTAGAGACTGAAGCAGAATTCAGAAGTGGTTTGCTTTGATGAACAGAAATATATCTATATGGGCTAAATTCCTCTAATTTATTTTTTTTATTTTTTTATCCTTATCTTTTTAATCTTAGTTTAAACAAGGCTGGGTGATGAACCACATATTTAGCATATTTGCACTTACAAATATCTTGCCGACTTTCACAACACACTACAGTGATCTTTGTTTTTTCTCAATATATAATCAATATCTAATATTGCCAAGCCCTAAAAACAATATAAAACATTGCACAAATGTATGAAAGCTTCATTCTTATTTCAGGTCTAGTTTTTCAGGAACTGCAAAGGCAGTGTGGGGATACAAACAGCAGCTAAAGCATGAGCTTTGATGAAATATAATGTGTCACACTGAAGGAGTGTTACAAGTAATGCCAAGGCTGCTAGCGCTAGCGCTTTGCTCAGCTCTGAGGATGAAAGTCTTACTCTGTGATCTTACTATCCTCACTCTCCTCCTCACTCTCTTCATGAAACAGCTGTAACCTGTATGGCGAGCCGGAGAGGACAAAGAGCACTTCAGCTGACACGCAGGATAATAAAGTAACGGCACAGCAGTAAAGAGAAGCAAGCAAGAACTCGCATCCAAACAGATTGTGAGTTGTGACATTCACTCTGCTGTGAGGAAAGTTACAGCACTGAAGGGTTGGAAGCAGGGTCCAAAATGATGGTTTTGTCACACCTGTGAATGGCAAGTGAATTACTAGCCATGCATTTTTTTACTAGCCAAGTCTATAGTCTATAGCTAAATCTATATAGCATTAGATTTGGGATTATACCACATATAGTCATCAAATCATATAAGAAGAGGAGGAGACTGCTAGAGCAAACATGAAACATGAAAAATGTTTCTTGAGCAGCAAATCATCATATTAGAATGATTTCTGAAGGATCATGTGACACTGAAGGAACTGGAGGAACTGACTGGAGGAATGATTTTTATCACAGGAATAAATTACATTTGAAAATATATTACAATAGAAAACAGTTATTTAAAATAGTAATAATATATAACAATATTACCGTTTTTACTGTATTTTTGATCAAATAAGTGAAGCCTTGTTGAGCATAAGAATCTTAATAAAATTTTTTTTTTTTTTTACTAAAGCCAAACTTTAACTGTAGTGTATATTTGGTTGGTTTAATGCGAGGAATATGCACATGTTTGTTTTGCATTGATGTAAAAGTTTCCTTTGGTAGATGTTTTGAATGTAATAACCATAAATGACCACAAAGCTAATAGAAATGGACTAAAAGCTACACTGAAACTATAATTCCAGGCCAAAGACTGTTGTTATTTGTTTTTGTTGTTTGGCCAATGTTAATTTTGGACCCTGGCAGAAAGCAAGGGACAACAGCGAAAAGGAGAGAGTGACACTTACTCTGGGTCTTCTTCATTCTCTTCCTCCTGGATATTTGGCAGTCTTTGTAAAACAAACAGTGAACAGGTGAATTCTGAACACTGTGTTTGTGTGTGTGAGAGAGATAAAGGAATAGTTTGAAAGATGGAGAGAGACAGCGCATTGGTCGCAAAAAAGTTTTGTAGCCACTTTGTGGTTTATCACACCCCAGATCTCAGTCTTAACAAACACAGAACAGGGCAGGAAGGGTGTAACACAGAGTCACTGAATTCCTTACTGAGTTTGAGGTGTGTTTGTCACTTACTGATCCTCATTGTCTGGTTCTTCGTTTGTCGTATTAATGATGATCTGTGTGGTGTGCTCTTCCGCCAGCTGTCTGACGGCCATTTCTGCAGCCTGTAGGGCCAGATCCTCCGCCATGCGAGCTGCCTCCACGCGTTCCTGCTGCAGTCTACACACACACACGTTTCTATATAAGTGGGGACATTGCATAGAGTAGACTTCCACTGATTCTATACCAGGTTAGCTAATTATATTTTCTACACTGTAAAAAGAAAAAGAAAAAAATAAGTAAAATTTACGGTAAAAAACTGGCTGGTGAGGTTGCAAGAAATTTACCGTAAAAAATACGGAAGCAACATTTTAGGTTTTACAGACTTAACTTAAATTTACAGTAAAAAAAAACCGTATTTCATATCTGATATAATGTTAATTTACCGATCTATTTTGTACCATTGTAATAAACTGACATCCGCCAACCACATTAGTGATGAGTCACACGATGAATCAATGCTCATCACAAGCAGCTTTTCCACAAGCTGAGAAAATTATTACTAATATATAGAAGATGCACAGTGTCATTCACACAAACACTTAAACACCATCATGGTAACACACATGAAATCTAAAAAAATGCAATAAACATTAATTTAACAATATTAAATGTATCAGAAAAAAACAGTTATGTACACATAACTGATAAAAAAAAACTATTAAGAAACAAGTTATTTCAACAAAAATACATCAAATGTGAAGTGTCACGCAGGGAATTGTGGGAATGTCAATTTACCGTTTTTCACTGTAAATTATACAATGACTTGTTCTTTTTCATTTCCAAAATCTGTAACTTTAACGGTATTTTACTGTAAAATTACATTAAATGTATGGTTAGATCTATCACAGTTATTCACTGTATTTATGGAAGCTTTCTGTTAAACAATTAATGGTCTTTTACCGTTAAAATCACGATACTTCTTTACAGTGTACTGTATGTCCTAACTCAACCCCTATATCACAGAAACATGCGCAAAACACTAATTTAAATAAAAACCTGTTTAGAAAAAAATTATACTCAACAAAAAAAAGAAAGAAGTTTTTCTAGATTTTGTCTTAAGGTTAAAAAAACTGCTCCATGAGATTTGAGATTTTCCTGACTAATATTTCATACTGTATGTTAGGCTTTACAGTGTTAAATCCACCACAAGGTCACTGGGATCCAAATAATTCACACTCACCTCTCCTCTATGTTTGCTAAGGCAGTCTCCTCCGCTTCCTTCTTGATGCTCTCAATAAGAGGCGTCCAGCGCTCAGTCTGCGTCTCCGCGTCCTCCTGATCCTGCATGGCCAGCACGTGTGGAAGGATGCTGGGTATCACCTGCAGCAGACATGAGTTCTCCTGCTCCACCAGGACGTCCTGCCCCGAGGCCTGCTCCCTCTGCTCGGCATCCCAGTCTGTGTCCACCTCCTCCAGCACCATCTCACACGGGTCCTGCAGGATGCAGACTGTACCCACAACAGGAAAGACCACAGGTCATAGCAGGGGTTAGGCCCAAAGATTAAATAGCCTAAATGCTTTTGAATTCCATTTCTACCGAGTATCTTAGTGTTTTTGTGTAAATGCATCACAACTGACATGACATCCTCTGAATTGAAAGTGGGTGGAGTTTCTTCCAGTGGGAAAAAATGTGCATCATAGAAACATAACATTGATCCCATTTGAACCCATTTGAACCCAGAGTGGTTTGTTGTAATGGGGGTTTAGGGGGGTTTGGTTAATTGTTTACCTGGCAGACCAGCTAAACCAGAGGTCTTCAACCCTGCTCATTGTCCTGCAGAGTTCAACCCTAACCAAAAACACCTGAAGCAGCTAATCAAGCTATTTAGGATCTCTTGGAAGCAGGTTGATAATAAACGGCAGGACAGTGGGTCCCCAGGAGCAGGGTGGAAGACCTCTGAGCTAAACAAAAGCTTGACTAGGCTAGGCCAATTAGAAACCAGTTTATTCTGGTTTAACTGTTTTGCATTATTGTTTTGTTTTATTTAAATAATTTATTAAAGGTGCTCTAAGTGATGTCACGCGTTTTTTAGGCCAAAACATTTTTGTCACATACAGCAAACATCTCCTCACTATCCGCTAGCTGCCTGTCCCCTGAACACACTGTAGGGCTGGATCCGAATATTCGAATATTCGTTAGGTGGGTTGGTATTCGATTAGAAAATTTGACATTCGAATATTCGTTTATTTTTTATATATTTTTTTTTCACACCTGGGATCCCCCGCGAAACGGTTCTCATTCGTGCTTGAATAAGGCCGGCGTGTCCGTTTTTATTTCGGCTCCCATGTTAACAGGTTGGAGTTTGCACACTGCCTGCGTGAGACACGCGCTCGAGCCACGCGCTCGAGCCACGCGGAAAACTCGTGAAAACTCTAGAAATAAAACTGACGCCAGCAAAAAGTGTTCCAGCAACGGGACTGTTCTCTGAGCGCAGAACAGCGGAGTGTGTGTGGACCAAAGTGCATGCCTGAGCTTGTGTTTTGGGTTAAGCTGCGTTGCTTTGACATTGTGGAAAATAGAATAATAGAAACAAAATGTATTAGACTTTTTACCCGTTATGATCAATCTAAATTAATCTCGTTTTTAATTTAACTTAATTTCGTTTTTGTTTATTTAAATTTTGTTTTTTTTCTTTATTTAAATTTCGTCATTCTTTATTTAAATTTTGTTTTTCTTTATTTAAATTTCGTTTTTTCTTTATTTAAATTTCGTTTTTCTTTATTTAAATTTACCCTTTACCGTAATTTGTTAGTCATAAAAATATTAGACTACCTTAAAAGTATTGCTTAATTTAAAAGACCTGTGTGTGTGTGTGTGTGTGTGTTTTATATCACTAGTGCAGTGTCCGTTCTCAGAGCATATAAGCCCTGCCCGCGTGAGGTGCGCCGCTTCCCGCTCGCGCTGTTCTGTAGTTTACTAAAAGTTTATTAATTCTGAACGTGTCACTCACGTCTCGCGTGTCCATCTATATTGCACCAAATGTGACACTGCACTCCCTTGTGAAGTCGATTGGATGAACGGTTCTCGAAATAATAACAATGCAAACGGACATACCGATAGAGATTCCTGCCTTTATTAGAGAGAAGAATATGTTCAGCACCCTCTCTCCGAAGCTTCGAATATTCGATGTTCATTACTACCGAAGCTTCGAAGCTCAAAAAATGGTATTCGGACCAGCCCTGAACACACTGTAAAAAAAAACACGGTCTCTGTAGACACCACAGGCTCCACAAACGGCAAGAAAAACAAACTTGTCCAGCCTGGACCACGAAACATAACAAACAGTGTTCCAGCCAATAACCGACAAGAATGATTTGGGGGGGTGGGTTGGGAGGGTTAGTGCGCGTGCACATGAAGGGGGGTGTGGGGAGTGGAGGAGAGAGAAGCATGAAGAGGGAAGACAGGCAGGTAAATCCAGTTTGGTTTTTCTAAATGGTTCATGACTGTTTCAGGAAGCACGGAAGGGAGGGGAAGGGGACGGGATGAGGAAGAGGAGGAGGGAGGGTCGAGCTAGCCTCCGTTTTGTTTGACAATACTAGTTCGAACGTCAACAAGAAGTGACTTCACCCATCATCGCTTAGAGCACCTTTAATGTTAGTTGCATTGACTATATATTGTATTGAAATGCAACACATTTTAGACCCCAATGGCTAAATTTGCACAACTGATGAAACAGAAAAAATCCTATCCTACCGTACAATCAGGGCTTGACATTAAAACCCACCAAGAATTCACGTAAACACAGTCATTTATGTTTTAAATGAACGACAAGTCAATTCACCTTCATTTATGTGGCCAATTTAATATACAATTTAAAAAGGCGTCTATACAGGAGTTGTTTCTGACGCTTCCAAATGTCCTCCTGGACTGGAAAGTTAAAGGAAGTAGTCAGCCACAGGTTTCTTAGAGGGGAGGCCTCTGGTTTCCTGAGGTGCAGCTTCAAATATGATAAACTCCTTCTGGAGATGCTCATCAAGCTCCAAATTGGCAGCTTTACAGTGATAATAGGAAATTAAAGTTTGAGAGATTGTTTTGGCTTTACAGCAGCTCTAGAATAAAGTTATCGTCCAGCTAAAGTTAGTTTTTGATTGATTCACTTCCATTGCAAAGATCATTAGTTATTAACTTAGCGGCCGCTTAGACAACACCGTTTTAATTGAAAACAGAAAACTTTTAATGTGTTCTGGCCATTAATTTGCACGACAACAGTGTTTAGTGACTCGAACGTAAACAGTTGAGAAGGAAAACACAATTGTAACAGTATAATGGATCAGTGCATTCGGTCTTAAAGTGACAGCAGCCTAATATATCTGCTGCCAAAATATGAGATAATATAAAAAAATATCTATATAGCAGTTTTTTCCCATGGTATCGATGTCAAAATTGTGGCCAATGAAAATCCTGAGTGGCTAGTAACTTTGGAAAACCACTAGCCACAGTGGCTGGTGAGCATAAAAGTGAATGTCAAGCCCTGCGTACAGTATATGCAGTGTCGGGGTAATGCATTACAAGTAACACGAGTTACATAATCAGATTACTTTTTTCAAGTAACTAGCAAAGTAATGCATTACAGTACTTTTAAATTTACAACAATTTTTTTTTACTTTTTCAAATAAGTAACGCAAGTTACTTTGTTTTCCCATTTATTAACTGATAGCTCTCCTGTCCTCATGTTGAGAGAGTGCAGAGGCGTTGTGTGCGCTGTGTGTGAACATGATGCTTATTGAAGCTCTAGACTAAATGTGAGCAGGCGTTTACTCATCTCACTTGCACAAAAACAGATTCCTCAAAAGGAATAAAAACAGTCAAATGCAAACTCTGAATATTACACAAACCTGCAATAACGAAATGTTAAATTACACAAATATATTTTATGTATTTAATCACACTTTATTAACCAATGTCTTTGCTGCTGACCTTCAATGATCCAATTCAACCATGCTAATAAGAAAAAATTCATTTTTTGTTTTTGTTGCTGAAGAGAGTTGAACTTTCTTCTCCTGCGTCCTGTTCTTCTGCAATCCAGAATGGCAGCACAGCTCATTCATTTCACTTTTGGTGTGAAAGGGCCTTTACATTCGCCAAAAATAGAACTTTTATTAATTAAATTTTTGAAAAAGCAAGCCCAGCCCAGGTAAAAAGAAGTTACTAAGTAACACAATTACTTACTTTTTTAGGGAGTAATGCAATATTGTAATGCATTACTTTTAAAAGTAACTTTCCCCAACACTGCATACAGTATATGCCCTAAAGTGCTCAAATTCACTGATACAGAAATGCATTTTTAAAAATGCATCAAAACATTTTATATTTAATAATTCATCAAAGCTCCTGCAGTTGCAAATAATATTTAATTTTTGCATTTTACTGTACACATTTATGCTCTGACCACACAACAAACAATCTGCTTTTATAAATCATTTATTTATTAGTGATTTCATACAGCGCACAAAGTAAGGTAGCTGCCTGTGCTGTGTTAGCAATAGCCTTTCACAATAAAACATAAATAGCACCAATATACAGCATAATAATATTCAGAAGCCTGGTGTTGATTAATCATGCACAGTGGCTTTGCTAACATGCTACGCATGATAAAAAACAAGTAATGGGTTGTTATTCAAAGCATTTAGACTAACTGGTGCTTTTATAGCAGGCAATGTAGATATTGGCAAACGCATTTAGTGGCATGAGGATTTATGGGTGTGTTTTTTGTTGTTTGTTTTTTTGCTTTATGGCAACAATATTGGGTATAATTGTGCTCCTTAAAAGGTTTTTAATGTTAAGTTCAATGGTTTAATATTTATAGACAACTAAGTATGTTTATTTCTTCAAAAAAAGTGTGAACATTTTGGATTTGTGGTGCTTTTTGGGACTGGAATATCTGATCAATCAAAGGCAGACATATTGAATTCCCGTTTAGTGAGAATGACGGAGCAAAAACAGACACTTTACATCTAAAGCAGCAAATGGCATTGTAAACTCTTGACTGGGCATTGGGCACCTGTATGTTTACCGCATGTCACTTTGAGGTAGCCAATGCACTAAATAATTAAAAGCCAGCAAGCAACGAATCCCTGTAATATAGTTAACAGAAATCACCAAGGAAGTTTACATGAAAAAGCACATTCATTGGTGTTGTAGCTCTGTTGAACTAGAGGATATTGATGTGTGTTTCTGTCTGAACATCTCTCGCTGTCTCTGTGTGGATGTAATGACTCTCCCAGTCGTCTTCTCCTTATGTTTAGGGGGCTCTAACCACCTTCTCCCCTGAAACAGAAGGAGAAGAGGAGCTGAGTTAACACCTCCACCCTACAAATAAGCATTTTGAGACAATAGCAATGCCTCTGATATGTTCAAATATAATCTTAAAAAAAAAAAAAAAAAAAAACCTGTCCCTGCAAAGCTGTCTGAAGTCATTAATCCTATTATATGTGTGTGTGTGTGTGTGAAGATGTGTTAAAACAACTTACCGTTTTGAACGATATCAGAACTGTCCTGCAAATAAACAAAGGAAAAGGGTAAATGGAAGACTAGTAGTGAAATTTCTTTCTTTTTTTTTCACTTAAATTACACTACTTTGTGCTCACAATTTACCTCTTTTGGTTTCAGTACTGGTTGTGGCATCATGCGTCCAAACCCCTGTACAATCCAGCCAACCATGCTTGAAAACAGATGAAATATAATGCATGTCATTAGACTTATCTACATATAAAAATAATTCAAATGTATCCAAACAATAAAAAGTCTCAGATATGTGTTCAGAATGGAATACTAGTATAATGATAACTGAATGCTTCCCAATACAAAAAAAAAAGGAAAATCATTTTTCCTTTTTTAATCTAGAAAGATGCAGTTTCTTCTTTATTGATTCCAACACTAATGAATAGAATAAGCAGATACAAACTATTATCTGAAAAGAAGTCAATATTTTATTTTGTGCGCATAATATTTGTGTCACGCCTGCCAGCCGGAGTGCCTGTGATAGCCACCAGAGGGCATTCCTTTCATATTTGTTATCTCATCATGGACTGCATTTCCCATAACCCATTGCCCAGACTCATTATGCCTGATTGCTTTCAGCTGTTTCTCATTACCCTTGTTGACTCTGCCTTTATAAGCCCAGTGTATTCACACATTCATTGCAAAGTCTTGTAAGTGTAACACTGCATTTCTGAGTGCTCATGCGGATGTCCCGGATGTCCCGGATGTCCCGGATGTCCCGGATGTCCCGGATGTCCCGGATGTCCCGGATGTCCCGGATGTCCCGGATGTCCCGGATGTCCCGGATGTCCCGGATGTCCCGGATGTCCCGGATGTCCCGGATGTCCCGGATGTCCCGGATGTCCCGGATGTCCCGGACTGCCCTTTGTTTTGATCTGTTGCCTGTTTTATGGATTATGATTCTGGATTGACCTAATAAATCTGCATTTGGATCCTAAACCAGTGTGTTTCATGGTAGTTACATGAAAATTTTGTGTACAGTTTTAATAAAAATGTTGGTATTCAACTTAACATTTAAAACAAAATTCTTGCCATGGTTAATTAAAGGAAAAAGTAAATGGACGAAGAAGTTCACGGACCCATAACGTAATGAAATTAAAACAAAAACAAAATGTGTGTATACAGTACATTATGTTCAGAATGGAATACAAGCATATTGCTAACCAAATACAACCAAACAAAAGTACATAAAAAGTATACATACTCACAGTTGTAATCCAAATTATTCAACCCCCATTGCAAATCAGGTTTATTGGCAAAATGTACAGAATTTCAGCTGTTTGCAATGAACAAATCAAACAAAAGTAATTGAAATAGTTCAACACAACAAATGTTTCAAGTGTTTTTTCTCAAATTCAACAACAAATGCAACTTTTACTGACTTCTGCAGTCTCAAAATTATTCAACCCCTTGAATAGAATCCCTTACAATCTGCAAAACAGGTCTTGTCTCAAAGGGCTTCATTAGTTGCACCAGGTTGGCTTGAGCTAGTACACAACACATGAAATATCTGAACTGGCTAGGTTTGTTGAGTGTCACGTTTGACTGCATGTTAGAAATTTGGCTAAAGAATGGTCCAAAAAGTTAAGAGAAAGATATCATCGCCCAATCACAAACAAGGAACAGGATATAAAAAGATAGCAAAGGCACTAAATGTTCATAGAGACACCGTTGGAAGCATAGTTTGAAAGTTCAAAGTTAAAGGAACAGTGATTACACTACCAGGACGGGGCAGAAAAAGGAAGCGATCAACGGCTGAAACCAGATTTCTGAGAGGCAGGTTCAGAAAAACCCTCGAGTGACGGCAAAAGACCTGCAGCAAGACTTGGTGGCAACAGGCACTGAGGTTTCAGCAGGACATTAAGACACGTACTAAACGCCTGCCAGAACTCCAAGACGTTCACCTCTACTGACCCAAAAGCAAGAAAAGTCGGCTCCAATTTGCTTAAAATCATATAAATAAGCCACAAAAGTTTAGGGATTCTGTACTGTGGAGCGATGAAACAAAACTGGAACTTTTCAGCCCTATGGATCATCGGTATGTCTGGAGGAAGAAGAATGAAGCATATGCTGAAAAGAAAACTCTGTCTACAGTTCAGCATGGTGCTGGCAGTGATGCTCTGTGGCTGCTTTATATCCTCTGGCACTGGAAACCTGCAGCGTGTGGAAGGCAAGATGGATTCATTGAAGTATCAGGAAATCCTAGGAGAAAACGTCATGCCGTCAGTGAGGAAGCTGAAGCTTGGGAGTCACTGGACCTTCCAACAGGATGATGACCCCAAGCATTGCAGAACGCAAACCTATGAATATTACTGAACTGGAGGCCATTGCTCATGAGAAACGGGCTCAGATTCCTCAGAAACGCTGCCAGAAGCTGGTCTCTGGTTATACATCTCGTTTGCAGAAGGTCATAACTGCAAAATGGTGTTCTACTGAGTACTAAAGATGCTTCCCATGAAGGGGTTGAATAATTCTGAGACTGCAGAAGTCATTAAAAGTTGCATTTTCAGTTGAATTTAGGGGAAACCACTTGAAACATTTGTTCTGTTGAACTATTTCAATTACTTTTGTTTGATTTATTCATTGCAAACAGCTGAAAGTCTGTAAATTTTGCCAATAAACCTGATTTGCAATGGGGGTTGAATAATTTCGATCACAACTGTATATAAAAAATGTGCATTAAATCAGGATGTCGAGGTTTGGTTGTTTTACATAGCCATAGACATTATAAGGAAACAGGACGGACACTTACTTTGTGCCTTTGGGATCCTCAGCTAGTTTAGGTTGCTCAGGAGCTGCGGGTACAGGTGCGGGTGCAGGTGCGGGTGCAGGTGCAGGTGCAGGTGGGGCTGCTGGTGCTGGTGCTGGTGTGGGTGCAGGTGCAGGTGGAGGTGGAGGTGCAGGAGCAGGTGTTGGTTCAGGTGCTGAATATAAAAAAAAAAGTCAAATGCAGAACACTCTGTCTCCAACGAAGCCCAACCGAACATTTTTGATTTCTAAAATTCTACCTGGCTCTTGTTTGCAGGGTGTGACAGGAGCAGAAGCAGCCCTCAGAGCTGATGTTTCCGTACCAGGGGGAGGACGAAGATTCATAGGAGACTGAGGGACTACCTTCTCAAAACCATGCTTAATCCATTCTATTACCCTGAAAGAGAAAGAGACAGACACATTAAAGGAAGAGTTCAGCCATAATGAGAATTCTGATTAGCTTCTGACAGCTCATTAACATATACCTGGGAGAGAAGGGAACGTTAGCAACGTCTGGCTCCTCATCAGACACAACCTCCACCACAGGAATATGAGGCAGCGGCTCAGCATCTGGTGGAGAGAGAATCATGTCACATGTGTCCTTTCCGTTCTCATCAGCCCTTCACAATGCAAATTCTTTCAAAAAGAATAATTGCCAAAGATTATGCAGTTCTAGATCAAGTGGTTATTCAAGAGGCTGCACTTACCACAAATGTCTTTGGCCTCTTGTACCTGCGAAGAGAAGGAAACACAAATAACTCTTACTGTGTGTGGCCTTTGATTTAATATTGGTGTTAAAATTAAGATGCCAGGAGCTCTAGATCGGCTTGCACTTCTGTTTTTCTCTGTCTATATTATGTCAAGCAGCCAATCATTCATTTGTAAAAGTGTTTGCGAGAAGGTTCAGTGTTTCTTCAACTTTGTGGACTTTTGGCTCAGTAAACGTAGAAATTTTATCTCACTTTATTTCACTATGTAACTCATATTTCATCTCACGCTGGAGAAATGTAGATTGTGTGAAAAAAACACTGAAATCGTTTTCACACACTAAATATATTTCACACTTGAATTATATTTTAAGATTGAAATTATGGGTCTGTGAATAGTGTAAAACAATAAAATATACATAAAACACATTAAAAAAAACGAAAAAAAAACCCGGCAATAAATAAATAAACCATTTAGTTTTATAGTTTTAATGTGATCATGTAACAAAGTGTTAGTTTAAAAATAAATTAAGGTCACCATGAAATCAAAATGAACAATTTTTATATTTTTAAGGAATATTGCAGTGTTTATTATAAATGAATTAGCCATGCTCATCATTATTTATTAAAATTCATATGCCCTTAATCTTTAAACAAACTATTCACCAATAGCAAACCACAACCATCCAATCAATTACATATGGACAAAATCAAGTCCCGCCCAACATTTTATCTTGTTCAAAAAGCTGTTTCACTCGGATATACGTCACAAAAGGGAAGAAAAGAATTTAAGGTTGAAGAAACACCCATATGTAACATAATAGTAAGTATGCACATTTTAAGCTGCTAGAGTAGCCATGCAAGCGTTTGAGATGGGTCATACCATAGTGATGTACGAATATAGCAGGATATTTGAAATGCAATGAGGCTCAAATTAAGAGTATTTCTTAAAGACTCAATCTATAACCGCCCAAAGCAATCAGCTTGTGTTTACAACTTTAATTTGTTGCAGCACTATCTGTGATCATAACATAGCTGTGAGGGATCAAGTAGAACTATATATAAAGTCATTAATATTCATCAGTTTGGGCTGATTCTGGATCCACTCTCGTGGTGGAGTTTGTAGACCAAGTCATTCAAATGAATGTCTCAGTACATCACCTCACATTTAAAGGGGACATATGATTGTGCAATGAAATGAAACCGTAAGTAGACTTCTTGCAGTATTCACATTTAACATTCACAGATCCTTTACTGAAACTGAGCTGCAAAAATGGGTAATTCGGATTAAACTTGTTAACGTCAGATTTAAACATCAGCTCCGATTCAGCATCTTGTCCCGCCCTGATGACGTGATGATGAAAAGTCTAGAATATGA
Source organism: Leuciscus leuciscus (assembly GCF_965113295.1). Lineage (NCBI taxonomy): Eukaryota > Metazoa > Chordata > Actinopteri > Cypriniformes > Leuciscidae > Leuciscus > Leuciscus leuciscus. The sequence continues at coordinate 6,116,426 of NC_138734.1, forward strand.
CCCCTCTAATGCTGATTTGTGGGACAGATGAGGGAACAGCGAGCATGATCCTGACACAGCTTACTCCAAAAGCAATGTACTTACTGGAGGATCCACTTTAACCACTGGAACAACTGCAGGCTAATTGGAAATGAAACAAAACTCTCACAGAAGCTCCAGAGCTAAAGACACCTTTGAGACTGGTGCCCGTGGACCTGAAATGCTCTGGTAGGACTAACTCCATTAACTCTGTTAGTGTCACTATATGTTCAAGTCACATTTTTAAAATCTAAAACAAAAATTTTAAAAATCTAATGTAAATAGGTAAATAAATAAACCAAATAAACAAAAATGTTTCAAAATATCATTCCTCAGTTTTTATCTAATAAAAAATAGAAACTTTCTCAGTAAAAAATGGTAACTTTTTTTTATGGAAGCATGTTTTCATCATGGAATAAATTAAAAAAGATTAAAAAGTCACAATTACCTTTTTTCCAACAAAAACAAAATCTGTGGTAGAAACAAGCTTCCATTAAAAAAAAAAAAAAAAAAAAAAAAAAAAGAAATCTATTTTTATACATTTTGGTAAAGTTTTGTTTTCATAGTTCATAATTGTTATTTAAAATCTCTGTCCCACTTTTTTAAGTGTCTTTAACTTCTATGTACTAACATTTAAATGATCAATTTCATACAATGCACTGATTGTGTACATACTGATTGTTTTTACATTGTACTTACATTTAAAAATATCCCCATTTAATTACATATTATGTAACTACATCTGTAATTACATGTACAAATACCCTTTAAACTTAGCCATCACATTAAAATAAAGTGTAACCGATGATCATTCTTCATACAGTAAATACAAATGTCCATGAACAGCATTAAAAACAAGTCATTAATATGCTCCACACATTCCAAAATGCTTAACTAATAAGCTTATGCATTAAACTGCAGTAAATCCAGTAAACTTGGTAAATAACCAAATAAGTAATCACACTGCATAAAGCCTCACTGTCTTATTGGATTAGTGAAATATGTGTGTCTATACCTCAGTAACCTCCTCTGGCTCTGTTTGACCCTTGTATTTCTCATCCGGCTGTGGAACCACTTTTCCCAGTCCCTGCACAATCCATCCAATCATCCCAGCCCTGATGGAAGAAGAGATACAGTCCATCAGCTGCATGCTCTGGGCACAAGTGAGGACGTGAAAGCATGCAAATAAGCTGATGTACTCTAAGTCAACACTAGATGGCAGCAGGGGACAGTAAAAACAAACAGGCCTGCCCATAGGTGTCCGCGTCCGTGAAGCAGTAGCCTATGCTAATAAAAAAAAGAAGTTCCATTCCAGTTGTGTTCTTCTAGACGAATATATATATATATATATATATATATATATATATATATATATATATATATATATATATATATATATATATATATATATATATATATATACACAATTTTATGTTCTATGGAAGCCAGTCTGCATATTAGAACGCTAAAGTTTATGTCTGTTCAGCATGGATCTTTTGCCTTGAGCTGTTAATATGGAAATACAGCTCAGTGCAATAAAGTCTCTTGCGTGTGTAGCATGCAAAAAAGCTATATCCACTATAAGCCTACTCACTGGTCCGATGTGTTACTGCCATCCGTGGTGATACAGTGATGAAAATATGTGTGAAACTCAACACAACATCCATATAACAGGGATACACACAGATACAGATGTAAAACACACAAGTATTCCCAAGCCACAAGCCATTCATAAACATACAGAATAAAACTGAATCCATATGATTGAAACTATACCTGTTGCTCACTGCATTTCCCTCTTGCTGTTCAATCCGTGGTAAACAAAAAGAAATAACGTTCAACAATAAAACAGACAAACTCATTTTCCCTATACATGTACGTCACCACAACGGATGTTTAAATGTTTGAAAGCAAATACTAATTATATATATTTGGATTCTGTTTCAAAATTGCACAAAAAAAGAAGGAAAAAAAAGTTGAAATCTAATTTAATTGTACTCAAGTATTTGAAAAGGTAAATTATTTTATTGGCTTCAGAAATAGACGGTTTAAATCAAGAAATTGATCAGATTTTACCATTAAAGTACCTTTCATTTTTTGCATCTTGTAAAACTTGAGGACACAACACACTAGATATTGAACTGAAACTTGTCAACAGTTATTAATATATTTATTTATAGACAGAACACTGACTGTGTTCACGCCGGAGTTAAGTTCAAGCACCTTCAGCAATGTCCAGAGATAATATGTATTGTTTTATCTTAAAGCTATAGCGACTGAAGAAGGCGGCTCTTCATAATGACAAATAATCATATTTTTGTCATGGTTTACATCAAAATAGATCTCAATGACTATAAAGGTTCAGCTGGGACTGAAATTTGATTGGCTTCTAACCTCATTAAAATGAGAGCAAACATTAAAATATCAATTAAATATGTACTTTGCACATTGTCAATCTAAACAAAAATGTTAATGTAACCGAGGAAGTGTGTAAGTATTCACTTTCAATGGTACTTAAGTACAGCATAAAAACTCAAAAGCACAATTATACTCAAGTTTAGTAATTCATTATGAACACTCAAGAACTGTAATAGTGCAGGCATTCAGTTTCAATAGTACTTAAGTACAGCATAAAGTCTAAGTACAATAACTCAAGGACTGTAAGATAAAAAGCATATTATCGATTATTATTAATTTGATTATTTAGATAATTTATTTAGCTTTATTATGTGAGTATACTCAACAGGAGTCATGAAAATACCTTAAGTTCAGCGTTGGCCAGTTTAGGGGCGTTCACAGGCTGAGGGAGAGCACTGCTGAACCCATTAGAAAGCCAACTCAAAACCCCATTCTGAGAGCTAGAGAGAGAGAGAGAGAGAGAGAGAGAGAGAGAGAGAGAGAGAGAGAGAGAGAGAGAGAGAGAGAGAGAGAGAGAGAGAGAGAGAGAGAGAGAGGTAATTAGGTCTGGCAGGATTACAGCGTCTAGAGACACTGAATGCACATGTACTCCAAACACACACACACACAAACAAAACATCACCTGCTTTCCTCTGAGACCTCCTCCTTTGACTTGGAAGGGTTGGCTTCTGTAAAATAACATCATGAAAAATGTATGAATGTACTCTTTTTCTGTGATGTGGTGAATGTTGGTCATTGATCAAAACTGCAGTCAAATTGAATAGAGTGCATGTAGTTACTGTACCTTGTTTTACGTCCTCTTTTTTCGGCACATCCTAAAGAATAGTATGGAGAGAGTGAAGACATGCTTAAACTGTGACAGACAACTCAGTGTAGAAACACATTTACACACACACACACACTCACTGCTGATGTGGGCGCATTGGTCTGGTCCTCCTCTCCCAGTTTCCCAGGAGACGCTGGAGGCTGGGGAACAACTTTTATCACCCAGCTAAACATGCTGTCAGAAATACAGATTAACACCGTCAATGTCAAATAAGAATGTTTACTATAATGAAAAAGGATCGTCCAAAAAGATACTTGGGTAGTAACAAACTAAAAGTAACGACACTTCAGTAGTTTCCAGTTCGAACCCAACAATTAGCATTGCAGCTGTTTTTATTGCCAGCGCTCAGGTAATATAATCAAACGCGTTCACATTAAACAGTCACATAAACATGTATCATTAGAAAGTCTGATTTATTGTAATGAATTGGCTCATTCCAAACAGCCGTTTCGGTTATAGGCTATACTGTATATAGTTAGAAAGTTTGATTTATAGCCTATAATGAATTTGTCCGAAAAGGTCCTATATCTCTCTCATGTAGCGTTGGAAAGTCCAGTTAATTCTAGTGAATCTGTTCTTTTGGGAGGTTCGTGTAAATTAGGAGATTAAAATGACTCACCTGACCGATTCATTCTAATAAATCAGTTCGTTCTAAACGGTCCTATCTCTCTCATAAAGCGTTGGAGTTCAGTTAATTGTAGTGAATCAGTTCGTTCGGGCAGTTATGTAAATGAACAGATTAAAATATGATTCACCGATTTGAGTGCCTGCATTTTCAAACTCAGTTATAGGCCTATATTTAAAGGGTTAGTTCACCCAAAAATGAAAATTCTGTCAGTAATTATTCACCCTCATGTTGTTCCAACCCTGTAAGACCTTCGTTCATCTTCGGAACACAAATTAAGATATTTTTGATTAAATCTGAGAGCTGTCTCACTCCTCCATAGGCTTCTAAGACACTATAACTTGCTGGCCCAGAAAATGCATTAAAGACATCGTTAATATAGTCCAAGTGACTACAGTGGCTCAATCTTAAGTTTATAAAGCGACGAGAATACTTTTTGTGCGCAAAAACAAACAAAAATAACAACTTTATTCCACTTTTCATTTCCTTCTCTCTGGGCCTCGAGTGAGTTCACGTAGTGATTAAGCGTGGCGCGTCTGTGTTGCACGTCACCACGTAGGCTCACTATTGGCCGACGCTGGTCATGTGTGTGATACGTGCACAGACGCGCTACTCTTAAACACTACGTGAAAAGACTCGAGGCCCAGAGAGAAGGAAATGAATAGTGGAATAAAGTCGTTATTTTTGTTTGTTTTTGCGCACAAAAAGTATTCTCGTCGCTTTATAAACTTAAGATTGAGCCACTGTAGTCACTTGGACATCGACTATTAACGATGTCTTTAATGCATTTTCTGGGCCAGCAAGTTATAGTGTCTTAGAAGCCTATGGAGGAGTGAGACAGCACTCAGATTTAATAAAAAAATATCTTAATTTGTGTTCCGAAGATGAACGAAGGTCTTACAAGGTTGGAACAACATGAGGGTGAATAATTACTGACAGAATTTTCATTTTTGGGTGAACTAACCCTTTAAGTTATATAAGCTATTTCTGCCTATTTATTATAGATTTACCTGCTCAAGTTTGATACCGTGACTTTAACTGAGATTGTTCATTGATTTAAAACCACCATTGTTTTTGTGTCAGTAAATGATAATTAAGATAATTAATTCATTTTATTAATAATTTCAGCCTTTTAATTAGTTTATTAGTTTAATTAGGCATTAGAGTATCACCACTTAGACATTTGTTTTTATTATAAGCCTGCATGTTGTTATGCATATTTATTCATGCACAGCAGCTGCAGTGACCAATGTGGCAAAATAAGTGTATACACACTTAAAGGGGTGACACATAAATAATACTGAAGTATAATTTACATTTTATAATCATGGTTCTGCCGGACTGGAAAGCTGTCGTTTAGAGATAATTTCAAGTAAATTCAATACTGCACGAAGAAGTGAACCAGCTTTCATTGCATGCTTATGTACTTGAATTTATTTAATAGACTGTCAATCATTTTACAAATTTGAGTTTGCTGATATGCCTTTGAGGTGCAAATTTTGAAGGAAGGGTGTAGAGTTAAAGTTAACACAGCAGCTGAAACTGCTTACAGCTCCTAGTTTGAAACCAATTGACATAAATCTATCTTTTTCTTGCTCTTGGTCACAGGGGTTTTGCTCCAAAGGGATCATGGCTGTTTGTGTGTGGGCTCCTGTCACTGTTAATCACTGATAAATGCATCTGACCCTAATCTCTCCTGGCTCGAACACCTGTGGAAACAGCCCGAGCCAGCTGTACCTGTCTACCCACACTGTTCCACTTTACACCTGAGCAGAGAAAGATGTAGGCCGAGGACGCGGACTTCATTGTTCTGCGGTGGTCTTACAGTTAACTCAATCTGCTCACTCTAAACTCTCCATTTCAGGCCCGACATGTAATCAAACCACTACTACACTCCCAATACTGCAGATTTAAAATCATCATTCACTTAAAACTCCCCAACTTTGTTTGGTCAATTGATCGACATCTGTTTTAATACCAGCCCATATACAGTACACTGGAACCAATAGAAACACTACTTCCCAAATACACTGAGCCAAACAGCGATTATGAGTGAACTGCACAATGCAGAACAGCCTCTGAGCAGATGGGTGAAAACACTGAGCCAGAGAAGCTTCATGGACTGGTGATTTACTGCTAGTTAAACCAGCTGTCAGGAGGTTCATATGGGTTGACATTTGAAGAAATGAGCTGTGACCCACTTCAACTCAAGTCTTCATACATTCTCTAAAAACAGAAAGTTTAATTTCGGTATATACACTGCATGGAAATTCAGCTGCCCCTGATCCTGGTAAATATTATGGTGCCAGAAAATTTTATTCGATCTAATACAAAATTATGGTAACTGTTCCATTTGTTAAAATTTGTTAACATTAGTTAATTACATAGTTAACATGAACTGCAATGGAAAATATGGGAACACTTTATTTTAGTGTCCCTGTTACATGTAGTTACTGTAGTAATAACAGTAAAAGCATAGTTACATGCTACTGACCCTTACAAACCAAACACTAACCCTAACCCTAATTTTATAGTACATACATGTCAATTAATACTCAGTATTTAATTACTCGGTATAATTACTGTAACAAGGGCACCTTAAAATAAAGTGTCTTTTAAATCGTTTCTTAATCTTAGTTCATGTTAATTTCAACATTTACTAATACATTATTGTTGTCTGTTAATATTATTTAATGCACCTGAGCTAACATGAACTATGAACAATGAACTAACTATAACAAAGATGAATAAATACTTTAACAAATTTATAATAAATCCTATACTGCTCATTGTTAGCTAATTTGTTGATGCATTAACTAATGTTAACTAATCGACCTGGTTGTTACAATCCACACAATTTTAAACTAATTACAGAACAAAACAAAAAACAACAACAGTAATACACTAAACCATGCGCATCAAATGGACATTGATATTAATATTTCAGAGTCCTGCTTGTTAATGTTGGCAGACGCAATATTTACCTGTTGTGTTCAGCAGAAGACAATCATCCCAGAGAGAGGCTGAGAGCTCAAGGACGGGCAGGTGGGGAAGTGGAGGGATTATCTGTGAGAAAGCTCAGCTAACGGGATTAGGCTTTCTCTGGGAGGGATGGACAGGGAGGACCTGGACTTGGACCTCATTAGCTTCACAGAATCCTTTGGAGCTCAGCCCGTATAGGACAACAGAGGGGTCCAGGACAAAGAGTGGAGTCAGAATCCATTGCCAAAACTCCTTAAATAGTAGCCAATCTAAAATATATAGAGTAGTTTTTCCTGGGCTGCTTTGGTAGTCTCATTTAAGATTTACACAGTGCATGCACTGCTCAAATCAATTCATTGGTTTGAGTAGGGTAAACTTAAATTAAACAAATTATTTAAATCAAATGAACTTTTATGAGTATTTAGAACTTTCTTTTTCTTTTGAGTTCACAAAACTGACACATTTTAAGTAATCAGAATTGTTTCATTGTTTCACTGAGTTTTATTAACTTGTTTCTTTTAATTAAGACAAACTTAAATTTAACTGAAACTGGGCTGGGATTTCTAATTCCCAGCATGCTTTGCCATGACACTCAAAAGGGAGAGTAAATGCTTCTCGTATGACGTGAGTTGACGCTGTGTTTGCTCATAACAGAGAGGGAAGACACGTGTTTTGTATTGTTAATCAAAATGGTACTTAAGTGCTTATCCTGGATGCAGCAACCTTTTAAAAAAATTAAGATTAGACTCACTTGTGTGATCTCAGTCGGGAAGATTGACTTTTACGTTTGAGCTCATGCACATACGTAATTATGCGACAGGAGGCTGACTTCCTGACTCCAGACTGTCAGGAATGTGCTCAGGACTGTTTGCTGAGGCTGTGAATTACAGGTAATAATGTTCTTGCACAGACCAATCGTTTCGCTTCATAAGACCTCAATGTGTCGCCAGGAGCCACGGGTATCCATTTTGTTTTGCCTATATATGTGGGGTTTTTTTTACTCTCAAAGTGACGGTAGCCATTGACTAGCATTATTCTTTAGTGTTCTACTGAAGAAAAAAGAGTCACCTACATCTTAGATGGCCTAAGGGTGAGTAAATTAACAGCAAATTTAAATTCTTTGGTGAACTATCCCTTTAAACGAAAATGAGAAATGTTGCCTTGGAAACAATTTGAAATAAATATATATATTTTAAATAATTTATTTCAGTTAAAGTTTATTTTACTTCAAGTAATGAAAATGAAATGATTTTTTTATGGTTTTAGATTTAGTTAACGATAATAACCTTGCCTCAATCTCATTTCTCCTTGACTCATTGGATCCCAGTCTCCCCAATGAGATTAATTTCATTGCTAAGGTTATGGTTTAATGTGTTTGCAAGGTAAAAGCTGCAGGTGAGTTTCTGAGCAAGATTCAGTAAGATATTATTGCTCCGGGAAGACATCCTACTGTCATAAGACAAAAAAACTAATGTCCTAATTTAACCGTTTTTTAGGGGTCCCTCAAACCTTCATAAACAAGATCTGATATTACGAGCGATTCTGGCGGTGTTTGTCGCTACCCTTCAGCCACGGTGACTATCTCAGTCTGTTGCCATCGCCTCCCAGTTTGCCATCTGGCACATATTCATCAGTGAGATAAGATGCAGTCTCTCGGCTCATGTTTAAAAATTCTCAAAGCCTGAGATGAGTCACTTTCACCTCTGCTCACAACCCTCTGGAGTCTGCTTAATCCCTCCTCCCCATATGTCACCCACCCTGCCACTTATTACAGATGCCACATCACTTCCCTGAGTGGAGGAAACTTCACACAACGTCTGATTATCTGTCAAGAATTATTTATTTTTTTATTTTGGTAACACATTATCACAACTTTCACTAATGATTCAGTAGGAATCAAAATATAGCTATAGAGTGTATGCGTGTGACGTCACCGTCGGCCACAGTGATTGCGGTTCCCTTTCAGTTCGGACGTACTGACTGATTGGGATCACGCTTAGGGAGCCTGTCATCTTCGAGAATTGATAAAACGAGCCAATGAACACATTGGCATGCGAGCTTTGCATCCACGCTCCGCCCCGCAGCACGGGTAAATACGGAAGTGGATGCACGCACCACTTGTCTTTCGCTTCGGAACCGATCTGTCTTCATGTCGATGTCTCTGAAGAGTGTTGTTATATTACAACGAGCGAGTGCTTCTTCAAGGAAGTCTCTCCCGGTGCTGGTGGTTCTACAGTGCGAATGCAGCGGTGGTCGCAAGCTTTCTGAGCTCTCAACTGCTGTTTTAACAGCATCACATTTCTGTGTTTGTGTTTGTTTGTCTGACGGCCGGTTGAGGGCGAAGGAAGTGAGTGGTTCACTGGTACAGGCTGCACCATCCCTGTCAGTGTTGCCGCGATCATTCCCCTGTGTGCTCCGGCACTGGTGAGAGTTTTTCCATTCCAGAAAGAGCAACACGGGTGTGTTTGCGTCTTTTTCAAGATGTCATTCCACCCGTGCATTTCTGGATGCGATCGATCCCTGTCCCCCTCTGACGGTCACATTAGTTGCATCACGTGTTTGGGTTTACAGCATGCTGAAGCAGCTCATTACCACGCCTCACCCTAGGGTGCCGTGTGGGGTGGGTGATCAGAGGATCATAGTGATGGCTTCCCCGCCCGGTAACCAATCCCTGTGGGCCCCTCACTTCTCTATCACACTGCAGTCGGTGGAGCCCCCTGTTGAGCGCGCTGGTCCCTCTATAATGGACCGACCAGCCGTTTCATTCGGGGCCGCTCCAGAGGACAGGATGCCGATTGCAGCATCGGAGGGGAGCTGGCCTCTGGAAATGATGACTTTGCTGCGTTATCTCCCTCTGGGAGTATAACGTTGCCTGAGCCAGATCCAGAAATGTCAACTATGCTGAAAGGGGCCGCCGAGGCTGTCGGGCTCACGTGGAATCCTCCACCGTGTCCCAAACAGTCTCGGTTGGATGATTGGTTTCTCAGGGCGGGCCGTGCTGGTTCTTTCTTTCCCGAAGTGCATGGAGAGCTTTCCAGGTCGTGAACAGCACCTTTCTCTGCCAGAAACTGCCTGAGTAGCTCCTCCCCCCTCACTACCCTTGACGGAGGAGCGGTGAAGGGTTACGAGGCTATCCCTCCAGTGGAGCGGTCTGTCGCGACACAGGTGCACCTGTGTCCAGCGGCCGCTGCCTCTTGGACGGGGGATCCTCGTCTCTCCTCTAAGGCCTGTGAGTTCTCGTCCGTTCTGACGGGCAGAGCTTACTAAGCCTATGGGCAAGCCGCTTCCTCTTTACATGCCATGGCGTTGCTACAGGTCTATCATGCCAAGGCACTCATGGACATGCACAACGGTAGCCTAGACTGTGTTCGGTTCCTGGCTCCCCAATTTCCCGGGCTGGTCTGTTCGGCAATGCGGTGGAGAACTGCGCCCAACAGTTCTCTGCCGCCCAAGTGCAGACGGAGGCCATCCGGCACATCCTGCCCTGGTGGCCCGCTGCTGTCTCCACCCCGCCGCCGGTGGAAGCTCCTCCGCCTGCTCGTTGCCGACTGCGTCCCCCTGCCGCCGCTTCCGCTCACACTGGGCCTCCGCAGCAGCTTCTATCCAGGCCTCAGTGTGGAGCCAGCCGCAGGCAGGCCGCCCAGCCTGTCTGAGGTGCTGCCAAACCAGGTGGTGAGCGTAAGACTAAACATCCCTGAGACAGGCCACCCAGGGATGGGGGGATGAGCTCTTCAGATGGTTACCGTTCCGCCGCTGGCTCGCCTTCCGAGCCGGGTCCCTGTTCTCAACCTTGCTGCCCCACCCCGGGTACGTCTCTGGTGCTCCTGGTCCCCCCTGGCCCGGTTCATAGAAGCTTAAAATGCTCCCAACCGGTCCAGCTGGCTCCTCTGTACCAGCAGACTCGGCTTACAATTCAGTTCAGCCGGCGTCCGCCCAAGTCAGCGGTATTCGCAGGCGTGCGGACATTGCAGTCCTACTGGCGAAGGATGCGATTGAGCCGGTCCCTCCAGCCGATATGAAGACCGGCTTCTCTAGCCCATTCTTCATTGTACCTAAGAAAAGTGGTGGGTTACGGCCAATCTCGGATCTGCAAGTCTTGAGTCGGGCCCTTTTCCAAGCTTCCGTTCAAGTTGCTAACGCAGAGACGCATTTTCAAATGCTCCGTCCCTGAGATTGGTCTGCAGCGTTCGACCTCAAGGACGCGTACTTCAGATCTCTATCCTTCCGCAACGCAGGCCATACCTGTATCAGTACAAGTCCTACCCTTCGAGTGCTCGATAGCCAGTTGGGTCTTCAGGTCAACTGGGAAAAGAGCAAACTCACCTATGGGCTGAGGATCTCTTTTTCCGGTATGGAGATGGACTTGGTCTAACACGTCTCTCATGGGAACGTATCTGGCCGGTGCTATACAGAAGTGAGAAAGGGTCCCACTGAAACTTTTCAGAGGCTCCTGGGGCATATGGCAGACTCAGCTGCATATAGTTCAGTCCCAGGTGGCCGTGGCAGAGCGGCACGCTCCATGTGACAAACACCCGGCCTGCCGCCAAACTCTCAGCCGTATTCAGACCTTTGTTTCTCCGGGCCAGACGCTCCTAGAACAAGTGTCTGCTAAACACCAGCTGAGGGGCCACGTATAACGGGTATGCAGTAACGGGGGTCTGGGCGAACCTCCAACTGCACTGGCATCCATTGCCTCGAGTTGGTAGCAGTTCACCAAGCTTGATGCCGCAGCTCAGCAAGCCTGCACTGCTCAGTACAAGCGACCGTTGCACTACGCTTCCATCGCATGTCGCAACTGGCCCGCCACTTCTTCCTATGGAGTCAGAAGCTTCTGAGGTCGCTTCCTCCAATTTAAGTTCCGGCCTGCTCAATCATGCTGCCAACAAGGCCTCACGCTTGCAAAACTCAGTGAGTGAGAGAATCGTGCCAAAAACTACAAGAGCAGGTAAAAGAAAGACGCAACTGTACAAATCGGGCTATTTCAGGAACTTTTTTGTCCCATGCACACAACAAATCATTTAGACATTTGCAACAGTTTATTTTTTTACACAAAGTTTGATTTTACACAATTAATCTGTTTTGCAGTTCCTGACTCTGTTGCTTTCGGTTGCAAATTTCTGTTCACAGGCCTGCAATACTTTTGGCCGTATTTATGCGCAAAAACCGTTCCAAAAGTGTAAGCACAGAAAAATGGAAGTCATCAGAATACCGATCATATTTATTTTGCATTAGCATGAAGCTGCAGTTTCACAATACATGAATTACACTTACGAATATCAGTAAAATGCTGCAAATATTTTTTTCGTACACTTGAAAGGTGATTTACACCTTTACAAATCTTCTCTTGCGCATGCAAATTTAATTTACGCTTGCAATCTTATGTACACTTTCACAAATCTTACCCTGCGCATGCAATTCTTTATGACATTACCTTCATAAGAATATTTAAATGAATCATGCAAGGTGATTTACAAGGTTTGCGCTAGTCAATTTACTGGTATTTGCACCATTATTTATATACCGCCCAAAAAGGCATGTCTTAGGGGCTAATTACATGACACCGTTTTCAACTAAAAACGTAAAACTTTGAATGTGTTTTGGCCGTTCGTTTACACGACAACAGCGTTTTGGGGGCCTGAAAATGCAAACTTTTGAAAATGGGTTTCAAAGTGCAAGTTTTTGAAAACGGTCTCCATGTAAACAACAAAAACGTGAATCTCTGAAGACAATGAGTCATGCACATGCGTATTTGTTCAGTCTATAGTGTTTCATCGCCATCTAATGGCCTGGCAGCAGAATACAGCGTTTTTAGTCGTTTTTGCAGATCCGTGTGAATGGGGATCGTTTTGACAATGGTGTCGTCTGTACGCGGAAAACACAAAGGAAACACTTCTCAGTTTTAAGCATATCGTTGTCATGCAAACATACCCTTAAACCAGATGCTAATTTGCGCTGCTCTTGGTAGATTGTGTTGGTCATTATGGAAATGATCCGGCTGCGTCTGTGTTCTTTAATTTGCTTGTTGTTAGAAGATCATGCACAGAACTTTTCACCTGTTTTCGAATTGCGCTCTCATGCTAATTTGCCCTGTTTAGTAAATCTGGCCCTTGATCTTTAAGGCATGACATGGTGTTTTGATGCCATTTGTTGCCATACAGGTGTCTGACAGTACAACAAGTACAGGTGTGTTTGATTGGCAGGGTAAACAGTAGCCGTCTCTGTGGCCTGAGGGATTATGTGTTAGTTTGGCTAGCAGGGCAAACCGCACTGAAATTCAGCGTCAGCAAAACAAAGGATGGATCATCCCCGTGTACTGACAGCTCTGACACAGTGTTCTCAATATTCTCTGCTGTCTCTTGGTCTCTGTGTGTTTCAGATCCCTCTGAGGATTCATAGCACAGCATTTCTTAACTGTAAAACTAACATAACTCATTTAAACTAACAGTTTCAAGCTGTCATCTTAAAACGATAGTTCACCCAGAAATGAAAACTGTGTTATTTACTCACCCTCATGTTTTTCAGAACCTAAATTACTTTTCTCCATTCTATTTTTCTATTCCATTGTATGGAAAAACAGCAGCTTGGACATTTCGCTTTGTGTCCTACTGGAAAAAAGAAAGCCATTTAGGTTTGAAACAACATGATGGTTAGTTAGTAAATGATGAGGTACATTTATTTACAAGAAAAAGACAGAACTAAATGGAAAACTGCCAATAGTTTTGTCAAATTCAGATTGACTCTCTGGCATCTATGTACTCTAAATTAAGTTTTTCCTCATGTGAAACTCTTGGAAGAGTTTCTTCCAGTCCACAACAAATGAACACATGCACAATCTCCTTAAGTGATCAGAGGCTGTAATCCAAACAGATTAGGGGAATAGATATGCCACATATAGTGAGATGGGTCTCATGACCCTTGCAACACTAATAGGACAATAACGAGATTTATCAGCCAGTGAGTAGGGATTTAAAAAAAAAAATTAAATGGAACAGTTTGTTGAAATTTTTGACAAAATATAAAAGTTTGCATATGTTTTTGTTGAGTAGGTTATCATATTTGATACATCAGGCTTTTATGGCACATATAATTATAAATGCATACATTGCTACTCAAAAGTTTAAACACCCATTGTAGAATAAAATAAGAACAAAATAAGAGGGATCATACAAAATGCATGTAATTTTTTATTTAGTACTATCCTGAATAAGATATTTTACATTAAAAATGCTTAAAAATAGTCCACAAAACAAAAAAATTTGCTGAATTTGATTAAATTAGTTTATGAGTTTATGAGTTTACGTAGGCGACCCTTGATTCTTAAACTGTGTGTCGTATTCCTAGATGACCCACAACTGTTTTTTGTTGTTGTTTTGTGATGGTTGTTCTTGAGTCCCTTGTTTGTCCTGAGCAGTTAAACTGTCCAGTGTTCTTTAGAAATATAAATTTTTCAGTTTTCCAGCATCTTTTGCATATTTGAACCCTTTCCAGCAGTGACTGTATGATTTTGAGATCCATCTTTTTAAACTGAGGACAATAGACCAATTTCGAGCCGACGTCACAGTTACGTCACGGCGTTAGATGGTGGCAAAACAAAGGGAAAACTGGAGGCGGCCAATACAGACCAACACAGATTCTGCTACATAATAAGGAGCTTAAATTATTATTTTTGTTATTAAATGTCATGTTGTTGTGTTGTTGGGTGCAAGAATCAGGGTACAGGCTCCAATTTGAAATTTTATCGCATAATGTTTTCTAAATGATTGTGATTATTTGTGAATCATCTATGATTGTATAGCCTACATTGTTTTGATTGTGACTAGACTTTTTGAAGAACCTGGTAAGAAAGGGTAATCAAATACATAGTTAAAAAATGAATATGCTGTATCTGCAATTTCATTAAAATTGCACCGTAATGTCACTCTTTACATTGTCGTCTTCTGTCTGGCCGTGGCGCCAGCTAGGCAGAACTGCGGATCGTAGGCTACCACACAAGTCTTGTACAAGACCATTTAGTACAGTTATAGGCATCTAAAGATTTATATGCCCTCAGTTTCTCTTAACGCTCAGTTTCTCTATCAGGTAGGTTTAGAAGTCAGGCCACTCAACCGGAGGAAGCGTTTAAAATTTACTTAATCGCAGTCCTGGACAGTGAGTGACCTTGCACATTAAGATAAAATCGGATTTTCTCCAGTTATTATTAAAAAACAAGCTCACAAAACTTGCAAACTAACGTTAGTGAAGCGGCCAGGGGGATCATTCTGATCATTCTCCACCTAAGCTCCGCCCACAAAAAAACGTTACCATGTTTACCAACTGAAAAGAGGTCTATTGAGGGACTCTGATTGGCCTACTTTGCTCTGATTGGTCAGATGGCCAGATCTGTTGTGATTGGTGATTGTGAAAAGGTTCAAACATTCACTGATGCTCCAGAACGATGCATTAAGAGCCGGGGGTGAACATTTTTTTTATTTGAAGATCAAGGTAAATTGTTCTTAATTTGTCTTCCGGGACACATGTATCTTCTGTTGCTTCCAAAGGGCAGTACTGAATGAAAAAAAAATGATATAAGAAAAAATGTTGACATCTTCTTCCTGTTCAAAAGGAACTCTATATCTTCCAATAATACGTCTTATTAATAAGATGATATTTAAGTGCTTATTTTCATGATCAAACCTCTGTAGTTTTAATTGTGGGGGCTAAAATATATAATGCAATGCAATATAATGATGATTTAGAGATGTACAAATAAATGTTCCCCAAAAGCCTGATGGATCATATTTGATACTCACATTTTAACATGACTTTTCTGACAAATGTTGTATGGATAGTCAAGTAAAGTTGCTTCTGTTCTGAAATATTACTAATAATATAAAAGTTATTACGTTTACATTATAAAAATCAGATTTCACAGACAAAAAGACATGTGAACCACGACTGGAAGATGGACATTTGTACAATTATTCTAAAAGTATAAAATAACAACATATCGAAGAGTTAACCATTTGAACCATATGAAAACCTTTATTTTGAAGGGCCTTTGAAATTTCTGAAACACAGCTGCCATGATTATTCCCTGTCAGAGGGCCGTGGGTATCATTAATGCCATTTGGAACGCAGTTAGCCTTACATATAGAGTCCATTGCTATAGCCTTTTCTCAAATTATTTTCAATCATTTTTTTTATATCACCTCCTGAAATTAAAAGTAACAAACAAACCAAATCTCCCAATGACTCCAGGTCCTTGAATTTAAGAGGCTCGGATCATGCAATCCTGCTCTAATACATATTCCTCAAGGAAATCAGTGATGAACTCTCTTTGAAGGCCAAAACACACCATTAATGAAACAGAAGGTCTACTTTTTAACAAGCTAGACCACAGCTATGGGAGATACTGAGCAACACTTCCCTTCTTAATCACAGCCAACGTTATTGGGTGATACAGACGAACGTTTAGACAGCCCCAAAACGAAGGCTGTTATTTTGACTTCACAAGTTTAAGTTAATAATCTTTGTGATAACACATAGCAAGGCATTAAATGTAACAACAATTATAAGGTGATACAAAACGGTGCAGCTGAAGTGTAATCATTAGTGTTTCAGGTCTTGACAAAATGAAAATTGAGAGAGCTTTGAGGAAAAAGAATATTTTTTGCACTAAAATCACATCACCATAGATTTAAAGGTGTGAGCTTTCTGACACAGCATCTGTCAAGTAACGTGAAGAAGACACTGCCATTGTGCAGCTGTTTTCTTATTGCCTACAATGTTGTGTGTTTTTTTAATATTTATTAAACATGATGTAAGCCATGATACTTTAAAGTGCCCCTATTACGCTTTTCTGAATATTACCTTTTGTGTTGTGTGTAATATAGCTGTTTGTGAATGTAAAAGGTCAAAGATCAAACGGAGATACTGTAACGTGGTGTGGTTGAGGCAGAGATGAGGCAGGATCCAAATGCAGCACACACTTTATTAACAGACCACAAACTATACAAATTAGACTGGACTCAGGAACAGGATACAAGAACAGGAATGAACATCCACATTAACATCCTACAGCAAACTGTAAGACATACAAGAACTCACAAAGACAAGGCTGAAACACAGGGTTTAAATAATCAGGGACAAACGAGCTAGACAAGATAACAAGGGGGCGTGGTAAATCAGAAACACCTGGGATAACTAATAGACAAGACAGGGAACCATAGAACCTGACAGGACACAAAACCCACATCGTAACAGACGTACTGTCAACTAAAAGAAGTAAACTATTTTTAACTGCCTAAAACGAGTCATCAGTAATTCCAGATTTACTTCCTGCTCAAACATACATAGGATTGTAACAAATTTGCATAATGCCAGCCTAATGGTCTTCATCGGCTGCCCCACGAACAATGTCTACTTTGCCCTGCCCTCAAACACTGTAGTTGGAGCTGAGTCAAGAGTTTGGTCAACATGTTGAGAAGATGCTGTTTTCTGTGCAGCAAAAGCAAACCCATTTAGCTACTCTTCCAAAGGATGCGGACTCTGTAAAACTGTACGGTAAAACCGAAAAACGGTACAACTGACCCCATTGTTACTGTTTGTACTGTATACAAGCGCTGAGGAAGATAAGGAGCTTAAATTCCGAGATAATAATAGGTGTTTAGTTTTTCGACATGTGCTGTAAGAGGTAGACCAATGACAACAGACTGGGCCATCTTACCAATCAGAGTAGAACAATCACAAAAGACTGGGCCATCTGACCAATCAGAGCAGAGTAGAACAATCACAACAGACTGGACCATCTGACCAATCAGAGTCGAGTAGAGTAGACCAATCACAAAAGACTAGGCCATCTGACCAATCAGAGCAGAGTAGACCAATCACAACAGATTTGGCCATCCGACCAATCAGAGTTGAGTAGACCAATCACAACAGGCTGGGCCATCTGACCAATCAGAGCAGAGTTGACCAATCACAACAGACTTGGCCATCCGATCAATCAGAGTTGAGTAGACCAATCACAACAGACTGGGCCATCTGACCAATCACAGCAGAGTTGACCAATCACAACAGACTGGGCCATCTGACCAATCAGAGAACAACCCTCTCCAATATTTTGAATTTGAACTGCAGTACCCATTTCAAACCGCTAACTGTCAATCTTATATACTGCCCCTTTAAAAAACATGAACAACAATATGTAGTTTTGAATCATGACATTTATTACTGTGAGTTTATAAATTTTCTATGCCATAACTTCCCGCAGCCTGTTTTCCTTCAACTCTCCATCATTCACTCTAAATCAGATCATCAGCTGCTGCTTTACTGTCGTATTTCTCATTACATGTAGCTCACATTGTAAATAGCCTTGTGCCACTGCCACCTCAATTTTTTATTTTATTAATCTACTCCCCATCTGCAGTTTCCACCCATATTCTCAATCTCAGGGTGAATTTAGTGTGTTAAGTTGCCATTAGGCTTGTGGTTTGGCTGTAATGAGAGATGGTTAGGTGAAGTTATGCTATATGACCTCTTGTTACAGCAGGTGGAATGTGATTTGTAATGGCTACAAAATGACTATGTTTTATAACGCTTACTTTAATACCTTTAGAGCTCCCTCAAATATTAATACTTTATATATGCTACGTTCTTCCTTTGCAAGGACACTTCAGGCGGTAGGAAGAAAGAAATGTGTGGAGAATAATAATTTGGCAGGAGCACTTACTAGTCTTCAACAGTACTTTTTACGTTATGAGTGGCATGAACCTGCTGGTGTTCCTCACGCTATTCGGTTCGGGATCATTCACTTAACTCCCATAATCAATATTGAATAATTATATTTTTTCTTTAATCATTTACATTTATAAGATGTGATATTTATGGCTTTTACAATATCCCCAAAATACAAAAGCTCTATGACTTTTTCATTTGTGAAACACAAGAGAGGATTGACTTAGCTAATTTTATTGTAAATAAAAAAATAAAAAAAATAAAAAAACGTATCAACAAATTTACCATCAAAACTGACGCTGTCTCTATTGCGTCCGCCATATTTTCTCTCTGACACGACTCCAACTCTGAAACTAAGGGCTTAAAATAACTTCCAAGTTTCTCACTTGTAATTACGACTGTGTGGTGGCATTCATGTGCGTTCAACTCGTAAATCTTTCTGACATGACTTGAATGCACCATTAGAACTAGGAATCTCTCACATCCCCAACATTTTGAGAACCACTGAATTACTCATATGACTTTCATTGTGTTGAATGAGGCTACCCTTACGAAATAGTATACTTCAAGTTCATTTTATGAAGTATACTTAAGTAGTGTTCAAGTATATTTTAAGTATACTTTATGTAGTAAGTATACTAATATCAATGTGTACTTGTAGTAAACTTGTAAGTGTACTATTTCAATACTGATTGGGACTAAATTGGCCCACTTTTAGTATATAAAAGTATACGTTTAAGTGTACTATAAGTGTAAGAGTATTAACTACTTAGTTTACTATTTTAATACAATAATATTTTTTTTAGTTTATGAAAGTACACAATGAAGTGTACTCAGTAAAAATAAGTTCCCTTTCAAGGGAACTCCCGTTGCGTCGAGAAATGACGCTGTGGGAACGCTTTGCGTGATGACGTCTTGAAGCACATGTAAAATCAGTCCAATGGTGTGGCGGAACGTCAGAGGCGGGTGACGTCACGTACCAGGAAACTATAAAAGCCGGCCCAAAACAGAAAACGAAAGCTTTCTGAGTCTTCAGTTGCGCTCTGTATTGAAATCTGTCCTTGTTATTTGGTGTTGTCTGTCTCTATATATATATATATTGATTCAGTTATGGCGAGCAAGCAGCAGTATCGAGTGTGTGTCCATCCCTGCCCGCGTTATTTAACGGGAGGTGACACACACACTCTTTGTGTTGTTTGTTTGGGAGAGGAGCATGCCCAGTCAGCACTCGAGGGTGGTGACTGTGAGCATTGCTGTGCGCTTCCATTGCGTACGCTCCGATCCCGTTTGGCTCGGTTCAATCCCGACCCCGTTCCCCAGGGCTCGGGTCCCGCCGCGGCTGAGGCTCGGCGGCGATCTCAGACCTGGGGTTCGCAAATGGATCTGTCAGTGGATGTTGAGACGGGCTCTGCCTTATCTCAGCATCAATCTGACAGATCCAGTGCCTCTCATCAGGGTGCGGAAGCACGCGCTGCGGTTTCTTCCCCCCTGATAGAGGCACCAATACTGCAATTGTCCAGCTCTGAGGAGTTGGATGTTGTGAGTGTTGAAGCTGAGTCTGAGGATTCGCCACCTCAGTCTCATGCGTTTGAGGAACTGCTCGATGTTATTACTAGAGCAGTTGACAGACTATCTATTGAGTGGCCAGAGGATAGGCAGGACGTTTGCTCGAAAAGTAAGCTCGACGAACGCTTCCTGCCATCTCGTGCTCAGCCTCAGCGAAGAAGCCTTCCGTTTTTCCCCGATCTCCACACCGAGGTGTCGAGATCGTGGGGAAAACCGGTTTCATACAGAGTATATGCACCACAAACATCTCACTATTCATCTATTCAGAAATATAAAGATTATGGTTATGGGGAGATGCCGAAGGTGGAGGAGACGCTTGCGAGCTATCTCTCTCCAGCAACGGCATCTTCCCTGAAAGCTCCTTCACTTCCCTCTAAGCCAGTAAAATATACTTCATCCCTGGTTCATAAATCTTATGCAGCCGCTGGTCAAGCAACAGCGTGTCTGCATACGATGTCCATTATGCAAGCATATCAAGCAGAATTATTGGGGGATTTAGAGGAGGGCGGGGGAATTGGTCCCGATACAGTGGCTGAACTACGCAGAGCCACAGATTTGTCTCTCAGGGCCACCAAGGAGACCGCTAAATCAATCGGGCGGTCTATGGCAGCCCTGGTGGCCACTGAGAGGCATCTGTGGCTCAACCTGAGTGATATAAAAGAGAAAGAAAAACATGTTCTCTTAGATGCTCCGGTTTCCACTGTGGGTTTATTTGGCGATGCAGTAAACAGTGCAGTAGCTAAATCTCAGGAAGCTGCTAAACAGGCAGCTGCATTGCAAAAACTCCTCCCCCGCCGTTCTTTCTATGAGGCTGCTGAGCGGGAGCAGCCTCACTCCTCTAAAAAGAGCGCTGAGCACCGTGCCACTCAAAAACAGAGTGTGTCCTCTCGTGCTCCCCCACAAAAATCTCGGGGACACGGAGGGCGCGCTCAAACCCAGCAGTCTTCGAGGGGTAGAACGGATCTGCGGACCGTTATTACCGCCAAGAAGGCTGCTGGGAAAAAGTCCTGACGTCCGAGGACCCAGGACAAATGAGGGTAGTCCCCCCCGAAGTAGAGCGGTTAACACCTCATTTTACGGTGCCCGTCTCTCTTCGGTGCCCTCAGGGGACCGTTCTGCCAACCCTGCCACCTCTGGTGTTACAGGGCGCAGCGGTCTCCGGCGAGCACATATCTCAAGGTCCACCCGGAAACGTAGTGGCCTCGGGATGCCCGCCCCCTCCGAGGAGGGTGCTAGAGCAGTCTGTTCGGTCGTTCCCTGCCGGTTCGCCGTTACAGGGCGTCGAACCGACTACTCAACAGCAACAAAATCCAGAAACCAGTCTCGAGAGGCTGGTACCTCTAGTAGAATCTTTGACAGCGTGGAAGCTACTGTCAAATGTTTCTCGTTGGGTCCTGCAGACCGTGGAAAAAGGGTATCAGATACAATTCAAGAAACGCCCACCTCGGTTTATGGGGGTCCTGCCCACAGTGGTGGGCCCCGAGCAGGTTCTGGTTATGGAACAGGAAGTGAACACTCTGTTAGAGAAAGGGGCCATAGAATATGTACCTCCCTCCAGCAGGGAAACCGGGTTTTACAGCCGGTACTTCATAGTTCCAAAAAAGGACGGGGGATTGCGTCCCATTTTAGATCTTCGAGTTCTGAACGAGTCAGTCATGCAGCTCAAGTTCAAAATGTTAACATTGAGGCAGATCGTGCCACAGATCAGGTCCGAGGACTGGTTTGTCACGATAGACCTCAAGGACGCATATTTCCATATATCCATCCGTCCGTGTCATTGGAAGTTCCTGAGGTTTGCTTTCGGGGGCAAAGCATACCAATATCGAGTTCTTCCATTCGGCCTAGCTTTATCACCCCGCACTTTCACCAAATGCATGGATGCAGCTCTGGCGCCACTGCGCCTCCAGGGTATTCGCATTATGAACTACATCGACGATTGGTTGATTTTAGCTCATTCGCATCAGATGGCGGTTCAACATTGAGATGTTGTTCTCGCCCACATGAAAGAGTTGGGGTTACGGCTGAACGCCAAGAAGAGTGTGCTTTCTCCATTACAGAGGACCACTTTTCTAGGCGTGGTTTGGGATTCTGTGTCGATGCAGGCGCGCCTGTCACCGCCACGGATAGATTCCATCCTTGCAGCTGTGAAAAGTGTAAAGCTAGGCCAGCTACTCACTGTCAAACAGTTCCAGAGACTGTTGGGTCTCATGGCAGCAGCTTCCAACGTGATACCTTTTGGACTGCTACACATGAGGCCCCTGCAGTGGTGGCTCAGGACCAGGGGGTTTTCCCCGAGGGGCAACCCATTTCGCACAATCAAGGTCACGCGGCGATGCCTACGTGCCTTGGTTATGTGGAAGAAGCCTTGGTTCCTGTCCCAGGGCCCAGTGTTGGGAGCTCCTTGTCGTCGCAAATTGCTAACGACGGATGCTTCCCTCACGGGCTGGGGAGCGATCCTGGAGGGTCGCTCGGCTCAAGGTCTGTGGGAAGACCATCATCGTTCCTGGCATATCAATCGCCTAGAGATGTTAGCTGTCTTCCGGGCTCTGAGGAGCTTTATCACAGATCTCAGGGGGCACCATGTGCTAGTACATACGGACAACACATCGGTAGTCGCCTATATCAACCACCAAGGGGGTTTGCGCTCGCGCCCGTTATCCAACTTGGCACGCCATATCCTCTTGTGGTCCCAGGGGAAGTTACTGTCACTCAGGGCAGCTTACATCCCCGGGGTACAGAATATAGGAGCAGACACTCTGTCGAGGCAGGGGCCGAGGCCCGGGGAATGGAGGCTCCACCCCGAGGTGGTGGAGCTGATATGGAGGGAGTTTGGCCAAGCACAAGTGGATCTGTTTGCGTCTCGAGAGACGTCTCACTGTCCACTTTGGTTCTCCCTCACGCATCCAGCTCCTCTGGGACTGGATGCTATGGTACAGACGTGGCCGAGGCTACGTCTGTACGCCTTTCCCCCAGTTGCTCTGCTCCCGGGAGTTCTGGAAAGAGTTCGCAGGGACCGGGTCCATCTACTTCTTATAGCCCCGCGCTGGCCGGGCAGAGTATGGTTTCCCGATCTTGTGTCCCTCCTCGACGGGCATCCTCTGGAGTTACCCGTCAGGAGGGACCTTCTGTCCCAGGCAGAGGGCTCGATATTTCACCCTCGGCCAGAACTGTGGAACCTGTGGGCTTGGCCTCTGAGGGGGCCCAGCTCATAGAGTCAGGTCTCTCAACCGAGGTTGTTGAGACCATTCTACAGTCCAGAGCTCCCTCCACGAGGAAACTTTATGCCCTGAAGTGGAGAGTATTCACTTCCTGGTGTAGTGACCGTCGGTTGGACCCAGTCCACTGCCCAATTGGTACAGTGCTGGAGTTCCTGCAGGACCGGTTCACTGCAGGTCTGACCCCGTCCACTTTAAAGGTTTATGTGGCGGCCATAGGTGCTTACCACATTCCTTTGGGTGGAATGTCTGTGGGGAAAGACCCCTTGGTATCTCGTTTCCTTCGTGGCACTTGGAGGCTGAGGCCTGCAGTTCGCTCTCGGGTGCCACCTTGGGATTTGTCCTTTGTGCTACAAGGCTTATCCCAGGCCCCCTTTGAGCCCATTGAGGAGGTTCCTGAGAAGTTTCTTACTCTGAAAGCTCTGTTCCTTCTGGCTATTTCTTCTCTTAAGAGAATAGGGGATCTTCAAGCATTGTCGGTGGCTCCGTCATGCTTAGAGTTTGCTCCGGGTATGGTTAAAGCGTTCCTTCATCCGAGACCGGGTTATATCCCCAAGGTCCCCACTAATGTGGTCAGACCTGTTGTTCTGCAGGCCTTCTGTCCTCCTCCCTTTCAAAATGCTGACCAGGAGGCTAATAATTTGCTTTGCCCTGTGCGGGCGTTAGACGCTTACGTCCACAGAGCTGCCTTGTGGCGTAAAAGTGATCAATTATTTGTGTGCTTTGGGTCCCCTAACAAAGGGGGCCCGGTGTCTAAGCAAAGGATGAGCAAGTGGGTGGTCGAGGCTATCTCACTTGCTTATGAGGCGGCTGGGCAGCCTTCTCCTTTGGCTGTCCGGTCGCACTCGACGAGGAGTATGGCGGCCTCTAAGGCCCTTATTTCAGGAGTTTCTTTACAGGACGTCTGTGATGCGGCAGGCTGGTCCTCACCGCACACTTTCGTCAGGTTTTACTCTCTGGATCTAGACTCTGCTCCAGGGTCTCATGTTTTGTCTTCCTAGTGCTGCTCTACGGATTTCACACAGGACAGACATTTGTAGCTATGGAGGCGTTGGTATAGACGTTCCCACAGCGTCATTTCTCGACGCAACGGGAGTTCCCTTGAAAGGGAACGCCTCGGTTACGACTGTAACCTCGGTTCCCTGAAGAGGGAACGAGCGTTGCGTCGCCCTGCCATATCTCCTTCATGCCTGTCAGCTCGACTTCAGACTTTTACGAAGCTTTCGTTTTCTGTTTTGGGCCGGCTTTTATAGTTTCCTGGTACGTGACGTCACCCGCCTCTGACGTTCCGCCACACCATTGGACTGATTTTACATGTGCTTCAAGACGTCATCACGCAAAGCGTTCCCACAGCGTCATTTCTCGACGCAACGCTCGTTCCCTCTTCAGGGAACCGAGGTTACAGTCGTAACCGAGGCGTTTTCAGACACCCAAAACGCAGTTGTCGTGTAAACGACCGACCAAAATGCATAAAAGTTTTAAGTTTTTAGTTGAAAACGGTGTCGCGTAAACACATGTTTTTTTTGGGTGCCTGAAAACGCAAACGTTTGAAAACGGGTTTCAAAGTTCAAGTTTTTGAAAACGGTCTCCATGTAAACAACAAAAACGCGAATCTCTGAAGACGATGACATCATGCACATGCGTATTTCGTGTTCAGTCTATAGTGTTTCATCGCCATCTAATGGCCTGGCAGCAGAATACAGCGGTTTTAGTCGTTTTCGCGGATCCGTGTGAATGGGGATTGTTTTGACAATGGTGTCGCCTGAACGCGGAAAACTCAAAGGAAAAAATGATCAATTTTATGCATATTGTCACGTAAACGTACCCTGAAGGCCCTATCTTGCACCCAGCGCAATTGACTTTGTACACCGACGCATGTTTCATTCTTATTTTGCACCCGACGCACAGCGGACTTTTCCCTCCACAGACGCACGTCGGTAAATTAGGGAATTAACTTGCGCTCTCGGGGGCGCTGTAGCGAAAAGAGGAGACGTGTGTTTCAGCCAAAGAGTATAGAAGCCCAAGAGGCGAAACTCAATAGAATGCTCCATAGCAACAGTTGCCCCCATGACGTGACAGCGCGGCCGCCATTATGGACTGAAAACTGAAGGAAAACGCAGAAAAATAATGGGAGTCAATGGCACTGAACCAACTTAACATAACAAAAACTTAACATAACTTCATTTTTTCTGGCCGTCATATATAAACAATTCGTTTAGATATGATTGTTAAAAGTCATTTTAACAACAAATTGTTAAAAGTCATATTTTAAACAATTTACAATACATTAATGAGGATGACCGAAGTTAAATGACAGAAAATGTTACGTCTATGTGTTGGTTATGCATGGCCTAATTACCCTTAGGAAAATAGTATTTTGGGACAAAATATTACTATAGAAGTACTATAAGACTACTATAGAAATACTATAGCGGCTCTAGGATATTATAGAGGTGTTACAGAACATAACATACTTCTGTGATGTTCTGTATAATATTTTAAAGCTGCTATAGTATTTCTATAGTAGTCTTATCGTACTTCTATAGTATGTCCCAAATTACTATAGTATTCCTATAAGATTCCTATAATATTTTGTCCCAAAATACTATAAGATTCCTATAGTACTTTTTCGTAAGGGTATGTCCCCCACCGAATCGGTTTCATTAGCCTACCCCTTACGGTTTGCAAAGATACAATTATAAAATTACTGCAAACCTTTAATCTATCAATATTTATGTTCTATTATGCATTTTCCTTGTTATATGAATAACAGAAATTCATGAAATAATATATAGGCAGACACACAGTAATAAGATATTTATTCAAATTAATGTTGATTTTGAAATTAGTGAACATCACCATATATATGATTTGGAAAAATAAATAAATAAATAAATAAATACAATTATAAATGAACATTTCTAAAGACCGTTAATCTTTTACATAGAATATCACAAAAATATTAACAACTTGTTTTTTCAATATCTTCAGTGAAAGTGCACACAGTGAACGTTTCAATGGCAAGAACAAAAACAATCTGTGAATGTCCTATTACAGGCGGAAAGGTACAAAAAAGATGTGCAATCTAGCAAGTGCACACATGAACTATAAACAGTACTAAAATGGAAGTGGTGCCATAAGATCTCAGTAATTAATCAGACACCACCATCTATTACCGCTAACGATTTCAGCAGCTTTCAGTCCATAATGGTGGACGCGCCTCCGCAGCGCCATCTACAGACTGTTACCCATAACACAACAGAGTTTCGCCTCTTGGGCTTCTATACTCTTTGTTTCAGCGCAAACGTTCCCTGGTGTTATTTTGCAGTTCCAGAAAACAATTCCGCCACAGACCAGGAAAAATCTTGTCTAAAGTCAGTGGCGCGTTATTCAGATGCTATTTTAAGGGCGCATGCTTGGCCATAATGTAGCGTGTGCACAACACGCATACACTTTGCTTCTCTCATCTACACACAGACGCACCATTTTTGCAAACCATACATAATTACTAGGAAAAATATTCCACACGAGGGAAATCATTGTGGTGTCCATGAAGATGTGAAAAAAAAGGCATAAATCTAGCTTACACATTTACCCAAATTATTATACGCCTGTTTAACCGAAGCTAATTTGGGTGTGTTTCTCCCATACAATGTCACTTCTCTGTGTTTTACTGCCTTGACAAGAACGTCGGTCTCCTCGGCTGTGAACCGCTCCTGGTGTGATCGGCAAATCCGCTGTTTTAATAGCAATCCGCCATGGAACAAACGCGTCTGCTCTTAAAGGGAATGTGAGATGACGCTCTGATTGGTTTATGG
Source organism: Leuciscus leuciscus (assembly GCF_965113295.1). NCBI lineage: Eukaryota > Metazoa > Chordata > Actinopteri > Cypriniformes > Leuciscidae > Leuciscus > Leuciscus leuciscus. The sequence continues at coordinate 6,143,609 of NC_138734.1, forward strand.
CACGTTACGCCCAAACCACACCTATGAGTAATGAAGCTACTTCAGACCAACCCAGTTTAGATTTGCGTCGAGATCCGCCCACAAAGTTACTTGCGTTTCGCGTTTGATACTCGCGTTTCAGATCGTTAAAATAGGGCCCTCAGTCTATAAAGCAGAAACGCCTGTCTTGGCTGTTTTCACATGATCTGTATGTAATGCTAATGAGCGACCAAGGCTGTGGAACACTTGCACATGTCTAATTAACATGCGGTACTAATGCTGCTTTTTCTGAGTGTTAATGAACTAAAATAAGATGGCAGAAACGTTCAGAATCAACTGTAAACATCTTCCTGTTACATGGGTGGGATTTTAATGAGAGCTTTATATAATCCAATTAACATAGAAATTAATTTGTTCACAATTGCCCAAGTGCTGGAGGTGCATGTGTGCGTATTGGTGATAGAGGGAGTTTGATCTTAATGAGCTATCAAATTTAAGGTATATCTCTTTTGATTAGTTGAGATTTGTATGGGATTCAATTCCACTTCTAATAACAGTATATAAACATGGTAATTCCGTTCTTCGCTGTTATTGACTTTGCATTTAGAAAACTTTTTTTTTGATAATTCACACTGAAAGCTTGTTCCTGAGCATGTGCACCTATGGGAAAAGCCGAACACTCTATAGAAAACATGACGTTAATAAGCTCACATCAATTTATGTGCTGATGACACTATAGCCAACAATGGCTTTGTTCCAGAAACCTAGTGAGCGGCCTGTGTAGACAGCATTCTGAAGCATGATGCCATAGCTGTTCCAACAGGTAAGCTGCTTAATCATGCCGCCTTAAAAAAAATGGTGCTTTTCACACTGCACATTTGTTGTGGTCTGAATCCGAGTGCAGTTGTTCCTGGCACCCCTTGCACCGCTGCTCTGGATTCAGATTATTGTTTCAGATGGTGCAACTTGTGTCATCGCAAACACACACAGTGCATATGATGGAGAACAATGTAGGTTGCTATATTATAGGGTATTATAATAATAATTATTATATTGTTAAGAAAAAAAGTTAAAGATGTGACGATTATTTGGGGTACTCACTGAAAGAAACGTAAATCAAGGCCTGTGTTTTACAATTTTAGACTTTCCCTTTTAGACATTCCCTTGTGGACATCTTTTCTTCCCTGTGCTCTTAGCACTAATGAAAAACATTTAAAATATTTACTCTCTGAATCTTGGTTTTCAAAGCCTTGTCTTTTTTATGCTGTGGAAACTCAGATCTTGCATGTTAACAAGAAATGACTCCCAGAGCAACAAGAAAATGCCAGTTCTTTGTAGTCAACTTCTGTTGATTAACTTGGGGTTTTATTTTTCAAAGGCACACACACACACACACACACACACGCACGCACGCACGCACGCACGCACGCACGCACGCACGCACACACACACACACGCACGCACGCACGCACGCACGCACGCACACACACACACACACACACACACACACACACAAGCTCTGTACGCAGGTAAAGGCCATGCTCCAGATCTGCTGAGCTGTTTTTATTTTATTTTGTCTGTCTTAATTGTTTTGACTCACTCCTCTTAAACACAGCATTTATCATTATCTTCTGTTCTTAAGGGAATGCTGTCACGTTGCTTCCTCCTCGCTATCTCTCTAACACCAAAACACAGCCTTGACGAGAAGTATGGATGTTTGTTCTTTTTTCTTGTACATTTTTTTATATCATCTCCATTTTTTTTAAAGGTCAGAATTAGAGTATGCTTACGGTTTGTGTTTGTAGAAGCCATTTCTTAAATTCTTACAACCCTGATTAGAATATATATATATATATATATATTTTTTTTTTTTGAATAAGGGAATTCATTCATACTCTTACAGAGAGAATGGCTTGTTGAGCAGTTTTCTGTCCTGCGTTAACCAAATTTAAAGTGAAACAGGAAGATCTGGTGGTGCATGTGGAAAGATGTGTTGATGGACATTTTACTATCCCATGAAGCCACAGGACAGGATTTATGAATGGCAGTGAAGCGACACATCTGACGCTGGTAGGTCACATGACAGTAACAACATCGTGGATGTAGTATGTCTGAATTAAATTCATACTGTATAAAACATACTTTTTAAACAAACTTGAAGTAACTTTAAATTCAAATGTAGATCCTAGTTCCTACTCAGTATGTGATTTCAGATGTGTGAATCATGATTTCCTATCTGCTGGTCAGTTAATGGTGGTATTAGGGATTTCGCACAAAAATACACCCTATGGGCTCATTGGAAAAACATGCTTGTAGCGACATTTCTGCAAAATTATATTACACTTCTTGCATGTTTTGCAACACTTTCAAAGGTAAATGTCCAGTGAGTGGTGCTAAAAGCACATTCAGTTTGATCTGTATGTTTGTTGTTTCAAATGTAATAGAGTCTAGCACCTAGACTAAACCCTACCCTAAAACCAACAGTGTTAACAAAGAAAATGGTTGAAGCAACCATGGCTGGGTTTCCCCAAAGCATCGTAAGCCTGTCAGAAAGGCCAAAAATATGGAGCTGGTTATGTGATGCAAACATCAAAATGTATTACTTTAGAAATAATGCACTACGGTAAAAGTGTTTTGAGGTCATAACATAATATTGTGCAAGAAACCGTTTGAAAATAAGTCTTTATTAATAGATAATCTAACACTGTTATCATAATTTGTGTAGAAAGGAATAAAATACTGCCACTTATGTTCATTTCAGCCGGAAACAGCAGTGAAGAAGTTTTTGGAGTTTCCCAAAAGTGTAGGTAGAAGCACGTTTTTCCAATGAGCCTGGGTTGCAAAATTCTGTGTTGTGCAAGGATGAGTTATCAATATTTCTTGTATATCTGCTAAAAGTGACTTTCCTTTACTTTTAGGAGAACACTGGCCTATTAGGCCTGAAAGCAAACAAACATAGACTAAAAGCCGCATTTTGATTTCATGAACTCTTTGTTTGTAGTGCCTGGGGTCAGTAAGTAACTGTGGACAAAAACTAATAAAAGCAACATTTTGTGGTGTTGAAACAAAACCAGAAAAAACAACCATTCTGTTATCACTAAAGTCCACTTTGCAGCTATTTTGACAGAAAGCACCTGCGGGCACCAGACCGTAATCTTCCTCTCATTCTGCACTCTCCTCACCAAATCAGATGAATTATTAAAAGTTGCGGTTCATCCAGGCGAGCAGCGGCGAGAGCTTTCTGCATGAGTGAGTGTGACAGACGGTGTGTGTGTTTAATGCGGGGTCTGTACACAGGGGGCACCAGCGGCCAGGGAATGGAGCTCAGACCAAACCGCTCGCCTCTGCAGTTTCACCGTCAACACCGCCAAACTGCAGTCGGCACACTGTCACGAGAGAGATAAAGCATCAAACAATGTCAAAACTGCCGGTCTGTCAACACAGAGCTGCGTTAACACACGCAGTCCTTCCCAGCACAGAGCAAACTGGCAATGAACTGCAGAGAGATAAGCATTAGAAAAAGAGATAAGTGAACGGAAAAAGGAAAGGAACGTTTTGAGAAAATGAAGGGCGACGGGTGAGCTAATCCTTTGTCACTGACTTTTGGTTTTAATAGAAATTATATCATTATTTAGTCCGGCTAATGTTCTTCTTCCTGTCTCCTGTTAATGTTTTGAAGAATCTTCATGCAGCTTTTTTCCATTAAATTCAATGTAGTGTTGACAAAAATATTGATATTTCGATATATATGGATACAGAAATATCTGAAACGATTCCAATACTCATTTTCTGCGTTCTCACTCTCTCTTCTCTCCGACGGCAAATTTACACTTTGACACACACCCGCCACCTGTCACTCTCTCGTCTCAGTGGCTCTGGGAGTGATTGCCGCAGGTTTCGCGCTCAGACCAGAAGCGTGAGCACTGATCTATATAAGTGGCACTCTCATAAAGCCATCTCTCAGACTGCTTGCGAGTTGCCAAATGGCTTCCGTCTTGGCGGGTATTCAGGTAAATACAGTCAGTTTTGGAACGTAAATAGTTGATAGAAAACACGTTGTGTAAGAGTACACTGGATCCGTGCATTAACTCTCTTAAAGTGACAGTAGCCTAATAAACCTGCTGCTGTCTCTCATGTTATTCAGAGAACAAAAGACAAAGAATAAAATCACTCTCTGCTCTTGACTGAATAAGTTTTGTAACTTTAATTGTAAGCATTAATCTGTATTTCGTTTTTACAATGAAAACCATCCAGTGTTATTTTACATCTGATTACTTTGATTTCTGAAGCATTTCTTACCTGAATACTACTGTTTGACCCACCTGAAAAACTTAAAGCCATGTTTATTTCATTTGTCTATTTATTCAATTGTATTTATTTGTGCTGTCATTTACAATTTGGTTATTTGTTCTTATTTTATTACTGGTTGTTTACTTGTCTTTTTTTTTTTTTGTAAATCTAGTTTCAAATAAAGCATCCATATGCTGTGTGTAAGCTATTAAAAAAAAAGAAGAAAAAGAAAAGAAAAAAAAAACATATGACATATTGGGCCCTATTTTAACGATCTGAAACGCAAGTGTCAAAGCGCAAAGCGCAAGTAACTTTGTGGGCGGGTCTCGGCGCTGTTGCTATTTTCCCGGCGGGATAAATGCCTCTTGCGCCCGGCGCAAATCTAAAATGGGTTGGTCTGAAGTAGCTTCATTATTCATAGGTGTGGTTTGGGCGTAACGTGAAATAAACCAATCAGAGCGTCATCTCACATTCCCTTTAAGAGCAGATGCGCTTTTTCCATAGCGGATTGCTATTGTAACGGCGGATTTGCCAGGCGCGCGCCAGGAGCGGTTCACAGCCAAGGAGAGCAACGCTCTCGTCACGGCCGTAAAAGAGAGAAGTTACATTGAAATGGAGAAACCCACCCAAATTAACTTCGGTTAATTTGGGTAAATGTGTAAGCTAGATGTATGCTTTTATAATAAATTGTTTATCTATCTATCTATCTATCTATCTATCTATCTATCTATCTATCTATCTATCTATCTATCTATCTATCTATCTATCTATCTATCTATCTATCTATCTATCTATCTATCTATCTATCTATCTATCTATCGTAATAATGTATGATTTGCAAAAATGAAAACTGCTGCTTCTGTGTAGATGAGAGAATCAAAGTGCGCGTTGTGCACACGCTACATTGATTATGGCCAAGCATGCGCCCTTAAAATAGCCTATGAATAACATGCGCAACGCGCCACTGACTTTAAACTATTTTTTCCTGGTTAGTGGCGCAATTGTTTTCTAAACCTGCAAAATAGCAAGAAGGAACGTTTGCGCCGGAACACGCCTCCTCTTTGCGCTGAACCGCCCCCGGGAGCGCAAGTGTATTTCTTAGTTAACCGACGTGCTTCTGTGGAGGGAAAAGTCCGCTTTGCGCGGGTGCAAAATAGGAATGATACATGCGTCGGTGTACAAAGTCACTTGCGCTGGGTGCAAGATAGGGCCCATTATCTGTATGGTGGTATTTATGGCAGAATATTGATAAGGTATCATATCGAAGTTGGAAATTCCAGTATCGTGACAACACTAGTTCATAGTGACCATAACTATTAAACAGACACCAAATATGAAAGAAAGAAAATAACCATAGATCAGATGACATTTAATTATGAATGATGTCACATGTGAAGCTGTGGTAAACTGTTGTTGTTGGAAAAGATCTACATGAAAATTCTTCCAAAAGAATAAACAATAACAGTATTCTTTTTGTAATGATGCTTGTGAGAGTAAATAGCTTGTGGGTTACATGGAAAATCATGTTTGGAAAAACAAAAGAGTTCCATTATTTCCATTATAATTTTTTAATACATACAGATTTTATTATTTTAGTTCAGTTTTTATTATTTTAGTACATGAAGGTAAACTAAATTAAAATGAGAAATGTGGCTTTGCAACTAGCTGAAATAAAATAAGTTATATATACATATTTATAATATAATATAATATAATATAATATGTAAATATTTTATTTAAAGTAATGAACTTTTTTTTTTAATGGTTTTAGTTTTAGTTAACTATAATAATCCTGATTTAGACTACATTACAGCTCAAATAACACAGATTTTGCCAAAGAATAATTAATATTAACACATTATCAGAAAAAGCTGCACATTGTGCTTTTAAGCTCTTCCTAGTGCCTTACCTCATAGACGTCCATTGTAAGTTAATTAATATTAACACATTTTTTGCTTTTACAAACTGAGGTGATATTATTTTCCAATCTAATCACCAGTATGTCACTGATGCTGTCGATGGAGCTCAAGCTGTTCTGAAACCGGAACGTTCCTTTAATCATTTTGGTATAAATCATTTCTCAGCGAGCGTCGTGACTCGTGCATGATGATTGCTGTATTTCCTTCTAGCTCAGGGCTTTGGAGAATTCTCACTTCTGCCTTAGTGTGCAGTTTCACTATATTGTTTTGCTATTTTAACATTTGTTAGATGCATAATTGAGCATCCAGAGCTACAGAAAGATCAGAATAAAGGGGCTCATCGATCACACTACCATTGATGAATGACTCACTAATTCTCTTTGATTTCTCTCGCTCTCTTTCTCTCTCCTCATTCTGTCCATCTCTCTGCAGTTTCAATTAGCGCGTCACCTGTCTGTTTCAGGGACTATGTGTGTTTAAAGAAATAACAATGGCGGGTGTGAGAGGAGCTTTCTGGGAGACTCGACTGTTTGGATAAGAGCAGAGTTTAATCAGAGCAGCATGACAGCGAGGAAAGAGGCTGTTACAGAAAAATGGGAGTGTGGGATACTATTCACTGAAGTTTCCAAGCCGCATAACCTTGATGTTACATTTGAACCTTCCTTCACATTTGAAGTCAGCTCCGGTCGGTCAGAACAATAAGGCCATATGAAATACGCTTCAAACTCAGTTTCTTCGTTTTAATTTGTCTGGATCCTGTTTTTTCCCCATTAAAATTTTTCTGGATTGCGTTTTAATGGTTAGATTAAATTTAAATAGTAATCAGCAGTGTCTAATCAATTGAAAATTTGAAATGTTTTTAGGGCCCAATGAATCTGTTTTCTTTCCAAAATGGAGTGTTTTCCGATAAAAAAAAGATTTCCGTTTTAATGGTTTAATTAAATTTCTTTAAAAAAACATGTCTATTCAAATAAAGTAATACAAATGTAACAATTTAATAATTTTAATAATAGGGCCCTATGAAATATTTAATATTTCAGAAATTCTGTTTGTTTACATTTTTCTGGATTTATGCTTTAATCCAAATGTATTATCAAAAATGGTGGTAATCAAATTAATCTTTTAAAAGGCAATCACAAGGAAATGTAACAATTCCTTTCCTTCCTTTCAGGTTTACTGTTTAAATTAAAACAGGGAAGAGCAATTGTGTGATATTCCTTATACATAAAGTTTTGATCGTTTTATTATTACTTAGAGAAGTACATTCTACTGTACAATAGTAATATAATTCATACATTTTTCAAGTTAAACCAAACCTTTATTTTGATGGGTTGTTGAAGACCTTTGAGTTTCTGTGTGTATCTTATGATAGTTTTTACCAACTGAAATGGTGAAATGCTGGTGAAGTGACTCTCAGAGCAGATACAGATAAAGTTCATGTGTTCATGTCCTCATATGAGATGGCAGACGCTGAAACGCCACGAGCGTCACCCTAGCTCGAACATGTTTAGTAAACCAAACTGTGAAACTCTCATTCACACAGAGACATCCAGAACAGACTTCAGATTAAAATGTTTGCGCTTTTATATTCACAGACACTCCATATCATGACTTGATTAAGTGTACAGCACTTCTTATTCCTCCAAAAATCATCAAATTCCATGACATTCTGCATTCCCTACATTAACCATCTGCATAACACAGCTCACGTCTACCATAACATTAAACCATAGAGATGCTGGAACTCTAGAGCAAGCTTTCATGAACCGCATTGATTATTGCAATGCCTTTTCATTGGAATACTTTCCAAAACTCATGTTGTTCCAGAATCAATACAAGAAAAACAATTTACATATGCCTAATTAACAGAGACATGAGGCAATAAAACATTTTTAAAGAATAGCCTATTTATGTAATATATCTTAAAAAGATCCTTATGTTTTAAAATGAGAGGATCTGGTCTAACTAACAGGATGACCACGAAACCTTGAGCCAGAACAGCCGGAGGCTAAAGAAAGATAGAAATTCCTCCAGAGAGATGGTGGATAAATATATAGACGCAGAGGAAGACAGAAAGTGAGAGCGCGTGTGTGTGTGTTTCTCATGCCCATATGGAGAGACGGAAGCGAGGCGGAGTATTATTGCTGGCTCTCAAATCTTCCAGATGCTAAACACTATCAACTCTAATCGTCAGGAGATTTAGCAAATAAAAACGAGGAGCATAACAAATCAAAGCCTATTTGAGGAAACACTGCCTCCCTCGTCACCTTAACACAAAGTCAATACGTAATATTGCTCCCAAACTACTGACAAACAAGTGTGGACTTGAGGAGAGAACGCAGAGCAGTTATTTGGCCATTATGGTGGCAGGTTAGACTCTCTCTTGTGGTAATAATGAATTCCATCAATCGCCATCAATTACACAGCGAGTGCTGGCACCCTCCGGTGGACGGCTCTGTGGTGCCCATAAATCACAGAGAGGGTCTCCGAACAGAGGCCAATTACAATATATCCAGTGACAAGGTGTAAATATCCCATTACAAACACACACTGTCTGTGGCAGTACTACATCGATGGAATCAGATAGTAATGCCATGGTACTTTGATGTTTGACTGTTACATTACTACATCCACATCACTAAGTGTCAGTAGGAATCCAACAAAACAGCCAGAAAATTAACTCTGTGACAATCAAAAGTTTATTATTCTCACACATTTAGTTCATCATGACAATTGGTAAATGTTCCTCATGTCTTGATTGGACTTTTATGTCACTTCCTGTCTTATGCCATGTTTGTAGTTCTTTGTAGTTTTCTCGTTGACTAGTCTCATTGTTTCCAGGTGTGTCTTGTTAGCCAATTAGGCTTCCTGTTTATATAACCCTTGTGTTTGCCTTGTTCTTTGTAGATCATAGGTGTCTAAACTATGTCCTGCAGAGTTTATCTCCAGCTTCTCGCAACACCTGCCTGGAAGTTTCTACTGTGCCTAGGAAGACCTTGAATGGCTGGTTTAAGTGTGTTTAATTGGGGTTGGAGCAGAACTCTGCTGGACAGTGGCCCTCCAGGAGCAAGATTGAAGACCCCTGGTGTAGATGGTCCGTGTCTCTGCTCCCCTTGTTCCCGGTTCTTGCGTTTGTTGTTTTGCTTTACGTTCTAATAAAACCCCTGCATCTGCATCTTCATCTGCATCTCTGCCTGCCACCTCCTCAGTTCCCTATTGTTACAGATTTCCTAAGCAAACATTGATATAGAACAAGGGAAACACAGGGGCTATATGTGTGTGTGTGTGTGTGTGTGTGTGTGTGTGTGTGTGTGTATATATATATATATATATATAATATGTACTGGGAGCTAACTGGCTAACAAGACATACCTGAAAGCAATGAGACAAATCAATGAGAAAACTACAAACATTGCACTCGAGACAGGAAGAAACATAAAAAATACCAAACAAGACATGGGGAACATGTAACAATAATCTTCACAAATGAACACATTTTCTGAAAGTTTGAGTTAGAATAGTTTGCAAGAGCCAATTATAAACATAAAAAGGCTGTAAAAGCAGACTAGTAAGTAGATAATGCGTGATGACGTTTAATGTACCCGACAACGTCTGTCGTCCCTTTTAGTAAAAGCTTCTTTAAAAAGTGGAGTATTACTTATGTATTTTATGTTGTAGAATAACATTTTAATCTTGAGCTTGTGTTAACCACAGATCTTATTTTACAGACCTTACATTATTTTCAAAAAACCCATTGACTTTGGGCCAATGGAACTGGATTTGCTCATTTCTGGGTTTTGGCCTACAAAATACATCACCCCTACAGCACTCTATGGAAAATTACTGAGTGCACCTTTAACATAAAAACAATCCAATATATGAGCTGTTAAGTACATACACAATACAAAAATGAAATACCCCACTGTCTCCTGTCCAGCGGTTCATTACTGAGCTTCTGCTAATTGAATTGAATTGAATTATCCTGGTTAATGCACAGTTGCACACTCAAGAGAAAAGCCGACTCTGATGAGGGCTGGGTTGAATAGATAAAGAATAATTCCCAGATAAACACTGATATCACCGCATGCAGTGTGAGATTAGAACAGTAATCTCACGGCGGTCCCTGTTTATTAGCTGTGCAGTTAAACATGATGCAAGTATATCAACTTTGGAGCCCAACTGCAAGTGGAAATCTACAGGATTTTTCCAGATGCCCCAACATACTTTATCCTTAACAACAGCAAATAGTAAATCGCCAGTTATCAGGGTCCAAGCTCTGATAGTTCATGCAGACAATTTGGTGATTTAATTGCCATCTTTCTGAATATAAAGTGTTTTTACTGCAAAGTTAATCTTGAAACTCTACTGATAGTGTAAATTCGGGTTGGATGCAACAGGTTACAAAAACACTATACATACTATTCCAAAGGAGACAACTGACCTTAAAAAGGACATCTGGAAATATTCAACCAATCATGTTGATGCTAAAAGGAATATTCAACCAATCATGTTGATGCTAAAAGGAATATTCAACCAATCATGTTGATGCTAAAAGATTAGAGGGACCATTCCGCACCAAGTGAGATCTCTACAACTTATGGTCTCTGGCATCCTTGGTTTATGTACTGACTGTGAAACATGACTCGTTGACTTTACTTGAAAAAAAAGTGAGGAAATTCATTGCCTAAAAAAAGTTTAAAAAGTAAAAAAAACTTCACACCTACAGTAATTTAAAAAGCCATGTTTACGTGAAATTTCTGAGTTACACTGACAATTAAAATGTATTAAATAGAAAGAAAATAAGTTGAGTTCTCCTTTTTATGTTGGACAAACAAGCAAATTAAATTGCTAAAAAATGTAATTAAATTGCTAATACAGTGTTAGGTTTAACAGTGATATGAACTGAGCACAAGAGGGACATTTATTAAGAAAGCAAAAAGGAGACTGTCAGAGTTTGGTCATCTATTTGATAATGGTCAAATGAGGTCATTCCAGTCATTAAAGCAGGAATTTAACCTGCCCAGTAAAGATTATTATAAATTTCTTCAATTACGGCACTTTTTGGAGTCACACTCAAAAGTAGGTAATATACGATTTGATCTTACTGAAGTGGAAAAACAGCTTCTCTCTTCAATTACTCTTAAGAAGAAGATCTCTGAGTTATATTCTTTGCTGTCTAATGTTGGTCCTTCAACTTTTGATTCTTTGAGGATGATATGGGAAAATGACTTAGGATCAAATTTTAGTTATGAGGAGTGGTCATCTGTTTGTACATGTGTTTTCCCCAAAGGTGTCTCAATTTCGGCCCAGGAACAAAATAATAAATGAATTCACAGGACCTATCTAACTCCAGTTCGTCTTCATAAAATATTCCCCAATTCCTCTCAATTATGTTTCAAATGTATGTGTTTTGGGATTGTGATAAAATCAAAGGTGACTGGAAAGAGATCCACATGATTATTCAAAAGATTATTGGAAAGACCTTTGCATTGTCTCCAAATGTTTACCTTCTGAACTGTAAAGCTGGTCTGTGCCTGGACTGTGACAAAGAAAGGTTGTTGAACTTCCGTATATATTTAGCAAAAAAATGTATATTATGTCAACTCCTCAAATACCCTCAGTTAATATGTGGATGAGTCAGGTCGCTACTCTTTTACCTCTGGAAAAACTAACTCATGATCTGCATCAAAGATCTGATGTTTTCTGGTGCACTTGGTCTTCTCTGTGGAACTTTCTGGAAGATGCTTAGTGACTGATATATCCTTTTAATTACTGGTCTATAAAATGTCCCTGTTATTTATTTACTTTGATATGCCCTGTTGTATTTTTAATATAATTATTTTGTTTTTGCATTTTATATGCTTATGTATGAACATATATATCCAAAGATTGTAAGATGATATAGCTTATATGGCTGTACGTGCTGTTATGAGATACCAGTACCACTGTGTTGTTGTGTTATTGTAAAAAATAAAAAACTATTTAATCATAAAAAAAAAAATTATATAAAGAAAGCAAAAAGGAATCTTTTTTATTTGATTTTAAAGATGAAATAGGGAGTATATTGAAAAGTGGATTGAGAACATTCAATATGCTATTATTTTTGCATTTTTTTGGTGACTAGTGGTGCAGAAATTACACAATCCACCTGTAAGCCCAGCTCTAAAAATTCCAAGAACTTCAATGCTGTATGTGTGCGACGGAGCGTCTCTCGCCACAGCCTCAAAATCTCATGTTCACTAGTGTCAAGGAATCTGTGGTGATTTATTGATTGACAGGTGCTGGTTTCGAATGCAGGAACCCTTTATAACTGTCTGACATCAATCAGCATGTCCTGGGCATACCTGACACTGAGGAGGAGATGCAAGGAAACGAGGACATCAAAGACCAGAGAATTGAGAGGAAAAGATGAGTGTAAGGAGAGGAAACCATTAAGAAAAGAGTAAGTGATAGTTTGAAGCAGTGGCTTTCAGCTCACCGATATTTCATTAACCTCTTGAAACCCAGCAATTAATTTTTATCCTCTGTTGAAGGCATTCGTTTTGCAGGGAAATTTTCATTTGAGTTCATATGTGCAGTTTAAATTCAGCATGAAAGGGAAATTTTTTATTCATATTATGGATCTTATTGTGAAAAATGAATCTGTGCATATGTTTAATTTTAAAGTTTGGCCGTGTAATGTTCAATCATCTCCTTTCTAGTGACGCAGAATTTCTCCAGGACTTTCATTTAATCTGATTAAACCCGCCCCTTCAAGCTTGCATTGCCACGCCCACATTTCAACATCCAATCAAGAACTGATGCATGGAACCAAGTCCCACCTTACTTTTTTTTTGTTTCGAGTAATCTGAAAGTGAAAGAGAAAGTGAAAGTGTCACGTGACGGCCAAGTATGGTAACCCATACTTGGAATTTGACCTCTGCATTTAACCCATCCAAGTTAATGCACACACATTAGGAGCAGAGTAGTGAGTAGTTAACACACACACTGCAAACGTGGATACACACACCCAGAGCAGCGGTCAGCCTTTGTGTGGCGCCCGGGGAGCGATTAGGGGTTAGGTGCCTTGGGCTCTTCAGTCATTTCCCACCGGTTCTGGAATTGAACTCCCTAACCACTAGGCCATGACTGCCCCAAGTGTGCATATGTTTAATTTTAAAGTTTGGCCGTGTAATGTTTAATCATCTCCTTTCTAGTGACGCAGAACTTCTCCAGGACTTCTAAATTCTTAATAATCTGTTCATGACTAAATTCGTTTGGAGTTTGAAAGCTCTATAATGGTTTGAAATCCGCCATAGATATAAATAATGTGACACAGATGACGCATAAAGACAATAACCATATGAAATAACATCAAGTACTCACCTCTAGTAAATGGACCTTTACTCTCCATTGAGTAATCCACCACCACTGGACCTTTCTGAGCTCTGTAATGAACTCTGTAGTGATCATTGCTCATCGTTTAGTTTGGGCTACTCTAAGGGATAGAACGTTTTATGGATGACAGGGCAGCCAATCAGGATCCAGCTTCAATGGCTCCTCCATGGGATCTGAGCAATTAGACAGACTAGACCAATCAATCCCGGTCTGGTGAGAGAGTGTGACATACTCAAAATGAAACCAATGGCCTGGAGGTTCAAGAAAATGTGTCTTTTAGAAATAGCAGACAATGTATGTCACAGATAGAAAAATATAGCTGAGACAGGTAGTGGTTGTTAGACCAACCCTGGGTTTAAATTCCTTGTTCGAGGGCGCAAATGGAATTCAGTAGTCAGCCAATCAGATGACAGCTTGTCAGATAAAAAAAAAGCTTGCTTTTCTAAACAGTGAACAGACTGTGAATGTAAAGAAAACCTAGTTACACAACAAAGAATGAATTGCGATTTTCATAAACTCCATATTTGCCTTATCCATGAATGTAAAGAATTACTTGAGTAATAAATCATAAAAAAAACAACAACAACAAGTGTGTACATTGTCACCTTTACTTCACTTGCTAGAAAGCATGTGCATTTTTATTTATTTATTGCAATTAGCTACAACTTAAAACTTAGAGTTAGAATAACTTTCCCGGATTTAACTTGAGATAACTCACATATTTCAAATTATCACTTAAAAACAACTTCACTATGGAGCCCCTAAGGCAGTGGTTCTCATTTCCAGTCCTCAAGACCCGCTGCTCTGCACATTTTGTATGTCTCCCTTATTTAACACACCTGAACCAGATCATCAGCTCGTTAGGAGAGACTCCATGAACTGAACTGAGTGTGTCAGATAAGAGAGACATACAAAATGTGCAGAGCAGCGGATCCCGAGGACTGGAATTGAGAACCACTGCCCTAAGGGGACATGGTAGTTGGAAAATATAAAATAAAAAAGGCTTAGTTCAGTGCATTTGCAAATTTTTTTAAGTTTATGTTTAAAGTTCACTTCTGCAATAATTTGCCAAATGTCTTTAAAAAGAGACCAACCAGGGCCGGGTTTCCCGATAACGATGTATCTTAGCTCTTAAAGGGATAGTTCACTTTGAAATTAAATTTTGGTATGTTGTTGCTTACCTCAAGGGCATCCAAGATGTAGCTGTCTTTGTTTCAATGTAGTTTCGTTTTTTGATATTTTTAGGTCAAACCGTTTTTGTCTGTCAATCATATAATGCAGGTCTATGGTCACCACCTCAAAGAGCATGCACAGAAAAGTCCAAATTAAACAATTCCCCATCGTAAGTACACATTGATGGCCTAAGACACGAAACGAGCGGTTTGTGTGAGAAAACGAACAGTATTTATATCGTTTTTACCTCTTGTACACAACCAGGCGCTTGCGCAGACTAAGCCAGAACGCGCACACACGTCACACACCAGGAAGTGCGCGCGCCCTCAGATCACTTGAACTTGGTTGTGTAGAGGTAAAAACGATACAAATACTGTTCGTTTTCTCACACAAACCGCTCGTTTCGTGTCTTAGGCCATCAATGTGTACTTACGATGGGGAATTGTTTAATTTGGACTTCTCTGAGCTTGCTCTTTGAGGTGGTGACCATAGACCTGCATTATATGACTGACAGACAAGAACGGTTTGACCTAAAAATATCAAAATTGAAACTAGACACCTACATCTTGGATGCCCTTGACGTAAGCTAAAACGTACCAACATTTTATTTCAAAGTGAACTATCCCTTTAAGAGCGCTCTCTACGTGCAAGGTTACGAACGATCGCAGCAATTCCACGAGCATTTCCCAAAAATGCACTTAACATGAACGCCCGAGAACGCGTTTTACGTGCTACTTAAGAGTCGCTGTCCATTCGCGAAGTGCTGCAATATAACCTTATATTAGCCTGGGTTTCCCCATGCTGCCTTGTGCGCAGTGCGATTTTATTCACGCTGCTAGGCAGCCTGGATTCCATGGACTAGATTTTCGCCTCAGCGAGGGGACCAATCACAGAACGGGGAGGGAGCAGCAAGACGATGACGACGTGTATGCGACACACCGAAGCAGTTTGTTTATATCTATGGATCTAACATGGCAGCAGACGCGAAGTTACCTTTCGATGCAGCCTTAGATAGTGTTCTAAGTAGTTTAGAACGCAAGTTTATTTCGTCTTCTTCCTCGTCGAATTTCTGTCGCTCTAGTCTACATACGTCATCTGGTATAATTGAAACGATTGGCTATGAGCTACGTACAGGCGCATTTGATAGACATTCGTAGCGTCCAATAAACGGCTCTGGGCATTCGTAAACCACGCCTCAAATACGAGAAAATGAACATGTGGTTCCCAGACCACGTCTCAATGAGAAAGAGGTCTGACCATAGACTGTAAAAAAATATGGACGTAGTGTCCGTGACGTCACCCGTAGGTTTCTGAAGAGCTTTTTTGAAGCCTAAAGTGGGCGGAGCCGGCCGTCGCCATCTTGGCCTCGCGTCACTCCAGGATAACAGAAAATGTCCAAAGAGGAGGGGCATGAGTGGAGCTGAGGAGCCCCAGTAGCTCGACGTGATCGAGTTAGCTCAGGCTGGGGAGGTAATGCTATAACGTTATGCTACTGACAGTACCAAGTCTGCGACTGCACGCACAGGGCCTCGCGCTAAAGTGACAGTTGATGATGTAAAGCCAATTAAAAGTTCCTATTTTTGCCCTTCGAAATATTATAATAGTTAAAAGACATGGCTACAAGTGAGACTGTGTATCGTGATTCTGTACTATTCTGCTAGTTGAAAATGTATTATGCAGTAACTTAATATTACTCTGAGAGAGTGTGTGACAGTGATTTATGTGCATAACGTTACATGTCAGTCACTCTTTTTTTATAGTCTATGGTCCGTCAGCGCGGCATCAGTCGTCAAGTTCGTAGAGAGCTTATTCAGTCCATTTTAAATTCAGATTTTGGCCGCCTCTCAAATGGGTTAAACCATAGATATATTGCCTATGAAGTTCCAAGTAAATGCGCTAGAAAATCCGCGCTTATTCAAAGATGTGCATTTAAGTTATTGCATGGACGGAGAAAGCGCCGACACCTGCAGGATTTCACCTGACGGTAACTTACATAAGCATATTATAATCTATCTGTTCCGTGACCGTGAGAGCAGAACGAACGAGCCTTTATTGACGTTTTTAAATCTGAAAACTCCAAAAAGCAATGAAATTGTCAGACATCCATTAGTGCATGTTCACAGAGGAAAACAACTGAAATACAGCGCTGGTTGTTCTCTCGAACGATACTCGACGACAACGACGGAATCCTAAACCGTGGGCCAAGTAATGGGTGTATTAAATTGTATGAAATAATCCCGAAAAAAAGCACAAAACACTGCAGAGATGGCAAGTTTAGCAGCTAAAATTTGCTGAGGTGAAGTGACGGCTAGTAACAGCAGACAAACGGCTAGCATTGACATCAGCGGCAATCCACCTGTCACTCAAGTGGCCACACCCTTAATTATGCAGAACTTTAAATATTAATCAACTAAACGGATGAGTTATAAAAAAATTCACCCCCCTCACAGTTGTTATGAAGGGCAAAATTAGCTGTATAGACCAAAGCCACATAGAGAACCAGGCTGTAAACATGTTTTTTTTCTGCTGTAAAGTTGGTCATTTTAACATGGGGGAGATACAGATTTGACTCACTTCTGCAGCCAGCCTCAAGCGGCCAGTCAATGAATTGCAGTTTAACTCACTTCCGTGTTGGTTTCAAGAGAGAGACGGGGAGGTTGCCGCTTGGGTCTGACGTTAGCCCGGCTAACCTTATATGGAATCGTATTCTGAACGTTTAACCTTAATTATTAGGTTTAACCTAATAATCGTCATCTGTGGATTAGCAATCAAGACAAGTCTAAAGTCTACATTCAGGCGGAGATAGCCTACTGACAAAATGTATGAACAAAACATTTTTTTTAAATAAAATAAATATACCTTTCAAAAAAGATGAAATTAATGTAGGCCTAATTTTAGAGGAGATAGAGCGAAACAAAGATGTTATTTTTAACAGATTTAAAGGACACCATACAAATAAGGAAAAACAAAACATCTGGGTGGACATTGCAAACTAACTGCAACCCGGGGTGTTCAAAGATCAGGGAAGGTGGTCTGCAAGAAATGCCCAATACATGGCTGGTTTTCGTGCACGTCAGCAAGTCATTGACAGATTTTTTTTTTATTCATCCATATTTTGCCCAGTCTTTGAAGCATATTTCCCACATTACTTTGTTCTTTTATGATTTTGTTTTGTTCATTCATTTAATTTAGATGTGTATTTTTTCTTCCCTTTTTTATTATTTAATTTATACATTAATTTTTGACAAAAAACAAGTACAATAAAGTGTACAATAAAAAAGCACAATCAAAACCTTATATTTGTACTCACTTTGCAGTGTAATCTGTTAAATCTAGATAAAAGTGTAATCTGCCGTTTGTCCTGGAGGGGACCTCATAAATCTGTCTTCTTACGATGCACTTGGGGATTTACGATTACTCCAGAGCACTCGTAGTTCTACGAAGATTTTCAAGTGCTACTTAAGCTACGATGCTTTTGGGAAACAGACCATAATAGTAAGATCAGTCGTATAGTTTTTACGAACTTCTTAGGCTTACGATGCTTTTGGGAAACGCAGCCCTGGGTCTCTATTCCAAAGCATTCATGAATACAACCATTTAAGTTCAGATTTATGTTAACTAGTTAAGATGTTAAAAATGTACACATAACTACAGTATATATTGATAGTTTCTTGTGGTTGTTTTGTCTCTATTCTTCTTCTACTAATTTCTGCATTTCTGTTTTATGAGATCAGAGCAATTTACCTCCTTCCACACACACACACACACACACACACACACACACACACACACACACACACACACACACACACACACACACACACACACACACACACACACACACACACACACACACACACACACACACACACACACACACACACACACACACACACACACACACACTGTACTTGACTGCCACATGGGTAACAAGTACACTGCACTGAGCTATGCATAAAAAATGAGCAAGACGATGTAAGTTCTTGTACATGAGCGCTTTGTTAAACAGGTTAACAATCTCATTGTTGTGGTCAACTAACCTCCACTCACTTTCTATAAGACATATGAAAGATTTGACAGCTACCCAAGAGCTGCCTGAAAGACTTAACAAGACACCTTTAAAACATGACCTTTAACAAGAGAATGTGTGTGTGTGTTGATCGCGCTTTTATTCTGCTGTGAATATGAATATCCACTGAAGCTTCATAAATGTCATTGTTGGTGCCTCTCTAGTTCTTATCAGTATTTGGACACAGTGACATTTGTCTTTTGCTTTGCTCCTGAACACCTGGCCGTATCTCTTATCTCTGATATCTTGGTCTCAATTAGCGTGATCTTCCTTCTTTGGCATTTTGCACTTCTTATCAAACTTCAGGCAGCCTGAATCCACACTGTTTCCCCCCATCCAAACATAATATATCAGATACTTTTGACATCTCTGAAATTAAAAGATCCGGCTTAAAATCTGCTTGCAACGTTGTTGGCAGGTGTAACAGATGGGTTCCTTTCTTTTCTATTATTAAGTCCAAAAACTTGAACTTGGATTTGTGCAGGTTGTTTGTATGCTTACACTGTGCTCAAATGTGTTGGATATAATTCTCTATTCATTCAAATGAATCTGGTTATTGAAAATAAATATCAAAAGGTTATAATTAAACAATCTTCTGTCTGAGGTGAATCTGTTTAAAATAAACCGCTGTTTTATCTGTATTTGGCGCTTCCAGATAAGAGTCACAGAATTAATGAGGTCTGTGTTTAACCTGCCAATGGCATCCAGAAACCTTTCTCTGCATTTTCTCTCTCTCTCCGCAATACATAATCTGATAAGAGACACATCCTTGATTCAGTTATTTCGAAAGCCAGGATGGCCTGCGCAGTATGCATAAAATTTAGATAGCCTCTTTGGTCGGTTCTCTGTATCTCCTGCTATTTTAAATATTTATACTGGCCTTTTCATGTCAAAATATATAAATTATTTTCATTATTTTCAATATTATATATTGTGACGAGATATCGCTTGCTCCCCACTTACCATTCTGGACACGGGCAGCAATGTCAGCCTCATCCACCCCAGCTTCTTTGAACTACAAAGCCTTGCCTGTCCCTCCTCCCATTCACCTGCGTTCTTGGTGACACAAGGTATGTGCCGGCCCAAACCGTCTCAATTTCCGATTACCTGGATGGTTGAGGTTGAGGTGTTGAAGGTCCTGCTGGGGCGAGATTTGCCAGGTTTGGAACAACTTCTACGACGCCCTGACAACGCCAGGCTTACCTTGCATCAGAGAGTGATAGAGTGGGTGAGTCTTCTCAAAGTAATCTTGAAGTCTTCTCTGATCTTTTCAGGCAGATCGCAGGGAGCGGGTCCCTGGGAAGAGAACAACGAGAGGATGATCACTTGAAACACTGCTGGTCACAGGTCAGGGTGGTCAACGGCACAGGACACCTGCCAACACCTCTCCACACTTCATTGTAAAAAATTACTTGTTATACTGTGTAGCGGAAAGGCGGGGGGAACTAAAGAAACTGCTCGTACTCCCAAGGAGCAAAAGAGAGACGATTCTTCACCTGGGACACTCCCATCCACTTTCCGGCCACCTCGCAGCAGAGAACATGCTGCAGCGGATAAGAGATCGCTTCCACTGACCTGTGCAGTGTCAATGAACGGCTCCTCGGAGACCTGCCCCCGCCCCCTGATTCCGCTACCAGTAATAGAAGTGCCGTTCTCATTGGGATGGACATCGTGAGGCCGCTGCCGAAGTCTGCACATGGCCACGAATACATTCTGGTCCTGGTGGATTATGCCACCCGCTATCCTGAAGTAATTTCACTGCCGCCGGCATCGCCCAGGAGTTGTTTGCCCTTTGCAGCAGGGTGGGGATTCTATGTGAAAATCTGATGGACCAGGGCACCCCCTTTGTTTCCTGGGTCATGGCCGATCTGAGTAAGTTGAAACATCTCTGCACCTCAGTGTACGACCCCCAGACAGATGACCTGGTGGAATGCTTTAATCAGACCCTCAAACAAATGTTCAAACAGGTGGAGACCGAATGATCCCCTATGTGCTCTTTGGGATATGAGAAATGCCCCAAGCTGCCACCGGCTTTACCACATTCAAATTGCTGTTTGGACTACAACCCTGCGATTAGCTCACTGAACGTCTCGGTAAGGCCCGGTAAATCTCCACACTGGGCTTAACAAAAACTTACTGGCAAGTTCCCCTCTCCACTTCAGCAAAAGAGAAGACAGCTTTCAGTGCTCCGTCAGGGCACTGTCATTACCGGGTCTTACCTTTCGGCCTGCATGTTGCACCAGTAACCTTTGAAAGGCTGATGGACAGAGTGCTCCTAACACACCAGGCCTATGCTGAGAGAGGTGCTGACCACGCTACTGGACTGGACTAACAGCTAACCCTCAAAAATGTAATCTGGGGCTTTCGGAGGCACAATACCTGGGTTATTGCATTGAGAGGGGACTGATTGAACCGCAAGTGGAAAAAGTAAAGGTCATCAGGGAGGATCCCCGGCCCTCTACAGAGAAACAGGTACGTGCCTTCCTAGGTTTGGCCAAAGTCCTTTTAGGCAAGTCGTGTCACTCGGCCGCCATCTTGGCAACGCCTCCGGGCAGCTATTTCGGACTAACAAGACCAGGCTCCTATCTAAATGAATGGGCAAAGAGTCAGAACTGCACTTTCACTGGTCACCGGGACATAAAAACTGCATGTATAGAAACAGCAGCAAAATATGATAAAAATTGCTGAAAAAGTTTGATGACTTTGCCCCAAAATAAGGTTTAAAAAGCCTTTTTCCCCACAGGTTATACTTTTACTACGCATGCGCAAGGGTTCACGACACGAGCTTAATTTACGTCTCTATCCAGAATGCCGGTGTTGTGCCAAGCACTTAAACAAAATGCTCAATGTCATTTGTTTTATCAGTGTACCGAAGAGAGAGAGAGCGTGACCGGGGCTCTCTCTCTCTGCTTGTTCTTTCAGTTAAATATGCGCCCTGTCACAAGCGCAGCAGTTCATCTACATTACTCACCGATCAAATAAGACATATTTTGTGTCTTTTACTTAGAATGTAAGGTAACATATTTGTGGTCGATATAAAATGCTTTAACTACCTTGGTAGTCCGGTGCCTTCGCGTTGTTATCACCCTCTTCCATGTGGATTCCATCTGATCTTGTACACACCAGAACTCGCTGTCGCCAAATCGTCTCCGCTATCGCAAAACCTCAACTGTGCGCATGCGTCAGTGGAACCAGACGATAGGCTTAAATGTTTCCCGGCTTGACTGTTAAAAGCAGATGATTGGCTTTCATTGATGATTGGGGATTGAGGAAGTGGCATGTCTCTTATATAGATTGTCTCTGGTTTGGCAGAATATTATCTATGTATTATTCTGGGTTTCTCTTCTCTTGCTTGCCCTCACAGACCTGACCAAGAAGGCCCAGCCAGATAAAGTGCAGTGGGGTGTTGCAGCCGAGAGAGCCTTCCAAAGACTAGAGACAGCGCTCACGTCGGCGCCAGTGCTACAATGTCCTGGATTTCTCCCTGCCATTCATCCTCAAAATGGATGCCTCCGACACGGGCCTAGAAGCTGTACTGTCTCAAATGGTCCAAGGAGAAGAACGTTCATCAGCCGGAAACTTACCCCTGCCGAAACACGGTATGTAGCCGCAGAGAAAGAGGCCCTGGCCATAAAATCATCTTCGGTCATTTCACTTGATCCCCACTCGTCACCCCTGGCAACGGTAATTCTGGGGAACACCTGCCGATCCCTGGTGACGACGAATAGGCAATCACCCAGAGGGAGATATAAACTCCAGCAAGGAAGATGAGGGGAGAGCCGTATGGACTTTCACTGGGTGCGTTACTAACCTCTATGTCTTTTCTTTACCTAGAGAGTTATTGACTTCCCCAAGTGAGTGTGGATCACTACATCAACAAAAGCAAACACGTAAATAATCAACAATCAAACCAAACATTTTCAATTAAATATGAACATCTAAACTTCTGTTACTTCTCAATAAAAACTTCTGTAGAAGTATGACAGAAATTAAGTCAAACTGGTTAGTAATAAGTGTAATAATGTGTAATAGTTGGCTAGTTGGCTAGTTGGCTAAACTCCCCTCTCTTTGTTGGGCAAGAAGGAACTGCATGTTTCACCCCGGAACACTCCACCTGTACGAAACACAGAGACCTAAATTGCACCTAAATTCGCACTGGTTGAAAAAATAAAGACGCCTTCCAAGGTCACTGCATTTTGTGTCTTTTGTTCTTTTCTAGTAGTGGATCACTACAATATATATACGAGCCAAAGATAGAAGTGAGCAGATTTTTGTTGACTTAAATATTTTTAAGCATAATAAGATGGAATAACTCTTAAATTCATCCACAGGGTGAGCAAAACATACTGTAACCACAAGTACACCAGCCATTTCAGAATCCAACTCCATTTTGATCCTGACTAAGGGGAATACATTTGGGAATTCTGAATTATTTTACATATCACACAAATTTCAAAAATCCAAGACAACGGAAACACTTCAAACTTTTTTGTAACTAGTGCATAAACAGAAACTTCATTGCCTGCACACAGCTAGTGGGGAAGTCCTCCAGGGAAGGGACGTCCTTCATCATGCATTTATCTGATGCTGAGACAGGAGAGGAATGAGAAATCAGTGCTGGAGAGATATGCTCCTTTAGGAAACCATGATACCGGCCCTATTTGACATGGATGGAGTCAATAGCACTTCTTGCTGGTCACCCTTTAGAACTGGAATTGCTTTTATCATCAACTGAAAGGTCTGTATCGAAGAGATATACACATTTTATTGCTTATACTGAGATGCATATATTTTTAGACCCTTGTGAATGGCATTATGCTTTCAAAATGTTAGATATAGGGGAATTCTAGGATTATATGATAAATTATTAGTTACATCATGAAATTATTCTGTTTGATCTGAATGTAAATACAATTTTTATAATGTCTTTTTTGGATGAATTCGATGGAAATCATGAACCTTTTTCTGTTGCCAACAATTATAAGCCAGTGTAAATGGATACAGACATGCGGAAACATATTCACATTACTGGAACTAAATTGAAATTTAGCTTAATCTGCATAATCAAACAACATTTTGGAGAATATATATGCATTGTTGATGAAATGTAATTTTTATTGTCTGAAACTGTTTGAGAAAATTATGCTAAATGTACTCCCATAATCTTCGCAACAATGGGATTTGCTGTTATTGTTATAAGGCACTGCTTCATTTTACAATTGTTTTTCAACAAACCGACCATATCAAAATTAATGCATTACAGCAAGTTACAGAAGCACAATTCTAAGCAATATGCTGTTCTTGTTTCCTTAGGAAATGGCTTTCCAGGGTCATTCGAATCAAAGGGTTGCTTGTGGTCCAGAGATTGCTCTGGGCTTCCACTCAGCCATGTCAGAAGGGATTTTTCAGGCTTACACCACCCCAATAGAGAACAAGATAAACAATGATTCACTCCGAACAACAGCTTGTGTAGCCATACTATGGCCTTTTCAGTGTATGAGCTACTGTTGTTCCACATATTTACATTCAACTCTTTATGAACACTTTGGAGAGTTACATCATCAGTTTAACCAATTAAAATGAGCTCATTACCTCACCTACAGTATGGGTCTTCCTTATTTAAAAATGAATCCATTGCTATAGTACATTCCAGATTAAAAAATGTAAACAAGTTATACTTTTCATATAAAGCATCTGTTTTCTTCACTTTCTTTCTTTTCCTTTAGCCACCCACACATACTCAACCATGCGCTTCCTGCATCCGAACTGTGGAAGCGGATGTCAGTCCTGCCTGAAGAACATTCTCTCCCCACTGACTCACTAAACCCCGCGATGCTGCATGTATGCAGATCTCACTTTCATGAAAATGAAGTTGGCCTCCGAGCCTTTTGTGTTCAAATACTGATGTCAGCTGGGAAATCTACTACATGTAATCCTCTTTTGAATTGGAAAGGCAATATGAATGATCAGTAAACAACGGTGATGGTAAGTTGAAAACTCAGAGGAAAAACCAAGAAGTAGTGGGGGTGAAGACTAAATAAACAGGCAGAATTCAAAGTGTCTAGGAGGAATCCTGAGGCAATGACTGGCTCCTGGTTACCTGGTTTGGAATTGAGACATGTTAGTTCTGTTTGAAAAGCTAGTGAGCTGTAGACAGAATTTTAAGGTGGTCTCAATGTGAAGCTGTATTTTTTTTTAAAGTGGGCAGCATAGTTATATTACCTTCTATGAGTACCTTCTTAAATTCAAAAGACAGATTGCATGTATCCTTCAAAGAGTAAGGCAACACTTATTTGTGCTTAATTGTACTGAATGTGCACTTGTTGAGTACTTCAAATCTTAAAATTGTATTATTTGCAGATAACACAATATTAACAAAGTAAAAGGCCACTTAAGTGTACACAATCATGACTGCTTCTTTACACACTTAAGTACACCTTTAAAAAGTGCACTTTGCAGTAATGTCAAATTAAAACTTTTACTTTCAACTACATTTTAAAACTTTATGTTTTAATAATCTTTTGTTGTGCTATAAAGAACTACACTTATTTTGATGTTGACTAACATACTAAAGTGCATGTAAGGTAGTTTATTATTCCTACTGTTGTGTGTTATTTGATATTACACTTAAAGATAATATATTTTAAATGTTTTAAATTGCTTAACTTTATTACAAAATTCAATTACAATTACAATTTAAATGCATGAAATACAGCTTTCGAAAGAAATGACATCAAATTATATTTTACATGCACATTTGTGTACATTTGGCAGTACACATTAACCATATTTCAAAGACAATAATAAATATTATGTACTTAAGTTGTAACGCTAGGTTCCCAAAGGAAGACGAAGATAATTCAAATTCAAATAACGAGGATTTATTCCAAACGAGACAACAGGCCAACGTACGAAACAGTGTGCACATGACACAAACAATAACCGACAGTGAACACAGAACAAGGAGGAAATTAAATACACAGATGAATAAGGAAGACAAGGTGAATACAGCTAAACATGGTGAGGGATGATAATCGCAGGTGCGGGTAATGGTGGAGTGAGTGCAGGTGTGAGCCGGAGAGGATGATGGGACATGTAGTGCAGACGGTGACTAACAGGTGACTGTGACAAAAGTCCTATAATACTCTACTGAAATAAATTCTCCTGACTTCCACAACCTGCTTGCCTCGTTTGACCTCAATCAAGTGTCTACTGTGGTAAATCACAAATCGGTAACTGGACCTTATTTACACATGCTACTGCCCCACTGATCATACGCTGGTTACTCCACTGCACACCTCAGATCACTTCCTCCTCACTCTTAACCTCAATCTGGCTCCTGACACAACACACAATTCACAGGTCACCTTTCGGCATAACCTACGTTGTCTCCACTGCTTCTACTACAACAAAATTAACATATCTTCTGACTCTTGCACGCTATTTAAAACCTTTCCACTTAAGCGAGTTGTGTTCAACCAAATCTCTACATTTCTCACACAGAACAACCTCCTGGACAACAAGCAGTATGGCTTAGCTTTCAAATCATCAGTACTCATCTTGCTGGATCTGTCAGCTGCTTTTGACATGGTTAACCACCAGCTCCTCCTGTCAACTCACGTGGCAATGGGAATCTCAGGAATCGCACTTGTGGTTCAAGTCTTACCTCTCAGGTAGGTCCTTCAGGGTGTGTTCCTCAAGGCTCAGTGCTTGGACCACTTCTGTTCTCCATCAACATGACATCAATAGGTTCTGTCATTCAAAAACATGGCTTTTCATATCACTGCTACTGTATGATGATGACACACAACTCTACCTCTCATTCTTGCCAGATGGCTAGACGGTAGACGGTAGCTGCTCGCATCTCAGCCTGCCTGACAGAAATTTCGGACTGGATGACCACCACCTTCAACTCAACCTTGCAAAGACAAAACTGCTTGTGATTTTGGCCAACCCAATACTTCATCACAGGTTGTTATACAATATATACCCAATACTTGATTCACAACTTCTACATTCAGCAAGGTTTGTCATCCATAACTCCTTCCAGGACAGCCAGGAACCTCAGAGATGTGATTGATGATCAGTTAAACTTCACAGACCACATTGCTAGAATGACCCAGTCCTGCAGACTTGCCTTATACAACATTAGGAAGAACAGGCCCTTCCTATCAGTGCATGCTACACAACTCCTTGTCCAAGTTCTTGTTCTATTCAGACTGGACTATTGTAATGCTCTCCAGCACCAACTGTCAAACCTCTGCAACTGATCCAGAATGCAGCAGCAAGAGTGGTCTTTAACGAGTCAAAGGGATGTCACACACGTCACACCTCTCTTCATCAATTTGCATTGGTTGCCAATAGGCACTGATGTTTGCCTACCGACCGACCGACCACTGGCTCTGCACCCTATACCTAAACTCACTACTTCAGACTTATTTACCCTCCAGAAGCTTGCATTCTGCAAGTGAACAGCACCTTGTGGTGCCATCCAAAAGAGGCATAAAATCACTTTCACTGACCTATACCTGGACTAACTTGACCCAAGCACTTTCAAGAAATGGCTAAAGACGCATCTTTTTTGTCAACATTTGACCTGTTAATACTAACACTTATTATTCTTTTTCTACTCTATCTATTTATTTTATTTAAATAAAAAAAAATGCTGAGTACTGTGCTAGACTAACTGGGATTTGTCACACCTTTTGCATATTGTTTTGATTTGATTGCTTCAGTTGTTCTTTGGATAAATGTGTCTGCTAAATGATTAAATTTAAAAGTATTTGTATGCCTCACAGATCTGCTGCATGTGGAGTTATCCAAATCAATCACTCACAAGGTTCCATTTCAGTTGTCTTAGAAGGCAGCTGTCTATGTAGTCAGTAGACAGCAGGGCAGCTCAATAGCTTTTGGATCAGAGCTGTGTCTGGGCTTAAAACTTGTTTACGCTTATTTCCATTTGAAATGAGGCAGCCACACACATAACGCAACAAAAAGTCATCTAATCCAGATGTGATTTTAATCTCCCGCCGCATTGGCTGGCTTGAATGGATTATCAATGCCCCAGTGCATCGTGTGAATGTCTCATTCCAAGCAGAGAGTTTCTGCCTCCTGCTGACATTTTTTCATCAATAAAAATTAACATTTAATTCTCAGGCGCTCTGAGCCGAAGCCGTGACAGTCCCAGCAGTTAATGGGGCAACTGCAATATTAGCCCTCAAAACCATTGGATCGATAGTAGTTATTACTATTATTATTACCCCTGCTGATAGTATTGCTGTAATTGGTATTATATTTTATGGCCGCCATTAAACAGGATGTCAAAGATATTATCAACTGCATGTTTAATAGCTTCTAGGATAAAGGAAATTATGTCACATTGGTTACTGGGCTGATATGCATAAGGTTAAGAGTTTTTGTGCTCTTGTAAGAGGGACAATTTTTGTATTTTTTATATTTGTATTATGAGTTTCATAGGTGCACCAGTAGTTGTGGTAATCAAAGTATTTTCAGTTGATGAAGTTAGACAAGTTACAAGTACTGTACTTACTATAATAATACCAGTAAATTATACATAATTACAAGAAGCTAACCATAAACCAAACCCTAACCTAAGTAGCCTACATGTAGTTAACTAATATTACATTTATTTGTGTAACTACACTGTAACAACATCTCCTTTTCAGCTGTAGACAGAAAAAACAAACATTTTACAGTATGCACTTACCAAGAAAATACTGATAAGGTAACTACATAGGTATGGGTTAGGTTTATGTTTAGGCTAATACCAAGTTATTATTACCCAGTTATACTGTAATTACTATAGTAGTAAGTAAAACTATAGCAGTAAAACTTTATTTATTTAGTATAGTTAGTATTTTTTAAGTAGTGTAAGACAAATCTGTGTAATGACAATCTATTGTTCAATTCTCAACCTTTTGTGAAAAATGCAATTTACTTTTACTTTACTTTGACTTTTATGCATTTGGCAGACGCTTTTATCCAAAGCGACTTACATTGCATTTCAAGGTACACATTTTTACATTCATATCAGTTCTTGCTTTCCCTGGGAAGTTCTTGCAATTTCATTTTGGACTTAATTTTCCATGTTAGTTTTTTTTTTGTTTATTTATTTTTTTTAAGTTGCATTTAAATTCCAGATGGCTCAAATATCTAAGGGGCCATCAATCAGATTATAATACAAAAAAGAAACTGGGTGCAATTTTCAGCTTTTTGATGAAGTGGTGAGATTTTTTAAATATGATGGTGTATGTGAAACTGCAAGAGACAGACATCAGCAGGGTGTGTACGAGATTTTTCTGTCTCCTGGATTTTTGCTGAGTGACAATTACAGAATGAAAAATGTTAGGCTTTTTTAATCAAATACAGGAAGACTATCTTAATGCACACAAATGCAACAAATGCATGTATATAGACACTTCCTGTAAAACATCCTTCCATTTATTTGATACTGTCACAAAGGCACACATTTTTATTCTAAATCTCTTATTCTAAACACTCTCCAAAGCCCCTGCAAAGCTGCAGTGGAAACAATTTAGCAACATACCACTGATGAGGCAAAAAATTATAACCAGTCACAGGTGAAGCAAATATCGTTGATCATCTCCTAGCAAGGCCACATTTTATGTTCTGGTAGATTAGATGGTACGCAAACAATCGGTTCTCGTAATCAACGAGTTGGAAGCAATAGAAATGGGGAGGAATAAAGATCTGAGCAACTTTAACAAAGGCTGAGTTGTTATGGCAATTGTTATGGCAAGGCGACTGGGTTGGTAATAGCGGAGTTGTCGCAAAATATAACGGTGTAAAAATTTCCTTTCGATTTTAAATTTGCAATATATAGGCCTATAATTTGCAGGCATTAGCTACTATTACTATGTTAGGTATTGAAATCGCTTTTGAATGCGCTCTTGCTCGAATTCGCGATCACATGTAAGCTACTCTATGTATAGGAAGCGGTGGTACTGACCACACATTTTACAAGATAAGATATTTGTCAATGAGGCTCAGGATCTGTTGCGCACTAAATCCCCTGCCATCGTCCTGTGAGTCATCTCTCATTTCTCTTGTCCCATAATAAGTGTAATCTTACTTCTGCTACAATGTGCTGTGACTCTGCAGCTTGTGCTGTATGGAGCAGAGCAGATGCTTTCAGTTTATAATTGTACGTCCATTGTCTGACTAAACTAATTGGTTTTTATTTCTACAAAAAAGCAATAGACAGTGGGGGCGGGGCCGTGGGGGCCAAGTAATATAATCGTGTATATCTGAACACTGTGTAACACAGACTAGCACAGACTAACACAGAAAGCCTAGGTGTTGGGTGCCCAAGGCTCATTAATGCACAAGGGAAAAGAAAAGGCTATCCCATCTGAGCCAAAAGAAGGTTTACTGTGGCACAAGTCACACAAAATTTTAATGATTTTTCTGGGAGGAATGTGTCACAACAAACAGTGCATTGCAATGGACGTCTGGTCTGATGAGTCCCTGTTTTCTTTTACATCACGTGGGCGCCGTTTACCTGGGGTGATGGTGATGGCACCAGGATGCACTGTGAGACAACAACAAACCGGTGGAGGGAGTGTGATGGACTGGTAATGTTCTGCTGGGAAACCCTGGGTCCGGCCATTCATGTGGAAGTGACTTTGAGTTTGACCTATATATTGTTGCAGATCAGGGAGACCACATCATGAAAATAGTGTTCCCTGGTAGAAGTATTCTCTTTCAGCAGGATAATGCACCCTGCCACACTGCACACATTGTTCAAGAACGGTTTGAGGAACATGATGAAGAGTTCAAGGTGTTGCCCTGGCCTCCAAATTCCCCAGATCTCAATCCAATTGAGCATTCGTGGGATGTGTTGGACCAACAAGTTTGATCCAATGCAGCTCCACCTCACAACCCACAGGACTTGAAGGATCTGCTGCTGACGTCTTGGTGCCAGAGACCACAGGACACCATATTATAGAGTCCATACCTCTGTGGGTTGGTGCTGTTTTGGCAGCACACAGAGGACCAGTAGCATAGTAGGCAGGTGGTCATAATGTTTTGGCTCATTTGTGTATATTGCAAATATTTAAATATATTTTTGTTTGTATTTTATTATTAATATTACTTATTTAAAAATGTCATTAAATTATAAGTAGATTTTGCCTGTGATAGTTTTCTTGTAGGGCTCTTAGTTTTGTCTTGTCTGTGTTTCTTGTTTCATGTGCTTTCATGTCATGTTTTGTCTTGTGCTGTTTTGCATGCAGCTTGTGTTTATCACTGGCTGCGTGCTTTCATGTTGTCATGTTTTGTGTGAACACGTGGCTTATGAGTGCTGTCATTAGTTGCGATTTCATGTCTTGTTTTGTTGGAGCACATGGCTGGTGATTTGTGTTTCCTTGTGCCATGTGCTCTCCTGTCGATTGTCTAACCCCGCCCATCTTGTTACCTGATTATTGATTAATTTGCCCCACCAGTCCTCCCTTGTCACATGCTTTGTTTGTTCTCCCTATTTAGTCTCCCTGTGTTTGCAGTCCTGTGCTGGTTCGTAGTCGTAACTCTACTCTGTTATGTTCCTTCAGTCTGTTCCGTCACGTCACGTCACGTCACGTCACGTCACGTCACGTCACGTCACTCTACTCTACTCTACTCTACTCTACTCTACTCTACTCTACTCTACTCTACTCTGATAGTCAAGTCAAGTCAAGTCACTCTACTCTACTCTACTCTACTCTACTCTACTCCACTCTGACATGTTAGTCCAGTCAAGTCACTCTATTCTACTCTGATCTGATATGTCAAGTCGTCAAGTCAAGTCACTCTACTCTACTCTACTCTACTCTACTCTACTCTACTCTACTCTACTCTACTCTACTCTACTCTGATATGTTAGTCAAGTCAAGTCACTCTAGTCTACTCTAGTCTACTCTACTCTACTCTACTCTACTCTACTCTACTCTGATCTGATCTGATATGTTAGTCAAGTCAAGTCAAGTCACTCTACTCTACTCTACTCTACTCTGATCTGATAGTCAAGTCAAGTCAAGTCAAGTCACTCTACTCTACTCTACTCTACTCTACTCTGATCTGATATGTCAAGTCAAGTCACTCTACTCTACTCTACTCTGAAATGTTAGTCAAGTCAAGTCACTCTATTCTACTCTGATCTGATAAGTCAAGTCAAGTCACTCTACTCTACTCTACTCTACTCTGATATGTTAGTCAAGTCAAGTCACTCTACTTTGATCTGATATGTTAGTCAAGTCAAGTCAAGTCAAGTCACTCTACTCTACTCTACTCTACTCTACTCTACTCTACTCTACTGTACTCTGATCTGATATGTTAGTCAAGTCAAGTCAAGTCACTCTACTCTACTCTGATATGTTAGTCAAGTCAAGTCACTCTACTCTGATCTGATATGTTAGTCAAGTCAAGTAAAGTCAAGTCACTCTACTCCACTCTACTCTGATCTGATATGTTAGTCAAGTCAAGTCAAGTCAAGTCACATACTCTACTCTGATCTGATATGTTAGTCAAGTCAAGTCAAGTCAAGTCAAGTCACTCTACTCTACTCTACTCTGATATGTTAGTCACGTCAAGTCACTCTATTCTATTCTGATCTGATATGTCAAGTCACTCTACTCTACTCTACTCTGATATGTTAGTCAAGTCAAGTCACTCTACTCTACTCTACACTGATCTGATATGTTAGTCAAGTCACTCTACTCTACTCTGATCTCATATGTTAGTCAAGTCAAGTCAAGTCAAGTCAAGTCACTCTACTCTACTCTGATATGTTAGTCAAGTCAAGTCACTCTACAATGATCTGATATGTTAGTCAAGTCAAGTCAAATCAAGTCAAGTCAAGTCAAGTCAAGTCACTCTACTCTGATCTGATATGTTAGTCAAGTCAAGTAAAGTCAAGTCACTCTACTCTGATCTGATATGTTAGTCAAGTCAAGTCAAGTCAAGTCACTATCTACTCTACTCTACTCTGATCTGATATGTTAGTCAAGTCAAGTCAAGTCAAGTCAAGTCTACTCTACTCTACTCTACTCTACTCTACTCTGATATGTTAGTCAAGTCAAGTCACTCTACTCTACACTGATCTGATATGTTAGTCAAGTCAAGTCAAGTAAAGTCAAGTCAAGTCACTATCTACTCTACTCTACTCTACTCTGATATGTTAGTCAAGTCAAGTCTCTCTATTCTACTCTACTCTACTCTACTCTACTCTGATATGTTAGTCAAGTCAAGTCACTCTACTCTACTCTACTCTACTCTACTCTACTCTACTCTACTCTACTCTGACATGTTAGTCAAGTCAAGTCACTCTATCCTACTCTGATCTGATATGTCAAGTCAAGTCCCTTGTTTGTTTAATTTAATTTTTTTTATAAAAACCTTCATTCTTCTGCGATTGAGTCCTCGCCTCATCTCCTCAATCCCAAACCCTGACAGGAGTTGCCAGCAGAGCAATTGCCTTTGAGGTGAATGCTAACTTTCTCCAATTATTATAGACCTCTTTAGACAGCAACAAATGCACTCTGTCTCAATACATGCACATCTCTTCTGAAATGAGTCTTCCTTATTTTCAGTGTAATTATTTCACATTATCACATCAACATCAGGCAATGTCCTGGCAAAGAGAGAGAGAGAGAGAGAGAGAGAGAGAGATCAGAAGGAGAGGTGTTACAGACTGATGTACAACAGATGATCATCACCACCTCCCTGTTAATGATGCTGTCATTGAAGCTTATCACGAGCTGTTCACAGGCCGTTAACACGGCTGTATTCCTTCTTATGAAGGAATGTGGGAAGTTACATTAAATTAAGCAGGTTGGCAGAACTGCTGAAGAAGAAAAAAAGTGAAACTGCTTGAACCATATAGCAAGAGCACAGCTGGTGATAAAACATGACATTTAAAGAAAGCCCTCCTCGAGATACTGACCAGAGATAAGATTTTCTCTGAAATTGATCCTAAAATGTAATCTGAAATTCAGTTAAGTCTAAGAAACCCATTCTACCTAAACAAACAACACACAAACAATGACATACTTTCATGTCTTTACTGAAAACAGCATGTACATGAGAACCCGTTGGATTTAATGACTATTTGGCTGCCATATCCTCTACCAAATGCCTCCTGTAATGCAGATCAGACCTGCAAAACAGCAAGAGGGTTTCTTTTCCTATCTATTCTCACACTAACAGCGCTTGTATTTTTATATTAGAGTATCTACAGGAAAGGGCTACTGTATTGATGCTGCAAACTGAAAGGGCCTTGCCACAGGGAGTTTGAGGTCACCACGGCTAATGGAACTTCGATGTCCATTAATCCGGCTATGGAGCTGTCTGTTAGCTTTGCCAATATACTGCAAACTAAAAGACAAATCAAAGATAAATAACATCAGTAGAACTACAAGTAATAAATCATCTGGTTTGATGCTACGTTAGAAAAAAAAAACCTAACAAAACTTTCCAAAGACATTTTAAAGTCACAACTGTTGGGTTACAATTTGGTGCAAACAGCATATTCTGTGGAATAAGCAAGTTCAAGTTCTCTGGGACTTTCTTTGGGAAACAAAAATATTCACTAAGAGTGGAGAAGAAGCACAACATGTTTTTTTTGTGTGTGTTTTTTTAAAAGAAAAGAAAAAATGGTCCTGTCAAAATAAAACAGATTTACAAACTGAAAACATAGAGCATCTGTGACATGCATGAAAAGCAATTTGTCAAACAAGTATCAGCAGATGTTCGGTGTTTTACTTTGGCCGAACATCTGTGTTGGTTAGATTTTGTCCTGTGTAGCCTGTCTAGAGAATTACACTGAGATTTTCAGGAGATGAATGAAGCTCCAGCCATGTGACTCTATTTAAAACTCTCTTTCTGAGATTCAACACCTGTTAACTGCTGTTCAGTGCACATCATATATTCAGAATTAGCACATATTAGAGGTTCTTATGATGCTCTTTGAGACAGAGTGAGTCCTGAACATCTGTAGTTAGAGTAAATGGCAAAATGCAAATCGGCAAATCATCAGAATTATGCTTTATACAAGGGCACAGCTGAATTCTAATTGGTTGACAAACATTCATACGGTGTTGATTCATTTTCTCTAACTGATGTTTGTTGACTGCATTACAGTTCCATAACATTTTGCACACACACACAAAAAAAATCCTGAATTGTTTCAAAACTCTTTTCCAAATCCATACTCTTTCCCCACCATACTATGTAGTGCATACTAATACAATGCACTATAAGTGTGTTGACTGTGTTGGGACATTCTATGTCATAAAATTGCATACGCATAAACCTAAACTGTACACTGGTCCTACACTAGGTATCAAACTTAGTGTAGGACCAGTTTACAGTTTAGGTTTGTGCGTAAGTGTTTAGGATCAAGCAAAATTCATTACTGCCTCAGTTAAAAAGCTGATAACTATTCCAATCTCTTCATTTCTCAAGATCAATACTGAATAAACACAGACTTTGACAATCCACCTGCACATTTGGCACACTGTTTTTAAACACAAAATACAAAGGGTATTTTAAACTAGTAAAGGTGTCTTGGGCTGTTTAAAAGCACTAAATCAGCACTTTGAGTAAGTGGTTCCACTCAAAAGAACATTTTAGGAACAAAATCCTAAAATATGGTTTTGGGAGAAACATGTGGTAACTGCGGTTTAAGGAATAATTTACTCTGTTTTGTTGAATTATTGAAAACCTAATGCACACCTTCCTCTCGTTGTGGTTGCATTACCACCGCAGGTGCTCATGAAACTCTCAATAATTAAACGCCCCGTCTTCAATTATTCCTTACTTCCATCTTTCAGTTTTACATTACAATAAAATTTGAATTCTTACTTCAATCTGCAAAAGATAAGAACCGAATATTACCGGTTGACATATTCACGGTCATCCTGCATGTTACTACAGTATCTTACAGTTACGATCGTCAGAGTTTATATAAATGATGTCTCTGTTTTGTGTCTACTATCTTTATCACATGCCTTAAGAAATATGAAGAGGAAACCATTTTTTACGCATTGGATAAATAATTCAAATAATAATTTTCCTTCACTACCTTTAAAGTATAATACATCATTCAGCTGCGAAAGGTGTTAGGCCTCTGGTAAGAGAGTCCCACGCAGAAGAGTGTAGTCTAATTGACTGTATGAAACCACAGTGAAATTATCTATAATGACCTCTGCGCTATAACTCAAGATTACACCCATCAATAACCGCCATTTATCGCAGGAACACATAGTAAATCAAATGCAGATGGAGCGAAATGATATCCGTGAGCGTGTGCGTCTCCCCAGAGGCCTGTACGGTTCACCGAATCCAGAGTGGACAAAGCCGCAGACATTATGCTTTTGCCGCTGTTGCATTATTCATGTGAAATGGCTATATTTCATGCTCGAATTATGAGTGCACGTATTGTATGTGTGCGGGGAACATGATATTCCTAATATGACACGGGGTCTCTCAGCCGGTGGGATGCATTTAAGGCAAATGTCACATAGATCCTCGGGCTGAATTACAGCAAATGAAATAATTTGCCTGTGAGAACAGACCGCTCAGAGCAGGTGGGTGTATGGAAATGCATACGCAGTGCTCGTGTCCCTGTGGAGAGGAAGCACACACACATTCAAAGAGCAGCAAAGAATTGAAGAATGCGTTTATGATAAGACAGGATGAAGTCGTCTGATTGACATAAAAACCAGTTCTTTTTTTTAGTTGGCTTAATATGAAATCGGGGACATAATATGGTCAAAAGTAACTGGCTATTAAGCGTCCCAAACTAAAATGTGCATATTTAGAGCCGTCATGCCCATTCAAAATTTTGAATGCAACTTCCAGAAGACAAACATTTGATTTGATTACATTTGAACATGATTATAATATACACAACTTTGATTGTGTACTTTGTTACTTTGGTGCATTACTTTTCACCTGTAGAAAAAAAAAACAGCAAGATGCCAAGATATATCCCATGAAAGTACTAAAGAAATGTCAGAATGTAGAAAAATGTTGCTTTAATTCAATTCAATTCAAATTTATTTGTATAGCGCTTTTCATAATACATATTGTCTCAAAGCAGTTTTACAGAAAGTGCATTTTAGAAATGTACATAAAAAAATACAGTTAGTTAATCATGCATTAATTTAGGGCATAACATATCGCCGGCGTCGAGTCGTCTCCTCACGGGCGTGGAGTCGTCTCTTCACGGACGTGGAGTCGTCTCCTCACGGGCGTGGAGTCGTCTCCTCACGGGCGTGGAGTCGTCTCCTCACGGGCGTGGAGTCGTCTCCTCACGGGCGTGGAGTCGTCTCTTCACGGGCGTCGAGTCGTCTCCTCACAGGCGTGGAGTCGTCTCCTCACGGGCGTGGAGTCGTCTCCTCACGGGCGTGGATTCGTCTCTTCACGGGCGTCGAGTCGTCTCCTCACGGGCGTGGAGTCGTCTCCTCACGGGCGTGGAGTCGTCTCTTCACGGGCGTCGAGTCGTCTCCTCACGGGCGTGGAGTCGTCTCCTCACGGGCGTGGAGTCGTCTCCTCACGGGCGTGGAGTCGTCTCTTCACGGGCGTCGAGTCGTCTCCTCACAGGCGTGGAGTCGTCTCCTCACGGGCGTGGAGTCGTCTCCTCACGGGCGTGGATTCGTCTCTTCACGGGCGTCGAGTCGTCTCCTCACGGGCGTGGAGTCGTCTCCTCACGGGCGTGGAGTCGTCTCTTCACGGGCGTCGAGTCGTCTCCTCACAGGCGTGGAGTCGTCTCCTCACGGGCGTGGAGTCGTCTCCTCACGGGCGTGGATTCGTCTCTTCACGGGCGTCGAGTCGTCTCCTCACGGGCGTGGATTCGTCTCCTCATGGGTGTCGGGTCGTCTCCTCACGGGAGTGGAGTCGTCTCCTCACGGGCGTGGAGTCGTCTCTTCACGGGCGTCGAGTCGACTCCTCACGGGCGTGGAGTCGTCTCTTCACGGGCGTGGATTCGTCTCTTCACGGGCGTCGAGTCGTCTCCTCACAGGAGTGGAGTCGTCTCCTCACGGGCGTGGATTCGTCTCTTCACGGGCGTCGAGTCGTCTCCTCACGGGCGTGGAGTCGTCTCCTCGCGGGCGTCGAGCCGTCTCTTCACGGGCGTCGAGTCGTCTCCTCACGGGCGTGGAGTCGTCTCCTCACGGGCGTGGAGTCGTCTCCTCACGGGCGTCGAGCCGTCTCTTCACGGGCATGGAGTCGTCTCTTCACGGGCGTCGAGTCGTCTCCTCACGGGCGTCGAGTCGTCTCCTCACGGGCGTGGAGTCGTCTCCTCACGGGCGTGGACTCGTCTCCTCACGGGCGTGGAGTCGTCTCCTCACGGGCGTGGAGTCGTCTCCTCACGGGCGTGGAGTCGTCTCCTCACGGGCGTGGAGTCGTCTCCTCACGGGCGTCGAGTCGTCTCTGCACGGGTGTTGGGGCATCTGAAGTTTCCATGAGAGGCTGGATACAGACTGGAGCTGACGAACTCTATTTACTAGCGTCCCGAGATAACGACAGAAAAGCAGATGGGAAATAATTAGCGTAGCTGCTGTTCATAATATTAATGCATTCAATCTGATTTTCAATCTTTTAATCTAGTTTTAAACTGGGACAGCGAATCTGAGCCTCGAACAATATCAGGAAGGCCATTCCAGAGTTTAGGAGCTAAATGTGAAAACGCCCTCCCTCCTTTAGTGGTCTTAGATATCCTAGGAATGACCAGAAGCCTCGAATTTAGTGATCCTAAAGAGCGCGATGGATTGTAGGGCGATAGAAGTTCCGTTAAATACCCAGGAGCTAAACCATTTAGGGCTTTATAGGTCATTAGTAATACTTTGTAATTGATATGGAACTTAATAGGTAACCAGTGTAGAGATGATAGAATTGGTGTTATATGATCATATTTTCTTGACCTAGTAAGAACTCTAGCAGCTGCGTTTTGGACTAACTGTAGCTTGTTTATTGAGGATGCAGGACAACCAGCTAATAAAGCATTACAGTAATCTAGTCTCGAGGTCATGAATGCATGAACTAACTTAATCACAACATTTCTGTAAAATACAAGATTATTTTTACACCTATTGGTACAAACACATTGTGCTTATAGTAATACATTTGGGTAACACTTTACGGTAACACTTTATTTTACAGTGTCCTTGATACATATGTTACATGTTACAATAGTATTAACAGTTAATTATGCATAATTACATGCAACTAACCCTCAACCAAACCCTAATCCTACCCTAACCCTATAGTAAGTACATGCACTTAATTAATATTACTCAGTACTTAAATATATAATTACACTGTAACAATGACACCGTAAAATAAAGTGTAACCCACTTTACAATAAGGTTCATAAGTTAAGGGGCAGTCTTAAAGGTACAATATGTAAGAATTTTGCATTAAAATATCCCAAAATCTCAAGGCCAGTGTTATATATTTTGTTAAGTTGATTACTTACAATATCCCAAATGTTTCCAACTATTTTTAAATCGTGAGAAAATTGCGATTTTAACCAAGGAAACGGGGCGTTAGAGCAGGGGGGAGCTGGGAGTCGCCAGTCAATTGCGTCATATCCGCGTCACCCTCGGTTTCCGCTCATACTGCGTGGAGTCCTGGACAAATGCGGAAGTTGTAGCGTCTATCAAGCTACTACAAACTTTAGCTTGTTTCTTGCAGTCGTTATGGGACACAATTATTCTTTACCGATTGCAGCTGGTTCTGTCGACAAAGCATGCTTAATTTTATATTTTCCAAATGTAGCATTCGGTAATAGTTATGTTTATGTAAGGAAAGTATTATTGCTTTAGATTTGTGTTTAGTTTATTGACATTGTTTATCACGTCTGGTGTTTATGGCCATGTAAATAAACATAGCATGTGTTATACATAAAGATTAATCAGTATTTTGGCAAATGATGTGGGCATGTTCGAATGTACTTTTACAACAATTGTTTAGAACATGTAAAACTGCGCAGCGTTATCACAACAATGAATTCAACAAATACAGTAACATCTATGAAGTATTAAACCTTACTTTTCTTGCGGTTAATTCATTTTAATGAAATAAAAGTGTGATGAGGTTTAAGAGTCAGGAAGGAAGAAGACGCGTCGTCGTGACTGGGACTCGTACTTTATTAAAATAAAGCAAAACAAACAAAAGCCGCGCACAACGCGCATTCACCGTGGCAACCGCGACGGCACAAAACAGTTCAAAAATGAGAGCTCGGATCCACCGGTTCTCTTTCTCTGCGTCCAATTTTCTCTCCAGTCTCTCTCTCGTTCCAGCGCGGCTTATAAGCGGTCTCTCCACGCCGATCACTGCAATAAGACACAGGTGCATTTGCACTTGACCTACTTGCTCGTCTATTCTCTCTCCCATCACAGACCGCGCTGAACCACGCCAGCCTCGCCACTAAAAGCATGTCATTAAACGCAACATTTATAAAAACAGAACTTAGCCTCATCCATGAACATGATTTTTCGATTCCCGTCTGACTGATTTACATCCACGGTGGAGTTTAAAACGACAGTTCCCATCATTCCACGCTCCTTCACATCGTCATCAAGCTACGCCGTTGTTGTTGTTTGGAATGTAGCGCCCTCTAGCGGCAAAAATTCTTGCATATTGTACCTTTAACTTCATAAGGGGCAGTCATGGCCTAGTGGTTAGGGAGTTGAACTGGTAACCCGAAGGTTGGGTTGCCCTTGAGCAAGGCACCTAACTCCTAATCGCTCCCCGGGCGCCACACAAAGGCTGCCCGCTGCTCTGGGTGTGTGTATCCACGTTTGCAGTGTGTGTGTGTTAACTGCTCACTACTCTGCTCCTAATGCATTAACTTGGTGGATTAACTAAGTGCATTAACTTGGATGGGTTAAATGCAGAGGTCAAATTCCAAGTATGGGTTACCATACTTGGCCGTCACGTGTCACTTTCACTTTCACTTTCACTTTCACTTGACATTAGTTAACGTATTAACTAACATGAACTAACAATGAGTAATACATTTGTTACAGTGTTTATTAATCTTTGTTAATATTAGTTAATCAAAATAAAGTTGTTCATTGTTTATTCATGTTAGTTCACAGTGCATTAACTAATGTTAACAAATACAACCTTTAATTTTAATAATGTATTAGTAAATGTTGAAATTAATATTAACTAAGATTAATACATTCTGAAGAAGCATTGTGTATTCTTAGTTCATGTTAACTAAGGTAGTTAACTAATATTAACTAATAAACCTTATTGTAAAGTGTAACCTACATTTGTTATTAATGGCCAGTGTGTGTCATGTTGATGTGATTTGCCTTCAAGCGTAATTACTTTTTTTTTTCCTAAAAATGAGCATCGTAACAAAGTATCGGTATCGTATCATCTTAAATAAAATGCTACCCTATTTTACTTTTCTTTTTTCCCCCCGTACCAGCCAATGATAATTCTGAAAGAATACTAAATACAATTGAATGTGCTTTTATCAGTTTTGAAAGCAGTGTGTTAGCATTTGAGAAATGTGCTGTGAATATATAGTTTTTTGCAGATTGTGAAGTTTGAATGACAAAAGTGTTCATGGATTTTGGAAAATTGAATGTATTATGTGTGAAAGCAATGACAAATTGTTCACAGTTTGGTCCGTATAGACGTATAGACTTATAGACCGATAGTCCGTATCGCTGAATGTGTCATATACACATACATATATATATATATATATATATATATATTCTTTCTCTGTAAATATTTTAAAAAGTGACATTTGAAAATTGCACAATATTTCTTAAAACTAGTTTGTGCTAAATCTGGAAATACTGCATCTTTTGCTGCATGGAGTATTATATTTAATCTTTCCAAAGCTACAGCTGAATATGTAGCAGCCAGATAATTGCATATATTGGAAAACAGAGTTAAAAACATGATAAGCTCATGTTTGTCTGGGGAGAGAAAGTAATAGAAAAAGTGACAAGTTGGAGGTTTCATTTATTTAACTTTCAATCCGAGAACAGAAACATCAGCAACAAATTCCTCATGACTCTGCAAACTTCTTCTCCTTTTTCAATTCGGCTCAGTGTGCTCATATTAATGTTCCTGTTCCTCCTGCCTCGCATCCGACTGAGAGTGAAAAATGAAAAGTAAAACTTTTGAAACATGCACACATTCATTTTAGAGAAAGGTGACTGATGTGTCGCTATAGAATATGGCTAATTCTGAATGCATTATTTCATAAATAAAATAATTTTGTTATAAGTCGTCATTGTTGTCGCTGTATTAAACATCATTCTTTTAATTACTGTAATAAGAAGGATTTATTTCTTGTGTCTGCAACAATATTTTGTTGTTTGGACATATTTTTCACATTTACAATACTGCAGATCTATATAATTTTGGTAACACTTTACAATAAGGTCTCATTTGTTAAAAGCCGCCTTAACAAACAATTAGCGATATATTTTTTACAGCATTTATTAACCTTAACTGTTAATGTTAGTTACAAATATTAGTTCAAAGTGCATTAACTAATATACAACTTTTGATCTTAAAAATGTATTAGTAAATGTTGAGATTAACTAATATTAATATATACTGTAGAAGTATTGTTAAATGTTAGTTAATGTTAACTAATGTTATCAAATTAAACCTGATTTGTTACCATTTTTTTTTTATTAGTCACTTGATAAGTTGCTTTTGCAAAATATAAACTTGGAATTACAATAAGCTAATTTTTTATCATTAGATTTCAGGTGTCCTTTTGAGAAAGTGACAATTTGATATTTGAAATCAGAAATGCAGAATGCAAAATATTAAACATCGTACAAATAGAACCGATAGGACACAACTGCAACAGATGTGTTAGTGTGTGATGCATTAGGCTTAAATGAAACATTTTTTATGTCCTACACTGAAATTTGCTGTTAAAGAGTGATGTTGCATATGTTGCATTACTCAAATATATTATTTGTTATATATGTTTGCTCTCGGCAATGCCACATCTCACAGCTATAGATGAAAAATAACTTTCACACTGTGTGAACATGCATGTGTGTGATATAGTGACTTGACATCACTATCGAGCAGGTCCAATAAAAAGCACTTTGAGAAGGCTGTTGAATTACTTGTGGAAAAACCTCATCCATACATCTCTGAAGAGCTCATGCTGCATGTCTGCTGCCCTGGAGGAATGGGGAAAAGATTCAGATCATCTGTTTTCTTTCCTCCACCTCCATCCAAAGATCACACAGAGAAAGAAAATGATAATAATTAAGAGTGCAATCAAGAAGAAATGTATATGTGCGCAATTTGTGACCTTGGGGAATGTAAGAGGTTTTCAGTCCCATGACTAAAATTTGATATGAGTAATAATTATGGGGAAAAAAAAGGATCTTTTTAAGGACTCATGCACCACCACTTAAACTAAACTATTTTTAAGAGACTTTGAGAGAGTCATTAAGACTGTACTTACAGACTATAAAAAAATGAACATTAGATGGAAAATTACAGAAAAGTATCTCTCTATACTTTGAATATTGTGTATTAAAAAAAAATAGTAAGTCAAATATGCTGTACATTTTTTAATTATATGACATTAAAATGCATGTGTTATTAAAATGAAAGTATACTGCCTAACATGCTATCATATATTTAAAGATAATACTTAAAAGGGTTAGTTCACCCAAAGATGAAAATGATCTCACCCTCATGTCATTCCAACTTTCGTTCATCTTCGAAAAGACAAATGAAGATATTTAGAAATGAAATCTGTGCTATTTCTGTCCCTTCATTGACAGCTTCACAACTTTGTCGCTTAAAAAGTTTGCAAAGAGATTGTAAAACGAATCCATATATAAATCGAGCGGTTTAGTCCAAATTTTCTGAAGAGTCTGGATCGCTTTATATGATGAACAGATTGAATTTAGATTTTTATTAATCACGCATTGATCAGCGAACATGAACAGAAGCTCAACTGTCACTGCTTGATGCGCGAGAAAACACCTCATTGGTTCTTGAGGAAGCTCAAACTGGAGTCATTTAGAGAGATAGATGCTCAACTCCATTCACTACAATGGACTTTTTTTCTTTCTTTTTTTTTTTTTTTTTTTACAGCAGTAGCGGATCCTGGAGCCTCTCTATAGTT
The DNA here is from genome assembly GCF_965113295.1 of Leuciscus leuciscus. Taxonomy (NCBI): domain Eukaryota; kingdom Metazoa; phylum Chordata; class Actinopteri; order Cypriniformes; family Leuciscidae; genus Leuciscus; species Leuciscus leuciscus. The sequence goes on from NC_138734.1 coordinate 6,187,578, forward strand.
CCTGGAATAAATAGATGCAGCGCTAGAGCTGTTGCAGAACAGACTGTTTGTGATTAACTTTTTTAAAGGTAAGACTTTTAAAGAATTATCGGTGCATCTGAATCAAACGTGTGCATTAAAGCATTCTAGTGGATTATTATTCACAAAATTAGTAGATTTAGGGGGTGTTATCAGATAACAGGTTAGAATAGGTACTTGGATAAAGTTAGCATCACATAACAAACCACGAACAGCCTATTAATTGTAAAATCTGTTATATTAATGCAGTTTCATTCATCATTGTCTAATTATAGAAAAAAGCCTTTAAATGTGGTCTTTTGTGTGTGTGTGTGTGTGTGTGTGTGTGTGTGTGGGGGGGGGGGGGGGGGGTAATATTAGTTAAATATAACATTGGAGCATGAGGTTGAAGTGGTAAAATGAGAATATCCGTTGACGCAACTCTCTAAAAAACTGACAGCTGTGGTTGCCAGAAATTTACTGTAAATTTTAGGTTTTACAGACTTAACTTAAATTTACAGTAAAAAAAAAACATATTTCATTATCTGATGTTAATTTACTGATCTATCTACACTGACAACCACCAATCACAGTAGTGATGAGTCACACAATGAATCAGTGCTCATTACAAGCAGCTTTTCCACAAGCTGAGAAAATACTACTAATATATATATAACTGATTAGAAAAAAACTAAGAAAAGCTATGAAGAAACATAGTTATTTCAACAAAAATACATCAAATGTGAAGTGTCACACATGGAATTGTGGGAATGTCAATTTACATTTTTTCACTGTAAATTATACAATGACTTCCAAAAACTAACAACTTAATGGTATTTTACTGTAAAATTACATTAAATGTACGGTTAGATCTATCACAGTTATTCACCGTATATAGTATGGAAAATTTCTGTTAACCAATTAACATTTTTTTACCGTAGCATTTTTACAGTCTTTTATGGTTAAAATCAAGATTTTTTCTATGAACCTCATTGGTTCTCGCACGCCAAGCAAGCATGCTAGAGCTTCCTTTTACCATATCAGATGTGTGCGTTAATGAATGTTTGTGTGAATAAAAGCCTAAATTAAATCTGTTCATCATGAGGGTGAGTAAATGATGACAGAATTTTCATTTTTGGGTAAACTAACCCTTTAAAACAACACAATCTTTCCACTAAAGCCTTTCTTCTCTTGTCAGTGGCAGTCTGAAGTGTAGTGTGACAAGAGAGAATATATTTCCTTTCTATTTTTATCGACCTACCGCCAAAAAAACAAGTGAACAACATCTTTCCATCTCAGCCTCAAAGAAATCAAACTGCAGGCTTCATCTCAGATTCTTTTCAGACAATATTTATTGAAATGGTCCCCGGAGGGAAAGTATCATACAGAGGCCGGTACAGCAGGAATATGCGGTAGACCTGAACAAAAGAAATACACCAACAGCTCTTTTCACAGTTGCATCTCCTATGGTTTGCTAAAATCGTCACCACCTTTCGCCCCACTAGCATCTGTGCATAATAAATCTGAGCATAATAAATACTTTTACAGTTAAGATACTGTCAATTTGTCTATATTGATTGTTTCAGAAGAATTACAGCTCACTCTTGCTATAGGTTGCAGCTCATTGGCAATACTTAATCTGTATTGCTTAAAAGTCTATAGGATTCAGAATCATTAGTTGTATTGTGTAGCAGACCATTGGAGGAAACTGAATCTCTCATCGCGTCTACACCATGATTGAAGACCTTCACCACTGGCATCAGTGCTTTAGGAAATTGATTTTATAATAGTTAACAAATAAGTGAACGAATATAGATGCAAAAAATCTGCTCTGATGAGCAAACTGGTATTGCATTTTGAGTTCACTCTTAATAAAAAGAACGCCATTTAATTAGTTTTTGATAGTGGCCATCTGTTAGCTGTAATGTGCTAATTGGCAACTGAATCAGTCCATTGAGCTGATGCTTAAGATGATCACACACACATGCACGCACGCACACACACACACACACTTGGTTCGTACGTGATTCATTTGAAACAGCCCGAGGAGCCCTTCCGCTCAAGTTTCCTCTAAACCAATTAAAATCTATAACTCCACACATATCTCATCACGTCTCTTCAGCTTTTCAATTATATTTCATTCAAGACCATAATGGATTGTTTGCATGAGAGTCAGATATATTTTATTCACTATATAAACCTGTAAAATGATGTTTTCATTGCATAAAGATAGAACAGAAATGCCTTGCATGAGCTACTGAGATGTTAAATTTATGTGCCCTTCAAGTGGAGCCGGGAACAATATCATTCAACTTCTGAGCACATGAATGTATTTATGAGTGAGAAACTATTCCAGATGATAGACATTGGAAGGGACTTTTTTGTAATGAATTATCAGAAAAATTCAAATCTTTGAAAGACACTTCTCACTTCTCAGTCTGTCGTCAAACATTTCACCAGAAAAATATTTTGAGCACATTGTTATCCATAGTGATTGTGTAATTATTATTTTTTTTTGCATGTTCTCCTACACATACATGACTAATACAATATGAATGCAGAGGTAGAACAGTGTGTTTATGTAATTCTTTTCCTCGCTGAAGCTGTGCATGCATGAACTTTCTATTGAAAGACCCAAAGGGACAAACACACAATCATACACATTCACAGGGTGAAGTCATTCCATCAACTGCTTTGTTTATTCATGATGAATCATACTGAACCTGGCCTTTTTGAGATAGAAACGCCATTGTTCTGTGAAAACATACTGTAACCTTATACTGTAAAATTCCTCCCCTTGTAAAAAAAAACTTTAGCATACTTTTAAAAAGAGTACCTACTTATTACAGAAATAATACAGGTTTTAGTATATTTTAAATATATAATTAGGTTTTAGGATACCTAATTGCATGTTGTATACAATTAAATTAAATTTAATTGTATTATTGTTTACATTTATATTGAATGCAATTAGTTGAACTTAAGACCCACTTCATTATGACTTAAAAAAAAAAAAAAAAAAAATTATTACTTCTCATGTCTTTGAAATATGGTAAAAGTACCAAATGTACTGACAAGCATTTATGGTAAACTAAAATATACATTGATGTAATTTCTATTTCAACTTTTTTTCTATTTAAAATGTATGTCATGCATTTAAATATATTTTTAATGCACATCTGTAATGATAAAGTTGCAATTTAGTACATTTAAAATATATAATATAATTTTAAATGTAATATCAAATAACACTAGTTAAAGTCGACATGAAATCAAAATTGACCCTATTTACTTTGTTAGTGCATATTACTAGTCTTGTGGTGAACAATTAATCCGTGCAAGTTAATACACAGAAAAAAATTGTTTGCCATGGTAATCTTTAATCAAAGTCTGAAAAGTTACTTCCGGTCTGAAATGGCGTTCCTTTTCTGATGACGTCAGTTTGACGGCTTGGGTTGAAAACGCTTAACCACTCCCCTCAAACCGTTAGTCTGCTATGAGCAGAGATGGAGAGGAGGAGCACTGAAGTAAAACTCTGCCCTCTGTTCAATATTCCGTTTCAATAGCGTGCCGCACGAGTGCTATTTTTAGACCGCAAGGCCGCGTGACGTCAGCAACGTAAACCGGAAGGGGGTCAACATAGAAGCGCGCTCGTTTATGATTCATGCTAGTACTGCTTGTTTTCTGCCGGTTATCCCTCAAATAAGAACATGCCGAGTAAACACTGCTGCTATGGAACTTGCAGAAACGACTCCAGACACTATGACCGTCCACATATGAAGGATGTATTCTTTATTAGTTTCCCGAAGCCAAAAACCCAGAGGGATAAATGTGAACGATGGGTCAACTTGTGCGGACGTCCAAAAGACCAGTTCAATGCCAGCAACGTGAAACCATTCACCTTCAACCAGAGGACATAGTATATATGACAGACAGGACATAGGGTGGTAAAAGATAGCTTGTTGAAACTGCAAAATGTCACTGTCAGTGGCGTAAGGCGATGTTTTTTGGGGGAGAAATTCTGTCGATAACAATCTACCTCTGGATCAGGTCGGCTCTTTTTCCCGTCTTTTTCAGCCCTCTACACTCAAGCCATCTCTTCAATTGAATATTTGTATGTTCTTCTACTTCTATACCAGTGAATTTGGCACCGGGGACATCATTCTCGGACAGAGTTAGCAGGTTTAGCTCAGTAGACATCTCGTCCGTAAACTGTTTACATGCGTCTAGCATGAGTGACACGCGCGAGTTTGACCCCCCTAGCAACCGTCGCTAGCTTAATGAATATTAATGAGAAAAGGTGACGTATATCGTGCGGTACGCTATTGGAAATACGTCACAACACTGGAGAAAAGTCATTTGCACTTTAAAATAATAATCAAGTACTTTACATATGTTTTAGTATGTTAGTACAAGTGTACATCTTTAGAACATGACATAGTATTAAAACATGATTTAAAATGTATCATATTTTGGAGCGCGATCGCGTTTGAATGTATCATATTTTGGAGCGCGCTTGAATGTATCATATTTTGGAGCGCGATCGCGTTTGAATGTATCATATTTTGGAGCGCGCTGTGGGTTTGAATGTATCATATTTTGGAGCGAGCTGTGCGTTTGAAAAGCAAAATGCACCAAACAATAGGCTTTATATTTTTACTATTATCATTTTACTATTATTTTACTATGACATTTCATATCATCATAACGAATGGAAACATTTGAAGTAACATATGATAATCAATATTATGGCATTCTCTAGCATAGTTGTTACTGAAATCTTTATAGGCTGCTATAGGTTATTGTTATTATTATTTGATGCAGTACTGCGCATAGCCTATGCCTACAAGGCACAACAAACCTGGTGTTCATTATATTATATATTGTTGGAAACATTTGTGTGTGTGTGTGTGTATTCTGTGAATTTTAAAAAAGCAATTTTAACCAGAAAAATGTATTCCCAAAATCGGAATACCAGTATGATACCCTCTTGATACCAGTATGTTCACTTTTTTTCTTTTCTTTCAGGGACCAGATGCCACTGAGTCCTGCTGACTTCAACATTCACATGAGTCTCTGTACATGAACATGGTAAAGTGAAAATCAAACACCTTGGAAATGAAAGGTATGTACAATGTTTTTAGGAATGGCACAAAGGTCTCTGTCTTTGGATCATTGTTTTCAATGTGCTCTTTTGTCATTTGTTGTGTATTTTTGGATTATGTTGTGTTGTAAATAAATCCAAACAATCTAAAAGCCATTCTTTTTTAAATCTCCTCATTCTTTGTGCAAGGTTGCTCTGAATGACAGGGCCTGATCGCTCCTAATAGGGCAGTTAGGGGAGTGTCTTTGTCTTTCTCAGGTGTTGAAGGCTTACATATTCATGAGATGATCACGCCTCTTCGAATATGGCTTTGTCACACAAAACACGTCTTAGAAATTTTAAATCAATATATTGTCTTATCTGAATGAGCAGTCAGGGTGATTTTCACATAGTTTTGGAGCAAATATTCTAGGCCAGTGGTTCTCAATTCCAGTCCTCAGGACCCGCTGCTCTGCACATTTTGTATGTCTCCCTTATTTAACACACCTGAACCAGATCATCAGCTCGTTAGGAGAGACTCCATGAACTGAACTGAGTGTGTCAGATAAGAGAGACATACAAAATGTGCAGAGCAGTGGGTCCCGAGGACTGGAATTGAGAACCACTGTTCTAGGCTACCTGATACAATTTTCAAAAGTCTTGTGAAGAAATAATCAGTATGGGTTTCATGGCCTTATTTCAGTGACAATTTTTTTTGGTATTTTCACAAACCACGCATAAATGTAATTATCTCAAAACTACAAACTTTTACATACATGCTGCTGATATATTATTGTAGCAGAGTTTGTGCTAAATACAGTGTAATAAGACTTTAGCCATGACAATGTCACAAGTAACAGAAATAAGCACAAATGTCAGAGCATGTCAGAACACCTCCAGGGCCAGAAAACAGCTCAGACCTCAGAGGGTTAAAGTAAAACATTTAAATTGACGTTATAAGAAGGTGCACTTTTACACTTTAAAAGTGTATTGAAAGGGATAGTTCACCCAAAAATGAAGATTCTGTCATTCATTTCTCACCCTCATGTCGTTCAAAACTTGTAAGACTTTCATTCAACTTCGAAACACAAATGAAGATATTTCAACGCATTCTCATCCTTGGGCGTCATAATACTGACGCTTTTGACATTTCGTCTACATCGAACGCACATGGCACCCTTTAGCGTCAATATGAGACGCACAGAGCTTTGTTCGGTGATGGGTAGGTTTAGGTGTAGTGTAGGGATAGGGTTAGACCGCTAGGAGGCGCCTTCTGGCCCATTTCTATCTGCGTCTCATATTGATGCTAAAGGGTGCCATGTGCGTTCGATGTAGACGAAATGTCAAAAGCGTCAATATATGACGCCTTGGGATGAGAACGGGCTGGATATTTTTGATGAAATCTGAGAGCTTTCTGTTCCTCTGTTGACAGATACACAACTTACACTTCAACGCTTCAAAAACTTCATAAAGAGATTGTAAAACTAATCCATATGAATTGAGCGGTTTAGTCAAAATTTTCCGAACAGACTCGATCGCTTTATATGATGAACAGATTTAATTTAGGCTTTTATTCACATAAAACATAAACATTCATCAAGCTCAAGCATGTTCGTTTGACGCGTGAGTACCAATGAGGTTCATTCTTGTGTTACGCATCATGTTTGAGCTTCTGTAAGAACCAATGAGGTTCATTATCGTGTTACGCATCATGTTTGAGCTTCTGTAAGAACCAATGAGGTTCATTATCGTGTTACACATAATGTTTAAGCTTCTGTAAGAACCAATGAGGTTCATTCTCGTGTTACGCAGCACGTTTGAGCTTCTGTAAGAACCAATGTGGTTCATTCTCGTGTTACGCAGCACGTTTGAGCTTCTGTAAGAACCAATGAGGTTCATAGGAACCAATAAGGTTCATTCTCATGTTACACAGCACGTTTGAGCTTCTACTGTACAAGAACCAATGAGGTTTGTTCTTGTAAGCTCGTGCCGCGGTTGAGCTTCTGTTTATGTTTGTTGTAGCTGTCAATGGAGAGACAGAAATTTCTCAGATTTCATCAAAAAGATCTTCATTTGTGTTCCGAAGATGAACAAAAGTCTCATAGGTTTGGAATGTCATGCGGGTGATAAGAAATATAATTGTGAAAGTGTACACTTAAGTGACCTTTTATGTCACTAATATTATCTGCAAGTACTGTTTTTTAATAATATTTAGAAGATTTGAAGTACACTACAAGTGCACATTCAATACAATTAAGCACACCTCTTTTTCATAAGGGTCCCCACTTAATTAACGCTGTTTAAATATAGAAAAAAGAATAATACATATGACACCTAACATTTTCACATCAGTGATGCATATTTAGTGTTCAGAAACTTGGCCCTTCCAGCTAGGAGAGGATGAAGTGGGCAAGAGGGAACTGAGATCTGGATTGGAGTCTTAAGCAGTTTATGCTTTCAGCACAGATTGTTTTGTGAATCTGCCATAGCGCAATTCAGGCTTTGCAAAGTGACTGTTTTGTGACTTTAAAGTAAAAAGTTTCTTCTGCTCAGTTTGTCATTAGTGTATCTGATTTCTGTATTTCATCTTCATGGCTCTAGGATGCACGGCTGATGCACAGTGTTGACATAACTGAAAGATGGCCAAGCCACATTTTCTACTTTAAGAAAGACTCATCTTTTTATCTTTGAAGATAACAACTTTTATCTTTTTCCTGCTTGCATGTATTGCCTGTTGGCATCATATTCTCTCTGTCTGTCTATCTCTGCTCTTCCACCGTACTGTGAGCCGACGGGATGACATTTGATAATGTGTCCATCAAGCTGGGATGCTGTGCTGAACCACACTCACACATACACTCACACATACACTCGCTCGCTCGCTCGACAGCTCTTCTGACTAACAGCCTTTCCATAGACAGACACGGTGTGATACTGGAGTCACGACTCTCTCGACTCCCACAAACATGGCTCAAACTCAACACTCACAACCGTCCTCTGACTAAACATCTGTTGAACAAGTGGAATAGCTGCCTCTTATGGCTCAAGCTTTACACTTTTACATCTGTCTGTAGTAGAATCAGATGTGAGCCATTCATTTTCCAAGCTACAAGGAACTCAAATGATAATTTATGACTTTAGTTAACTAGCCTAATAAAAAGTTGCGAGGAAGTCAACCTACAAAAGGCTTACATGTCTCTGAACATCAAACTTGAAGGACAGGAAAAACATTTGACAAATCACCTTTTCCTTTTGTTCCATTTTAGTCCCAATAGTCTCGTTTAGGGTGTTTGAAAATGTGCATAGTTTGATAATCACACATTAACAAGTAAATTGTAGTTATATTAAAATTTTACAATTCATGGTTCTTTCAATGCATTATTCATTAAGTCATTAAGAATGTATTAGTGAATATTAGTCACTCTCATTTGCATGATTAGTAAAAGGGAGGCAAACTGGAGCATGTTTTTCCCCCCCACACGCACTCGTCGAGCACTTGGGTATTTTATTCAAAGATGAATGTGCCTGAAACAGAGAGATTTTGTGAAGTGAAATGCTGTTGTTGTAGGTATTCACACTTCTGCTCATCTAATGTGCTTAGCTCAAGACTTTAAAGTCTGACTACAGCGTAAGCAAACAGCTTTGCAGTGCGGCCTGTGAAGGCGCATAACATCGACTGAATGAAGTGATTTAATGAATGTGACATTCATGAAACAACATGATTAAATCTGCTGAGTCTGATCAGGAAAGGCAGAAGGAAAGGCAGGGTGTGGATGGGAGAGTTTGCCAGGTTAAATTCAATACCATATTTTTGTTGTTTTATTAGACATACTGTATATTTTGCATATTCAGTACTGTCTTAGGCACGTTAGTATTTTCACCAAACCAAAAAAGTTTTAAGCCAGCTATTTATATATTTTGCTGTATATCTGACAGTAGGAAATATCAGTTTACATTTCCAAACATTCCCTTTGCCATTAATTGCAATAATTCAGTGATATTTTTGTATGTACAAGGAGTCTGACAACAGCCAGCATGATCTGATCTCACCATCATCGAGTCCATCTGGGATTACATAGAGAAACTGAAAAAACGGAGACTAAATCCAGAATAACTGTGGCAATGTCTCCAAGATGCTTGAAGAAACACCTGGTTCCCTCAACCTTTTCAATTGGCCTTTGGATTACTGCAGAAAATAATCTCTGTGACTGACACAAGTTTATGATTTTTGCATGTTTTGTTCATCATTCTACTTTTTACAAATTAACAACTTTTATGAGCTGTGAAGCCTTAAAGGGTTAGTTCACCCAAAAATGAAAATTCTGTCAGTAACTACTCACCCTCATGTTGTTCCAACCCTGTAAGACCTTTGTTCATCTTCGATTAAATCTGAGAGCTGGATCACTCCTCCATAGGCTTCTAAGACATTATAACTTGCTGGCCCAGAAAATGCATTAAAGACATCGATAATATAGTCCAAGTGACTACAGTGGCTCAATCTTACGTTTATAAAGCGACGAGAATACTTTTTGTGCGCAAAAACAAACAAAAATAACGACATTATTCCACTATTAATTTCCTTCTCTCTGGGCCTCGAGTGAGTTCACGTAGTGTAATAGCGCAGCGCGTCTGTGTTGCACGTCACACACATGACCAGCGTCGGCCAATAGTGAGCCTACGTGGTGACGTGCAACACAGACGCGCTGCACTATTACACTACGTGAACTCACTCGAGGCCCAGAGAGAAGGAAATTAATAGTGGAATAAAGTCGTTATTTATTTATTTTTTTGCACACAAAAAGTATTCTCGTCGCTTTATAAACTTAAGATTGAGCCACTGGAGTCACTTGGACTATATTAACGATGTCTTTAATGCATTTTCTGGGCCAGCAAGTTATAGTGTCTTAGGGCGCTTTCACACTGGCAGTTTAGTGCGGACCGGGGCACGGTTCGCATGAAAAATCGCTAATGTGAACGCTGTCATCGGACCCGGGTGCGCACTAGAGTACCGAACCCGAGACTACCTGGAGGAGGTGGTCTGAGCTCGGTTGCTCCCGAACCGTGGCGCGGTTCGCGTTAATGTGCAAGCAACACGGACTCGGGTGCGCGCTTGTTAAGGAAGTATAGTATCCCGCGCATGCGTATCACTGTCGCATCAGTGAAAAATCTTCTGCGAGCAGCAGAAACACGGCGTCCCCTGGATATGTGCTGAATTACACCATGTAATGAACATAAACGTAGTTGTCTCTCACTATGTTGTGCATAATAGCACCAAAAAAACAGACAAATTACAGCTGTGCTCAGTCGAGTTGTATTCTCCATGCGTTTTCCGTGTGCGTTTGCGATGACGTAAGATCACTGCAAACGCACCTGGGTTCGATACAACTAATTGAGTGTGAAACCAGACCAACGCTGCGGGGGGCGCCGGGAACTAGCGCACTCGGGTTCGGACCGCAGCAAACGAACCCAGTGGAAAAACGCCCTTAGAAGCCTATGGAGGAGTGAGCCAGCTCTCAGATTTAATCAAAAATATCTTAATTTGTGTTCCGAAGATGAACGAAGGTCTTACGGGGATGGAACAACATGAGGGTGAGTAGTTACTGACAGAAGTTTCATTTTTGGGGGAACTAACCCTTTAATATAATCAGAAGAAGCTAAATGTAGGGTATAAACAAACTACACCATGGTCGCATGACTTTAACGTACGACACCATCATAAAGCTTCCAACAACTCTTTCAGTCTTTATTTAAAAAAACATTTCCCTGAAAGTTTTTTAGATAGAATAGTTTGCAAGAGCCGATTATAAACACAACGAGGCTGTGAAAGCGATAGTGAGTAAATGAGTTTTGGTAACGTTTAATGATGTTTATAACTCCATTAAGCCACTCGTTAACCTTTTTCAAGACAAGTAAAAGCATGTGTATGGTGTTAATATTTTGTAAATGTTTCTGTACCAGTGTTTTACATGATTTCTGAATGTAATAATAAAATATGACTTATACACCAATGTTATGTGTGTTTTTGTTTTCTCTCAACAAAGCAATTTTGACTCGGTGCGAAATTATAGTAAACTCTAAGGCCCGGTTTCACAGACAAGGCTTAGATTAAGCCATGATTAGGCCTTAGTTTCATAAGGATATTTTAGTAGCTTTTGTTATGTTCCTTAGAAAGCATTACAAAAACATTACTTGTGTGCATCTTGAGACAAAACAATGGCACTAACATATTTTAAGATATGTCAGTGCAAGCTGCTTTCAGTTAAAACATCTTAAACAAGCATTTTAGTCTGGGACTATAGGCTTAACATTTGTCTGTGAAACCGAGGGTATATTTACAAAGCTTAGATTAATAAGGATTCAGCCCCGGTCTTCATGGAGTTATGAATGATTGAACAGTAACAACGAGGAAACAAAACATGTCAGGAAGCCGTTATGGATTTGTTATGAAGGATTTCCATAATCAGTGGCGTAATTATGATTTGACCGGGGGAGATGTCTATATTTCAGGTCGCTCATTGAGCGTTATTGACTGCCGTGAGAGAGTGAAAGAAGAGCTCTGCCATCCATTACTGCAGGAGCTGTCCACGATGCTGGTGCTGAAATCTGATTGCCTCTGTTTATGCAGCTTCACTGTGAGCGAGATCCAATATGGCTGATTACTTTCTGTGTAGGTTTAAATAAGAAGAAAATGGTATAAAGCTTGACAAATTAGAGTGTTGCTGTGCTGAACGTTAGCATGTCTGTGATTAGACCTTTTAGACACAAAGCAGCTTTTATTGCCTAGAATAGGGGCTTAATATACATAGCTTATTTCACGAGTTCACACTTACATACAGTACTGTGCAAAAGTCTGAGGCACATTAGTATTTTCACCACACACACACACACAAAAAAATTGTTTTAAGCCAGTTATTTACAGGTGAAACTTGAAAAATTTGAACATCGTGCAAAAGTTATAATTTTGATGATTAAGGAGTAAGGAGCTTATGAAAACCCCAAATTCAAAATCTCAGAAAATTTGAATATTACATGAAATCAATAAAAATAAAGGATTTTAAATACAGAAATGTCGGCCCTCTGAAAAGTATAATCATGCATATGTATATAGTTATATATACTAAATATATTAGTTTCACCTTTTAATTTGAATTACTGAAATACACGAACTTTTGCACGATATTCAAATTTTTCGCGTTTCACCTGCATGTATATCTTTTGCTGTAGTGTGACAGTAGAAAACATCAGTTTACATTTCAAAACATTCCTTTCGCCATTAATTGTAATAATGATTTTCGGAATACTAATGGAATCATGATTTTTGTACAGTATGTACAAGGAGTCTGACAACAGCCGGTATGATCTGATCTCACCATCATCGAGTCCGTCTGGGATTACATGAAGAAACAGAAAAAACTGATGGACTAAATCCAGAAGAACTAGGGCAAATAATCCAAGATGCTTGAAGAAACCTTCCTGCAAAGCTACAGAACTGTGGCAATTAAAACATCATGTTTCAGAGACACCATGTGACCGGATCACTTAGTTTGTTTTTGCTGTTATTTTAAGTGTAATAAGAATTGTAAATATTTCATGATGTGTGTGTTTTTCTGTCACATTACTGTTGTCGCCTTTACATAAAAGCAGTAAGTCATGATTTCACCATGGTTAAAGCTGTAATAATAAAGGCCTTGAGTGTCTCATATCCTAAGTGCACATGCATATCACTGTGTTTCAGTGGTAAATAAATACAGAGCACAAAAACACACACCACTCTCTCCACTCTTAAGGACTTTTTCTCTTTTACTCGGCCAGGGATGAGTGCAGAACACAGCTCTTGACTCTTGAACAGACCGTTCATATTGCCACTGAATAGGACGGGCGCTGGTGCTTCACTGTCAGTGGGTCGTCACCATTACAAGTGCCTTTAAAAGCTCACAGTGTGTCCACACTAGTGGTTTCAGTGGCAGAGTGACACCGCCTGTAATGTTGATCACTGAGGGAGACGTCTCGGCAGAAAGCATGTCGGAGGCTGTGTAGGGAATTGTACGTACAAATTGGCGTTAGTCATGAACAGGAAGCTATTAGTGACAGTTCATTAAACCAAACTCTGTGTCGCCATGGAAATGTCTATTTTGGGTTCATTTATTTCCTTGTATGTGAGAGTGCTGTTAGTAATCTTACTCTGACATCTTTAACCAAACCGCTGAAGAAATCTCTCAAAAATTGACAAAGATGTCTCCAGTTGAATCTGATAAAAACTTATTTTGGAAACATTCTCAAAGAAAAGTGGTTCACTGAAAGCAAATGCGTTTTTTTTTTTTGTCTCTCCGTTAAATGCGGTACATTCAGAAAGTATTCAGACTGTATTATTATTTTCAAATTTCGTTGCAGCTGCCTTAATTTCCCCCCCACATTAGTCTGCACTCAGGAAAAATAAGATTAATTGAAAAAAAAATAAATTTGTTTTGTTTTCTTTCATGGACATGGTTGGTATTTCTAAGCAAAAAATATTTCAATCTGTTTTTAAGATTTCAATTGTAGAATTAAAAAACAGAAATTTCAATTGTGCATACATTTATATATGTGTGTATATATTTTCAATTCATAAAAAAACAACAACAACTATAAACAACTAAAATAATAAGTTTTAAACAACGCAGTTTGGTAAATGGAAACTACATTTGCTTTTTTATTTTATTAATATAGCCCTTTACAGATTGTTTCAAAGCAGCTTCACAGTAATAAACAATAAAATAACAGCACTAATGAAACAATTATGAAAAGAAAATCCTATTTCATTTGTAAAGCAGCTCTACAGAAGATAATAGTGTCATTATTCAGATCAAGTCAGTTCAGTCAAATAACAGTGCCGAGTTCATCAGTTTTTTCATATTAATTGTCTTTTAAATCCCAATTGAGCAAGCCAAAGGCGACAGTGACAAAGAACAAAACCCTTAGATTACCATATGAGTTCTCATGTGGCCAAACCATCAAACACAGGGTGAAGCACGCTATGAATGCTATGGCCTTGGTTTAAATATTACTTTTGCCATACATTTATTAAAACAGCAATTATCCTCAAGTTAATATTATATTGCTGTGCCACCACCCATCTTTTTCTCCCTCTCTCATTCTCACACGGAGAGATTCACAGGTTTTGAGCTCAAACACACCTGGCATGAACACAATCCCGAGGCTTCGTTCAACAAGTGAAATTTCACACCACACGCTATTTTTTCCACTTGCCTTCGCAAACAATGCCAGGAAAAACATACTTTACCTGTTTGTCTCCATATGGTCTGTCTATATAAGCTGCATACACTTTCTCAACACCTTTGTGTGTGTGTGTACAAATTTACTAAGAAACAGCTAGGAAGAATGAAAGAGTATTTTGCAATGGCCAAATCAAAGTCCAGATCTCATTCTAGCTTAATCTCATCTCAATCCATAGAGCATAAATCACATTTACACTGTGCATGAGCACAGACATAACACTAATGACAATAAATCAGTAAGATTGATCTTTGCTAACGTAAAATAGCTTGGCACTGGATGGCCAACTTCGGTCCCGGAGGGCCACTATCCAGCAGAGTTTAGCGCCAACCCTAAACACACATGAACAAGCTGATCAATGTCTTCAGGATTACTAGAAAGCAAGGCATGAGTTTTTATCATGATCGAAGCTAAACTCGGCAGAACTGTGGCCCTCCAGGACTGAAGTTGGCCATCCCTGTGTTAATCCATAAAAGAAAATCATTCATTCTTGATAGTTAAACATTGCTCTAGTTTATCTAATTGTGTCAGTGTTTGCCTGCAGAATGAGCGCTAAGAGTAAAGAAGGCCTACAATGTGCAGCAGATTTTATGCACAACATCGTCAGCAAAAATTCTGAAAAGAAATTTGACAAAAATGACCTGACATGAACACTTGGTAAAAAGGACAAGGTAACAAAATATGTCAGATCTTTTCTAAAAAAAATCAGGGTTAAGAAAAAAATCTTTACATGACATCAATCTTCTGACAATGTGAAAAGAAACGCATTTCATCTTAAGGAAAATGTACTTTTTCTATTTTGTGACTCAAGACGTTTTGATTACACTTTTTTAAATAGCAGATTCTGCTCATCAGAAATAGTTCATTCAATATTTTTAGGGCAAAAAAATCCTGGTTGATACAACTGTCCTGAAATCATAATGAAGAGACATGCCTCATTAAAAGAATGAGATTTTTTATTTTATTTTATTTTTTAAGAAGATTAGTTTGGCATAATCTTTTATTTGTGATTTTTTTAAGGGGGAAAACAGTTGTGTTAAAATATTAATATTTGCGCTGCATAAAAATCACATGGTGCAGAACAACAAAACAGGAAATTATATCATAGACTGTGTCATGCAGGGTACGATTTGATACGGATTAATCAGAGAATGTTTGTTTTCGACTTGAATCGATTCATTTAAATTTCACATTTAAAGCTCTTTATAGATATAATACTCATCATGGCTGAGGCACGTATACGCTAAGTTTCGGTTCATTTTTGTGACGCGCTCCGGAAATGAGACAGAGACGGCAGAAAGCACATTTTTGTTTTCTTTATTTTACAAAAGCATTTTGTGAGTCATTTACATCAAGTTATTGTGAGTGTATACAAATAAAAGAAGATTTAAAGTTTCGAATGATGTCTTACTCTTATCTGCACGACCAAAAATGACCGAGTATTTTAAGTTCTTTCTGCTGTTATGAAAAAATATATATATATCCCAGCACGTTCGATGGACGATAATTTAACATGCCAGCATAAAACCCGAGTTTTAGAACTATGCGTAGCACCACTCGGCATAAACTTCAATATTTCATACAAAATAATCACAAAACGCAATATATGCTTAGGCTATATAACTATATGCCTCGCATCGTTTGAGTCAGCATGGGAATTCACCTCCATCCTAAAACAGTGGCTCCTGTAGTCTCATCCTTAGTTGTAATATTTCTAGTTTTTGAAAACACGATGATATAGCCTACTGCTCTGAATCATTTTCATTTTTCTTCAGCTTGGCTAGCTGTCGAATTCATGTCGTAATAATAGACTATTATGTGACTGTTGTGCTTTGTGACATTTTGAAAAGCCTGGCATGGATTAAGGCCACTGGAACCAGGATCAGAAGTGTCATCTCTCATCACACGAGCGGGAGCGCCGACAGTTAAAGTCCATTTCTGATTTTACTGTTGCCTAAACATGTGTGTTGAAGCGTTTTAATTATATATATATATATATATATATATATATATATATATATATATATATATATATATATATATATATAAATTTATTTATATAGCTCTTTATACAATACATTGTTTCAAAGCAGCTTTACAGTGATGAAAAATTATGCATTTTGGCTTGTTGTTCAGCTCAAGTTCCGTTATAAAGATCATAAATTATGAAATGAGTTCATTTAATCTATAAAGAAGTTCTGCAAAAAATGATGTCATCGTCCAGCTCAGTTCAGTTCTCATACAACAGCATCAGTACAGTTAGATTAATAATATTGTTGAATATTAAAGCATTATTTCACTTCAAAATGAAAATTCTGTCATCATTAATTCACCCTCAAGTCATTTCAAAACTGTATGAATTTCTTTCTTCTGCTGAACACAAAAGAAGATCTTCTGAAGAATGTCGGTAACCAGACAGTTGATGGACCTCATTGACTTCCAGTAGGAAAAACAAAAAACATATGGAAGCCAATGGGGTCCATCAACTGTCTGGTTACCGACATTCTTCCTGTGTGGAAGATATGTATCTAGGAAAATATCTTCCTGTGTGTTAAGCAGAAGAGAGAAATTCATACAGGTTTGAAACAACTTGAGGGTGAGTAAATGATGACAGAATTTTCATTTTGAAGTGAACTATTCCTTAAGTGAACTATTCCTCAACCACGAAGCAAGCCAGAGGCAAGGAACCCAAACTCCATCAGGAGACAGAACGGAGAAAGAAACCAGGCTCAGTCTGGCCAATGAACGAACACGGTGCGATTATGATTCACGTTGCATCACGTCAGAATTCAGAGCGGGATCGATGGCATTCAAATATTCATCTATTGATCACTGTTGAGGGGGAATAAATTAGATCCCCAACGGTGATAAAGATAATTCAGCAGAGGCAGGGATATTTACACTCAGCAAATCACACTCTGGTGTCAAGGTCAATACATCTCCTAAAATATCAGATCATTTGACCTTTTTATAACAAGGCAAGGCTAGTTCATGTAGTAAAATATCATGTGGTGTGACTCCCCAAAACCTATTAAGACATTTCTGTTATTAATATGTAAAATATGTTTACCTTCACACATATGCAATGTAATTTTTTGGGGGAGAAATCGTCAGGTTTTTCTGAATGTAATATCAAAAACATACCATTCACAATTTCACATACTCACAAACGACATGCAATTTCTTTCACTGCGACAAATCTGAGCGATGCATTCTTTCATGAATCTTTAGAGCATATAACCGATTGAAACTCTTGCCACATGATGTGCAGTGGAATGGCTTCTCTCCGGTATGCAGCCGCTCATGTGTCGTCAGGCTTCCTGACTGTGTGAAACACTTTTCACAGTATGAGCACTTGAAAGGTCTTTCTCCAGTATGGACTCTCTGGTGCCTTTCCAAATCACTGCTACTAGAAAAGCCCTTCCCGCATTCCAGGCAGACATGAGCACGTGTTTGTGGGGCTGATGCTGAAGTGAAATTCATGCCACTCTGATCGCAATTCAAGACAGAGTGAGCGCACACGTGATTTTTCAGTCCTCTTGCCCGTGTGAAACTCTTCTCACACTGCTGGCATGAGAAAGGTCTTTCTCCGGCGTGGATTTTGATGTGAGTTTTGAGTCTTACTTTACGTGTGAAACTCTCTCCACACTGTTCACATGTGAAAGGCTTCTCTCCGGTGTGAATCCTCATGTGCGCAATAAAAGTTCCTCTACGTGTGAAACCTTTCCCGCACTGGAGGCACGTGAAAGGCTTTTTCCCAGTGTGGACTCTCATGTGCGTCTGCAGTCGTCCTTTATGCGTGAAACTCTCTTCGCAGTGACGGCATTTGAACGGCTTTTCTCCAGTATGAATTCTCAAGTGCGTCTTAAAGGCTTCTCTACGTGTAAAACTCTTCCCACACTGAGGGCATGTGAATGGTTTCTCTCCAGTATGGATTGACATGTGATACTTAAGGCTTCCTCTCACTGTGAAACTTTGTCCACACAGGGAGCAGGTGAAAGGCTTTTCGCCAGTGTGAACTTTCATGTGCCTTTTAAGATATTGTTCACATGGGAAACTCTTCCTACAATGAGAACAGGTGAAAGGCTTTTCTCCAGTGTGAATTCTCATGTGACGTTTAAAGTTTTGTCTTGCAGTGAAACTCTTCCCACACTGCACACAGGAGAAAGGGTTCTCCGCATTGTGAATCCTCATGTGCCGATTAAGGTACGTGTTACATTGGTAGCTGTTTCCACACTGGGGGCAGGTGAACGGCTTTTCTCCAGTGTGACTTCGCATGTGCATTTTAAGTCTTCCTATAAATGGGAAACTCTTCTCACACTGAGTGCAGTTGAAAGGATTTCCTCCAGTATGAATTCTCATGTGTGCCTTCAGGTTTCCTTTAGTAGTTAATCTCTTTCCACACTGAGGGCAAGCGAAAGATTTGCTGGCTTCTGTTAATGTTTGTGAGGAATTCGGTTCGGTTTCCGAGCAGCTCATAGAATTTTCTCCACTTGGGAGATGAAGAGGTTTCTGATACTGATGCTTCTCCACTACTTCATTTGGGTCTTGACGTTCCCCTCTGAGTTCCATTAGATCTAAAATAAATATAAACTTGTAAATATCATTTAAACATGGTGAAATAGGAAAATAAATTAAATAAGCCCAGTATCTGTTTTTATATACTACCGTTATTACGATCATAAAAGTTGTGTTGCTCATGTTAATTGGGCATTTTAAATGCATCAGTCTTTTTTCTATTCATTTCTTTAAATGTACATCCTCCAAAAATCTGGTAAACTGGCTTAGGTACACTGAGTGAATGTTTTGAAACCAATAAATGAGTCAATGACAATATTAAGATGTTTTTGTATTCAAGGTGCAAGGAACATGTTATTATTTTTTACTTGATGGTTACACCAAATAACATTGTTCTTGAAATAATAGTTTTTTTTTAACCATATGAACACAAGAACTTGGCACATGTGTCCTTTTCATTAGACACTCTTATTTGTCATTTAGGCAGATTTGTTGGATAAACTATAATCTAACAAAAAAAAAGTTACATTATTAACATTATACACTTCATCATATGTCTTTATACCACCCCATTAATATTGGTCTGTCTCGCCTTTACTGTATCACTGTTTTGGCATAATCTGTTGAATAGGCCTAAGTGTTTAAGTATTTATTGAAATACTTATTTTGCGCATAACCCTCACCACATGATTTTCTGAAACCAAACAAAAATCAAATTAAATCTTAATATTGTGACACCCAAGAAGTCACATGGTTTGAAACAGCGTTTCTTCAGCACCCCAAGTGAATAATACCATACTATTACTCAATCTTTAAACCCTGTAACTCAAGCTATTGTAAGAGAAAAATATTTTACACTCCATTATATGGTAAATATAGGCTTAATTAATTAACTGCAATCCAGCACTTTGTCACAAGCCCATATGAATGACACGTTCTCTGAAAATTTGTAACCTTAATATTCATAATGATCAGGAATCATAAGAGAAGAATCAAGAATGCACACAAACCTCTTTTAACATTTGAATCTTCATTTTTCATTCTGCTTGCTTCTGGATAACTTGTGCCTTCACTCTCCTCCTTAATAAACGCCATCTTTCAACAGTTTATCACAGATTTCAGCTTTTGTTTGCTCCTGCTTGTTTCGAAGTGTGTCTTTGCGTTCAGAGTAAGAATACTGGTGACGTTCATTCGCCTGAATACTTATACTACGCACTAAAAGTAAATGAAACGCAGTTAAAATAATGTACGCACTTTAGAGTATGGAATAAAGATGTTTTCCATTCAAAGTCAGAAACTGGACATTCCTACTTGATTTCTCCGGCTTGAATGTTTATCATTCAATGCCGCCATTTTGATGACGTCACGCCACAGTTGACGGTGCGTCATATTATGGGGGCGTGGCTTGACAGCATCTGCTTTTTGCACACTCTTTTCAACACTAATATTTCCCAGTCCGTTAGGATCAAAGAAACAATCTGTTAATATAGTAGCATATCAGATAGATAATTGGAATATGTCGATGTATTTATTTATTTTAGTACATTTGAACTGTAGCCTGTAGCCCAAACATAAAACTCCTATACCCTATACTCTTCCCCCTTATTTCAAACACTCACTTCTTAAATGTTTTTATTATACTAATATACAATATGTGAGAGGTATAAATATAAATGAGGTATACATTATTATTATTATTATTATTATTATTATTTTGTCCTGCTATTTTTATCTTTTTTATAATGAAATTGATCTGTAGGCTATAGGCTATATAATAACCTGTATGTATACATATTATTTACATACACCTACATTTACTAACAAATACTGGACCCAGTCAGAAATTAGCGTGTGTTCACACTTGGCAGGTTTAGTTGGACTAAAACAAACTCTGCTGTGATTGCTCTGTTAGTGTGGTTTATTTGAATAAGTGTGCATGTAGAAACACTGCATGCCATCGTTTTTTTTATTTTTATTAATCGAACCAAACATGCCAAGTGTGAGCACACCCTCAGTCCACTTTCAAACTAACTCTGGTGTGGTTTGACTAACATATAGGCCCTAAATGTAAAATGGACCAATGACATGTAAACAAACTAAAAACAGGACATGATGTCACAAGCTGTGACCCTAAAAAGGACAGAATGCTCAAGCATACCTGTTTTTTTTCACGTCATAGTTGCGATGTTGCCTATCACAGTTCAGTATAGGTATCAGAACCGCATCTCCTCGCAGCAGATCTTCGTTTGTGTGTGACGGAGGGATTCCTCCCGCTGTTTTGACTAATTTACACATTTAATAAGCTTTTCATGAGTCGTCAGCTCCACACACCTACACACATACAGCGAGCACATTTAGCCCAGCAAACAGCTTTATTTTGGATGTTCAACAAGTTCAGTCGCAAAATATACATCATAAAAAATTTTTGTGCTTTTTTTTTAATGTGTTTTGTATCTTTAAGTTTGGTGTTAAAAAGGACAGTGTGAACTTAAAAATGTATTTATATACTGCAGTTTTATGAATGTAATGGTTGATATTTCATTATAATAATTGTATAAGCTAAACAACCAATGACTCTACATTCATTTTGTCAAATTCGAACGTTTTGTTTAGGATTTTATGTGTGAAGTGAAGGACAGCACACAATGTGTTAATTTAACACGTTTACACATCTTTGTGCAAACCTTTCTGACATATTTACTTTGTTATACAATTAACACAAAAAACAGTAAATTGAACACAAAAAACAGTAAATTGAACACAAAAAAACAGTGTTGCCAGTAAATTACTGTAAAAACCCCAGTTGAGTAGCTCCTAATGGAGGGACAGAAAGCTCTCGGATTTCCTCAAAAATATCTTCATATGTGTTCTGAAGATGAACAAAGATCTCACTGGTGTGGAACGACATAAGGTTGAGTAATTAATGACAGAATATACATTTTTGGGTGAACTAACTCTTTAAATCCTGACTCTATAGAAGCATGATACATGTTCTTTGAGACTTCTTGCCCATGTGAAAGTCTTCCCATGATGGCATACGAAAGGCCTCTCTCCAGTGTGAACTCTCATGTCCATATTAAGTATTGCTTTAATTTTCCAACACAGACAGCAAGGGTAGGGCTTTTTTCCAGTATGCGTTCTCATGTGCAAATGATACCCTACTTTAAAGAGCGAAACTCTTTCCACACTGTTCACATGTGTAAGGCTTTTCTCCAGTGTGAATTCTCATTTAACACTCCTTTACGTCTAAAACGCTTCCAACAATGTGAGCATTCATAAGGTTTCTCTCCAGTGTGAATCTTAAGGCTTCCTTTCTCTGTGAATCTTTTTCCACACTGAGAGCAGGTGAAAGGCTTTTCTTCGGAGTCAGTTTTAATGTGCCTCATAAGACAGTTTTCATATAGGTAACTCTTCCCACACACTGGCATCCGAAAGTCTCTTCTCCAGTGTGAATTAAGGTTTCTCTTATGTATAAAACTCTTCCCACACTGAGAGCAGCTGAAAGATTTCTCTCTGGTATGCATTCTCTTGTGACGTTTCAAGCCTTCCTTCATTGTGAAACTCTTTCCACACTGTGCACAGGTGAAAGGGTTCTCATTGTGGATTTGCATGTGCCTACACTGTAAAAAAAATCCTGTAGTTTTTACGGAATAATGCTGGCAACTTTGGTTGCCAGAACAATGCTGTAAAAAATACATTAAAACTGTAATCACCTTTACAGAGCAGCATGTAAGTTTAACATTTTAAACTGGTATTTTTAACAATGGATTTCAGCAACATTGACATGGCCATAAAGTTAATGAACACATTCCTTCAGTAAGAATTACATTCAGCTGCTGTTTTTTTAACATAAAAACCCATTTAATTTCACTGAATTTATGTGAAATATGAATTAATGGTTAACGAACAATGTTCCATCATTGTTGGGGGGTCCCCCCCCCCATTCTAAATCAATTGTATGCACCATATTGCCATGTAGCATAGTAATGTTATACACCATTACACCAAGTAGTCACACTAGGAAAAAGAAAACAACATTTTCTGGGTTTTGAAACATTTATTTTGGTTAAAAGCAAAGATCAGAAAATTGCCTTCTGTGAACATGGTGGCTAAATAATTTTTTAAACATAAAATGCAATTTTAACACTTAACAACAAACAGGTAACAGTTAGCACTTGAAGGAATAGTTCACCCAAAAATTTTAATTAGCCTAGCACATGATTTACTCACCCTCAAGTCATCCTAGGTCTATACGACATTCTTCTTTCAGACGAATACAGTCGGAGTTCTATTAAAAAATGTCCTGGCTCTTCCAAGCTTTATAATGGAACTGAATTGCTGTTTCTGTTTTGAAGTCCATAAAAGTGCAAACGAAATCCCATTCAAAGTCTGCAAGTTTTCGCAGAAGTGAGGAAACCTGTAGGCTTACAGTGGTGTTCTTTTTTTTTGCACAACTTGGTTACAAGTTACTTATCCTTTCTTTGTTTTGATCCACGTTCAGGATTGATGTCAAGAATGCGTCTAAAAGGCAGAAAAGAAAGAAGAAAAAAACAATGAAATAATAACAATGGAATAATTGCAAGCCTTGCAATGTTTATTGCATACACGACTACATGATAATGTTAAACATGACATTTACCAGACTAAAATGCATGTTTGCACCCAAAAATGAAAATTATGTCATTATTACTCACCCTCAAGACTTTCGTTCATCTTCAGAACACAAATGAAGATATTTGATGAAATCTGAGAGGTTTCTGTCCCTCCATTGACATCAATGTCATTGCAACTGTCAAAGCCCAGAAAGGTGGTAAAAAAAACCCCCGGTAAATAGTACATATAACTACAGTAATTCAACCTAAATATTATGAAGTGACGAGAATACTTTTTGTGCGCAAAATAACCCCAAAATCTATGTTACTGTAATTTCCTATTATCACTGTAAAGCTGCTTTGAAACAATCTATATTGTTAAAAGCGCTATATAAATGAAGGTGACTTGACACTGTTTACACTACGTCAACAGCGTAGGAGAATGACGTGAAAAAGAAGAGATTGTTGAATAATGTCGTTATTTGGGGGTTTTTTGTGCAGAAGAAGTATTCTCGTCGCTTCATAATATTAAGGTTGCACCACTGTAGTTGCATGGATTATTTTAAAAATGTTTTTACTACCTTTCTGGGCCTTGAAAGTTGCAAAGACGTTGCTGTCTATGGGTGGTTCAGAAACCTCTCAGATTTCATCAAAAATATCTTAATTTGTGTTCTGAAGATGAACGAAGGTCTTACAGGTTTGGAACAACATGAGGGAGAGTAATTAATGACAGAATTTTCACTAATCATTTAACTGATAACAACTTGCACTGACATATCTTACAATATGTGACTGCCATTGTTTTGTCTCAAGACTTTTGTGTTCTGACTACTCATACCAGTAGTCAGCTTAATAAATACTGTCAAGACAAGTCACAATTCAGTCTAACTAGTGCAAAATGCCCGTGCAAAATCAGTTTTTGTGTGTGTTTTTAGTAATTGTTGGTTTGGTGCCCGTGAAAGAGACTGTGAACGCAACGCATTGAATTCAGGGAGCAGGCTAGGTTACTACAAATGATGGCTGAAATGCTAAAGATATCGTTAAATATATCATTTTTAAAAGGTTGTGGTTTAAAAATAAACATTCTGACATTAGAGGGTTGTATCGGTCAAAGAAGCCCCAAGAAGGTTGTGGTTTAAAAATAAACATTCTGATATACATTCTGATATAAACACTATGTCAGCTACACTGTTTACTTCTGAATATTATAGTTTGGTCCCAGAACGTGATAAATCCATTTAGATTAATTTGAGTAAAAATGTGTTTTCTTTACCAAGAAAGTGGCAAGATGAAAACCACTATTTTCTGTTTCAAACTTTCACATAGCATCTTTAGGTTATAAAAACGTCAAATCCAGATTTGGATTTTCAAAGATCTATTATAAAAACGGATTATTTCCCCCCAAAAATGCAATAAATTCATGACACTTTTTTTTCAAAATGCTATCATATTGAAACTGTTGAAATTAGCCATCACTAAGAAATATCTCCTGAACTTTTTTTGACGGCGATCAGCTCACAAAAACTGATTTTGCACGGGCACTTTGCACTGCTCCCTGAATCAACGCGCTTATTCATTTGTGGATGTTAACTGAATCTGTAAGTCAGCTATGCTGTTTACTTCTGAATATTTTATTTCATTCTGGTGCGCTTAAAGTTATCAATACTGTGTATTGGTGGGGTGGTGGTGGCGCAATGGATAAGACACATGCCTCTGGTGTGAGAGACCCGGGTTCGAATCCACTGTGAGACACCAATGTGTCCCTGAGCAAGACACTTAACCCCTAGTTGCTCCAGAGGCGTGCGACCTCTGACATATATAGCAATTGTAAGTCGCTTCGGATATAAGCCTCAGCTAAATGAATAAATGTAAATGTAAATGTGTAATAGTAGCCTATGCTATTCACCAACTAAACATATCCTATTCTATGTGTTCACAGTCTCTTTCACGGGCATCATTTGTAGTAGCCTATTCACAAACTGTTTCCTCAAGCATATTGTTTTCTCGGAGTTCACTGTGTGCTTTCTACCATGCACAAATAAAAAATGTCACTGAACTTTTGCTGTGTAATTGTAACAATGAACACTCAAACACACCAAACCAACAATTACTAAAAACACACTCAAAAACTGATTTTGCACGGGCATTTTGCACTAGCACTTAGAAGGTTGTGGTATACATAAACACTCAGTCAGCTACAATGTTTACTTCTGAATATTATAGTTTATTCACAGCCATCATTTGTAGTAACCTAGCCTGCTCCCTGAATTCAATGCGTTCACAGTCTCTTTCACGGGCACCAAACCAACAATTACTAAAAACACACACAAAAACTGATTTTGCACTAGTTTATATGAATGGAAAATATGATAATGACTAACCTCTGAACAAACTCAAGGGTGCATGCTGCCTCTTCCTGGTACTGCAAGCTGAAGTTATAGGAGGAGGCAAACAGCGCTGCCAGGCCAGTGATGAAGTTAGGCTGTGATCCTTTCCACACACACCTTGACCTTCCAAACGTAATATCCAGCACTGGTTGCTTAGAGATTGACATGTAATAAAAAAAAAAAAATAAAAAAAAAAAAATATTAATAATTAAAATAACTATTGTGGGTTCCACTGTGGTTCGATGTAGTTGTCTATTCATAGTTATATGAATTAAATTTTCACCTAAAAATTCAAATAATTTTGCTTGTTTTAAGCTTAAACTCACTTAATTTTGACTTATTCTTTCAGAAAACAAGACAATTTTTACTTGTCTATTAAATGCTTCTTCAAATAAGAATTTTAGATATCTGGACTGGAAACAATAAAAAAAAAAACACTAATTAAGAAAAACATATTTTGCAGTGGGGTGAGTAAATTATGGCTTTTCATTTTAGGTTTAAATTACCATTTTAATGTTTACATACCAAGAAATATAAGGCGTGGACTCTCTGGCAAATGTAGATTGCTGGACATCAGCGTTGCAAATTCCTGAAACAATTTTTAAAAAGGACAGCACAACCATTATCAACAGAACCAAAACATAAAACATATTACAGATTAATGAGATTTGTTGAATAATCTCTACTTATCTGCTTGAAGGATAACACCGTCTAACTTCTCTTTGAATTGTGGGAGTAGTTGTAGGACCATGGCATGGCAATCAGGAATACTACATTTGAAAACAACATTAGGAACAAAAGCACGATCACAGAACTGACAGCATTTGATAGCATATTTTTTACCACATAGATTATACATACACATAGATAGACTATAACTGTAACACTAACAGTTACTTAAAATCACTTACATTAGCACTGGACCGTCATCAGATTACAAAGCCTGAAACGAAAAATATATATAAAAGCACGTCATGCAAATAACATGGTAAATGTTGCCTATTATATGAAATATCGAAGTTACTGGTAAACAGGCGGAACAGAGTGAATTGCTTGCGCGGCCGCGGTAGTAAACCGCAAAATCAAACCAAATAAGTTACGTGGAAACAATGCAGAAATGCGAACACACAAAAAAATATTGGCTTACCGTATCACTCAGTTGAACAGTTTTCCATCTTCTCAAACTCTAAATCCCACTTATCGTCACAGGCGCAGGTTAGATTATTTTAATGACAAATTCTTCCATCCGTCTTCATGTAGCAGCTAACATTAACGTCGTCCATTTTCTGCTGCGTCACAGGCAACTGTTTGAACCACGAACCGAAGCTCACAAAAGCTTAAAAATTGCTCACAGATTCGCAGACACTGTTTATCTTGATAACATGAATGATTATTCTGTTCAGTTGAATCCCGCTGACAAATCAAGTTCGCCTGTATAGTATGGAGTTTCTTTTGTGTCTGCTCGCGTCACATTTGAACTGAATTGAGCGCAAAAGAAATCAGTCCCACAATGCAATGCCTTTTACAGTATGATACTATTAGCAGGGCTGCCAACTCTCACGCATTGAGCGTGAGACTCACGCAATTGACACTTTGCACACGCTCTCACGCCACACATCCATTTTCTCACGCACAGAAAAATTGCGGAGCAAGGAGGTACTTTTAATATTAAACTAATTCTCAGCTCTTAGATTCCGTCAATTTTATTACGAAATTCAGACAAAAATACGTTTGGCGCTTGTAAATGTGACGTGCCAGATCGCTGAGCGCCTCCTCAGTTCAAGTGCACGTGAACCGATCATCTGTTACTCTTTTATTTAAAGATGCAGTACAACTTACCGAAAGTATACATAATATCGACCAATTAGTGTTTTTCAACCACGGAAAGAGGTCAATATATAATAGCAGGAGAACAATTATGTCACATAACGTTACATTTACCTCAGGAAAGCCATTTAATGTCCATGTTAATTGAATAGAAAAAATAGCTAGAGAGGAGATTTTGCTGAGCACTATATTACATATTTATTATATTTTTCTTATGTCATTAAATAATTGTTATTATAACAAAAACTGCATTATATTTAATTTAATTTTTAACCTTTAATAATACCAGCAGATTGGACCCTCTATTTTTACAGCAAAATCAATAAAATTGTAAATAAACATGTATCCAAATTAGTCAATATTGAATCAAAATCGGAATCAAATCACAAGAATGGAATTGAAATCTTGAAATTTTTGTCAAGCAATAATAAAAACTGTATCCTACCAGTCATTGTACAATGTAAACATTGTAACATGTTGTCACTAAACTTCATAAAATTGTATTTAGTTACCAAATGTTTTGACAATTACACTTATTGTGATGCAATATTTGTTTTTACATTTTAACATTATGCTCTTGTCTTTTAAACTGTACTGTAATTGAATATACAATTTTAGTCTGTACAATTTACAGAAATAGATAATTTCTACAAAAATATATGTTTTTATAATCATAGTTTTACTGTAAAATTAACAGATATATTTGATTTACTTGTTTACAAAATATTACTGTTAAGTTAACAATGTTTCATTTAATTTACAACATATTATTGTTAAGTTAACAATGTTCAATTGTATTCTCATTTACAGTATTTCCATGTAGCTATTTTACAGCATTTCAAAGTTAATTTTACGGACATTTTTTACAGTGTAAGGTATGTTTTACACTGGAAACTCTTTCCACACTGAAGGCAAGTGAAACGCTATTCTCCAGTGTGAACTCTAAAATGCACATTAAGATTTCCTTTAGTGGGGAAACTCTTTTCACACTGAGGGTATGTGAAAGATGTTTTGTTGTCTAATGTTTTTGAGAAATTCTTTTTTTAGTTCTTAAGAGGCTCCTCCCATTCTCTCCAGTTGGGAAATTATGAGGTTTTTGATGTTGATGTTTCTCCTCCACTTCATTCGGTTCTTGACTTTCCTCTTTGATTCCCATCAGATTTAGAATAGAATATAAAATTGTAAAAATCAGTTCAACAAGGACAAAAGTAAAAAGCAAAATAAAAGTGATCCAGTATCTATTTTTATTCACTTTTTTATTTACCAAGGGTGCTTCAGTTTAGTTCAAAACAGAGCCCGGTTTGAGAGCAAACTGGAGCGCACCAGGGTACCGAACCCAAGACTACCTGTAGGAAGTGGTCTGAGTTCGGTTGCACTGGAACTGTGGCGCGATTCGCGTGAATTTGAAAGAAAGGCCCTGTCCCGAATGGAACCCTAAGCCTTCGCAATCTTCCTCCGAGTCCACACTTTCGTGATGTAAAGCTGCTTTGCCTGTCGGGTAGAAGTTTGTTGCAGAGCTCGTGGGTTCGGCAAAAGCAGCCGCAAAGGGGCCATTCATGAGCACTCTTCTGAAACCTAAAATGACAAACGGGAAACCCTACAGTCTTGTGGACTTAACGGAACTTAATGAAGTGCGCCATTTGGCCCATCTCACACTTGGGTGTGAAAATTATTATTATTCTTTTTTTTTTTTACGTCATTAGTTCAACAAAACACATGTGAGAAATGAGAGTGGAGATGATTTACCTTGGATGCGAGCGAGAGCACATGCAGAGGGAGTGCCATCAGAGCGGCAAATGAACGGCACGCTATCCGCTCTCTCGGACCATGGCAAACATGCCCAGTGTGAAAGCCCCCTAAGATTCATAAAAAAGGTCATGTTAATGCCATCAAATCTGGTACATACTTGCAGGGGACCACAAGATGATTTCACATCCACAAATAACATTTGGGTCAATATTGAGACTATTTTGTGTGTGTGTGATATAGCCAGGGATGGGCAGTATTTCAGATACATGTATTTAAAATACGTATTTGAAATACAAAATACTATTTTGTATTTTGTATTTTAAAGCCTTTGAGAAAATCAAATGTATTTTGTATTTAAATACATTTAAGATGAGTATTTTTGTATTTTCAAAATACATAAAATACTTTTTGCCATTCAACCTCTTTATCAGGCTACTGATTTTGTGCATCAACTAGTTCAGACATTCACTAGCTCAACATTGGATCAGCGATTTCTTTTGGAATAAGGTGAGAATGTCATGATCAATTCTACTTGTTGATTAAAATTAAAATAGTGCATTATTCACCTCAGTTAACATGAAAGAATAAAAGAGCACAGACAAGTGGGAAAATAACGTTAGCCAATCAGTCTTGACCGATTGTTGATTTTGATCAACTAGCTTGTCAAATGTGTTTAAAGCATTACTGCATGTTAGGGCTGGGTGATATGACATATCATAGTGATGATATAAAGTGTGAATTGCTGGAACTTTTTCTAAATCGTTTACATAGATGGGCCTATTTGTGGGGTAAGCTAATTTATCCGTGCAGCTTTTAGTGGGCAGGAATAATTGGAACGTTGGAGTGGAAAAACAAACACTGATGAATGATACACCACAAAAATCTCCAGCTTTTACTTTTATTGTACATAAATAGTGTCAAATGAATCTAAATTAATTCTAATTTAAAAATGTAGATACACTTTCTAATTTGAATAAACTTATAGAAACAAATAAACTAAAATGATTAAAAAGCATTGGACTACCTGAAAAAAAAAAAAAAAAAAACTCAAAAGAGTTTGAAATTCAGTTTATGCTGAGGAATCAAAACTGATATTGAGAATTGTGAAACCATGATATTGTTACTGTGACATAAAATTGAGATTTTGGTCATACCGCCCATCCATTTACTTTGCTAGATAGCAGAAAAGGTTCCCACAGTTTTACATACAGAATGAATTTTTTGATTGTGTTCACCACAAGTAATAGACTACATTGGAACCAGAAATAAGTATATAAATGGCTGCTATTTTGCATAAGTTTATTTGTAATTTCCAGACAGAAAGAAAGAAAGAAAGAAAGAAAGAAAGAAAGAAAGAAAGAAAGAAAGAAAGAAAGAAAGAAAAAAAGAAAGAGAGGGCAGAGATGTGGTTAGGAATGAAAAGTCAGTAGGCCTGTGTAGTTTCTTCATTCACTGTGACCTATCCCTGCACTGGACGGCCAATTTCACATGTATTTTGTGTATTTTCAAAATACAAAATACTGTATTTGTATTTAAATAAATTTTTTCACTCAGTATTTTGTATTTGTATTTAAATACATTTTTCCACACAGTATTTTGTATTTGTATTTTAAATACATTTCCATGTATTTATGCCCATCTCTGGATATAGCAAGATCTAAATCCAGGGCCCGGTTTTTCAAAAGGTTTAATCCGGATAAAATTGATCCGTGATCACGTAATCCAGCTTACTTTTGAGCCAGTTTTTCAAAGCAACATCGGATTGGATCAATCTGATCCGGATAGGAACTTTTCAGGATCACCAAATCTGGATAACCAGTGCTCAAACAGGATAGGAAATCACAATGTAGAACTATAGATATGTAAAGAGCAACAAGTAGAATAGCCAGTGTGGGGTCAATATAAGTTTATTTTTATTTGAAATGAAAACACACACATTTAAAAAAAAGCAAGATGTGCAATTGAGCGTTTAAATGGAGTTCTTAAGAGGCGCTTTGCATGCCTTAACTACCTGAGAGCGGAACCACAGAAAGCATGCAACATAACCCTTGCCTGTATTGTCCTGCACAACATCGCTACTAAGCGCAATGTCCCTCTCTGTGCTGACAATGATGCACCTGAGCCCCTTGGAGACCCTAACCAACCTCCTGCATTCTGCCAGAACGAGCAAACAGGACGTGCAACAAGGGACGCAATAGTTAGACACTATTTCTGATTTGGATTTGTTTTGGATTTCAAAAATCAGTGATTGCCATTCTTTGCATTTTTTTGGTTATTCTGTAATCATTGCATGCATCACTAATAAATATTCTAAAAACAAAAATATTTTCGATTGTGATGAATATATCAATTAGTGACAGAATAAAATGTATTGTTTTTGGTCAATTTTGACAGCTGTTTGGGGGATTATTTTATGAGACCAAACTCTTTCTACTTTGCTGTAGGCCTATACTGAAAGGCTGAATACGTTAAAGCCTACCTAATCACTGTAGCCTGACGGATGAACAAATAAAATTAAAACCTTATGAATAAATAGGATATCTTGTAAGATACTGCATGATCCAAATATAGTATTATTTGATACATTTTTTAAGTTTTCATTACATTTTGGGCATGAAATCCACACTGAATCCACCCTTCTGATGGGATCAGTTTAATCCAGATTTTTTGGATCAAAGTGATCCAAATCCTACAAAAAAGTTCTGAAAAACCCAAACTAAAGGTTTGATCCGGATCAAAACCAAGATTGGATTACGTGATCTAATCCGATTATGTAATCCGTTTTTTCTTTTGAAAAACCCATTTTCAAGATTTGATCCAATCCGTTATCCAAAATCCTAGTGGATTACTTTTGAAAAACCGGGCCCAGAGGATCACTTAAATCATTATGGCCCGGTTTCACAGACAGGGCTTAGACTAAGCCAGGATTAGACCATAGATCAATTAGGACATTTAAGTAATTTTTATAAACATGCTTAGAAAAAAACATTACCGATGTGCATCTTAAAACTAAAAAGGCACTGATATATTTTTAAGATCAGTCAGTGCAAGTTTATTTCAGTGGAAACAGCTCAGACTTACATTTTAGTCTAGGACTAGTCTTAAGCCCTGTCTGTGAAACCAGGGGTATAAGTGTATATACTTGGTCGTACTTCGAGGTGATTTGTTGGCAAAATGAAAGTGACGAAGACACCAATGTATATTCAGGTTGTTTCAAAATATTTTGTAGAAACTTTTAAAGTTATATAACTGTCCGCAGTTACCATCAGGCAGATGATAAAGTTCAGCTGTGTAAATTGAATCTATTTAAGACAAACAAGTTGTCTGTTTGTCTGTCTATCTATCTATTTGGTTTAATTAGAATTAGATTAAATTAAATTAAATTAAATTAAACTAAATT
The DNA here is from genome assembly GCF_965113295.1 of Leuciscus leuciscus. Classification (NCBI taxonomy): domain Eukaryota; kingdom Metazoa; phylum Chordata; class Actinopteri; order Cypriniformes; family Leuciscidae; genus Leuciscus; species Leuciscus leuciscus. The sequence goes on from NC_138734.1 coordinate 6,220,404, forward strand.
AGAACTTAATTGTAAGGAAAAAAAATTAATTGATCTCCCTTTGTAGAACACAAGGCTCATCATAATGGATGTTTTTTAATAAATTATGACAAAAACTTCACAGTGAGTGACAGAATATATTATGACAAATATCGAATTGATGAGTGGCCAACACAATATATAACCTAGGGAATGATTTTACCCCAAAATTCAACATGCATGACACAAAATTGCAACTGCCTGGATTCCAGTTGTTTCTGTGAATTGCAGCAATACATTTTGCTTCTATTTTCTGTTGCTTTCAGGAGTCTGTAAAAAGATAGCCCCGGTTTCTGGTTGAACCTATTTGTACAGGCAGTCACACAACAGCTCTTTCCTATTTTAGATGTGTTTTCGTTGCATTCAAGTTGAACACTTACAATCTTAAATAATCTTAAATAATAACAATCTTAAATGAATAAAAATGCCACTCAATCTTTCTTGGGAGTAACCACAGTAACTTCTGCCTACTGTGACATAGGGCTGAGTGGTATAGGCTTATCAAGTTTTTACAATATATCGATATATTTTTATAAATGATATAGGATGAAGCAATACTGTTTATGTCGATATACAATAGTTTGATTGTGGCGAGGGGGGCGTGGTTTTGCGAAATCTGTAGCGGGAGAGAGAGGAGGGAGCCGAGCGGTGAGTAAGTAGGTCAAGTGCAGATGATGAACACCTGTGTCTGATTACAGTAATTGGCATGGAGAGACCGGATATAAGCCGGCGGGAAGAGAGAGAGAGAGAGAGAGTTGGACTGGGACCTCGTCTGCTGCTGCTTACACTGAGAATTCGTCGAAATATAATCTGGATTGTTGTTTTGTATGTGCTGTGCTTGGTGGCACGGTGAACGCGCTGTGTGCGCACCCTTTTTGTTTTGAGCTTTTTCCTTTAAATACACGAGATTCCCAGTCTTGCCGACCCCTGTCTTCTTCGTTCCCTTCATTTACAACGTTGAACCTCATCACACTGGTGCCGAAACCCGGGAGGGAAGAAGATCGCCGCCGCCATGCAGACCCCGCCAGGCACGCCATTTGCGGACATCCTACAATCGCTCGCCGGTCTTCACCAGGAACAGCACCAACACCTGCTGGCAATAAAGGAGGAGCAGGACAAGCGGTTCGAGGCGCTCCTCCGAGCCCAGCATGAAGACCGCGAGCTGTTCCGGAGCTGGATAGACTGGAAGGTTTGGGCCGTCCGAGGAAGACCGCGCAGTGGGTCCAGTGCCACCGCCCGACGTCGCTGAACCAGGCCATCCAGTGGCGTGCCCAGGGGTCGGCGAACCCCTACCATCTGCTTCTCTCTCTCTCTCTCTCTCTCTCTCTCTCTCTTTCTTCCCCCTCTCTCTCCTGTCCCCTCTCTAAACCTATCCCCCCTCCCAGGTCTCGTGTAGGGCTTATGCCCAGGCCGGCGCCAAGGTGGAGAACGGGGACCCCAGCAGAGCCAGTGACCACGCCCAGGGCACCTCCCAGGGGAGGGGGCTCGACTAGCGGTCTTTTCACTTCACCGGCTGTGCCACCGCTCTCTCCACGCCAATCTCTTGACCCGCTTCCTGCCACCAGGGCGGCGGGGAAGTCTGGGCCGGCTTGTTGGCGCTGCGGGGATCCGGGTCACTTTATTGATCGGTGTCCAGTGATGGAGGTGGGGACGCTGATCCGGGTCCCCGACGCGCCACAAGCTGCCCCCAATCAGGCTGGCCTGTACCAGATACCAGTAAGTATCAAGGGGGGTACATATCAGGCTTTGGTGGATTCAGGTTGTAAGCAAACCTCCATCCATCAAAGCCTGATTCAACCTAGGGCATTGGATAATAGCCGCATGGTTAAGGTATGGTGTGTGCACGGGGAGGTGATGAATTATCCGATAGTGCCCGTGGAAATTCAATTTAGGGGATAAAGGAATAAAGTAGAGGTGGCAATTAATCCGCACCTCTGGCATCCGCTAATTTTGGGGACCAATTGGCCAGCATTTAATAAATTATTGGGGTATTTGTGTGCGGATGCCTCTTGGGCAGAAAGAGACAAGAGGAAGAAGGCGGTTGCTCAAGTGGGCGAAGCTGAGTCGGGATCTCTGGGAGCTGGTTCAGGGAACAGAGCGCTCTGGAAAGAACCATTCTCACGGAGCGCGATGATTTTCTCCTGGAGCAGTCTCAGGATGAAACGCTGAAACATGCCTTTGATCAGATCTGCTCTATCGACGGCCAGCTGCTCCACCCTGACCAACCGCTCTCCTATCCTTATTTTTCAATTCTAAAGATAAGTTGAATCGGGTGACCCAAGACGCCCAATCAAAACAGGATACAACTCAGCTGTTGGTACCTCACTGTAATCCAATGGCCGGGCATTTAGGACAAATGGCAACACTAAACCGTCTCATGGCCTGGTTTTTCTGGCCGGGGATTCACGAGACTGTGCGCAAGTGGTGCGCGTCTTGTCGTGAAGGTCAGTTGGTGAATCCACCGGCCAACCCAAAAGCACCTTTGTGCCCACTTCCATTAATGCAGGTCCCCTTCGAACGAATTGGCATGGACCTCATCGGGCCATTAGAACGGTCTGCACGGGACCACCGCTTTGCGTTAGTCCTGGTGGATTATGCAACGCGGTACCCCGAAGCAGTGCCACTCCACAGTATTTCCGCTAAAAGCGTTGCGGGCGCACTGTTTCAACTAAACTCCGGGATGGGAATCCCAAAAGAGATTCTCACCGATCAAGGCACGGCGTTAATGTCACGAACCATCCGCGAACTTTACGAGTTGTTGGGCAACCCCCTGAGGTCGGCTGTATCGCCGGCGATACCAGCTCGCTTTTTTTTTTATCAGTGTAAAAGAAACTCATAAATACTCTGTTGACTTTGATTTTCCATAGGAGTTTCATACATCAATCGATTCTTTTAAATGTGTATTATTTTTGTGTATACTCACAATAAAAACAAAGTGTTGTGCTTTTTGCCAAATAAAGAAAAATAAACACAAAGTGAGTTCTGCCTTCTCTCTGCCAGTGAAGTCCATTCTGAAACGCATCCGAAAATGAACAATAACTCACCGAATACTCAGTCAAACAGGCATACAGACACACAGGCATGAAGCTTGAATTCTCTTCTTTTAAATGAAGTAATTTATATAAAAAACAAATATTCTCATCTTGTGAAATCTGTATTAAAAGAGAGCGATTCCAGTCGAGCTCATCTCAGCTCATTACGTTTTAATCGGCCCCGCCCACGGAGAGCGCGCGCTATTCAAACGCAAATGACTGAGACGATCCCATACAAACTGTGAACGCCCCCATATCAGCTCGAGAAAACGTACCTCAGAAGTGCTGGTATTTCGAGGAGCAACGGATGGAATACTGTAGTAAGTTTTTTTTTATTCTCAAGTAAATCGCGTTTCTGTGTGAATGAATGAACGAAAGAGATGCGCTGTTTACCACAACTCGCAAAAAGACGGTTTAAATTTGAATTGTGTTTCTGTGTGTGAATGAATGATCTGCTTTTAGCAAACTATTTTGCTATACTGAGTAAAAATGAGTGAAATATGTTGAAATAAAATGTATTTGTATAAGCAACGTATTAAACTGCAAATTAACATTTATATTCCTTATAATAAAAACGAAAGACCTATGTTACAGACAAATGAAAGACAACATTTCGTTGATTAGTTTTGGATAGATTACACATTTTTTGGATAGACTGCCACCTCAAATAAGCTTTTGTTTGCCAATTTTTGCTAATATGTTAAATATAGTATGTTTTGTCAATGTAGGCTATATTCGAAGTAGGCCTAATGAATCCTTAACTTTGAAATATGTATGATAAAATGTATACTTTAGTTTTTACAAAGAAAGATTACACTTCAATTGTTGTTGTAATTGTAACCTTTTTAATAAAAAAAAATATATTTACAAGGTAGATGTAAACAAATTTTAAAAGGTAAATATAAGCCTTTTCTTTAAATAATTTTTATTGTGTTTTATTATTTACAAATTTGGGGAGAGGATACATATTCCAAAACTGAAAATACAGTATGAGAATTAACTGCACAATTACTAGACATGTTTTCCTTGGATATTATACAATTTGCAAGCAAAATTTGTGAAAAAAAAAAAAAAAAAAATTAATTGACATGCTTCCAACTGTGAACCAATTTGGTAGAATATATATATATATATATTGCTCTTGCATTCTTTCTTGTGGCTATAGGTGACACACCTGAATGAATGGCTCATTAAGTATGCGGGCCCCATTGTCTCCTCAGGTGTGAACCACTACATATGCATGATGCTGTTGAATGGTTGACGCCCCTTGCGCATATTGCCTTTACAAACAAAAAGTGTTTTACAAGATTTAAATCAATGTATTGTGTTATGTGAATGATAAGGGCAGGATGATTTTCACATCATTTTGAAGAAAAAACTCTAGGCAACGACATCAATTAGTCAAAAGTCTTATTGTCACATATTTAGTATGTGTTTTGTGGCCTTATTTCAGAAACTGTAGTTTTTAGTTTTTTCAATAACCATGCATAAACATTATTCTCTCAAAAATACAAACATGTACATGCATGTTGCTCACATATTATGGTAGCCCTGTTTGTGCTAAATAGAGTGTAATTATACCTTTGCCATTAATATGTTTAGAAGCAACTGAAAAAAGCACAAATGTCAGGGCATGTCAGAACATCTCAAGGACCCCAAAAACCCCTCAGACCCCAGAGGGTTAAATCGATTCGCACCAGCGTCTATCACCCACAAACAGACGGCCTGGTGGAACGATTTAATCGCACGTGGAAAACCATGATTCGGAAGTTCGTTCGGGAAGACGCCAGAAATTGGGATAAATGGTTAGAACCCCTCTTGTTCGCTGTACGTGAGTTTCCCCAAGCCTCCACGGGGTTTTCCCCCTTTGAGCTTCTCTATGGACGTCAGCCCCGTGGGGTGTTGGACGTCCTTAGGGAGACTTTGTAGGACGGACCTTCGGCTAGCAAAAACGAAATTCAGTATGTCCTGGACCTGCGAACAAAACTCCACACTTTGGGGCGGCTATCAATGGAGAATTTGTTACAGGCCCAGGACAAACAGAGTCGGCTGTACAACAGGGGGGGCTAGACTTCATCAATTTGCACCGGGAGATAAAGCGCTTGTATTGCTCCCTACTTCTAGTTCGAAATTACTCACAAAGTGGCAAGGGGCCTTTGAGGTGGCTTTCCGGCCTGAGTCGGGCGGTGGGGGTATGTGGCGAGGGGGGTGTGGTTTTGCGAAATCTGTAGCGGGAGAGAGAGGAGGGAGCCGAGGTCAAGTGCAGATGATGAACACCTGTGTCTGATTGCAGTAATTGGCATGGAGAGAACGGATATAAGCCGGCGGGAACGAGAGAGAGAGAGAGAGAGTTGGACTGGGACCTCGTCTGCTGCTGCTTACACTGAGAATTTGTCGAAAGATAATCTGGATTGTTGTTTTGTATGTGCTGTGCTTGGTTGCATGGTGAACGCGCTGTGTGCGGCTGTGCGCACCCTTTTTGTTTTGAGCTTTTTCCTTTAAATAAACGAGAGTCCTAGTCTCGCCGACCCCTGTCTTCTTCGTTCCCTTCATTTACAACGTTGAACCTCATCACATTGATATTACAAGTGAATCTGAAAAATAGTGGAGTGAGCTGCTGCGGGGAAAGTGCATAATTTTCCTGATGAGAGTCTCCGCTGAACTTAACAGACTTCGGTGAACGAGTGCTGAATAATTCTGACCAAAATAAATAAATATATATTTTAATTTATTTTATTTGCACAGCACCAGAGAGTAATCTTGACATGATGTCAACTTATGCTTCTCATGGAGGTCAAACATTTTTATAATGGTCATGTATTTTCCAATATCCAGAAAAAATTTGGCTTCCCAGCACTGAATTAATTCAATAACATCAGGTTAAAAATTGGACTGTAGTAGCAAACCCTGAACAGATCGATCAATATTTGACCTCCATGCGAAGCATAAGTTGATGTCGACTAAACAAAATAAAGCTGTTCAATCGTGGTGGCAGTTTGTAGACCAACCTGGAAGACTATAATTGAATTATAATTCATGAAGACTTCACTCTGGAATTTCCTGTGGTGTTTTATTATCATTGATGTTTTCAATTTATTAGTAAAAGATCTTTGGTTAACATTAGGTTACAACAGGCACACCTTAAAGAAAAAAATATATTTTATTTAACACTGATGGTGCAACACATTTTTGTGGGAAAAGAAATCAGTAGTTTGTTTGTTTTGTTTAATAATCATATAAATGTTTTTTTTTATTTGTTTTTTTTTATCAAATAGGCCTAAATGTATTTATTTTTTATACTTTTTTTATAAAAAGGTTTATTTTTGACAAATTTTGTACCCTTCAGACATGCACATTGTCATTAAATGTGTTTTAATTGTCATAAATATATACAGTTTAATAGAGATTTGAGATTTTTATATGTTCCACATGTTACATTGTGTGTATAAAAATGTCAAATTTTGAGCTTCACAACAGTTTTAGTCACATTCTCCTTATTGTGCAAACATGCACACAACCTTTAAATGATGCTTGCCCCAGGAGCTGAAAGAGCGCACGTGTTTGAAAGCACAGATGCCTGAGGTGCAAGTGTGTCTTGCTCTGAGACTTAATGAATGTTAACAAACCTTAACAAATACCTAATGGACGGTGATTTAACACTCCACAAAGCAACCTTGATGCGAGAACTGTAACCTGACCTTTCCTCCTCCGCTGTGGTTCATTTGTAGTCCTGTGGAAGAATGGCTTACACAAAACATTTTTGAGGAAACAATGATATCATTCAAACATTCAAACATAAGATTAAAGAAATGTATACTTTTATTCGTCAAGGACGCATTAAATTGATTAAAAGTGACAGTGAAGACATTTACCATGTGACAAAAGATTCCTATTTAGTAAATGCTTTAATGCATTTAATAAATAAATGTAATGAATGCAAATAAATGCTGTTCATTGAACTTTATATTAATCAAATTATTCTGTTAAGCAGCACAACTCTTTTCAACAACAACAATAAGAAGAAGAAGAAGAAGTAATGTTACCTGTTTAGCAAATCAGCATATTACAATGATTTCTGAAGGATCATGTGACACTGGAGACTGGAGATTCAGCTGAAAATACAGCTTTGCATCACAGGAATATATTACATTTTAAAATATATTCAAATAGAAAAAAGTTCTTTTAATTAGTAATAATATTTCACAATGTTTCTGTTTTTGTATTTTTGATTAAATAAATGCAGCCTTGGTGAGCAGAAAAGACAGGTATATTTATACATACACTGTGTTCCAAAGTATTATGCAAGTGAAATATCAGCAGGATTTAGTACAATAAACATTGAGATTTTAGTTTTTCAAAGAAAGTGTGTGTTTGTTTTATTTCTCCTAACTTTTTTAGTTAACTGGTATCCATCTCAGACAGGTTTGTTAAATAGCTTGCCAGGTTTCCTTAGGTAATGGAAACTCCACTTAAAGAGGTTGTTGTTCCACATTATTAAGCAAGTCACAGTTCTCATGCAATATGGGGAGGAAGAAAGATCTTTCTGAAGATGGAAAACTTGAAATGGTGCAATGTTATGCAAAAGGCATGAAAACAACTAATATTGTCAGCATCGGTTGCAGGCAATAAAGAATAAAGTCTGGAAGATGTGCAGAAATACTTTTAATAAAACGAAACTCAAAATAGCAAGATACTTAGGTAACTTGAACAGGCCAAACATAAACAGAACAATGCGACGATATCTAATAAAGACAGGGGAAAACACAAGACTAAATATACTGGGCAAATAAATAATCTAATGAGATAACTAACAAAACACAGCTGAACTGAAACTCAAACAAATTAGTAACCATGGAGACAAACAGGCAGGGAAATTAGGAAGATACATTTTACAGAATTTATATAGAATTAATCAAACAGGAGTAAGAGTAGAATGTTTATGGATATCTGCCCATGTAGGGGTAAAAGGAAATGAGGTGGCCAAGTCAGCATTGGGAAGAGAGGAGGTTGATATAGAAATTCCATTAAGTAAAACAGAAGTAAAATGTATTATTAAAACAGTAGTTGGAAATATGTGGCAAGAAGAATGGAATAAACAGTCAAAAGGGAGACACTTATTCAGCATTCAACCTGAAGTGGGGATTGATAGAAGGGTGTATGGAAACAGAAGAGAAGATACTGTGATGACCAGGCTCTGTTAGGACACACTAACCTTCATTATTCACTGCATATTATAGGAAAGTGTGAGACAGACTGCTGCATTTATTGTGGAAAATCAGAAACAGTTGAATATGTTATTTTACACTGTGAGGCATAAAGAGAAATAAATCAGCTTGTTGAAAAATTAAATGTCATTATAGTTCAGAATTATTTCAGAATGCACAGAAACAGTTAAGCGTGTACGATATTCTTCTAAAATATTTAAGACATAGGCTACAGATTTGATTAGAAGGATAAAGTTTTTTTTCATCGAGGCTTCACACTCCATCCCAGTAGGTGGAGGAAATGCACCTCAAGCGGGTTTGCCAACCGCCAAAAAACACAAAAGAAGAATAAGAAGAATTCAGGAAGACAGAGCCAATTAACACACTAGAAAACTAACCTAGAAACTCAGGGGCTGTTTACACGACACCATTTTCAACTAAAAATGTTAAAAAAAATTATACGTTTCGGGCGTTCATTTACACGACAACGACATTTTGGGTGCCGGAAAGCGCAAACTTTTGAAAACGGGTTTCAAAGTGCAAGTTTTTGAAAACGATCTCCGTGTAAACAACAAAAATGCAAATCTCTGAAGACAATGACGTCATGCACATGCGTATTACGTGTTCAGTCTATAGTGTTTCATCGCCATCTAATGGCCTGGCAGCAGAATACAGCGGTTTTAGTCGTTTTCGCGGATCCGTGTGAATGGGGATCGTTTTGACAATGGTGTCGTCTGTACGCGGAAAACACAAAGGAAAAACTTCCTAGTTTTAAGCATATCGTTGTCGTGTAAACGTACCCTCAGACATAAACAGAAAAGAAAAACAGATCAACAATAAACTCTAAACATGAACAAACAAACTCAACACGTGACAAATATTGTGAAAACTGAATGGAGATTATCGAACTAAGATTTGTACGTAATTTACAGCACTAGAGACCGTGGTCAGATAATAATAACAATTGTATTAAAAGCCACTGTTGTGCAGAAAACAGGTATCTGAAGCTGCCGGTGTCTCTGGAGTCTCAAGAACCTCTCCATGCAGGCTGGCAGTTGCGAGATGCATTTCAGCTGCTCTTAACCAAAGATCACAAAGAGAAGCGTTTAGAAATACATTTCCAAACAGTTTTATTGCTGTGGTGCTTTTTGCAGCATGGGGACAGTGCATTGTCCTGAATGAAAATCCTTTTTTTCCAGAAGGCACTATCCTTCTTTTTATATCATAGCAAAAAATGATCATTTGAAAACGCCACATATCCTGCAGAAATCATTCTGACATCCCGAGAGACCCTAAAGGGACCTTCCATCTCACTTTCCAATATTCCAACCTAAATCATCACCCGCGAGCTCCTTGCTGACGTCGCAGTCTTGTTGGAATGTGGTGGCCTCTCACCAACCATCCAGAAATCCATCCATCTCTAGACCATCCATTGTAGTGCGGCATTCGTTAGTCAATAAAACTATTTAAAAATGAGTGTTCATGTTTTTCTACATCCACTGTTAACGTTTTTGGTTAGAGGCGGCTGAGTTTCTTCTAGAGGAAGAGAGAATGTGAGGCGCAGTGAAGCCACGAAGTACAGGAGAAAAGAGACTTCATAAACTCCATCAAAAAGCTACAGAAAAAAAAAAGCTCAAACTCATTTCTCGGTCTGTTTGTCCATGTATTATTCTCTTTTCTCAATTATCATAAGTCTTTCAGCTGTAAAATAGCTCTCCATATTGTGTTCTTTCACACCTTGCCTTCATTCTTGCTTCACTGATGACTGGGGTGCAACAGAAAGGGCACATGCACTGTCTGAATGACCACAAAGGACACAGATTAAGACTTCCTGTGTCTTGAATGTTCTGCCTAATTTGACTTACTCACCCTGACAAACGAATTCTGTATTACTTTATTTTTCTTTGGTAGATCACAAATGGAATTTTCAAAAATATTATATATTTTATAGCTTGAAATATTTTATATACAGTATATAACACTCACAAGTCACATAAACTGCTTTTATGATGCTTTTATGCTTTTATTTTTCCCATTTTACTTTCTGTAGCACTTATGTTCTATGTATGGACTCTTATGTTGATTTTCTTTTGGTTCCCATGTTTCCTTCAGGTGTTTAGTTCCTGTTCCCTTTGTTCCCGTTACTAGTTGGGAACTTACGGATATGTCCGAAATCTCCCCCTATACCATTAAATGGGACACTATTTGAGGGAACAGCCATTTGTAGTGGTGTCCGAAACCATAGTGGACGTTATTGAGTGCACTCATTCAATCCCACAATGCACCGCAATAACGAGTGTACGCTCAACTGCTAGAGAATACCCATAATGCAGTGTTAGAGTCGCGCGCCAAATTAATTCCCGCATCTGACCAGAAGATGGCGCCCGCAACTTAATTCCATTCATCCATTTTCCAAACAGTTGGTCCAGTGTGGGTGTAACCGGTGGCTCACGACACCAGTTATAAAATCACTTTTCTGCGTTGTGAAGACAGACACGGGACAACAGGCGGCGGTTTCACTGGGTTTTAAGATCTGATGTAAAACAAATAAAAGCAGCCTCTGAGTACAATCACCCTTATTTTGCTCTCTTCCATGCATTAACAATGCCAAGAGGCAAATACAGAGAAAACATACCTGATGTAAAACAAATAAAAGCAGCCTCTGAGTACAATCACCCTTATTTTGCTCTACAAAACAAATGTGACGTAGATTTAATTACCATGTGCTTTTCATCTCCACATATAGGCCAAAGACACAAATATAACTTAAATTGGGCAAAATGACAAAAATAACCACACAGGTAAGTAAAATAACATAATACACATAATTTGCAATGAAGATATAGACATAAAAGCAATGATTAAAATAAAGATTAATGAGGATTAGCAGGAGCCAAAAATAACCCACCTCTTCCATGCATTAACAATGCCAAGAGGAAGAGGCGGCGGCAAAACAGGAAATTATGTAGGCTCATGATGACATCACAGCAATTAAAGGGGAAAGATGCTCATTCAGGCAGGTACACCAGATATATGAAAAACCATTTTGTGAGAATTATAACAATCAATACACATGTTTTAACAGAACACTTTCTGTACCTGTTACATGGGTACAGCGTAATATCGTACAGGTATAATTTACTTTTCAATTGATTATTAAATTGTTTAATAAAGGTTTATACATAGTTTCCATGACAGAGTTCAAGATCAATCTTTTCATCATACTACAGGTGATTTCAGACACAGCCTTGATTTCTGTGGCTACTTGTTGGTTAATTGATTGTGTTCACCTGAGTCTTGTTTGGTCCCTCATTTAGCCATGCCTTCATCTTGGTTATTTTTGTCCTGCATCATCTTTACGTGAAGCTGTTATGCTGATTCTTGCCTTCTGGATTGCTTTCTTTGTTTTTTGTAAATAAACAAAATTTGCTGAAAATGAAATGCTCTGCTCATCTTCCCTGGCTTACACCGTGACACTTTAAATAAATGGAAAAGAACAGGAATGTTGATACGTCCACGGAACAAGGAGAGTTGATCAGGTTTGGAATGATCTATGGGTGAGTACGTTTTCATTTTTGAGTGAAATCTACTTAGGTTCCATTTAAATTCCGTTGTAATGTTAATGCTCTTTCTCTGTAAAACACTCCAAGAGGCTGTCAGGACGCATCAAGCGCTTTGAGATGACAGTTTGCATCATGCTAACGGCAAAGACAGTCTGTATTCATCATTGCAAGCCTTCATCTAAATTGCTCATAATGCAGATATGATGATTTCATTCTAACTACCAGAGTGTGTCTGCGTGCACAAGCTTCTACTTAAAGGAAAAGTTCAGCCCAAAATGAAAAATTTGTCATCACTGTTGTTCCAAACTCTTATGACTTGACTTCTTCAATAGAACACAAAGGGACAGATTTACTAACAGCTTGCACCAGCGCAAACCCTATGTGGATGAAGGTGTCAGGATTTACTAAAGACACACAGTGAAAAATTAGAGATGAAACGGCGTCGACAATTATTTTTGTGCCTGACCTTATTGCATATGCATATGGTTCTCTTTCGGAGGCAAAATTTATGGTCAGAGAGTATTAAATAAATCAAGCAACACAATTTACTAAGGTTTACGGTAGTTCATTTACTGGTATTAGCACCCATATGTATACGTAGTTGCCACATTCATTTGCTCAGACACGTCGACATGTCCGCCATCTTGGAATGGTCAACATTTAGTTTTCCAAGATGCCACAAAATTGCACTGCCTCTCGCAGAGATTTAAATGTCCGTAGAAATGGAATAACACTTTACAGATGACAGTAAGTCGGTTTGTGTTTTTGTATGTATCCCAGACAGCAACATAGTGTACGGCATTGGTCCTGGCTTTTGTTCACACAGGGTGCGTTCCGGGACTGATCCCGGAAATGTTACTAGGTCCCGATCCTGGCATCAATCCCGGGATGTTTTTGTGTTCACACAGAAGGCACTCTAGCAATTTTACAGCCATTTCCCGGGATCACCGCGCTGTGTGAAAGGGGCTTATGTTGCTGTCTGTGTATTATGTAACAGTATACTTTTTAACCATATGCAGAATTATCTAACATTAATGATTAACTGAATCCTATGAAAATCATTTGCTGAAGTCTATTGCAGATATAGATATCCATATATGCATATAAATATGATTGCAAACGCTTAGCCAACTCTGAAGTGTTCACAAACAGTTGTTTTGACCGTTCCAATATGTTCATATTCCAAAAATGAATCTTTAATCCTTTTTGTCCTGCTTACATTCACTCTATAATGATGGCCTGATGGCAATGACTAAAACTCAGTTCGTAATGTATGGTCAACAGTACAAAGAAAAACCTGGGCCTTCTCAAAAACATAATTTTGTAAAATGTCAGAAGGACCAGTGTGATCAACACCAATAATCTTCCCTGCTCCCTTAACAAGGCTACTTACCAAGTATTTATGAGTGTCGACAATTTCAATGTCCAAACCTTTAGTTGTTGTCATTAAATGACTAGATGGGGACCTCCTATAGTCAATCCCCATGTCCTTTGTTTTATTAGCATTAAGCTGAAGAGAAAATCAATCGCACCACGACACAAAATCCTCCACGACAGGACCATGCCTCAGATGCTCTTTTAACTCTTTACCACCAAAAAAGAACTGGTTCGGAACTGGTGCTGGTTCAAAGTTGGTTCAACTTGCGAACCTTCTCAGAACCTGTTTGTTTTTCCATTGACTAGAGAGCCCAGCGAACGACGTCGTTACGTCACTGTGTACGTTGCCATACGTCTTAGCTTTCCCAGAAACGCTTGCGCCAACTTCAAGCATAACAATTACAATGGCGGACTACATCGTCTTTCTGCAAATGTTTCTCCTGGCTTTGCGATCCTATATTGGGGTCAGAAGAAGACGTTTAGAATTCATCTTTCTTCAATCATTCTTTCTACTTGCTAGCGCTGTGTTTTTAGCAATGGCGGTCACAACCTTTCCCGTCGAGTTGTTGGTCACAATAACCCCGCCCCCAGCTCCCGACATAAGCATGACGTGGTAAAAGAACGGTTCTAGTCCAGCAAAAAGTTGGTGCCGCTTTGGAACCAATTTTCCTGGCCGAGAACCAGTTCTTTGGCCGTCGAAACACAAAGAACTGGTTCGCGAGTAGGCACCGGCTCTGAACCGGCACCAGCACTGCCTTGGTGGTATTTGTGGAGTCATCCGCGTACTTTATAATATGACTGTTCTCATACCTACTCCGGCAATCATTGGTATACATGATAAACAACAGGGGTTACAGCCATACATATAGGTGTGTTTGCACCATTTTTTTAACCATGTCTTAACCCATTTTGCGCTTGACATGCTGCTATAGTTGCGCAGCTCACAGCAGAATGTTAGCCAAAGTTCAGAGAACTTTCCCTAATTGCTGATTCTTTTAAATCCAACTTATATTTTCGAAAATGCATGTGTGCATTTCAGAGTTTTAGCTCGATGTAAGTTCATTCAGTAGAGATCACAGCATGGAACCAATTTTAGAGCTGTTTGAAGATGTTTTCTATATCACAGATATGTCATATCTAAGAATAAGCCCTACACAGATGAAAGCACAAAAAGATAGTTTGGGCACCTCCATTTTACAACAAAGCTTAAATCAAATGGATGGCATGACTCTGGTGCCTTTGAAGTCTTCAATGTATTGATTACAAATGAAATGTCATTACAGGTGTTTGCAAGTAATGAGATCATCACAAGCTCCCTGTGCCTGATTTGGACCCACGTCCCTGCTGACATTTATCCCTGTTTAGTATGCCATGATGAACACACTTCATCCTCACAATCACAACATTCATTAGAAATGACCTTTGCGAGCGACAATTAGCCAGGAAGGCTCTATTGTCAAAAAACAAAAAGCCGAATTATAAACGATTTAGAGGAATCAATATTTGAGTCCATTACTGGTACCCGACCGCTCGGTGTTAGCAGAACGAAACAATCAACTGAATTAAAATCTAATGTGCCAAGATCATTACACAAAAAACAGCTCAACAAACATGGATAACACCAATGTTGTCTTCATTAATTCATAATTGGGGCATTTTGTTTGTTACAGTCAGTTGTACAGACGAGAGTGGCATATTATCTCACCGAATGCATCATGGTAATGTGCTTCTCCTCCACCAGATCACCATCCATTTGCTTCCAGGTTTTATGGTCTTTCTGTTTACTTTCAGTTGGTTTTGGGGTTTATGTTCCACTCATGTTTAACAGTCCAGGACAAAAGGCCATTCATTTGGCATGTCCGCAGACCAGTGCATATCAGACTGTTCATTGTTACAGATGTTTTTCTATACAGGATGTTGTTTCATTCTTCTGTCTGTACAATTAAAACATGGGCAACACTTTACAGTAAGGTTTCATTTGTTAACATGAGTTTACTACAGTAGTTAACATTATCTAACTTAGTTATTGTTAATTGAAAATCAGAATCTGTTTTATTATTTAACGGACTTGAACTAACAATGAACTTTTTTTTTTAACTAACCTTAACAAAGATAAATAAATACTGTTACAAATGTATTGCTCATTGTTAATTAACATTAGTTAATGCATTGACTTATGTTAACTAATGTAGGACCTTATTGTAAAGTGTTACCAAAACATGTAACTTAATAAATAACTTTGCATTGCGATAGTTTTTTTTCTTCCCTATTGTGATGTATATCTGAGGTAAATGGCTTCTTGAACAAGAAAAAAAAGTATGGAGAGATTTGATTTTGTCCATTGGGAATTGATTGGATCATTGTTTTGATTTGAACTTTGACCTAACATGGTGAAAGCTAAATTGATTGTTACTCATTGGTCACTGGTTAAAACTAGAAGTTTAGACTATATAGAAGTTGCCCATTCAACTCTAAACCCTGAGACAGTCGTGGCACAGAGGCTCTGGTTTACTATTTTACACATTATTACTGAATGTTGTCAGAGTATTTTCTCCTTAAAACTGCATTGAACCTAAGACAGTCTTAAAAACGTGGTTTGAAACGCTGGTGTTTCTGACGTCACAAACTATCTTGTAACCAATCACGTCAAAGTGATCGTCAACGAGTGGATCTCTGAGCTGGTGTGAGTGAGTGGAGGCGGGGCTAATTTGCATATTCATAGAACCGCGTATACTAAATGAGTCAAGAGTGTAGAGTTACATTCAAGCTATTTTAAAGCATGAAGAATTTTTTTTTTCAAGGAAAAAACTTTTAAATATGCTATTTTGGTGATCAAAGATGAGTTTTAAGGAATACAATTATTGGCAACAAGGGGACTTAAAATAATTTAATACTAGTCAGTGTTACCCTAGACAACCCTGAGAGTGTGCTTGGCTCAGAAAATATACTTATTAGATGAAACGCAGAGACACGTCCAGATTACAGGCCAGACGCCGCTGATGAGGTCTAAGACCTCTGGACTGCCAATAACATGATTAGTGACCCTCCTTCTGGTCACATTGGCTGTGTTTTTAATGTGTGTCATTTTCTAGCTCTCTTCAACTCTCCTTTAGGTTTCTGCCAATGGCTGTCTGCTTAGTTTACAATGGAGTGACATAGATTGACTTTGCCAGAACAATAAAAGGCTAAATGAAAGTGAAATATGTTTGTTTTTGTACCGTGCAGGTCAATAATTTGAAAATCATTTAGAAGGGTAAATGGAGCTCATTTTATTTTTAGATCCCTTTTTAGTTAGTGAAGTCAGTAATTTGAACAAACAACTGAATGAACAACTAATTCAACTCGAATTCGGCATATTCACCGTGGAATAAGCCCTTCGTCAAAACATTCATGGCATCATGTTAGGACTGCTATCCAGTCCTTTAGTCAGAAAAGATCTTGAATATGTGTGCTGTTGTGCCAAAAGTAGTTTTCTACTAAGGCAAGAGGATGGCGTTGGCACATATCTGTCTTCTGGTCGTTAAAAACTCATTAGTGATGTCCTGACAGGAATTTAATGAGGATGGGCTGGTCTGCTGTAGAGGGTTCAAATTAGAAAGGCTGGTGTCTGAGAGGCACCAGATTTACAGCCAAACTAAAACGAGAATCTCCTGCGGTGCGTCTGAAATCGAATGCTGTCTGAATCGGTACGACATTTAAATGTGAACTTACTTTCGCGACTTAAAGTATGTTCTATATAGTAATGTGGTAGTATGAATGAAATTCGGAAGTACTACATCCGCCTTGTTACTGTCACAACCTACCAGCGTCAGTTGCTTCGCTTCACTGCCATTCATAAATCCTGTCCCGTGGCCTCATGGGATGGTAAAGTGTCCATCTTATGCACACTTCAGAATCTCACCGGAAGTAGTAGGTTATCCGAGTACTTTTTTTGCCTACCGTTTATTTTTTTCGTTTTGCTTTGCGATACTATGTATTCAGACGTACTACTCTTTGGACAATAACCTCTTAAAGTTGGGATAACCTCCAACTTGTCTTAAAATCCCAAAGTTTTTTTTTATAAGTTGATTGGGTTGTTTAAATTATTATGCATTACAACAGATCACCAGCTACATATAATATATATTACTAATACTAGGGCTGTGCATGACTACTGTGTGACACCAATGATCAATATTGTAAATGATGATTGGTTGTTGTTATTATTATATATTATATACTGACTTTTTGCTAAATTCAAAATTCAGTAACAGCTCTTCAAAATTTACTCAAATGGGGACCTCTTCGGTCTGGAGGGGGGCACAGGGATGACCATGTCCATCTGGCGCCGGGCCTGTAGTAACGTTAATTGCTTGAGTCGATGAATTTGATGTCTCGTATACCCTGCAGGTAAATGGCAAATTTTTTAATTAGGACGATCTGCTGTAGATGAAGTTGAGGCTTCTCTGTGAAGGTGACTTCTTATAGATCAGTTTAAATTTTTTTTTACATCATTCAATCTCTCATTAGTCAATGTGACTTTTAGTTCGCGTAATCGCTTTTATTTTTTACTGCATACAATATACACCTCTTTATCTGCATTCCCTTTTTGTATAATAACCACAAGCAGTCCCCTCTTAAATATCTCTCCCTCTTTCTCTCCACACACATAAGGGCTAAATCACATTAAATCCTAATGGTTGGATTATATGGGCACCCAAGAGCAGCATGTCCCATTATTTCCTCCATTCTCAAAGATATATTCAGCAATAATCAGCCATAACTGGGAATTAGGGGACCTGCCTTCCGGCTGTCACACGCAATGTCCATTAAGGGAGGCTGATTACTGGGTTTATTAGTTCACTTTAAGAGATAGTCCAAAAATTTCTTGAGATTAGATAGCGGAAATAAGATACTTAAATTGTGATTTTCTGCTGGAAACCTGAAAAGAGAGGAAAAAGATTGTGTAATTGATAATAGAGGTCCCACTTAAGCCTGAATTGCCTTAAATACATTTCTTTGAGATGCATCAACAATCCAGAATCTTGGCGTTCTTACAGAAGAAAATATACTTGAGTTGAAATTATTGTGAAATGACTGAGGCTTGGTCTTTGTTACATCAATTACAAGGATCAGTGGGTTCCCTTTTGAATGGGATCTCACACTGTGTCTAAATTAGACGCTATGGGGAATGCCTCCAGCGTGACTGATGTCTGAAGCACGTGTGTGACAAGCAGGGCGGGGCCGAGAGCCGGGGGAACGGAGCAAGGCCGGTGGCGGGAGTGCTAATGAGTGTCATCTGCACGCCACACTGGTCTTGAGTCTCACGGAGGAGCTCCGGAAGGAGAAAAGGAGGAGTTACGACATCAAGCACGGCTGAGCAGAGTCTGAGCAGACATGGACGCTCGAGGCGGTGGGCTGGAGTGACTTGCCGGGGGGACAGACGAACTTGCTGCAATCCGCCTGGGATGTGGAGGGGCGGCTACCGTACGAGAGGGAGTGGAAGAGTCACAGCTGTTTGCCTGAGGCCGGAGACATGATGGGGAGGAGCAGGGAATGGAGGACTCTCTGCCGGGTGCCCGAAGCTGGAGGAGCCGTCGCCGTCCACCAGAGGGGTATCCAGCACCACCGCTAGGCACTCCTCAAGCTGAGGAGTTCACCCAGCTGGTGGAGGACCGGATAGCAGTGCATTTTGGGAAACGGTTGATACCATAGAGGTGTGAAAATTACTATATAGTGGGAAGTCTACAGCACAAAACACAAGTAACAGCAAGAGGTTTGAAAAGAACATTTAGGTACAGAGAAATCTCCTGGCTTTGCCCAGCTATTCATTTGAGAAATATAAGCTGTGTCTCAATTCAGAGGCTGTATCCTTCGAAGGACGTGGACTTCAAAATGAGTGAAGGTCGAACCGAGCGTCATTAAATGGGACAACGGAGGATTGCTTTTGTCACCTATCAACTGTGACAGCTGCCGTTGACGAGTAATGTTTGTACTGGACTTTTTTGAAAAGTTATATTTAAGTGTCTGAAAACAAAACATGGTTCACAACCTTCCTAAATATGTTCACCGTGGTACAATTTATAATAAAGAGTAAAAAACTATCTATAAAATCGCATCTTATTAAGATTTATAAAACAGTAAGTTTCAGTCCTTGATTATGATTGGTCAATAGCTGTGTTTTATTCAAGATAAAACACGACTATGACCGCTTCACCCAACGGGTTATATGTATCAATACACAACACCCCTATAGCAACCACTTTTAGCACCGTAAACATATGTTTGTTCTCATTGATATTGTTCATTGAATCTTATAGAGTATTGTGAGAGATCAAGTAAGTGAGTGTACCTGCATTTACAGTAGATATAGCATTTTCCTTCAAATCAGTCTATATTTGTAATAAAAATTCTGTTTAAATGTCCGAAGCGATATCTTGTCCTTATTACAGTTAAGGGGTTTTCCTGTGCCCTCTAGTCATTTGTCAGTTGTGTCTTGCTTCTCCATGTTCACAAGTTTCAGTCCTTTTAATATAAAAGTCTTCTCTACTGACAGACTCACTCATAAAGACAGTCTTTGTCGCCATCTAATGGCGAAATAATGTAACTTCTGTGGTCAGGGACTATTTTTTCCAGCGGAAGGAAGGCTTTTAGTGATTTTACTTCATGAAAGTTGCATTGAAACACATTTTTTTGCCTTTAATATTTGTATTGTGTGGTAACCATTTTATAAAAGCAAAAAATGTTGTCTTATGTAAGCAATACGGTACTCGAGGCTAGTGCTGTATCGTGAATAAGTCACGGCTGAAAGGTGTTGTTAGGCACGACGCGAAGTGGAGTTATTCACGATACAGCACTAGACTCCAGTACCTTATTGCTTACATAAGACAACATTTGAACGGTTTCTTATTTTTACATTTGTGTCATTAGATATCTGACTAAGCTAAAACCCAATACTTACATTTCAAAAGGTAATCTGGCATCTTCTCTCAAAAAAAATTACAGTTGTCACAGGAGCGCTATGAATCTTGGGAAAGGCTAGGCTGTGAAGGATCCATCCGTTCTATCTTTTGCAGTCTGGGAAATGAAGGACGCATTTGTAGGCCGCATTCGACAGCTGTGAGTGTCGCTGTGATGTATTTGGCCTTCAAATGCAGCCTTCGAAAGACGCAGCCTCTGAATTGGGACACAGCTATCGATTTTCACTATCAGATCTTTACCATATTATGATGTTGGCTAGGGTGACCATATTCCAGGTCATGTCCGGCCGGGATTTCGAGATCGCCCAAAATATCCGCGATTCGGCTTTTGCTTTCTCGTCGCCATTCATTTTGTTTACATGTACACCTTTTGATTCAGTAGTACTGAATTAATTCCGATTGGTTAATCTGAATGTAGTGTTTACATGAACGCTAAACAAGTGATCGGTTGATGTGCGTGTAAGCATTGCTAAGAAAATTCCTGTGTTTTCGTCTCGATCGGGATCCGTGTGAATCAGAATGCATGACCTGCAAAGCTGGCACGTACGTGTCAGTGTCAAATAACGTAATAATGTAAACATAATGAATGGTGACTGTAGAAAGCAAAAGCCGAATCCCGGGAATTTTGGGCGATCTCGAAATCCTGGCCAGATATGTCCTGGTTAAACAGGACGTATGGTCACCCTAATGTTGGCTAAGTCTAGCATGCACAGGTAGCACCATGATTTCCAACCACAGATGACGGTGACTGTGATGGTGAGAACCAACATCTCTTCTACTCTGATCCTGTACAATGGAGCCACTCAAGCATGAGTGCTGAACCTTCATCTGTTCTCCTTATTCACATGTAACCTAAGAATGTGTGGCCAGACACAGATCAATATCCATTGGTATTTACTGACAAAAAAATGTGAGCCTGATTGGATTGGATCAACCTGGATCCTATCCTGTATCCTTGACTCTGTTGAAACCCTGATTCAAATCACATGCAATCCCTTGAATGAATGAAAGTTTTCAAATACCTCATAATTTACATACATACATACTTTAATTTAATAAGACAGCTGTTGCATTTGTGTGCTTTTGACTCTTAAGCAATTGGTTCATTGGAACAATATGGCATACATATTCATAAATGGTTAAATGTTTAGAAAGCTTTCCGGAACAAATGCCTTAAGTCTTAAAAAGTATGTGACCTGAAAACATTATACTCTGTGGTTTGCAGAATTTGTATCATTCAAATATAAAAATGTGAAAATAATAAATTATTAAAGGATGCCAAATGGATCTATAATAGCCTACCTGGAGACATGGAAATACATAATTTGAAATCTTTGCTTTACTTGTCATGGTAACTATGGAGTTTTTTTCTAAGAAATAGTTATTTTACTTGTAACTTTGTTTTTCTGACATAGAGAGGATCTTCAAGTTTAAAGGGAAAGTGTGTAAGTTCTTCACCAAACCAAATTGCTAATACAATTTCATTGAACAGATCATTTATAATATATGAAATATATGGAATATATTTTGAAAGTATACAACCCACCTATGTCTTATTGCAGATGTAGCCTACTGTTATTGCAGTGCTGAAATATTTGGGTTAGGGGACGTCCCATGATGTGCTGCATCTGCTCTTTGGCAAGCACAGAGCTTTGTACACAAGTGCTCAGTCGTTTTCCAACACCATGTTTGAATTGTTAATTTCAAACAGCTTGCCTATAATTGCATCAACATCAGTGAAGACAGCCGACATCTGTTGGAAAAGAAGCACAGAACAAACATGGCTTTTTATTGAATTTGTAAACTTGACAGTAAAGAAAAGAGAACGGAAAAGTAGATGTGAACGGGAATTTGCTGATAAGGTGGATTGTAGATGGAGACAACATGAGTTATCCATCATGGCTTATGGAGGTTGGGGTTTGGAAAAAAGCTTGGTGATTAATTGCCGATGTGTGCTGAATGCGGGCTGGATTCCATTAGTTATGCTACTACCTCAAGCACATTGAAATTTGTTTATAAAGACATTTGCATTTGACTACACTTAGCTCATTGGGACTGTCATTTGGCTTTACAGTCAGGTACTATTCAGTTCAATTCAATTCACATTTATTTGTATAGCGCTTTTAACAATACTTATATTTTCAAAGCAGCTTTACAGAAAATGCATGTGTCTACATTACAATTTAGAGTGATCTGTTGTCAAAGGTGACTATTTGAGTTTCACTTTGTAACTCTGTATGATCTTATAAAAACAGTTTGCTGCAACTGATATACAATTATTAATAATGCATGGCTCTGATTGTGTTTCTTTAAGACAGTTTCTTGTTATAGGTGTTCTGGCATGATACCGCGTTGTTTGACATAATTGACCTGAAGTATTATTTAAAGTGTGTGACATGATGAACCACGGTCCCAGAAAAACAAACTGTGTTCTCTGTCTGCATGCATTTTCTGTACTCAAAACACAAAGGTTTTAACTGAACTTCTAGTACACTGAAAAATGTGTTTAAACTTAAAAAAGTGAGTGTTCGTGCTGCCTTAGATATTTGACTTGACTAAATGTAAAATCTTAAGTAAATAATATCAATATCTAATTTTATTTTGAATATCACCACAGTCATAATGCTCCTTTGCTCTGGTTCTCATTCTTGCAATCTTTTGCAAAAGCAATGACAAATTAAAAAATTGTTTTTTAGAGAGGGGTTGTTCTCTCTTACAGTAATTTCCACTAATTGAACCTTTCATAAAGTTCTGCTTACGTTGTATTATGCCAGTGGTTATTTTACAGTATACTATATGTGCGCTTACGTGTACTTGAGTGTACTTGCAAGTACTGGGTAATATAAGGTAACTACATGGGTTACGGTTATACATATTATATACATGCAGAACATCACTGTTTATTGCTCCATGTAATTTTTTTGTTGTTGATTTTTTTTTTTTTTTTTTTTTTTTTTTTCAGAATGAATATTTGAGAGTGCTTAATTTTAAAATTATGATTTTCTAGACCTGGAAAAGTCATGGAAATTAATAAAATGTTAAAACATGGGCATTTTTGTAATGGATATACATTTTTCTTGTAATGCCAAGATCTAAAAGATTTCATCTGGAAGAAATTGTGACTAAAAATATTGTTTTAAATCCTTATGCTTATTCCTTATCCAGTTAATCACAAATGACTGTCATGGTTCGGATTTTGTTCTGGACAAATGGCAGCCTTGGAGTGTCTATGTCATATTTCATCTGTTGTGTTTGAGTTTCACTATGAGTTGGTTTTTGGTCTGTTTTCTGTTTCCTTTGTTCCTTTTACCCTCTTTTAGTTATTTTCAATGGTTACTCATGGTTTGATTAGAGTTTGCACCGGATGTTAATTTAGTTGATTGGTTTGATTTGGCAGTGTATTTAAGCTGTGTCTTTCCTTCTGTTCATTGTCAGTTCTCTTTGCGTGTTACTTTAATTGTTCTGTTTCTGAGTTCTTTTGTAAATAAAATGAAGACTGCTGCATTTAGATCCTTATCCTCTTCATTATTGCAACCATTTTGTGACGTTAACGTTATTTCAACTGTCACTTTAAAGTAAAAATGAAATCAAATTTGACTCTGTTTACTTTGTCAATTCCAATTCTGTGCACAAATCACTGGTGCACATTATTCCAAAGAAAATCAAAGTTTGTTTTCGGAATGCGTCGTTAAAATGTAACAACTCCTTCGCCTCTTTTTCACAATTGTTTTCTTTTTCTTTTTTCGGATAAGTCTCATGGCATTCACAAATCAAATGATTAGCTCAAAAATGTCCATAAGTTCCATGGTTCCACCAACAAACACAACAAATTAAAGCAAGTACTTCAGGGCTATATGTGCTAGCCACACAGCAGCTACTGCGATCCTGAGGTCCTCCTTGCTAGGCTCCATTCTGTCATGAGATACTCACTTCTCACGCTCAACTCCCAAAAGATGAATTCAAATCCCACTCAACTTTATTTCGGGTTGTACTCAGAAATACATCAAATCACGGAAGTAAATGGGTTGCATGTTTCAAGTTGACTTATAAAATGTCAAACCCAGTACGCCAACTCTCATTTAAACCCAGAACGTTCACTCTCATTTAAATGGGTCACCTTGGCCCATAATTCCCTCTGATTCTCATCTGTCCTCACCACAGCAGAGGGTTACACAGACTGAACGAAACACTATGCAGAGAGAAAAGAGAGAGAGTGAGTGATAGAAAGGAGAAGAAGAAGAGAAAAAAATGCATATTCGAGGCACATGATCATCCATCTAACATCAGTAAAGTGGCATCACATTAGCGTCTTCCTGAGTCCCGTCTTATCTTTGGAATACCACAGCAGATGCATGTAGATATCACCGCTTGTGGTTCAGTGCCAGGATGTGCTTTATCATCCCAGGAGAAAACGTTGCATTTATCGTCTCTGAATTGCCTCTCTTTTTATCAATAGGAGATACTACAGATAGTGGTGTCAGAATGCAGGTGGTTGATTTTGAGACGGCTGTGCACAGTGGTGCTTTTTCAGGTCAGAGAGAAGAAGGCTGCAGTGTGCAAGCTTATTCAAATTCATAAACAGCAGGATGGAGCAGCAAAGAGTTTGTTGTCAAGTTCGGCATCTTTGTATTGTGAAAACAGAACATTTAAATGTCAGAGATTAAAAATTGGGTAACACTTTACTTTACAATGTCTTTGTTACACGTTACATGCGAGTAATAACGTGATTTATGCTTAATTACATGCAATTAACACTAAACCAAACTCGGAAACACTTTTTTACAGTGTCCTTGTTACATATGTTACATGTACTTACCATAGTAATAACAATAAATTATGCATAATTACATGCAACTAACCCTAAACCAAATCCAAATCCTAACCCTATAGTAAGTACATGTAGTTGATTAATATTACTCAGTTCTTAAATATATAATTACACTGTAACACCTTAAAATAAAGTGTAACCCCAAACTCTTACCCTAACTCTGTCCCTAAAGTAAGTGCACGCAGTTAATTAATATTATTCAGTACTTAAACGTATAATTACACTATAACAAGGGCATCTTATAATAAAGGTGTCTGTGTTGTGCATTTAAATACGGTGTATAATTAACTACATGTACTTACTAGGGTAAGGGTTAGGATTGGGATTTGCTTTAGGGTTAGTTGCATGCAATTATGCATCATTTATAGTTATTACTACAGTATAACTACATGTAACATGCATGTGTAACAAGGACACTGTAAAATAAAGTGTTACCAAATAGTGTATAAAGGTCACACTTTATATTAAGTGTCTTTGGTAACACTTTATTTGACAGTGTCTTTGTTACATTACATGTACTTACCATAGATAAATTATGCATAATTACCTGCAATTAACCCTCAACCAAGTCCAAATCCTACCCTAACCCTATAGTATGTTCATATGTACTTAAATATATAATTACACTGTAACAATGACACCTTAAAATAAAGTGTAACCCTGTCTTTTAACTACATTTAAAATAATAATTGTGAATAAACATTGACTTATTGTGTAAATACATGTTTGTTTTTTTTACATTGTACTTATATTTAAAAATACCTGTATGTAATTACAGCTGTAATAAATTTCTGTAATTACATCTATAATTACACTGTTGACCCTTCCCTTACACCTTAACCCACCCATAAACCTATCCATACCACCAAACCTGTACTAACCTTACCTGTATCTCACTTTAAAGAGAACCAATTATGCAAAATTCACTTTAACATGGTTTGAACATACAAATGTGTGTTGGCAGTGTGTGTACACAACTAATGATAAAAATCCACCCACTCCTTTGTTCTCTTACGAGAGGTCTCTCGTACTGCGTAAGATATCTTACGCTAGGGGAAAATCCTTTTCCGCGAGATATTGAAGCCAAAAATTATCCTTAATTTTGTAATAATGCAAAACGCGTTGCAGCAGCAATGCAGACATAGGCGAGACAGCTCGCGCGCCTATTGGCTGCTCTGCGGCAACTGCAGCAGCCTATCGAGCGAGGCCTGGCGTGACGTCAGACCCAATCAGGGCACTTCGCGCCCGCTGCGTCACGTCCCGCCGAAATGGGCGTGGTCTAGGCCTATAAATATCGCTCGCAGGCAGCTATTATCTGATTTTTCATCCTTCAAGCGAAGCACACGCATCGCTGGAGCTGGATTAGAAGCCGCGCCGTCGAGAGAGAGCACCTTCAGCGGGACGAGTCACTGAAGTCGCTGGCCGCGCCGCCTTCCTTGCCTTCCTGCTGCGCTTTCCGGCATTATATCCTTTCTCTGCTACTGTGTTTATGTATGTGTGTGTGCTCGCCGCCGCGACACACACTCCCATTGCACTAAAAGAGCTGGGCGTCTTTTTCAAGACGCCCCTTTTCCTGATCACGCAGCTCTCGCACTCGCTGACGGCGACTGCCCTCACTGCGAGTTAGGTACTGCCTATGGTGACTCTGAGGACTCACCTGGCATCCTTCTCCGAGACTGCTCCTCCGCCCCCCCCCCCCCCCCCCCCCAACCCGCAAAGCTTGCCGGTTCGCCCGCTTGCCTTGCCTGCTTGGGGGACGATACCTGTTCTCCCTCTGTTCGAGCCGCGCACACCGCGCCGCTCACAGAGGATGTCAGGAGCGGGCGGTCACGGGGCTAGCTTTCTCTCTCCCTCTGTTCAAGCCGCGCAAACTGCGCCGCTCACAAGGGAGGCTGTCCCTCGCCGCTATGTGGTGCGCGTCGAGACCACGGTAAAAACAGAAGTAGCACATCTACTTCGAGCCGAGGTGACGAAACTATTGAGCAAAGGGGCCATAGAACCTCTCTCTCAAGATCAGAGCGAGGGAGGGCTATACAGCAGATACTTCCTGGTACCGAAAAAAGACGGGGGTCTCAGACCCATACTAGATCTAAGGCAACTGAACAAAGTGCTTGTGAAGCGACAGTTCAGGATGCTCACGACCAGGCAAATCCTTGTGCAGATTCGCCAAGGAGATTGGTTTGTGTCAATAGATCTGAAAGACGCGTGTTTTCAAATACAGATAGCGTCACGTCACAGGCGATATTTGAGATTCGCCTTCGAGGGCCAGGCATATCAGTACACAGTCCTGCCGTTCGGTTTGTCCCTAGCACCCCGTACATTTACGAAGTGCATGGATGCGGCGCTCGCACCCCTCAGAATGAGAGGCATGCGAGTGCTGAACTATTTGGACGATTGGCTGATTCTAGCGCAATCTCGCGCAGTGCTCATAGAACACACGACCATTTTACTCGATCACCTCGAGGATTTGGGTCTGAGTGTCAATTGGGCGAAGAGCTCCCTGTCACCCAGTCAGAAAATATCTTTCCTGGGCACAGAACTGGACTCACTATCCATGATAGCGCGACTATCACAACAGCGCGCGGTAGACATTCGACGCACAGCGAACTCTTTTCGCTGCGGCGCGTCTGTCCCGCTCAAGAGATTTCAGAAGATGCTAGGTCTCATGGCCTCAGCATCGTCAGTGCTCCAGCTGGGTCTGCTCCGCATGCGCCCGCTGCAGTTTTGGCTGAAAGCGCGAGTCCCACGCGAAGCGTGGGCACCCGGTTTGCTTCGCCTCAGGGTCAATCAGAAATGCGTTACAGCTCTGAAACCCTGGAAAGCGAACGACTGGTACCAATCAGGTGTAAGCCTGGGGACTTCCTCGAGGGTGAAAGTGGTGTCCACGGACGCGTCCACCTCGGGATGGGGAGCGCTGCTCGAGGGCAGACCGTTCTTCGGCCAGTGGTTAGAACGGGAGAAGCTCCTGCACATAAACTGCCTCGAAATGCTGGCAGTAGACAACGCACTGACGCGTTTTTGTCCCCAAATAAAAGGTCACCACGTCTTGGTCCGTTCGGACAACATGTCTGTGGTGTCCTACATAAATCGCCAGGGCGGCATCAGATCCGAGAAACTGTACAGGCTGGCAGAACGCCTCCTGGTATGGGCTCAGTGCAACCTGCGCTCGCTCAGAGCAGCGCACGTGCCAGGGATCATGAATATAGGACCAGACAGACTGTCCAGGAACAATGTTCCGGCAGGCGAATGGTCTCTACACCCACAGACAGTCCAACTGCTGTGGAAGAAATTCGGCAGAGCGGAAGTGGACCTGTTTGCGTCTCAAGAAAACGCTCACTGTCAAGAATTTTTCTCCAAGTGTGGCCCCGCCGCCCGCTCTATGCTTTTCCCCCCGTCTCTCTCCTGCCTCAGGTGATAGAACGGATCAGGGAAGAAGGATGCTCAGTACTGCTGGTAGCACCGTTCTGGAAAAACCAACCTTGGTTCCCAGCCGTGATGCAGTTAGCAAGTACTGCCCCGTGGCCAGTACCAGTGAGGAGAGATCTCCTCTCACAGGCCCGCGGCTCGATCTGGCATCCTCACCCGGAACTATGGTCCCTTCATGTCTGGGCCATCAACGGGTACATGTTGGACTCCCTAAAGGAGTATTAAACACGATCACGCAGGCTAGAGCTCCGTCTACAAGACGACTCTATTCTTCGAAATGGTCAGTGTTTTCGGGCTGGTGCACAGCCCGTGGTGTGTCACCCACAAACTGTGATGTGACGGAGGTGCTTTCCTTCCTACAAGAGCTGTTGGATGGGGGCAGGGCCCCCTCCACGCTCAAAGTTTATGTGGCGGCTATAGCAGCGTTCTCAGAAACAACGCTTGGTCAGTCAATAGGAAGGAACGATTTAGTCATCCGCTTCCTTAGAGGAGCTAAGAGACTGAATCCTCCCAGACCTCCCTCAGTCCCCGTATGGGACCTTTCTACGGTTCTGGAAGCCATGAAAGGTGCGCCATTTGAGCCTTTACAGTCAATCGATTTGAAACACCTGTCTTTCAAAACGGTGTTTTTGCTGGCTCTCGCTTCAGTGAAGCGCATAGGGGATCTGCACGCGCTCTCTGTGAGCGCGGCGTGCATGGAGTTTGGGCCCAATGACTCAAAAGTTATACTCAAACCTAAGCACGGTTATGTTCCAAAATCCCTCAACACACCGTTTAGGGCGCAGATTATCTCTCTGTCAGCCCTACCGGTCCCTGATGAGGAAAGAGACGCGAGCTTCCTTTGCCCTGTCAGGGCATTACGAGCTTATGTGTCTCGCTCGTCTGTTTTCAGACAGACGGAACAGCTCTTTGTTTCGTTTAGCGGACGTTCTAAGGGACTAGCCGCGTCGAAACAGAGCCTATCCAGATGGATAGTTGATGCTATAGCGCTGGCATACGCCTCCAAGGGCATGCAGTGCCCTTTGGGTGTCAGAGCGCATTCCACGAGAGGCATGGCCTCTTCGTGGGCCTGGTCAAGTGGGATTGCCTTGCAAGATATTTGTATGGCGGCAGGCTGGGCCTCCCCGTCTACATTTATAAGGTTTTATAACCTAGAGGTTCCCGCCCTGCAGGCCAGGCTGCTGTCGGTCTAAACTACCAGTATTATCTGACCTGATGCGTTCAGCTCAGAATGCTGCGTTTACTGAGCACAGCTCAATTTTCGACAGTTTAAAGCTGGGCAAACTGTGTAAGACCCACATTTTTTCCCATCAGTTCAGGCCGTACCCCGCCCTGTCTGTATGATGAAATTTGCGTCCCTTCGACGCTACTTTATGTGGAAAAGTGAGGCTGCACCCCTCCTTCTTCCCGGACTCTCTGTGAGTTCACTGAGTGATTGTGCACTATATGTACCCCGGGCTTTCGCCCTTGGGTCTTTGGTGTCAGATCTCAGCATGCACGGCGTTTTACACTGGGTCCCCTAGCGTAAGATATCTTACGCAGTACGAGAGACCTCTCGTAAGAGAACGTACTCGGTTACTAACGTAACCTCGGTTCTCTCTAGAAGAGGGAACGAGTACTGCGTATCTTGCCGTGCATGCACACGCTCTGGTTGCTTCGATGATGAAAAACCAGATAATAGCTGCCTGCGAGCGATATTTATAGGCCTAGACCACGCCCATTTCGGCGGGACGTGACGCAGCGGGCGCGAAGTGCCCTGATTGGGTCTGACGTCACGCCAGGCCTCGCTCGATAGGCTGCTGCAGTTGCCGCAGAGCAGCCAATAGGCGCGCGAGCTGTCTCGCCTATGTCTGCATTGCTGCTGCAACGCGTTTTGCATTATTACAAAATTAAGGATAATTTTTGGCTTCAATATCTCGCGGAAAAGGATTTTCCCCTAGCGTAAGATATCTTACGCAGTACTCGTTCCCTCTTCTAGAGAGAACCGAGGTTACGTTAGTAACCGAGTACGTTTTAATCCCCATAAATCACAAGCTGTGTCTCAGAACAAGCCATTTGCAGATTCTGGGCAAAATGACATCACTTTGTACAGGCCCCGCCCACGACTGTTGACGGACTCTGCCGTATTAGCATATTAGCAGGTTTCTACCCTGAGCGAGTTGAACACTGTCCGCCATTTACGGTGATTTTCTGGAGAGAAAACGGACGCTTCATCTTTTGTGTGATGCACAATAAACTCATCAGTAAAGTTTTGGTCATTATTCCGACGGGGTCCACTACAACAGGCTTGTACTAATAGTGGATGAAAGCAAGATGACAACATAAGTTATAACCGTAATTAAACTATACCTGTTCTATCTCCATGCGGCATATATTCTCTGGCTATAGGCATAATTGTCCGACTCCGGTTCGGACAATATAAGGCTGAACAACGCTACTGACAGTTTCTGACATTGTCAGTGCTTGAGATTGTCCTGTTTTGTTGTTGCTGGAATGAGCTCTTAAAGCTCCGCCTTCTTCTTTAATGGGACTAATGAGACAACATTAGTACAGCAGCAGCAGCTCATTTGCATTTAAAGGGACACACACAAAAACGGCATATTTTTGCTCACCCCCCAAAAGTGGCGATTTTAACATGCTAAAAATGTTGAGCTAAAGCTTCACATACACACCATGGAGACATCCAAGACTTAGGCTATTTTACATCTTGTAAAAAGGGAATAATAGGTCCCCTTTAATAGCAGCAAAAGTGTTTTGCAACAAAACATGAACACAATGTACATTGTGTTCCTATCAATTAGTAGTCAAAGACACCTAATATAAAGTGACCAAATCGAATTATAACCAACTTTAATTACAGTATGCTGAGCTAACTATATCAGTCAAGCACTTTGAGACAAAAAAAAAAAAAAAGCTAAGCTTGTATTATAAAATTTACTAGGCATAAAAAGTCTGTCAGCTCTCTGCAACAATAAAGTGTGATAAATAAACACTGCATGGACGTTTATGGGATTATCTAAATGAAACTGAATGAAAACACCTGTGTGATGTATTAATGATTCTCTGCCTGGCCGTGTTTCCAGGGGAAAAATAGAAACTCAAGAAATAAAGCTGCTCTCATTCTCTCTGGATCCAGGAAAATCTGTGCAGAGCAAATGAGAATTTGAATATCAATGCATCAGTTTTATTTATCTGTTGGAGTTACTTCAAATCCTTTTAAGTTAGTATGAAGTTGGTCTGTACTTGTGGTTTTAATGTGGCGTATATAAATTAGTTTCTGAAATACCCGAAGTTGAAATACATTGCTTTTGCTACTTTTTTACTTTAAGGTTCAATGTTTACATGCGTTCATCTTTTCTTCAAATGGAGAAATTTTTCTGCCTCTGAAAATATAAATGTAAAAGCCCTTTTCATTTGGAACATCATAAACTTGTTAATTAAATGACGAGATTTAAATAAGACTGCACTAATAACAGGATTAGGGATTTGAGCATTTTCCAATAAGACTGCTAAATTAATTCTGCTATTTTATGGCATCCCTAGTGATGTGAATTATTTATCAGTTCGCATTCACAGGATTTTTGGGTTTATGAAATATGTAGTTCAAATAATTGACATGTATTGGGATACAATTTACTTGTTTCCATGGCAACACCTGACAGATTTGCCATGGCTCCTCATACCAAATTTCATAATTCTTTAACTAGTTTTCTGCCAGAATGAGCATGAAAATGTATTTTCTCGCAGTTCATCTTTGCATGTTATTTGATGTTTCTGAATATGTCTTACAACCTCAACCAAACTGTATGTTTGTGTGTTTCTGTAGAGTTACTGAATTAAAAAAAGAAAATAATACATCCAATTTACAAACGGCTTATCCTATGTGCAATAGTAAAGGTAATTCAACATGTAATTAAATGAAATGTTATAATACCAATGTATTGTTGGCATTAAACGTGTAATAAAATTATATTTTTATTAACATGGGTGGATAACATGGATGGGGACTAACCATAAAGTATCATTAAAGTTGTCCATATTGGATCATGCACTCTTTTCCAAGTCCTCGTAAGCCATACAATTACTTTGTGTGAGAAACATCCCAAAATGAAATAGTTTTTTCACTGAAAATCTTGACATCCATCCTAGCTGTCTTTGGCGTTCATCAGAAAAGTAACAATGTTCATTTCATGAACAAACTATCCTTTTCAGTCAAAACAGTTCACAAAACTGCTTTGAATGATTATTGACGAGCTGGACTGATCCATTTAAGTTGATCAATGATCACTGGTGGAGAAGAATATCAAGATGATCAGTAAAAATGACTTTAAGCCTGTTTTTAATATATTGCATAAGACTGGGAATGCAGTTTAAGTGACTCTTTTCTTTTAATGACTATTTTATGGTCTTTTTTGAAAACTGAAAACTTCAGTCCCCATTCATTGAGATGTGGAACCAATTAGGTTAATTACAGCAATTAGATTCAAGGCATTAAATCAATCAAGATACCATACAAATCAAATGCATATTAATGAGAACCCGAAAGAAACACAGAAATCCCAAAGCAGATTTTCTACAATCATAAATGTAATGAAATTCCATGTTTTCATTTATGAATCATTGGTCTCACAAAGAAGACGGCTGAAACTGGCCTATAATGGCTGCGTTCAGACTGTCAGTCCAAATCCAATCAAATTTAGTAAGTGTGAACGGCAAAAATCACACAAAATGCACATTTTAAGCTACTATTCAGATCTAATTTCTGGAAATTCGT
This sequence comes from Leuciscus leuciscus, assembly GCF_965113295.1. Taxonomy (NCBI): domain Eukaryota; kingdom Metazoa; phylum Chordata; class Actinopteri; order Cypriniformes; family Leuciscidae; genus Leuciscus; species Leuciscus leuciscus. The sequence continues at coordinate 6,253,585 of NC_138734.1, forward strand.
TTCAATCTGACTGTTCTGATCGGATTTCGCGTGGTTAATGTGATTTTCTCACATGGGAAACATGCTGGAAGTCACTGCAGAAACAAGGTTGTGTTGTTGCAAAGTGCCGAACGAGCAGAAAATGACAATATAGGTGGACTGACAGTGTGAATATAGCCTTTGTCTCAGGTGTAGTTGTTCTTACTATAGGCTTCAGGACTGAAAATGAGCGAAAAGAGCATTGCGCTTAAATGTGCAAATCCTGAATTTGTTCATGCATTTGTGGGCTATGTGTGTGTGGTTTTAGCCTTAAAGGCAGAAACGTACAGTGATTCTTTTCCACTTAATGCAGATTAGAGTGTTAATGTACAATAAAAAAAAGTAAGAAGTGCTGACGACCATGGTAATAAAAAAATAAAAAAATAAAAAAAACTTCCTTCAGCATGGTGAGAGAGATTTCCATTCTCAAATATTTACTTTTCATTTGAACCCAGGTCTCAATTTAGAGTTTTGTTGTTGTTGTTGCTTGGGATAGCGTGGTGTAAAACCAGAATAAAACCATGAGCATTCATTCATTGAGAATGTAAATAAGATGCATTTGGATTTTATATTGACTCTAAAACTCAATGTTTTGGGTGCTATCACGTTCATGTGAGGCCATATGCCTGGCAATAAGTTGTAGACTTTCACAAGTTTCCAAGTTGGAAGTCTGAGTTCAAGCGACGTTTAACACACTCTTCCAAGTCTGAACTTAGAAATTGGTGACTTTCCAAGTGTAGAATGGAATGTGTCTTATGAATCATTGGTTGACATTAATGCCAACAGAAGTGCTAAGTGCAGAATTACTGATACTTTTTGTTAGCTATCTTTATCAAATGATATGCAGTAATTTGTTCAACACCATTAACATGCAAAATGTTAGGCTAAAAATGCAGTTCTGTTAATTATGTTAATTTTCACTCCACATGCACTTCTTGCCACGATTCAATCCACAGAGAACTTTTGTACAAAATATTTCCATCAAAATATATGTCGATGAGGTTTACACTCCGAGGCCATGAGCTTAGACTTGGAATTATACAAATCAGGTAACTGTACAAACATGCCCGTATAATCTGACATATAATTTCCTGACCTCACACAGGGAAAATGTTTCTTCAGTTATCTTTATCATACATTATAACACTTTACAATAAAGCTAAATTTGTTAATTACTTTTAATAAAAAGTACCTTTCCTCATCTAAGCTGGGCTTGCTTGTTTGTTTTTTTGTTTTTGTTTTATAACAAAAAAAAAGTTCTGTTTTTGGCAAATGTAAAGGCCCTTTCACACCAAAAGTGAAATTAATAAGCCTCAGGCTGAAGCAAATGCAAATTCACTATCCCGTGTAAAATGATCACTACAGAGGCGGGTTTTGGCGGTGATCCTCAGCTCTCCATCAAAGTGTCTCTTCACAAAATTAATCCACTTCTTCTTGATGTGATTGTTTTTCGGAAATTTAAATAAGGACACCGATCTGTTTTGTACGTGATCGCATCCAGGTAGTACGCATTTCCGCGACGAAGGCTAGCTAGCAAACTGTAGGCTGTAGCAGAGCCATAGAGAGAGAGAGTTGCGACACTCCCATAGACCTCCGTTGTAAATAATGGCGGCGCTTTTAACCGTCTACTTCCGGGATATGAAGATCGGAATAGTTCCAAACATTGTCATTTGGGCGTTGGACACCATTCACTTACATTGCTGCGCGTCGAGTTGTTCCAGAGTTAAGTTGCCGAAATATCGACCTCTTTTGAATTGTCAACTGTCTATATTGTATCAGAGGCCCTTTGCGATGCTTATACTGGTCTTCATTTGTACATGCACAGCGTAATTATTTATATTTTATGTTGGTTGTTTCAACCAATTTTCAAGCACTGCCTGCTAGCTAACGTTAGTTAGCTAGCGCGACTTCGTCAGCTAAGAGTTCGGTAATGAATCGCTACCACCTTTATAGCAACTTTTATTTAATTACATTTTTTGGGATATACTAACTTTTCATTATGTTATTATTGTCTTGAGTGAAGCGGCTTGTGAGAACAATGCTGGACCTTTAGGATTGTTATGGCCATCACCAGTCCTGTCTGTTTCATGGATCACCTGCCCCTGGTTTTTGTTTTTCTTGTTCACACACACAAGCACACATTTTTGTTGTCTGTCATTGTTTAATAAAAAATATTTTATTTGAAAACCTTCATTTGTATCAGCCATGCTTAAATTCGTTTTTAATCTGTTATAGTTTTGATAATGTGTATGGCCTTAATCTTAAAATAATATTCTTAGTCTTAACATGATCATGTTTCACGTTGTGGTCCTGGGGGTGGCCACTTTCATCAGAAGAAGTGAGCTAGCTTCTAAGCGAATTCTGAACGGACCGCCACGGCAGACCTCTTTGCGTGATCACGAAGGTAGGCTAATGGCTGAATCAAAATTTATAAGCACAATCACGGGAATCAATAGCCTAATACAGCCCAGTTGTGCTCAAATAAATATCATGAGACGTCCATCATCAGATGAATGATATGGAAAAGTTAAGTTAGAGCCGCTAAAGCCAGTGCTACTACCCATGCGAACATGAACACTAAGCTTTTCCCTCCAAAAATATAGCCTAAAACTTATCTCCAAATGCAAAACTGACATTAACAAAATGCAATAATGCAATAACAGCTGAAAAAGTACTTGGGTGTGTGTTTTATTTTATATTTACCGTTCAATAATGCAATCGCTGCTGTCTGTCCCATAGAAGAACATGACAGCCAGCGTACGTTTTGGAACTATTGGGGCTTACATGAACCACGTGACAGCCATAGCGGCGACATCAAAGAGTGTCGCAACTCTCTCTCTCTATGGCTCTGGGCTGTAGTAACTAATAGTACTGACAGTAACTCGCGATTGAGCGGCAAACTGATGCGAATGTGCTCTAGTTATATTGTTAGGGGAGGGGCCAGCTTCAGTGGCTCCAGTGCGTCATCAAGTAGGGGCGTGTCCAGGAGCTCAGAGGGTCCAGTGCGTCATCGAGCCCCCATTTTAGCCCCGCCCAAAAAATCCGGAACACGGCAATGGTGAAAAACGGTTTAACGGTCTAACTCCACAATATGTTTTAGCAACACATTTCTAACATTTTATAATGTGTTTAGAATTTTTCTTTTTAATTGCCTTTACAGGGACTTTAACACTCTTACTTCAGCGATTTAAAAGAAAAAAAGAAACACAAATGTGATATTTATCTAAAGTCATTTTTGCTTATTAGTATGTTTGAAATGGATCATTGAAGAAATAGTGAGATCAAATACATAAAATATATTTGTGTAATTTAACATATTTTATTCTTGCAGGTTTGCATAATATTCTGAGTTTGTATTTTACTGTTTTCATTAATTTAGAGAAATACAGAATGTTTTTGTGCAAGTGAGATGAGTAAACACCTGCTCACATTTAGTCTAGAACTACTATCAGCATCATGTTCACACACAGCGCACACAACACCTCTGCACTTACGGTTTCTCTCAACATGAGGACAGGAGAGCTGTCAGTCAATAAATTGGAAAACAAAGTAACTTGCGTTTCTTATTTGAAAAACTGTTACTTTACAAGTTGAAAAATGTAATCTGATTATGCAACTCGCTTTACTTGTAATGTGTTACCCCAACACTGTGGGCCCTATCTTGCACCCAGCGCATTTGACTTGTACACCGACGCATGTTTCATTCCTATTTTGCACCCGACGCACAGCGGACTTTTCCCTCCACAGACGCACGTCGGTAAACTAGGGAATGAACTTGCGCTCCCGGGGGCGGTTCAGCGAAAAGAGGAGGCGTGTTCCGGCGCAAACGTTCCCTGGTGCTATTTTGCAGTTCCAGAAAACAATTCCGCCATCAGATACTATTTTAAGGGCGCATGCTTGGCCATAATGTAGCGTGTGCACAACGCACATACACTTTGCTTCTCTAATCTACACACAGATGCAGCAGTTGCCATTTTTGCAAATCATACATAATTACAAGGAAAAATATTCCACATGAGGGAAATCATTGTGGTGTCCATGTAGATGTGAAAAAATAGGTATAAATGTAGCTTACACATTTACCAAAATGATTATACGCCTGTTTAACCTAAGCTTTTTTGGGTGGGTTTCTCCCATACATTGTCACTTCTCTGTGTTTTACGGCCCTGACGAGAACGTCGGTCTCCTCGGCTGTGAACCGCTCCTGGTGTGATCGGCAAATCCGCCGTTATAATAGCAATCCGCCATGGAACAAGCGCGTCTGCTCTTAAAGGGAATTTGAGATGACGCTCTGATTGGTTTATTTCACGTTACACCCAAACCACACCTATGAGTAATGTAGCTACTTCAGACCAACCCAGTTTAGATTTGCGAGATCCGCCCACAAAGTTACTTGCATTTCGCGTTTGATACTTGTGTTTCAGATCGTTAAAATAGGGCCCTGTTTGTGTATATATATATAAATATATAAATATATATATATATATATATATATATATATATATATATATATATATATATATATATACTACACTGTAAAATATAAAGACTAGTTTGTAATTGCCTGTGAAGAGATCAGTGCATAGATGAAATAAGGTTTACAGTCATGGCATGACACAGTATGATGTTCATTTATCATGCTGTTGAAGCTATGTGTGTTATGAATTTTTTTTTCAGTTTTCAAAAAAAAAAAAAAAAATTCTAATTAAAATATATATTATTTATGTGATAAATGGCCACACTCACTCATTGTTACACTGAAACATTTTCTTGTATCGCTGTACCGTGTGTTATTTGCCATTTGTAGCGTGTGTGCCTGTTTCTGCAGAAGAGAGCCTGAGGCTTTAGCTCACTTATTCAATAAATCACTGAGTACCACACAACGAGATCCTCTATCAAACACACACAGCTGACACACACCACACTCCCGTACAGTAACCCTGCCCTTCATTTGCTTTGATTGAAATCAATGTAAGGCTAATTTAATCAAAGACTTTTCTTGAACAGCTTGTGTCTGTTGCAAATGTGAGCCACTGTGTTTGTGCATCACTGAGGTCAATGGATATGGCTGTATCTCAAAGAAGGTCAATAGAAAGACCCAGCTCCGGAATCACTCATCTGCCCGAGTGCAATGGCTTTAAATATTAATGCCTTGTGCTGTGGTAATGGAGATGATTACGGCCGTTTTTGCTTGTGTGTGTGTGTGTGTGTGTGTGTGTGTGTGTGTGTGTGTGTGTGGCAAGGAAGTCTATAATCTCTGGAGAAAGCATAACATTAGCATTCCCATTCATCTCAATTGTAGTTGCATGCTTGGGAGTACAGTAGGTGATTTGGGACCTCCCATTTTTCGAGACCTTCTCATTTATTTATTTATTTAGTTAGTTAGTTTAACTTGAAGTACTAAAATAACAAAAAAATATATATATACAAAAAAAAAAAAAAAACTATATAGACTTTTTTTTAAAAACAAATAGTAGCCTAATAAAAAAAAAAAAAAAAAAAAAAAAAAAAGAAACAAATTAACTACAACTTTAAAATTAAAATGAAAACAGAAAATATAAAAATACAAAAATCATATTAAAAGAACACTAGCATAAACAGATACATTTTGAATCTTCAATGTAATACAAGTCACTTTGGGCAAAAGCATCTGCCAAATGTTTTTATTTTATTTTATTTGAATATTCTATTATTCCCTTACTCTTCCAATTATTAATTCATATATAAGGAACCTGCTGAGCAGAGTCTCACGCTAACCGGATCACTGATCTCACAGACACAAACTCAGCAGTCTGATCATAGTCTGAGGGTTTAGGGTTTACTGTACCTTTAAGTTGGCTGCTATGCAAAAAGGGTAGTTTTTAGTCACATTCATACAACTTACAGTCAGGAGTGCCATGTTAAAGTGCACCTATTATGCTATCTTAAACGTTTCTAATTTTGTCTCGGAGGTCTCCTACATGCACCCAAGGTCAAAAAAAAACTTGACTTTAGCTTTCCCATAATATACACTGAACATCAGATCTTTTATCACCGTGTCTGAAACGGTTCGATAAAGGATTCGGTCTCCTCTGTAGGTCTTCCTTTCATATAGTCTACTCTGCTCTGATTGGTCAGATGGCTCAGTCTGTTGTGATTGGACTACTCTGCTCTGATTGGTCAGATGGCTCAGTCTGTTGTGATTGGACTACTCTGCTCTGATTGGTCAGATGGCTCAGTCTGCTGTGATTGGTCTACTCTGCTCTGATTGGTCAGATGGCTCAGTCTGTTGTGATTGGACTACTCTGCTCTGATTGGTCAGATGGCCCAGTCTGTTGTGATTGACCTACACTGCTCTGATTGGTCAGATGGCTCAGTCTGTTGTGATTGGTCTACTCTGCTCTGATTGGTCAGATGGCCCAGTCTGTTGTGATTGACCTACTCTGCTCTGATTGGTCAGATGGCTCAGTCTGTTGTGATTGGTCTACTCTGCTGTGATTGGTCAGATGGCTCAGTCTGTTGTGATTGGTCTACTCTGCTGTGATTGGTCAGATGGCTCAGTCTGTTGTGATTGGTCTACCACTTACAGTGCATGTCAGAAACAAAATGGCAATCACAATATCTGAATTTAAGCTTCGGATCTTCCACAGCACTTGATACACAGTGATACGAACAGTAACAATGGTGTCCGTTTTACCATATTAATTCCAGCGTGAATCCTCATCCTTTGGAAGTGCAGCAAAGTGGATTTGCAGTGCAGAAAACAGCGTCTTCTCGACATACAGTATCAACAACACAAAAACAACAACAACACACTCGTTTCAGCAGTTCAGAATCAATTCTTTCTTTTAGGAGACAATAAACTGATTTGTCGTGCACTTTGATCTTTCAAATTTGCAGACTTTTACATTGACAAACAGTTATATTACGCACTGCATGAAAGGTAATATTCGAAAAAGCATAATAGGGGCACTTTAAAATGCTGCATATATAAGCAGCTCAATCTGTTTTGGAACAGAGCCAGTAAAACCATGCCATCTTACATCTTAGAGAGGCACTGCTTCTTCCAGAAGCAAAGGTCTAGTGCATTGTGGGTGACAGTTGACGGTAATGTACTGCAGGGTGTGTGCAAGTGTATGTGTGTGTATTGTGTGTATACTGTGGATTCATTCGCGCTGACGCATCATTAGCTGGATTTACCCGTGGGCCGCTCTTACGAAAGGTCAATGAAAGGTCAGCTTGAACTACATCTAACCTTTTCATTCTTATTCTCTTTTTTTCTCTAATTTCCCAATTTCTCTCTCTGTTCTACCTTTACTACAGTACGTCTTTCTTACATCTTTCATCACCTGCATGCCTCATCTCCTCAGTTGCACTGCAAAAAAAGGCAGTTTAAAAAAAACATTTTCTTTTTTAATGCTCTGAAATTCCATCACAGTTCCCATGACTCTCTGTTTTAAATAGACTTTACTTTTAATGTGCATTTAAATAGCAGGTGCTTTGTGCATTTGCCGAAGGTTTATTCGTAGCATTCTGGTCTTATTTCGTGTTCCTGTTTTCCCCAGTGCACGACTGAGCTGAGATTAGTTTGTTGGGTGTGTTGTTCTGACTCTTTTTTTTATTTTATTATTCATTTCAGCAATAATTCAATTTAATGTTCGGAGCATAGATTCCTCAAGGTTCATCTGGAGTTTTTTTTTTTATTTTAGATTTTTTTTTTTCATTATAAGTGAACTATAATCAATTTTTCAAAGGCACAATAAAAAGTGTTCGCTCATGGTAAAAGAAATCTGCTGCCTTCAAGTCATCCTGGGACATCGTAATTATGATGTCATGTGCATTCAAGTCATTTTGGTTGAAATAAAACATTGGTAATTTCATATTTTTATCTCGTCCTCAACTGACACTACAAGAAGCTTTTCGGTGTGTGTAAAATGTGTAATTGACATGTCATTTATCATGAGCATGCTGCCACAGAGAATGAGTTCTGTCACACAACCTGTTGCCTCAAAAAGAAGCTCAGCAACAAACTGTGTAAGGACAAAAACTGTGGACAAGAACTGTACGAGCACAATAAACACGCCTTAGACCCTGCTCTATTGCAAAAAGAAACTTAAAGGGAAAATTAGACTTTCAAAAACATGAAAAAGTAGGGGAAAATGCAACATAATCTGGTACACGTCCGCATAACAGACTCAGCTGTGACAGAATATGAAGGATTACAAATGTAAGAATTTAAATGCGATGGATCATAATCTGACATCAAGAACTTTAAAAAGGAGCACTGTAATATTCATAATGGACTATGAATCACATAGAATGTTTAATGTTATACTTACATTGGACAGTAAAACATTTAATGAGCTTTAATGAGTTTCTACACAAATTGTTATAAATCGTTAAATGTGTCAGTTTACTGTCTGAAAGAAAGTTTTTATGAATGATATATCTTCTTCATCATGAGAGAGAGAGAGAGAGAGAGAGAGAGAGAGAGAGAGAGAGAGAGAGAGAGAGAGAGAGAGACACAGAGAGACACAGTTCTCCCACACATAACTGTATTGAACAGAATGACTATCAGAGATGCTGTCTGTGAAACTGAGCAGTAAAGATGGCAGCAAGTAGGATGTGCACTTGAGAGGGTTACTCACCAACCAGTCCAATAGTCCATAGCATTGAGATAAATGCTAACAGAGAGCTTTCATTAGGTATTATAGACATTCTTGGATCAGACTGTAAGGCATTTTTACACTAAAGCGGATGCAAAATGTGAAATAAACATTTTTACACATTTTCACAGATGATGACTGGACAAATAAACATGCTCATAATGCGGTCATGTGATGAACATGATGCAGAATATCACTTTTTGAAATGAAGTGTTACATTGTTGTACATTTTCACATAATATTAAAAACATTACAATTGTATAATCAACGTATAATTATGTTCTACAATGATGCAATTATCCATTATTGTTGATCTTACGTAAGTGCAGTGTATAGCATCTCACGTCCATATTAACAGGTTGCAGGATTAATTTTACTTGTAAAATGTAATGATATCTATTCATTTAGACACTCTAAACTCAGGTATATGTTGGATGAGACTTTTCTTCAGTCAAGTGTGTCTCCAAAGTTCTCAGAGACAAACTTTCAAACGATAGCTAAGCATTCCTCCACATGGAACAGGATTTTGAACTTTTTTTTTTTTTTTACCAAGACTGGAAAGGAAAAATAAGCCACACTTATTTGTATAGCACTTCATATAATACCGCTTGTTTAAAAGTAGCTTCACGTTAATAAACAGGAAAAAAACAGAATATTGTAAAATTCAGCTATCCATTATGAAACGGGTTAAATTCAGCGACAAGCACATACAGAAGACAATAGTGTCATTATCAGCTCAAGTCAGTTCAGTGTTGATTTAGTTTAATAACAGTGTTATTGTTGTGAAGTTAGTCATTTTTCCAGCTCAATACAGTTGAAATTTTGGTTAAATTAATAACATTACTTAATATTAATAAAGGGAATATTTACTAATCTTTACTACATTTCTTTACTTGCACTACGTACATTAATAAAAATCTCTCTACTACTACTACTACTACAAAAAAAAGATCCATATCATAATGCTTGAAATTTGGTGGACAAACATAGATTGCGCCAACATTAATTTCTGTACAAAACTAAAACATTTCAATCATTTATTCTTTCATTCTAATAATTTGAATGGATGAGATGAAATCAGTCAAAAAGTGTCCAACATACATTTGAAGTCCTTAAATACAGCTTAAAAAACACCACAGGATCTTTCCCATCACATAAAGTTGGCTGAGAGAATGAAAAGCAGTGCTGGAATCGAAAGATTTTCTTTCCGCCATGGAATAAAAAAAAAGAAAGAAAAGTAATTGCTACTTTTTAACTCACAATTCAGACTTTTTTTGTTGTTGCTAGTTATAAAGTCTTTTTCCCCTTACAATTCTGACTTTGCTCACATTTCACATTAGTTACTGACATCAACATCACTGGAGTGTCCAAAATATGGAAGCTTGTTTCTTCCATGGAATTTTAAAAAAGAGGTAATTGCGGCTTTTTTCTCACAATTCGTACTTTTTTTTTTTTTTTTTTTTTCACATTTTTTAATTTTAAAAAACATTTTATATAAATCTTTTGATTTAAAAAAAGTCAGAATTGTGAGGAAAAAAAGTTGCAATTACCTTTTTTTTATTTCGTGGTGGAAACAAGCTTCCATAGAAATCTGCACAAAGAAGAAGATCAAATATGATAAAATTGGGATATTTTGTGAGACGAGAATAGATATTAAATAAAAAGAAAATTAAATGTCAAACAGTTCTGTGTCATTTATTCTTATTGGAAATTCTGTGACTCCGAGAAGCTGGCAGATGTGGAAAAAACAAGGTTAAAATACTCACCTTTATGTTCAGTATAGTTTTATCATCTTTCAGTTTTTGTGTTGTTCTATCCCCCAAGACAGTCAGTAAGATAGAAACAAAAACAAATCGATTTTTCCTTTGCCTCAGATTGTGAGCAAACTGTTAAAAGCTTGGTATTTGCCACGTCATCACAGATCAGTTAGGAGACGCCACGCTCTGCCCCCTTTGCCATCTTTACAGTGAACTCACGGTGACCTATTCGCCTGGACGTTCATTTGTCTCTATAGGGACCTGACATTTGTCTGACATTTGATCAGCCTTTCCTCTGTCACTAGCGAACTAGTGCTCATCCAATCACAGCCGCTCTAATAGTGACTGATCCAGCATACATATCTGTGTGGTGAAGACCATCATCCAAAATGGAAACAAACTTTCCCACAATTTCTGACCTTCAGGTCATTACACTTGCTCATTTAGCCCGGCTTCCAGAAATGAAATATGGACTCGTTTTGTTGAGAAATGTCTTCAACATGTGTTAAAACATACTAGGGTCATTGAAGTCAATAGTGTAAGGGACAATTTCTCAGTTAAAGACTTGACTTTACTGCTTTAGACTAAAGTGTCCTCTCCTTGAGAGAAAGAACGTATTATCTTGAAGTTTTGAGAAGACTCTCCTGTTTATAGTTAGAGCCTGGCCAAATCCAACCTGGCAACCTCCAAACTGGCATTATTGTAGTAGACTGACTGAGTTGTTGTTCGGGACATGTTGGCGCCCAGAAACCCAAATCTGAGAAATGGAAGGTCACGGCGTGCCTAACTTCAGGGTCCGAGTGTCAGCTGCATAAAGCCCCGTTCACACTACAAGCGACTTTGTCACTGCATGTCGCCAGTGTCTGGCGGTGAGGTCGCTAGTGGGCGTTCCCACTACTGGTTGCCTAGTAATGTTTATGAGTGACATTCACAGTTGTAGACAACAAATCTGTTTTCTTGCCGCTACAAGCTAACATTTTGGAAGGAAAAGTCTAAATATAAACGGAATCAGTACATAAAATGCATAATATTAAAGATGAATGAGAAACAGCGAGTGCTCTTTGCTATCGCGGCTATTTAACTGCAGCAAACGGGCAAATACTGGTCTTTCTGAGTTCACGAAACCATTCAGGCTCGGAGTCAGCACGGCAAATACGACTGTATGTACACGGAGACATATCATACATTATTGGACAGTTTCTGACTGCTAAAATAAACTTCTCATTCTTCTTGCCTTGGTCGGACTCAGCTCTGAAGAGTGACGGATCACGCGCGCCCTAGTGACTTCACTCCTATTGGTTGTCGCTCCCGAAAGTCGCTCTTCATTTGCATAAAGTTGAACAGATCTCAACTTTGTCGTGTCGCTGGACACGCCCCATCCAGTCGCCAACGGTCACTGTCACGCGTGTCGCCGGAAATCGCCCGCTCCCCATTGAAATGAATGGTATCGTGTCGCTTTGTCGCTTGTAGTGTGAACAGGGCTTAATCGATGGAAATATGCTTCCGTCTCTCTGTATATGTGTAGAAAATTACTATGTTTTTTTAGCCAATTAGAATCATTCAACCTGAAGCAAGGATGTAGCTTACACCTTGGTGAAGGGTATAATTGCTGTGATCTTTGTAACTGTAAGCGGGACGAGCTACGAACTCCTGTGTGAGTCTTGAAGCTGACTTCTGCTGATGAAACTGCAAACTATCTTCAGTAAAACCTTTCTTTAATTCATTATAATTCTGACTCCGGGTCTTCATTCATCAAATCTGGTTCTGGGTCTTTGACTGTAAATTCCCTTACAGCAGTAATCAAACTTTAAAGCCAGGCAACATAATAACATGTTAATAGTTTGATTTTTTAATAGTAATAATCGGAAAGAACAATATAGTGCAGTAATCAAACTTTACAGCCAAACATCATATTAACATGTACGAGCACATGTGTGCGTATATAATGGCATATGATGATGATCACATTATGGCTTCTACAGGCCTGCTCACACCAAGAACGATAAATAAAGATAACTTTATTAGCTTTATAAATGTACTTGACTGTGTTTAATGGAGTGGTGTGTGTTGTTGCCGCTGTGATTGTGGTCTGAAGTCTGGAGGTATTTTCTTTCTTTCTTTCTTTATTTTATTTTTTCTATACAGGTGGAGCTGGGGAAGGTGAGGGGTTTCTGAAAGCGTGCTGCAGACTGCTAACAGCAAATGCTGAGTAAGTATTTGAAGATTGAGCAGCAAGCTCATTGGCTGCTGATACAGCAGGAACCAATCAGCTGTGCCCAATAGAGAATGATGTGATTGCAAGCAGATTGAGTTAAGGACCATCAGAGTTTCTTTCATTAGAAAGCGTGCCCATCTTTCATTAAGGCGCCATCTAGAGCTTCATGACGGAACTTTGTGTATTTTGGGGGTTTTGTCAGTTCAACTTAGAAATGTACTTCATCTGGTAACATCTAATATAAATGGTTTTGTTGAAATGAAAACAATTATTTAAAATTGCTGATTTATCTGAATTCAATTAACCTGAAAAAACAAGGTTTAACTGAAGCATAACTGTCAGTATATAACCTGATTTCTCCAGCAAAGTAAAATTACTTAAGTTTGATAGAATCTTTTTTCTTTTCTTTTTTTTCTTCTTTTTTTATATGCTGAAAGTCATTTTCCACCTTGATGTAAATGCACTCAAAAAAAATAAATAATAATAATCATAAAAAAAAAAAATCATTACCCTTACCTAATTGAATTGAAGATTTTTTTTTCTTAATTAAGTTCATTTAAAATAAATCAGTTTAGTTAGGTCAACACAATTTTTGTTGGTTCAACCTAATTGTATAATAAAATTTCCTGAGGTTTAAAGTCCAATCAATTAAAATTGTTCATCATTACATAATACACATAATGTATATACTGGCCACTAAGAAAAGACAGTCATCAGTACTGTCACTGCCAACAGAATGAATGCCCACAGCCAAAGCACAAGCGCTATTTTTCAGCACAATGGTAACCACAAAATTTAATAAAAGAAACAACTCTGTCCAACTGAACATTAAACACTAATATAAACTACCAACATCTTTCCCTTTGCTGAAAAACACATACAATACCACTTAATCCCTACATTTACTCTCATAATGCAGTCCCTTGCAAAGCATGCTGGGAATTTCAGATACACTGCCCAGTTAATGCCAACAAAAAATATTCATGTAGTTTTATATTAATTCATATTAGGTGAACACAATTAAAATAAGTTGTGACAAAATGTTACATTTAGTTACTTTAGATCATTTTATTTAAACTGAAAAAATCATTTTACAACCTTGATTTTCAAGTTGATGCAGCATAATGTGTATAATAACCTCAAATCACAATTTCTCATTGAATCAAAATTCGCAGATCAGCAAGAAGCAGCCAAACACAAACACATGTTCTTCTTCTTTGTGCTTCAGAGCAGATGTCCTGTAGCTGACACGAATCATGACTATACTGCCCTCTATAGGTCTGGTGCTGTCGTAGTCTGAATGCGTCTGCATGCGATCCTGAGCTTTATTGGAAATTGTATATTGGGTCAATGTAACTCAATTAAGTTAAAACAGCATTCCCTTGTTTTATGTTACGTAAACCTTACCTGATTGAATTAGGTTACTACATCAAAATTAGAATTTATCAGGTAGAAATACCTCCTTAATGAAACAACTGCACGTTTACTTTTTACAGAGCAGTTATGATGCCTATACTGTGTTAAATGCGCAAGCTCTTTAAAGAGGGAGAGTAGACTCTGTCAGTGTTAGCTCGAAAAAAAAACTTTCTGAAACTGATTCCAAGAATGTTGTATTTTCTCTGTGTTGTTATTGTTACAGCTGTTGTATGGACTTCCGTATTCTCATTAGAATTCGAAAGATTATATAGGCCTTAGTCAGTTCTTGTCCTCAGTGTAAACAGCTATTAAGACTCAATAGGAGAAATCATTATCTCAAGGTGCTGTAAGTGACGGTAATCATTTTACAAAATACGTCTGACTTAGCAGCCAATTTAGACACAATCCAGCCGCTGTGGTGTCACCATGCATTCTTACCTGACAAGCACAAGCAATTTTTTAATCATGTTAACATGCAGTTTATGTACACTTAACTCCAATATACATGCATTTCATTTAATAAGCAGCTTTCGCCACAACGTAATTTCTTTGAGACAAATGCCATGTTCATGAAATACAGATCATGTTCATGCTCTGTCAATACAGTATATAATTAAATGTATATATATTTTCAGAATGGAATGAAAGATATATAATGTACTGCATGTTAGCTTGCTTATTGTGCTGATCTTGTGATGATTACATGATCTGTTTCAACCATCTGATCTGTTTTCAATCTCACTGGAAAATGTAACTATTTGAGATTATACCAATTCATACGAATTAGCCTCCAATTCGCCAAAATGTAAAATAGTGTTGTGTTGTCTATTTAAAGGAACCGTATGTAAGAAATGCATTTCAATTAATCAGAAATACTAGACATGAAGCAATCATGTTCATTTCAAATACTTATATCACTGACAACAGTAATCCGGCCAGGATATTGTCATTTAAAGGTGAAGTTGCAGCCCTCAACTGATGTTGATGTTGTCATGTTGTGTTTTGGCCTGATGCTCCACCCTCCACCTATCTACCAATCACGAAGTCAGTAGTGTTTCGGCATCCGGGTTGCCAGCTCTGCTCTAGTTACCACAGCTGCAGCTACAAACGTGTCGGATAAAAAATGTCTAACGTTACGAAACCTAAAAGACCTCGTTATGAATCCGAAATACGTCGTGACAAAGTCTGAAATAAACTTACTGTGTAGGACTCGTCACTTGCCATTGGAAGCTCCTTGTAGCAGCCGACGTTCCTGCTGGATCCTGCAGCCTATCTGGCAACCTCGAGTCAGGGGGAGGGGGAGGGGATACACCGCTCTACAGTAATTTGAAAGTGATTGCAGTACCAGTTTTGGCCACAATCTTACATACGGTTCCTTTAAGTCCACATGTCACACTAACAAGATGCTTCTTACCACAGGATGATGGCTGTGTTCCCACCATACAAGTCTGTGATGCTGTTTGCGAATGTTCATTGCAAAAATGGTTTTGGGAAATGGCTAATCGGTGAACCATGTTGGTAACAACAGAACTTATGACCATAGTTGGCTTACAATACTTTTGGGCACTGCATTCCAGATGATTAAAATAGCACCAGGCAGCTAGAGCATAGATGTGATCACCGAAACTATCTTTGAAAGAATTTATGTTAGAGTGAAAGAGTGAGAGAGTTTGCATAATGAAAAATCCAATATGTCCCAAAAATATCTTGTGATTTATGGCACAAATCCATTAAAAACTCAACAGCATGAGGGATGTTTGCAACCTGAGCTTGTCAAATGTATACTCATACAAATAACCCTCTTTTCAGACAGCAGAACCATATGGCGATGAAATGCGCTTACGGCATGATAAATGGGTCAGAGAATTTACACATGCATCCACTCCACAGCAAACAGCAGCATCACAGTGTCTTGCCAAGACCCTCTCTGCGTGCAGCCGCCTTTTAGTAAAGATCATCACTGACAGGCAATCTGCTAAATGGACCCTGCTCCTGTAGATACAACTCAATAAAATGCCCGCTGACCTCCAACTGCTGCCGCGAAACCAACAGAGGAAGCAGAGAGATCATATAGAGATGGAGAGAGATCTTTATCTGTGTTGATGATTTGTTACCTGTTTTATGGTGAACAACATCCAGAATGTTTCATCCAGATGCTTCACGTATCAGAGTGATGGATTAGGAACTGAATAAACTTTGTTCCTTAAACTTCCTACACTATAGGGGCTTTCGCACATAAATGTTTTTATATATTTTCTTTAACCAGGACTTGACTTTTTTTTTTGCTCACCAGCCACTGTGTCCAGTAGTTTTCAAAGTTACTAGCCACTTAGTATTTTCACTGGCCACAATTTTGACATCGATACCATTGGGAAAAACTGCAATATAGGTATTTTTTTTATATTATCTCATAATTTGGCAGCGGGTATATCAAGACCTGGACCCGTATGTATAAAACTTCTAAGAAATGCTCTTAAGAATAGTCTTAAGCTTTGAATTAAGTGTCAAAAAATTCTTAGTAAAAAGTAGGACTTCTCTAAGAGTAGGAGACTTTTATAAAGAAGCTTAAAGCAACTTATAGTAAAGTCTAAGACTGATTCTTAAGTGCTGACTGTGAACTAAGGACTACAGTGATGTCAACCCAAAATGGCCGCCCTCAACCACTGAATCAGCCAATTGTGAGCCTGCAAGGGTGATGTCACTGCAGCATGACACCAATCATTTAATCTAATTATAATAAAATCCTTTAATTAAGACACTGAAGTTTTAATATTTAAATTTATATAAAAAAAAATGCTTTGCATTGTGCAAAATGATCACAAATTTCTATTTCCATTCCTTTTCTATTGATGTGTGTCTCATTTACAGTTTGAGCAATTATGCAAACATCAGGAAAGCCCGAAATCCTCATAAACGTGGCTTTATTTTGCTGCAAGATTTGAAGATCAATTGGAAAGTCAATGGACTGCCATACAGTATTGGCCAAAAGTGAGGCCAAGGAAAATGTATATATATTCACCCTTTATTCAAATAGTATTAAAAATGTGTTAAAGATTTTGTACGCGTATTGTGCTTGGAGTCAATTCTTTATTTGTGATAACACAATGAAACATGCCAAATTGTACAGACATAATTTTGCAGGCTGTCAAACATCTGAACAAGAGAGGACAATGAAATATTAATAACTGACAATGTTGCAGACAGACAATGTATGATCCACCCCCCCCCCTCCCTCCCCTCCCTCCCCCCTTGAGCTTTTTAGTTTTTTTTTCTTCTCTTTTTAAACCTGTAGCTGTAGTTTGCCCTTTTTTTAACAATATTATTGATCTGCCTGCATTGACACCATTGTCTGAGAACTGAGCTGAGCTGACATCACTGTTTTCTCCAGAACGGCTGTATAATGAACTAAATAGATAACTAATGATCTTTTACAATGGAAATGAATTATCATCGAACTTACTTAAGCTGCAAAATGACACTATGTTATTCTAGAGCTGCTGTACTGCCAAAACTAACTTTGTTGCATTATTTTCCTGTTATCACTGTAAAGCTGCTTTGAAACGATCTGTATTGTAAAAAGACTTGAAATAATTTTGTCAGATAAATATCTTCACTAAGTTAATTTTTTCTATATAAAAAAAAAAAAAAAAAATATGAGGGAAGAACAGAACACTATTTTCCTCATATTTTGATGGTTTAAGCAAACTTGTAGGGTCATTAAAAAAAAACTCTGCACATCACTTTTAGCCACTATGTATTTGGTGTGGTCACAATAGTGTTATTGAGACCCTGCTTATTGTGGACTGATGAGCTCAAGTCATCACCGGTGCACTGCTTTTTTTCCAGTCGGCAATAATAATTACTTTCCTTTCATTTCATTGCTATAAAATTCTTAAAGGTCAGTTACAAAAAGAATCCCTTGATGATCAAACTTTTATTGTTTGATCAACTCCGTCATCATTTACTGTAACTCCTATTCATCATATTTTCATTGAAAAGTGCGTGGCCTCCTCCTCTCTGCTGCCATCTTGTTACTTCTAACTAGGTTATGAGACCTCTTCAGCTCTCTTAAATAATTTAGGAGCTGAGACCTAGTCTTGACACTTAGGAGGCTTTATGAATCACACTTATTCTCAAGTCTAGGAATAAAAGTAAAATGACGTCATTCTTAGAATTTTGACAGACTTAAGACTAAAATTTGACTCTGAGTCGCTTTATACTGTAGATACGGCCCCTGATGCACATGCAGATCCATTATACTGTTACACACGTGTTTTCTTTCTCAACTGTTTACGTTCACTTAAAACATAACTGTGTTTTAGTGTTGTCACGATACTAGAATTTCTAACTTCGATGCGATACCTTGAAAGAATATCGATATTCAATACTATTTTCGATACCACGGAGAAAAAAACTGCCACAATATTACGTTTTTTTAAAGCTAAATATAACAAGTCTACAACATGACAATGAGGTATATTTTACATGAACAAAAATGTCCGGAGGTAGTGCACTTGTTCAAAAGCATAAATGCTGGTTAATACATTAACGTTATTTGATGAACAGATTTAAACGCAAACGTGCATCACACACGAAAACAACGCTCACTGGATCAACATCAAGTCAAGTCACCTTTATTTATATAGTGCTTTTAACAATACAGATTGTGTCAAATCACTTAACAGTATAAAATTGGAGGATAGAGTGTCAGTAATGTATAATAATAAGATTAAACATTAAATTTTCAGTTAAAGGCATTTCATTATTTAATTCAGAGATGTCATTGTCTAGCTCAGTTTAGTTTAATTATCTGTGTAATCAAATTGATGATAATCACTAATGAAGGCAAATTGCAGAATTAAATAATAATTTTTTGAATAAAGTTAAATAAGCACAAGTTAATTTACATTTGACCACAGTTAAAATATTTACTTGTCTAAGTGTTTTCTCAGTCAGATTATATTAACTTTAAGAATTACGGTGAAAAAACGAGACAACACACACTCATATCAACAACAATACTAGGCCATCTTGGTTAATGTTTCAGAAATCAGGGCTGCCAACTTTTGAGTTTAGCTTGGAGTGAGATTTTTGTTGGGGGGGGAATTGACAAAAATTTCAAGATTTCAATTCCATTCTTGTGATTTGATTCCGATTTTGATTCAATATTGACTACTTTGGATACATGTTTATTTTAAATTTTATTAAAACAAATAATCTCACCTAATGCTGTAAACATAGAGGGCCCAATCTGCTGGTATTATTAAAGGTTAAAAATAACAAATGAAATTAAATATAATGCAGTTTTTGTTATATAATAACAATTATTTAATGACATAAGTAAAAATATAATAAATATGTAATATAGTGCTCAGCAAAATCTCCTCTCTAGCTATTTTTTTCTATTCAATTAACATACTATGGTCATTAAATTGCTTTCCTGAGGTAAATGTAACGTTATGTGACATAATTGTTCTCCTGCTATTATATATTGACCTCTTTCCGTGGTTGAAAAACACTAATTGGTCGATATTATGTATACTTTCGGTAAGTTGTACTGCATCTTTAAATAAAAAAGTAACAGATGATCGGTTCACGTGCACTTGAACTGAGGCGCTCAGCGATCTGTCACGTCACATTTACAAGCGCCAAACGTATTTTTGTCTGAATTTCATAATAAAATTGACGGAATGTAAGAGCTGATAATTTGTTTAATATTAAAAGTACCTCTTTGCTCCGCAATTTTTCTGTGCGTGAGAAAATGGATGTGTGGCGTGAGAGCGTGTGAAAAGTGTCAATTGCGTGAGTCTCACGCTCAATGCGTGAGAGTTGGCAGCCCTGCAGAAATGTTAAAATGAGAAGAGTTACCAACCTCGCGAAATTATTTATATAGATCCGGGTGTCGGTCTTTCAGGTGCTTTGCTATATTAAGGCCCCAATCACACCTAACGCGTTTTTCAGGTTCGAAAACGCGAGGCACACAGCACTCATCACACAGAACGAGCAGTGCGCTGCGTTTTTTATGTTGCTAGGCAACCACTGAAACAGCTGTCCTGTCAGTCAAGTAAACGTCAAATCAGCCTTTTATTTACTTTCTGTTAACATTGTGGTAGTTACGGTTCGTGAAGTCGTTAAAGGTTGTATCAGTGATTTCAGGCTCAAACATAAATGATCACATTCATCTAATCTTTCCTAACGATCTGCTAGCTGCCCGCCCCATAAGCATGCCGTCAAAAAACTGCATCTCTGTAGGCAGCCTAGGCTCTGAGATCTGCACACAAAAACAATTGGTTTCACCAACCACTCAAAACCAAAATAAATAGTGTTCCAACCAATCACCGACAGGGGGTGGGTGTTGTGAGGTTTTGCTTCGCGTACAGCCGTGCATGAGCGCAAAACCTCACAACACCCTCCCCCTGTCGGTGATCAGCGGATCACCCCTAGCGGATCGTTAGGAAAGATTAGATGAATGTGATCATTTATTTTTGGGCCTTTTTTGGGCCTGAAATCGCTGATACAACCTTTAAGCCTGGTTTATACTCGACGCGTCCGCACGAGCGCGAAGGAGCGCGCGGCAAAAATGACGTCAGCGCGGTGTGGGCGGTCGCGCTCGTTGGGTGCGCAAGGGCCCATTTCGCCTGGCGGTGTGCACGGCAGATTTTGTAACAACGCGCGCGGCGCCGCATCCGAAGATGAACGACTTCGAGCCGAATCTGGCCAAGCTCGAACTTTTCACCACACCGGCACCCAGTTTGCACGTCTATTAGTTGCTTACATTTAAAAAATGAGCATTCAATAGCATAAAAAGTATTTTTAATGAACATAAAGGTCCATGTTTAATAAAAATGTTCACGAAATTTAATGAAATGTTTAGTGAAATTAGAAAACATGTTAGAGATTGTTAATTTAGTTATATTGTATACACATTCTCATATCCATATATTTTGTTTTATTGTCACGAGTAATAATCTCAGGGTTTTCTGGGTTTTACAAGATTCTTTTTGTAGTGTGGTATTGGTGGTGGTATACTAAAATAAACATTGTCACGTGTGTAGCTTTCTTCTTCTCACCGCTGATTCCTGATGGTTTAGAGGACAATTACTCGAGTCGCCCCCTATCGTTTCACAGAATAGTACAACGGCGAGCGTGTCAAGTATAAACGCCTCGTCCATTTGCGGAGGTGCGCGAGCCAGGCGAAAGTATAACCAAGGCTTTAAGCTCCTGGTAACCCGCGAGAGCACCACAAGTTTATCCTCCATCATCGCACTCTCCGGGCGTTCAAGCAACTAGCTTTCAGCGCGAGGCGCAGCAGCGCATAAACAGCGCGCAGAACACTCGCTGGAAACCAATTGAAAATAGGCGCCTCTCACTGCAAAAAACGCGTCAGGAGTGATCGGCCCCATTTACTTCACTTTTACTATTTAACCAGAGCGAATGAGACGAGTGCACGTGTGGTGTTTGTCAACATGCCTTTGGAGAGAAGTGAAAGTGACAGCTCGGTTAGTATCGATACTTCGGGAAATTAGTATTTACCGTTCAGATATTTCAGTATCGATATTTATCAAAATATCGATATTTTTGACAACACTACTGTGTTTACGTGAATACTCACCGAGACCGGCATTTTGACATTATTTTGTGTGTTTTTGAATGTTTAAGTTTAATAAGCAGCAAAAAAGAACTCGATTTAGTACTGAGAGACGGCTTTATGTGCACAAACTTTGGGTGTGAAACAAAATCTGCGAGAATGAGTAAAATTATGCTCAATTTGTGTAATCCCACGCTGAAATTCAAGCTCTGTAAAACCCACAATATTCATCCGGAGCAAATGAAACGAGTGAGTAAGGGGAGGCGGGTTTGTGTGTCACTCGCTGTCGGAAAGATGAGAGAGTGAGAAAGCGCAGCTGGTATCATGTATCTATTCTGTGGAAATGAGTATTGGAAGCGTTTCAGATATTTCACTATCAATATATTTCAAAAAATCGAAATTTTTTGACAGCACTACATTGCACTTAGTTTATTATTTCAGATGCCTTTTTAAAAGACTACAATTGAAAAATTTATATATTATTTATAAAATGTATATATTAATATACTAAGGCGGGTTGGCGGTGTTAATGTCAAGCCCTGCCTATAACTATTACAGGAAGACTGAAGAAGTCACTTTTTGGCGTGTTTTCGCATCGAAGGAACTGGGAATGATTTTGGGGGCACTAAAATAGCTGGGTTGCAGAAATGAAGAAAATGGATGTAATTGCAGCAGCTTAACCTTATTTACAAGAAATCAAAATAAACAAAACGCTCCGGAGTAAACTCTTGAACATTAACAGAACAACCTAGCATAACGGACAAATGAACAGAACACAGAGCTTAAATAGACCCTACTAATCAATTAACGAAATTAACATCAGGTGTGACAGTTGATCAAACAATGGAAAACCATGGAAAATAACAGAAGCACAAAAAACGTAACTATATGTGTCAAATCCTTGCACTGACCAACCGAAACAAAACCAGATAACAGCGATAGGCCGATGCCGAAGTCCAGGCACTTCTCAACTGATCACGGCGTCCTCCATCCTCCAGTTGTTGAATGTCGTGCTTGAGTTACGTCGCTGTTGGCTTTCTTATGTCACTTCAGTGTTCCTGCCGATGCGAGTGGAACCAGGAAAGTGGCCCTAGGGGAAAATGTAGTTCTCGGGGGACCGCCCTGGTGGCTAGTTCCTATAACTGAGTTCATTTTACTCTGTGCGAAAGCCACTTACTATATATGGCCAAATGCAGTGTTTGGGGAAACGCATCAAAAGTAATGTATATTTTGTAATTCGATTTTTTTTTTTGATGTAAAGAGTAAAGTAAAATATACTTTATTTGAATTACTTTTTTATTTGCTTAAACATTTTTTAATCACTGAATTAAAATCTCTCTCACTTAGACATGCCTGCTCATGTGTGTGCGGGAGCAGACAAAAATAACAAAAGTAACAAAACATATTACTTTAACTTTTAATAAAAAGAGTTGTACAGAAGGTAAACACAATATTGTAATGCATTACTTTTAAAAGTAACTTTCCCTAACACTGGCCAAACGTATGTGGACGCGCACACATTCTAATGAACTGATGTGGGAACTAACAGGTGCATAAACCAACCAATCACTGTACTGTGAGAGATTAAGCTTGTCAGAATCAAATATTTGAGTTAATATTTCTATTATAATTTGACTAGAGAAAATCAGATCTCTGAAAATAACTGAGTGCCTCAAAATTATTGAAGCAAATCAGCTACAGGACATCTGCTCTGAAAAAAAGAGATGTATAATTAAGTGTTTAAATATTTACTCTCAATTGATGGCCAGCCTGTTCTCGGAGGCTCAGCCAGAATATAGTGTGGATCATTTTTTTTTTTTGAAGAAAAACAACTAATTACTCTTCTGCCTTCAACCTGAGATTAATTATATTTTCTGTTATTAAGTAAGTTATTTATCACAATGAAAAGTCAATGTCAAAAAGTAAAAAGTCAGCATAGTAAAAAACAAACTATTAATGCAGTGGTATGTGATTTGGTGTCGTAGGCTAGTTATTTTTCATCTGCCGATGCTGCTGAGGTGTCTGTTTGTAGAACTTATTTTGCATTCTTATTTTTCATTTGTCACAAAATGCTCTCACACTCTCCAGAACAGAGACGAAAGAAAGAAAGAAAGAAAGAAAGAAAGAAAGAAAGAAAGAAAGAAAGAAAGAAAGAAAGAAAGAAAGAAAGAAAGAAAGAACGAACGAACGAACGAACGAACGAACGAACGAACGAACGAAAGAAAGAAAGAAAGAAAGAAAGAAAGAAAGAAAGAAAGAAAGAAAGAAAGAAAGAAAGAAAGAAAGAAAGAAAGAACGAACGAACGAACGAAAGAAAGAAAGAAAGAAAGAAAGAAAGAAAGAAAGAAAGAAAGAAAGAAAGAAAGAAAGAAAGAAAGAAAGAAAGAAACTGAATACTGGACACTGCTGACTGCTCACTGTGCATACACTGTATACTGACAACTATTTTTAGAAATAGTATATGTAACACTGCATCATTGGTGTAGCATGACATTGTGTGTTTCACGTTTAATTCAGCAAATTACTTTAATTTCTCACCTGAGAAAAAAACAAAACAAAAACAGTTAAGTTTTATTTTAAGTTACAGTACGTTGGTATAAACCCGAGAGACTAAGTAATGATGAAGAAGTACACTGATTTTAATTTCAGTTCATACATCACACTGGCAATGTAAGGTCACACTGAACACATTGCATTGTGTGAAACTGTTCAATCACCGGTTTTATCGTCCACTAGGTGAGAGCTGTAAATCCAAGCCCTTAAAATAAACAGCATTTCCACATCAAGCCACATGTTTTGAGGCATAGTCTTGTTGACTGGCTGATTTCTGGTCTTCTGAATGTCTCCATCTATAAGATAAACATTAAAGTTCCCCTTACAGTGTATATTTTTAAAAAATAATCAAATGAGCACATAGGCACATGATAGTTAATCTAACACATTTAGTGGGAATTGTGCCTCTAATGCTTAAAAAATGTCACCTGGGAAACTACTAAACCAACTACTATTTCAGGAAATAAGATATTCCTTCTGTTTTGAACATTTATTTCAGGGTCTAAGCACCGTATCTGGTCCATCACAGAGTTCTGAGAGACTGTCTGCTGTGTCTTCTCATTTCATCCTCCTCTCTGCACGCTTGAGAACACCAGAGCCTTTCTGTCACCCCGCTGTTCCTGACCACTAGTCCGAAAACTCTCTTTACAGTTCATTTCAGAAATGAATATCCGTGATTGATGAGAGCTGACAGTGGAGTTATCATTTCCGAAACATGTGCTACCAAGAGGACAGACCGTTTCTGTGACAAAAGTGAACCTTAAAGAATCGACATCTGTCTAGGTTTGCATCTGTAACAGATATAAAAGCCCCATAAAGGAAAAACATGTTTTTTTCTGGACCTAAAATATATTTCAGGGTATATATACAGTATATATTTTATTTTTTTATAACATAATGTTTTTTATTTTTTTTATAAATGGTAAAATAAGTTTGAGATGATATATATTACTAAATATTGGTTGAACAATTTTACAATTTATTTTTAAAAATGTGCACTCACCGGCCACTTTATTATTGGGAAGCATCTCAAACAACTCTCTAGCTTCTGAGCTTGTGAATCAGTATTTCGTGTACGTCACTGCAGGGCAAAAAAAAAAACACAAAAAAACTACATTTAAGGTTACACTAAAAACATAATTGTAATTAATTCATTAAAATTATACGTATTTTTTTATACCATCATCATCATCATTAAGCACACAGTAGTTGACAACACTTCATGTTTTATTTTAATTAAACATATAACACAATATTTATAATTAAATTCATTATTTTGTCTTTATTCATTAAAGTGCATAATATCAGCATCATATCATATGCATACATGAAGTTTTAATAGTCATTACAATTCAAGTCTTATCATAACTGGTAAAACCTGAAAGCTAAAGAAAGAAAACATCAGTATTTTTTACTTTCTTTGGACAATATACAATATCACTCAATATTTCTATTAAATACTGCTGTAAATGAGTCCTGCCTTTCGCGACATTACGTTCTCTGCCTTCCCTTATAAAATAACCTTGTTATCATAGTAAAATCTACATATCGTTCCCAAAATAATTATAGTTTAGCGCAAAAAAAAAAATGTTGAAGATTAGCGTACAGGCTGTCGATTACTTAAATGATAAAGTGTTTTCTCACTAAAGCGGTTAATTCGCTGTAGTGAAGCCTCCTCTCCATTGACATCCATTCATGAAAAACGGCCTCTGCTCTCCTTTCCTGTACCAGTATTAGCATTAGCATTAGCATTAGCCGTTACGCTTTTGGCTAAAGGTTGCAGGCTTGTCATCTAGTGGCTTTGACGCATCCCATGTCTACATGCTTAAATGCATTAATATGCAGATTATTGCGTTAATGAGCAGTTGAACAGGTGTACCAAATAAAGTGGCTAGTGAGTCTTTTCCAAACTATGCTTCAATTTTGATTTGTTTATTTAATCTTTTTTTGGCTCTTTTCATTCATTTTTGCATGATTTAAAAACACACACAAAAAAAACAGCATGAAAATACAAGTAACATCATGCAGTGCAAAGGCAGGAGAGGCAGACACTTTTTCCCCCAAAATGACTTTTAACTAATTATTTTATTAGCACTACAGACATATTCCACATGGTACATCTATATATATAGGAAGGCTTTTTACCCTGGGGGCCTTCAGCCTCACTGCATCTATTTCTCTCTCACTGAATAAAAGTGCAGACTTTGTAATGTAGTACGAGGGATGCAATCTGGCCAGTGCCATTGTTGTGAAGGGTAGTTAGTTCTTGGGCTGCTCTGATGTGTGTAATTGCTGATAGCAATCCATGTAGTCAAGAATACTTCTCCCAGTGTGCAATGCTTATTGATTGACTGAAACCATGTTTGTTTGCCCATGTTGTTTACATGTACAGCTGTGAGGTGCTCAGTATGCACATGTCATCAGCCTCTTCTATGTCCACAGTGGGTTCAATTATAATAGTTAAATAACATCGCCTTTGACTATTTCAACCGGATGCTTTATCCCTGTACCACTTGGGAAGTCTAATTTTCTTATGCGAATTGGCAAAAGGATTCACGCATTCATGATCACGTTATTATCTAGGCAATCTTTGCAAACCACATACTGTGTTTGTCTGTTTTGGTCAGCAGGACTCCTAGAGGTAAATGTGGTGATGTTTATGGACAACATATTACTCTGTGTTATTCAGCAAGCAGTTGTGTGCAAGAACGGATTTAGAAAATGTAATACTATAGGCTCTATACAATGTCCAAAATATTTTTAAATTGTTTTGCCATACCTGCCAATAATAGTTGAACTGAGAAAATGTAATGGCCATAAATTTGTTTTACTGGTCATGAAGCTGTTTTTTTTTAAAAAATTTTTAAGCCTGTTGTTTTTAATGTTCCTACAGTGGTGTTATGTCAATCTCTCTTTGGAAATGCACCTCCTTTAAAAAGTAAAGACTTGTCAGGCTCTCGTAAAACTCTGGAAACCGCTCGAAAAAACTGAATGGAGGGGGAGGCAGGAACCAGAAAGTCGATTCCAAAAAGAATCACTTTGTCGATTCAAAGGCTTTGAGAATTGAGAATCGACTTCAAACTAAGAATGAAGTCACTGTAAGCCAAGGCCTGTCATTCTGTGTGTGACATGACTAATATTAGGTGCATTTCCTCAATTACTAAACTATTATCAGAACCATAACAGCGACTAGTGGGGATTTTATTCAGTCCTGTTATCCAAAAATATTCATTCACTGATTAATTTGTGAGTCTTTATGTAGATTACAGAATAAACAGTATAGAGTGTCTGAGTATTATATAACAGCATCATTTAAAATAAAATTAGTTTGACAGCAATGGCGTAAAACACATAATTGAAGACTTTTTATGTTAGCTATTATGGGCTAAGTGTAAATATATTTTCAGGCCACTACAGTCTAGTTAACGTAGGAAGCACAAATCTAATTGTGTGCAGTCAGTGTTGATATTGTGGCAGGCCACCATAAATAAATCAATTTATGGGAAACACAAATTTACTCCAACAATGTGAGATCACATGAGATTGATGGTGAAGAACCCTTTTATAATCTAAAGAACCGTTTGGCGCTACAAAGTACCTTGGTAACACCTTGGTTACACTTTAGAATAATGGTCCGTCATTAATAAGTAACTATGCAGGAAGTAATGAAGGACTTATGAGTAGTTCTACATTAACACCTCAGCTACTACTATTAACTAATATAGAAACAATATTAACTAATCAGTAAGTAATATTGAATTTAGGACTAAGATAGTTCTTTATTAGGTAATCAATAATTACTTAATGAGACTGGCATCATTAAGAACTAATAAGTAATTATGACAACTTATAAAGAATTACTAATTAATTACTAATCACAACATTATCATGTCTGAGACGTTAGCAATTATCTTTTTTTACCTTCAGCGTGGTCATAAAATGCATCACTACTTACTCAAGTGTTACCTAGTCACTCTTCAAGGACTACTTGTGATCTGGACCATTATTTTAAAGTGAAAAAGATGTTTTTAACTTTAAAATAATGGTCCAGATCACTAGTAGTTCCTGCATAGTGACTAGGTAACACTCGAGTAAGTAGTGATGCATTTTATGACTATTTTCATGGTAAAAATGATGAATGTTTACATCTCAGACACACGATAGTTCTTTATAATTTGTCAGTTAGTTAATAGTTACTGATTAGTTAAGCTTGTTTCTTTATTAGTTAATAGTAGCTGAAGTGTTAATGTAGAACTACTCATTAGTCCTTCATTACTTCCTGCATAGTCACTTATTAATGACGGACCATTATTATAAAGTGTTACCAGAACTTTTTGTGCAATGGAAAGGTTTCTTGGATATTAAAGGTTCTTCATGGAACCATATACCCCAACAAAGAACCTTTTAAGAACCTTTATTTTTAAGAGTGTAGGCCTTAAATGTTTGCAGGTCATTATTACTAGCACAGTCAGTTATGTCTGACAGGTGGGACAAATGATTGGACGTGTCCAAAGCTCGGATCCTTGCGTTAAGCGCTGCAGTGTTAAATCAACCACTAATGGTTTTTTTTTTTTCATTTTGGCGGCTTAATGCGAGAAAAACATGTCACTCCATGATAAAAAAAAAAAAAAAAAAAATCATAGATAAACATCTGATGGTAAATTCCACTGAGGTATAAATTGTTACATGATGTGCAATGTCACGGCAGATGTTTAATTGGTTTTATGGGTATTTGTGTACATCGGTGAGGGTCAGGGTATCATTACATTCTTGTAGCACCTTATAAAGTCGCTGGCCACCTGGTGAGTAAATCTGATTTACTTACTGGCCAAAGCTAATCCTCGCATTTGACGCTGGCTAAATGTCCATTTTGGACCCTGATAGACTGTACGAACCATAACATGTTTTGACTTCACAGAAATATATTTTCTATTATGAGAGAAGGGATAGAGAGGCCAAGACCCAGCCATGATCATGAGTCTGTACTCAACAGTTAATGTTTAATTTCAGACCTGTTCCACATCTGATGTCCGCATTTAACCACTGTGTGCTCACTTCAAAGTCAAGAGAGGCCAGCAAGCTAATTGATTAGCAAATTAGCAAAACATTAGAGGAGGGAAATCAAAACAATTAGAAACATCCTTGCATGAATCACACATCCTCTAAGCACTTTGGTTTACAAGGCTTCCGAGTCATGGTGCTACAAGAAGCACTGACAAGCCAAATGAATCCTCAGACTCGGAGCTGAGAGGAAGCTACGCTAATGAGACAGCCGCTTTTCTTTTGATACAGCTCCAGCAGCTCTACCCATTTAGAGTGGGAGGTATGGAGTAAGAATTCATTATTAAAAAGATCTAATGTGTGATGTATTTACTGAGGTGGCTCTCCCTCAGGTGGGCGCTGTGTTTGAAGTCGTTTTACATGAGCGGGAGGTGAGACACTGAATACTAATGTCACTCTTGTTTCCTGGAAGAGGCTTACAGTGCTTTGAAGCTTACACAATATCATTTGGATCTGTCGTAAGTTTGCAGGAACAAAGGCCAGATCGGGCATCATCTCTGCAGTCTGCATATCTATGACAACGGTCTGTTTAAAGCTGAACCACACGGTGATGGTTAAATAGGAAATTACAAGACCTTCTCTGAAGTATGTTTGTAATTCTGAAGGAAATACAAGCGCTCGCCAGGCAAAACAAGAATGGTTTAAAGCTTTAGGTGAAATGGCAGCTGTAAAGGGAGGAAAACAAAGAGACTTGGTCTTATTCACTAAAACTGTTAGTGTGTTCGCGCATAAATGTGTTTCTCACCTTCAACCTAATGTTGATGAATCAAGATTATTCTAGATGGGGGAGTGTGTGCCTGCACTTACTGTAGTAATTAGCATAAAACACGCAAAAAACATCTCCATAAAAAGGCTTTCCGCATAACCTCTGCTGTACAGCCATTCGTCAGTGTGTGAAAATCTATCTAATGTATTTCTGAAATGCCTCAAAAAGCATGGTGTGACATAGAAGAGTCTGAGATACAAATCATTCACCACACAACACTGTCTTGTAAAAGATGAGTTTATTCATTGTTATAGATCCACATTCCAGTGTGACTAGTGTTTGTTATTCTCTGTGTCTGTGTTTCTGCAAATTACACAAGCAATGCTTTGTTTAATAATGGTCATTTTCTTTGTCTTACCTTTTTACTCTCTAGTAGGATGGGCCGGCGAACGGGAAGCCAGGTATATACCGTCACGAGGAGGAGTTGGATGGTTGGGAATGTTATTGCATGTGTTTTCAAATGCTTGTGGGCAGAGGTGCACAGTAACAAAGTACATTTACTTGAGTACTGTACTTAAAGCTGCAGTCGGCAAGATTTTTTTGATCATATTCACTGAAACCGACACTATGCTCTGACAGAACAACATAAATCAGCCTGCGCTTCTACCTCCACCTAGAGCCTGTTATTTGTTTTGCAAAAATCCACCGCTTCTGGTTCTTCTGGTCCAATCAGTGCAGGGCGGTGTGAGATCTGACTGTCAATCACAGTTCGTGCACACGCCACAGATCCCCCTCCCCCTCGCGCACGTTACAATATCACATGCACATGCCTGAAGTTCGCAGGTGTGTTGGACTATACGAAGCGTGATGGCGCAGAGAAAATCTACTAACAAGCTTCCAATTCCTCGGTTATTGCTATCTATGGGTAGATTAGCCTGGGCAGCCTACCTCCAAGTACTCCATGGTGTTGATAGATGCGGAAGAGACTGGCACGTTCACAGAAAATCTGGTGCACACGCACTGACAAGCACGAACTCAATGGGAGGGTGCTCGCTGTCAGTTCAAAGCTAGACTAAAAACACATCTCTTTGACCTAGCATACACATAACACATTATAGACTTTTATAATTCAATGTTAGGCTGCATAGGGGACCGGGAACACTTCCCATAAATCCTGATGTACTCGTTACATCATAAGAAGAATGGCGTCTACGCTAATATTAGTCTCTCTGTTTATCCCGAGGTTTACCGCAGTCCGCCGGATCCAGGCTGTATCCAGATCTGACCGTGACGACAGCGTGGTGCACCATGAGAGTTGTAAACATTCATCATTTTGGCTAAGTCCCCTCAATCTGCCAGACTTGCCGACTGCAGCTTTAAGTACACTTTGAGTATCTGTACTTACTTGAGTATTATTTTTAGTACTTTTTACTCCACTACAATTCTGTCAAGGTCCTTGAGTAGAAAGTAGTAATGTCAGTCAGGGGATGATTTTGGTTGCAGGGGTTGCATTTTGGTTGGAAATGAAAATCGGATTGACATCAGAATTTCCGAAACCATTGTGGACGTTATTGAGTGCACTTATTCAATCTCACATTCAATCCTACTGGAACTGTGTTCTAGAAATAAATTTGATATTGATATGAGGGTAGGTAGGCAGGCATAGATTCAGAGGCATAAGGTACTGTATTACATACAACAATGTAACAATAATAAACCAATGCATTGACATTTACTTTTGAGTTTTTTACTTAAGTAAAAATCGGTCTTTACAACTTTTACTTGTAACAGAGCAATATTTGACCAGTAGTATCTATACTTTCACTCAAGTAAGGAAGTTGTGTACTTTGTCCACCTCTGCTTGTGGGTTTTCATGATTGAAACATAGAGCATGTTAAAGAAAATGTTGTTATTATTAATGTTTGTAGAATGATGAAATGGTCCTAATACCCATTTTAAACTTAGGGTACGTTTACACGACAGTGATGAGCTAAAAACGGAAACGTTTTTTTGCGTACAGACTTCATTTTCAAGATTATCCCAGTTCACATTGCTCTGCAATAATGACTATAAAGTTGTAGTTGGTGTTGTCACTTTGTAAAGAAACTATGTACCCGTAGGCTTAATACACATGTGCATGATGTCACTGTTTTCACAAATTCACGTTTTTGTAGATGATAACAGTATCGTGTTTTTTTGTTTAGTTTTTTTGCTCTTTGAATCCTGTTTTCAAAAGTTCAAAAGTTTTCAAAAGTCATGTAAATGAACGGCCAAAGGGCATAAAAAAATGTCAGATTATTCTTTAGATTATAAAAAAAACACGCACCAGGAACTTCCAAAAACCCAAATACCCACACTTGCAGTCTTTGCACTTGACCGCTTGTCTACTTACATGGCAAATTTCCTGTATTTGACCCAAGTGTTCAAGTAGGCGTGAAGACTGCAAGTGTGTGTAGAACTTTTGATTACCCAATGGGACACACTATTGTCCTATAGCTTTTTTTATTTTCAATACTGTGCATTTAAAAAACTTCTAAATGTCTGTTTAGTAGTTGCTATGTAACTAACTGAAGACACAATTAAAAAATTGTGCTTCTAAATAAGTGATAAAAAGCAGTTGCAAATGTTGTACAAAATACACACCCTACTCATCTTTGCACCAATAAAATGTGCAGCACTTTGTTTTACTTACAAATTATATGTAATATCTAATTATTTTAAGATTGTTTTCCTCGAAATCTCGCGGTTTCGGGGCATGTGTGTTCCCGAACATAATGCATGATGGGATGCGCTTAGCCTGGAATACTGCTACAAAGCGCTATTCTAGATATAGTGTGGGTTTAGTGTGCATTAAGGACACTGCACTTTGGCATTTTTTAAGACATGGGACAGTCTTGCGCACTCAAGTGACTAAGGGACTAAGTGACCGTACGTGCGGTACGTGTGGGTATTTGGCCAGCCTATTCGTTACCAGGGTGGTTCCCGGAGAACTAAATGTTCCCCTAGTTCCATTTTCCAGGATGCATTCACATCGCCATTAGGAACTCTGAAGTGACATAAGCCAAGCTTATGTGACTTTTTTTCTGACGGCACGACAGACATTTATTCTGACGGCTCTGAAAATGCCAGAGCCTGAGCATACAAAGCTTCCATTCTCCATCTTCACTATTTTACGATTCATTTAACAGTCCTGTCCAATACGTCGTTAGATATACAGTAACTGTAACACAAAGAAAGTAGACAGTATATGAAGAAAAGTATTAGCGTTGGACGTGGGGTTGATGCCAAATGTTGCTAGCTGAGCAGAAATACATAATCATTTCGCTTGGTCCCCTCAAAAGTTTCACTGGATTTTCTCCTTAGCATAAAGGTTGTGAGGTCCATCTATCACTGTTTTCCATATTGGTACAGTTCGTTTGTGGAGTAAATATATAGTCTATAATCTGTGTACTCTGATTTCTTTTTTTTTTTTTTTTTTGGCTGGTGCTGGTGTTTTGCATGCGTTTGGCCAATCAGATTACATTTACGTCACTGATAGTTCCTATTGTGCTGGGTTAGACCCTACTCTGAAGACTATCCAGTTTGTAATTGACAGAGGGTTGTCATTGGACTGTTTGAATGTGGGGCCTAAATGGTTGGTGGCCTTTGAATAAAGGGTGTTTGTTGGACCTGTAGCCAACATTTGTCTTTTCTTTGTTAAAGTGTTATCTTTATTGTTTTTTTTCTTTTGTTTTTTTATTTGGTTCCTTGGTCCCATGTTGGATGACTGTGGTCCCAGTTACACAGTTTTGGAGCATACTTGACAAAAATTAAAGCAACTTCAAGAGACTTCTTGTTCAGAGAAAAGAGGAGGCGTGTTCCGGCGCAAACGTTCCCTGGTGTTATTTTGCAGTTTCAGAAAACAATTCCGCCACAGACCAGGAAAAACCTAGTCTAAAGTCGCGTTATTCAGATGCTATTTTAAGGGCGCATGCTTGGCCATAATGTAGCGTGTGCACAACGCGCATACACTTTGCTTCTCTCATCTACACAGACGCAGCAGTTGCCATTTTTGCAAACCATACATAACTACAAGGAAAAATATTCCACATGAGGGAAATCATTGTGGTGGAACAAGCGCGCCTGCTCTTAAAGGGAATGTGAGATGATGCTCTGATTGGTTTATTTCACGTTACGCCCAAACCACACCTATGAGTAATGTAGCTACTTCAGACCAACCCATTTTAGATTTGCGTCGGGCGCAAGAGTCATTTATCCCGCCGGTATAATAGCAACAGCGCCCGAGATCCGCCCACAAAGT
This sequence comes from Leuciscus leuciscus, assembly GCF_965113295.1. Taxonomy (NCBI): domain Eukaryota; kingdom Metazoa; phylum Chordata; class Actinopteri; order Cypriniformes; family Leuciscidae; genus Leuciscus; species Leuciscus leuciscus. The sequence continues at coordinate 6,287,844 of NC_138734.1, forward strand.
TACTTGCGTTTCGCGTTTGATACTTGCGTTTCAGATCGTTAAAATAGGGCCCCTTGAAGTTTTTTTGCTTTTCTTGCTGCCTGCCTAGCCATTGACAAGATCTACTTACAACACATGTGTACCATTCTAAAAAAATATTTGAAACAGTAATTACCTATACTCTGCTTACATTTTTTTATTTTTTTTTATCTTAAAGGGGTGATGAACTGAGAAATCAAATTTTCCTTGAGCTTTTGACATATAAGAGGTCATCATACTATAAGAATATCCTGTACGTTTCAGAACTGAAAACGTCTTTGTTAGTCCAGTAAAAACTTTTATTGACACCAGGCACAGCGAACAACAGGTTTTTCAAAGTGGGGATCTATGACGTTGAAGGGTATCAAACACCGCCTCCGCAGAAGAAGATTAACGCCTACTTCAACACTGCCTTTTTAGCCCCGCCCACCGATTCGCGCATTACATGAAACTTATTATAATATGCAAAACTGTTATCCAATCATAGCAGTGGGCGTTTACTTCCAAGTCTTCAATGCGGCACACCCATAAAAAACTGAGCGTTTCAGGACCTAGGCTCAAAACCAGGGTAGAAAATAGCCTATTACTTAATCATTTTGATGTTTTTGAATGTAAAAACCAAGCGAACGTCATAAGTTGACCTCAGACAACAATATAAAATTTTTTAAAAAGCCAGTTCATAACCCCTTTAAACCAGAGGTTTTAGAGGAATTTTAGCCAGTTTTCAGCTTGGCCAGACTGGTAGACTTTTTAAAGCAAACAACAACAACAGGGCAAATACACCAAAATATACATTAAGAGGTTCAGGCTGAATGAGTTCCAGAATTTAATAGTGTTAGGGGATTTAGAACAAACCCAAACCAGAATGTTTTAGGAATATTAATGCAGTGCAGCCTTGCAAGCATTGTAATTAGACTGGCAAAAAGAAGCCTGTTTTGTAAAATTAATATTTATAGATTTCCAAGTTCAAAAGTTCTATTTCTTTTTTTTTTTTTGCATACTTACATACTTTGCAAGCAAAAATTTGACCTTTCTTAATGCAGTGTTGCGTGAGCATGGGGCGTTTTTTACAGCACTGACAGGAATTGCACAGACTGGATTTATCTGACTGGAGCACAATTTAATATGTCTACACTGTAAAAATGTTCAAAGTTGTAAATAAAGCAAAACCGATTGGAGTGAACAAGAAAATACTATTCCAGTGTTTCTACTTCAAGATTTCACTTTTAATTCATTGTGTTACTCTGCCATTTATTTGTGGTTATTTGTGAAATGTACTAGTGAAATTTACTATTTCTGAGTGAAAATTGTTTCAAAGTAAAGCCTACACCAGTATTTTTTTCCTCAGTGTAGACAAAATGAAATGCGATACTGTAAAAAAAAAAAAAAAAAAAAAAGTATCTTTGTTGCTGAGAGCAGCTTTGTGATGTGTTTAGTCAGCCGGCTGTGTATTAAATAAGTGAGACTGTCAGGGACAGTCAACTTTTTTTTAATGATTATTCTTGGCACAGAGTGGAGAGTGCCCAATCCCGTCCACTGTGTAGCATACTAAGTAGATCATTCCAATTAGGAGAAAACAACATTAAAGTGGAAAACACAGGAACTCATTTAATGCAGTATAGATGGACAAGCATAACAAACGGTGGTTTCCTGTAATACAGTCAACAGAAAATGATGGATGGACTGCCAGAGTAATTAAAACGGACTGTCATTACTTTCATAACCTAATCTTTGTCAATGTCTTGTTAGTAAGAAAGATCCTGACATGAAGTGGCCAAGTTTCTCTGATTAGGCAGCTTCAGTTTAGTTTGGCGCTTATTCAGGTGAATTTCAGGTGAACATTTTTCATCCCCAAATAAAAATTGCACTGAGAAAATGCAGGTTATTTTGAGCATAATATTATTTTCAGAACATTAACGCACTTTTAGGCGTCCCCATATTTTCCATTCTACAGCAAATAAAAAATAAAATAAAAAGTTTTTTTATATATAAGTCAGTCTTTCTACTTCAAGATTTCGCTTTTAATTCAATGAAAGCCTACATGCAATTTCTTGGTAATAATTTGTAAAAGCAATTTCTGAGTAAAAATGATTTAAAAGTAAATCCTACACCAAATTGTTTTCAGTGTAGACAAAATTATATGTGTTACTGTTTTACAGAAAGAAAAAAAAGAGATTTAGTGCCGTATTGAGAATTTAGGATTGATAATATGATTAATTATCATGAAAATAACATCACAAAGCAAAACATCTTAATAACTGGTCATACAAAAATAGGAGCCTTTTATTGGAGAAGCTTGTAGATGAATACTACTAAAAGCAGTTACTATTCTATATCAATACATAGAAAATGTTAGATTTTTTTTTATTGGTGGCTCAAACCACATACTCTATGAGGTATATATTGTAGGCAGTGTTGTGGCATGCCGTGCCCCGTGTGAAAGGAATACAAATGTCTGTTCTTTACCAAGATGCACAGGATGATTGGCGAGACACGCTCCACGTAATTGAGGGACATTCATGTCCTTCTCCAGACCCTGCCTTTGATCATAGCAAGAGGGAGACATGTGTGACAGCAAGAAGTCATAGCCTTAGAGCCAGAGGCCTTCATTAAACACACCTTAACAACCACTTCGTCTGTTATCATCCAAGATGGTACGCTTAAGCGTGCTGATCAGCATCTGCTTAAAAAATCGAATGTAAAAAGAAACGTGAGGTGTGTGGGTGTTTTTCTTGTCGACAGATCCACAGAGAGACACTCGGCATCAAAGAACTCTCATTCTTCTTTTTCACTGCGGAGGTCTGACACCACTTACATTTTCTTTTATCCCAGATGTCATGTGATGTAGTAAAATTAAACCCTGATCTTTACGTACAAAATGCAGCTATCAAGAATATGCGATGATAATTGCCTCCTCTCATTTTGTAGCTTTAAATTTACATTTTAAGAAAAGAAAGCAATTACATTCAAATGGCAAATTGATTGTTTCAAAAGGTTCATCAGCAAAATGAAACGATAAATAGTTTTTAAAAGGAATGTGGCAGGGACTGATTTACAACGGCGATGAAATATTTTACAGTGGATATCATTCTAGAAGAGAGATGTCTCTCCGACACTTTGTGACATGTTTGCACTTAAAAGACAGTTAACGGAGCAGGAAAAATACAAATGAGTGCAAAGTTCTGTAAAATGACAAAAGAACTTGGGAAATCAAGTGTGTAAATTTTCATTAGAAAATATTGCAGTCTAAATTCCCATTACCTTCCATTTAATAAACTTAGTGTTGTTGCTGAAGCAGAGCAAAGTACAAAAACTCAACTTCATAACATTATTAGGCTATATAAAATTGTTTAGTTGCACAGTGCAATATTTTTCTGTGCTTTTATGAGACTGTCTTTTCAATATACTGTATAAGACAAAGTGAAAAATTCCCTCCCTTCGTAATCTCTTCTCTTCAGAAAAAGGGATTCAAAATGATTAGAGCCTTAAATTATTTTCTAATCTCACTCAAACAACATAGAGATGTAACGTTTGCCAATTTCACTCGGAGTCAAATCCTCAAATCCAGTCATGGAATTGTTTCATCTAATTTCACATTGCGCTGTACACAGAAGACCAGTGTCTCTGAAAATGACATGCTTCATAACAGCTTGAGAATTTCCATAATAACATAGTGAAAAAGAAGTGCGCTTAATTGTATTTAATGTGCCATATAGTGTACTAACAGTACTTGCTGCGCTAAAAAAATTGTCATTATGTTGTTGAAGTTTGGTTATTTAAGAATTTCATTGTAAATAATATTAAAGGTGCTGTATGTAAATTTTTGTATTAAAGCATAAACCATAATATATTTGCAGATATTTTGGGAGTTCATATACTAATTTCTCGGAAAAATAATGCTACAGACAGTTATTTTACTTTGAAATGTGCGTTCCTTGTCGGAATGTTTATTTTTGTTTTGGTCTGTTTGATATACCACACGTTATTAATTTACGTTATGAAACGCAGCATATTGCAGCCATGGAAGCCAACGAACAAACTGGGTCAGAGATGACAGATTCTGCACCCATCTAAAAATCTCTTTGAACGGGAGCATATTAAAACGTGATATCAACTCATCATAAATCAGTAAATTAACTCATCAACTTACAGTGTGCAAGTCTGTCGCGCGTCCTCAATCTGGCAACCCGCGTGAGTGTGGAGTCTGAGCAGGAGGGGGCGGGGGAAACAACTCTCTCCAATATTTTGAATTTGGACTGCAATACCCATTTCAACCGCTAGTTGTCAATCTCACATTCTGCACCTTTAAAGCAAGATCCCCTATTGACATGTGTGAGATGTATGGTTTATTTAAAGTGTTATTGAGTTTTTCAGTATTATTATCAGTAGGCCTACTAAATTGCACCAGCATCATTAATATGTGTTATTATATTTAAATACATGACATATAAGTTTCAACAGAAATGAAATAAAGTATATTTTAGTTACTGCATAAATGCATTAATTACTCACCCTCATGTCGTTCTAAACTCGTAAGACCTTTGATTATCTTCAGAACACAAATGATGATTTGTGTAATGGTAATTGCTAATTTCAAGGCCCAGAAATGTAGTAAAGACATCGTTAAAATAGTCCATGTGACTACAGTGGTTCAACCTTAATTTTATGAAGCGACGAGAATACTTTTTGTGTGCAAAAAAACAAACAAAAATAACGACTTTATTCAACAATTTCTTCTCTTTGTGTGTCAGTCTCTGATGCCAGTGTTTTTCTGACGTAGAGCCCGGAAGCACTGCACTGTGTCTACAACGTGAACAGCGTCAGAGACTCCTCTAGAAGCTTCCTCACTCCTCGTTCCTCGCGGTGCAATTAAAGAATTGAGATGTCCTTCAAAGTGGCTTTCTCTGATCGGTTTGCGGTTCACAAGCTGGAGGACGGAGGAGCGAGGAAACATCAATTTGAGTACTGAGAATCACCCTAAGACAGTACAAAACAGAACAAGACAAGAACTTGACATTACTCCCTCCCCACCCCCCACTCGGAAAAAGTTCAACTGGGTGGGCGGGGGTTTAGGACGAGGACACAGAACTGGCAGATGGGACAACCCAGGACGAGAAAGGAGCCAGGGAGATGACGGAGGCAGAATCCAGGACGGCGATGACAGCGGGAGGAATAATGGGTGGGATCCCAGAGCACAGCCAGGACGAAGGCCCATGGTGGAACCGAGCCAGGAGATTTGGATACCCAGGTGTAGCCGAGAAGACGACGAGACTGGATGACACCGTAGGCCCTGGAGGCCAAGGAGGAACCGAAGCGACGAGCAGCTGAGGTGGAGTATATTTTAGTTTACCCTAAAGGCCCACTATGTCATTTTTCGCCGCAAGAGGTCGCATATTGAAATCAAAGGAGTAGCTTGATGACGCTATGATTTCGGCTCAAAAGCGGTGGAGCTTGTTATGTCGCAGACGACCTCTTCCGCTTCTTCCGGTCATAGATGTGGGGTAACAGTTTAGATACCCTTTTTAGTGTGTTGAAAGTTATGTTATAATGCTACTCTGTGCGTTCGCTACTGTGCGGCTTCTGTGAGACACTTGTTACACACTGCAGTGAGCTAGATCGATATAAGGTATGGTAAAACATGGTACTCACGGTAAATCAAGAAAACGAGATTTAAACAATAAGACTAACTGTGTTGAGCTGTTTAACAATGATGAGTTTTCTGTCGATGAATGTATTCAAACAGTTGCTCACCTGTCTAATAAAACATAAAATAATAAAAGTGTCATTGGTGTTTCCAAAACCGGAAAACGAGGGTAATGAGGGGATGATGTCATTGATAGGAGACGCACAGACATGGTCCGTGTCCTGGTTAAAATTGCTTATTTCTCTGGATTTAGACATTCTTGGAAACATTTGGGATAATGCAAGTCAACAAAATATATAACATTGTGGTTTTTGGATATTTTAATCCAAAAATCTTACATAGTGTGCCTTTAAATGCTAGTACATCATCACAGTATGGTATATAATGGGGGACAGCTATTGAATGATGCAGTGGGAAGGTCGTTATTTTTTCAGCTTGAGTGAGGTTTATCAGTCATCAAAGTTGCTCTAGTTATGAATGGTTGGGTATTCAAAGGCATTAGATATGGCCCTAGATATTTTCTCAGTGTGCCCCTGTCCAAGACCTCTGAAAGTGTGTTTTGTCCAGATAAGCCCTTTAGCTCTGTTAATACAGTGATGTTTTTGTCGTTAAGCCTTTGTGCACTTTGAACAGACAGTAAGGCTTTCGTCCCCCTAAAGACTGTGACATGGCATGAAACCAAGACCCTGGGCAGTGCCATCTGTCAGCATGGCAGCCACACACAGAGTGCTGGAGAGCAGAATCAGACTCATAGCGCGTAGAGTTCCCTCTCTTAAAATCGAAGAATAATATTAGCTTGTATTTAAGTGTTTGTGTGCATATGCGGTTAAGGCCTATACAACATATTTGCATTTATTAAAGTTAATTGTATGGCATGCAGAAAATGCTTTTGTTTCAGATCAGAGTGATCAGTCACTTATATAGATGAAATGCTCCTCAGAATGATTTGGACAGTGGGCCGCTCTATTTGCCAAGTGTTTCCATTAGAAACACCCTCATTTCGTCATGCATATTAGCTTGAAATCCAGTGCAGAGGAAAGCATGAGCAGTGTGTAATGCCACACAATTGGCATACGGAAGCCCAGAAGGGCCACAGGGGTTTTTAATAAGAGAGCTGGAAGAGCATTCACTTCATGTTTTCATAAAGGCTATCAAATGCACACACACATACAAACACACACACACACTTGAATACTTGAATTTGTACACTTGAATACATATAGACTGCTCCTATAGTATTTAAAATTAAAGGGGTCATCGGAAGCCCATTTTCTACAAGTTGGTATGATTCTTTAGGGTCTTCATGTAAAGTTTGTAACATGTTTTGTTAAAATTCCTCAATGGTTGTGTAAAACAACACCCTTTTTACCTCCTCAAAAACAGCTCTGTTTCGGTGCATGTCTCTTTAAATGATCATGAGCAATTGCTCACCCCACCCCCCTCTCTTCCATGATTGATTATTGAGAGTGTTTAGGCTTTTTGAGAATTAAAAAAAAAGGAGTGATTGGATTTTTTTTCATTGTATGGTGGTTGTGTCCACACACTGCATAGACACATTTATATGCAAACACCATATAAAAGTGAATTTTGCATCCGATGACCCCTTTAAAAACCAACAATTAAAGAAAAGCGGTTCTAAACTGTGTTCTTGTCTCATCCAATTTGATATGGTAAACATACAATAATGAATACAATTTTGAGCAACTGGGTCGGATTTAGAGGGAAATTCCAGGCTCATGTCATTCAGTCTTGCGTGTTTGTGTCTGCAAAAACAAACTTGTAAAAATAAGTGTGCTTAATTGTATTAATTGTGCACTTGTAGGGTACTTCAAAACTTAAAAGTAATTGTTGTTGTTGTTGACTAACAATGTAAAGTACTTGATTATAATTTTAACTGTAGCGTGTCATTTGGAATTACATTTAAAGTTAATATATTTTAAAGGTGGCCTACAATATAAGTAAAAAAAAAATTGTTTTTGCACAATTAACTACATTTAAATAAAGATAATACATCAATACTTCTTCCAATACGTGTTTTGTCCAATACCCTGATTTATAGTGTTATAACCTGTAATAAGTTATAATTAAATGTTATAGTTTTAGTTTACAATAAATTCTTGTCAGTACATTCGGCAGTACACTTTAATCATATTTCAAAGACAATAGATTAATTATGAAATTACATATAAAGATGTGTTTGAGTCCTACTTAAGTGGGTCAAAAAGCACTCTTAAATTCAGATAATTGTATTTGAACTATAATACATTTCCATTTAGTTGCAAATAACATTGAATTAAGTGTCTAAAAACATTAAATTCAGTTCACACTTAACGTATATTCTTTTAAATGATAAAGTAGTGGATATTGCAGTGGATTATGCATCGATCCACAAAAAACCTAAACCGACGAAAAAGAACAGCACTACGCCCTGGTTTCACAGACAAGGCTTAATCCTAGTCCCAGACTAAAATGCGTGTTTGAGCTGTTTTAACTGAAAGCAACTAACACTGACATATCTTAAAATGTCACTGCCATGATATGGCAAAATATGCCAAAACTGCCAAAATATGTCTCAAGATGTATACCAGTAATGTTTATTTAATTTTTTTTCTGAGGCATGTTTATAAAAGCTCCTTAAATGTCCTTATTGAATGAACTAAGGCTTATCCTGGCTTAATCTAAGCTCTGTCTGTGAAACCGGGCCTGTAAATACAATTTTAGTGACATGCGATGGCGATAGAGAGGCCAAAGTTCCATTGTGCAAAACCGTAGCAAAATACATAATTTTGCCTAACATAAAAAAAATGTCTCACAGTTTTACATTTACTATTTTTTAAAGGGGTGGTTGATTGCGATTTAAATTTTTTCATTTTAAATAGTGTGTAATGTTGCTGTTGGTGCATGAACAGTATCTGCAAAGTTGCTGCGCTGAAAGTTCATTGTAAGCAGAGATATCGTCTTTTAAAAAACAGGAAGTTTAATGCCTACAAAAACGACTCGACTGGGACTACAACGAGATACTTCCCGGGTTTTATACGTAGCTAACCCATACATTTACATCAACCCTCCCTCCGGAATATGCAAAAAAGTGGGCATGGCCATATTTCTGCGGCTTTGTCGAAGAGGAAGAGTTATAGTGGAGAGCTGTAGACATGCCGTCGAAAGTGTGCTATTTTCACCCATCTGTCAGGTCTTCTGTGTTCGGGCTTCCTACGGACGCTGTAGTTCGTCAACAATGGCTACAATTTATGTTTGGTTATGTTCCTGAAAATTACAATCGTAATTTAGCTCTTTGTGCTGCGCATTTTACGGAAGACAGCTTCCAGAATCTGCACGAGTTCAATGCAGGCCCGGCTCCACGGGGGGGCCAGGGTGGGCCTGGCCCACCCAATCAGAAGCTTGGCCCACCTTGGCCCCACACCACATAACAGCCAATCACAAAATTGTTCAATCTTCAATATTCAATCGCTCCTCTCACGCCACACACCATGTTCTTATGCAGGGAAACATACATCGTGGAGCAGAGAGGACACTGACAACCCGCTGACAGACAGGACAGGCCAGGTTACTTTTAATATGAAACAAAGTCTCAACTTTCAAATTTGGTCATTTTTTAGCGCAATTTAAAAAATAAATACCGTTTTGTGGCTCTTTAATGTGTCTGACAGATCGCTGTAGAGTCTCAGTTAAAGCTGCTGGTGAACCGATCATCACTTCCTTCTAGTTAATTTATAGCATCAAATAAACTTAAATGAACATCAGAAGGAATGTTGTTTTAACCGTGGAAAGACGTCAGTACACAACGCGTTATTCAAGTTCAAATCCTCCAACGTTAATCTACTAATTCTCCTGACTGCTTTGTCGGACGCAGATGGCGGATTATGATTGGTCAGATCGCCTATCAATCAAACTCCCTGCGAAGTTTGAATCTTCATGATGACTTGTAATCAAGAGTTATCACACTCTGTAGCCTAATAAAACACAACATGCACAGATTTATTGTGGTAAAAAAAAAAAAAAAAAAAAAATCGTCTCGGTTACGGATGTAACCCTCGTTCCCTGAGTGGGAACGGAGACGTTACGTCGGATGACGACGATTGGGGTTTCGCTTAGAAGCCTATCACCTTCGAGTATATAAAACGAGCCAATGGCAATGAAATGCCATGGGTCTGCGGAATTTGCATAGCGTAACTCCGCCCGCCGCAGGGGGTATATAAGGAAGTACGCTGGCACAATGCAGATATGTCTTCGCTGAGGAGCCGAGACTAGCCCCAGGCGTTTTTCAGCGGTACAGCGGAAGTGGCAGGAAGACGTAACGTCTCTGTTCCCACTCAGGGAACGAGGGTTACATCCGTAACCGAGACGTTCCCTTTCGTGGTCACTCCGAGTTACGTCGGATGACGACGATTGGGGTTCCAGTCTAATCACGCCACCTCGGCTGTCTTCCAGTGCCCTGCGTAAGTCTGAGCTCCCTGTTGTGAGACTAGCACGAACGAAGGAGTCCTACTTAACACAGGGATACCAAGATACACTGGGAAGCATATCTCCAGAGAGAAATATGCAATTATGCCCAGCCATTGATGGGGGGGGACTTAGAATACACATATGACCCAGAGGGCTGCATATGGAAAATCACTGGGGTGTCCAGCCGCAGGTGGAATTTTAAACCCCAGGGGTGGCAAGGTGGCTTGCCAAGGGAAAGACACACGCTCACAAGGAGACTTACAGTGGAATACACATGTGGGGGTCGCCCAGAGGGGGAACCATGCACATGGAGGCACCTAGTCAAGCGCAAAAGCTGCGTTATGGCAGATTGGCATAACTCAGGCGTTGACGTAACCAGTGCTGGAGGAAACTCAGAGCTTATCAGACTCACCTGAGAGAAATATCGCACGTATCCCGTCCGTGGAGAGGAATGGCGAGCAAGTGAAGACACCTGAGCAGAATCTAGCACCGGCTGGTTGAAGCGAGTACATGAGAAGAAACTGGCTCTACTCGGAGATTATAGAATCTCGCGAATGTGTTGGGTGTCGCCCAGCCTGCAGCTCTACAAATGTCTGTTAGCGAGGCGCCATGCGCTAGAGCCCAAGAGGAAGCCACACTACGTGTGGAGTGGGCTTTCACACCAAGGGGGCACGGACGACCTTGCTGCTGGTATGCCAAAGCAATGGTATCCACTATCCAGTGGGATAACCTTTGCTTTGAGAGAGCCTTTCCCTTCAGCTTCCCACCATGACAGACAAAGAGCTGGTCTGAGGTCCTGAAACACCGCGTTCTGTCTACGTAAGCACGGAGGGCGCGTACTGGACAGAGCAGTGCCAAGGCTGGGTCTGCCTCCTCCAAGGGCAGCGCTTGCAGGTTCACTACCTGGTCTCGAAAGGGTGTGGTAGGAACCTTGGGCACGTATCCAAGCCGGGGTCTCAGGATCACGTGAGAGTTAGCCGGCCCGAATTCCAGGCACGCTTCGTCAACCGAAAATGCCTGCAGGTCCCCTACCCTCTTGATGGAGGCCAATGCAACCAGGAGCGCTGTCTTCATTGACAGGAACTTAAGCTCCACTGACTGTAAAGGCTCAAATGGAGCACTCTGCAGGGCAGTTAGAACCACTGAGAGGTCCCAAGAGGGTACGAAGGGAGGACGAGGAGGATTTAGTCTCCTCGCTCCCCTCAGGAACCTGACGATCAGGTCGTGCCTTCCCAGAGACTTACCATCAACTGCTTCGTGATGTGTGGCAATGGCGGCAACATACACTTTCAGGGTGGAGGGAGACAGCCTTCGCTCCAACCCTTCTTGCAGGAAGGAAAGCACGACACTGATCGGGCATTTCGTGGGTTCTTGATGTTTAGGAGAACACCAGTTGACGAAGAGGTTCCACTTCAACGCATAGGCATGTCTCGTGGACGATGCTCTAGCGGAAGTGATGGTAGCCACCACCGCAGGTGGTAGGGTACTCAAACCTGCCTCGTCCCGTCCAGGAGCCACACATGGAGGTTCCAAAGATCGGGACGAGGGTGCCATAAGGTGCCCCGTCCCTGAGAAAGGAGGTCCTTCCTCAGAGGAATTGGCCAGGGAGGTGCTGTCGCGAGGAGTACTAGTTCGGAGAACCAGGTCCGGTTGGGCCAATACGGGGCAACCAAAATGACCTGCTCCTCGTCCTCCCTGATCTTGCGCAAGGTTTGCGCAAGAAGGCTCACTGGGGGAAACGCATACTTGCGTAGGCCCCGCGGCCAGCTGTGCGCCAGAGCATCCGTGCCGAGCGTGCCCTCGGTCAGGGAGTAAAACAGGTCGCAATGGGACGAGTCGTGGGAGGCAAACAGGTCTACCTGTGCGTCGCCGAACTGATCCCAAATCAGCTGGGCCGTCTGGGGATGGAGTCGCCATTCTCCAGCGAGAGGCCGAACTCGAGACAGCTCGTCGGCCGCCTGGTTCAGGTGTCCCGGGATATAAATGGCTCGAAGCGACCTCAGATGCTTCTGACTCCATATGAGGAGGTGGCGAGCGAGTTGCGACATACGGCGGGAGCGTAGACCACCCTGGTGGTTGATGTACGCTACTGTTGCGGTATTGTCTGATCGGACTAGTACGTGCTGGCCCCTGAGCAGCGCATGGAAGCGGTGCAGGGCGAGACGTACAGCCAGCAACTCGAGGCAATTGACATGCCAAAGGCGCTGGGGTCCTGTCCAGGAGCCCGCGGCAGCATGACCATTGCACATGGCGCCCCAGCCCGTGTTGGAGGCATCTGTTGACACAACAACATGCCGGGAAACTCGTTCTAAGGGCACTCCGGCCCGTAGAAAATTGAGGTTCGCCCACGGGGTGAAGGTCTGACGGCAGGCTGGAGTCACTGGGACTCGGAGCGTGCCGTGTTGCCATGCCCACCTCGGGACTCGATCGCGAATCCAAAGCTGAAGCGGTCTCATATGAAGCAATCCCAGCGGCGTTACTGCGGCTGCGGATGCCATATGCCCCAGGAGCCTCTGAAAAAGTTTCAGTGGAACCGCACTCTTGTCCTCGAACTGACGAAGACAAGTCAGCAGTGACTGCGCGCGCTCGCTCGTAAGCTGCGCGCACATGGCGACCGAGTCGATCTCCATACCGAGAAAAGAGATCCTCTGCATGGGGCAGAGTTTGCTCTTCTCCCAGTTGACCCGAAGGCCCAGACGGACTAGGTGCCGGAGCACTAGGTCCCTGTGTTCGCAAACCTGGTCTCGAGAGTGAGCTAGGATAAGCCAGTCGTCGAGATAGTTCAGGATGCGAACCCCGTGTTCCCGAAGGGGAACAAGGGCTGCCTCGACGACCTTCGTAAAGACGCGAGGAGACAGGGCTAGCCCGAAAGGGAGAACCGCGTACTGGTATGCCTGCCCCTCGAAAGCAAACCATAGAAACAGTCTGTGTCGAGGTAAAATGGAGACATGGAAGTAGGCGTCCTTCAGGTCGATCGCTGCAAACCAATCCTGCGGCCGCACACACTGGAGGATGTGTTTGGCCGTTAGCATCTTGAACGGCAGCCTGTGAAGGGAGCGGTTCAAGACGCGCAGGTCGAGGATTGGCCGTAACCCACCGGACTTCTTGGGTACAATGAAGTAAGGGCTGTAGAAGCCGGACTTCATTTCGGCTGGAGGGACAATCTCGATCGCACCCTTCGCCAGCAGGGTAACGACCTCCGCTCTCATGACAGGGGCATTGCCACCGACCATAGTGAAGCGGACTCCGCTGAAGCGGGGAGGAGATCGCGCGAACTGAATCGCGTAGCCGAGCCTGATGGTTCTCGCGACCCAGCGGGACAGTCTGGGAAGCTCTAGCCAGGCCTCCAGAAAGTGCACCAGCGGGGTCATACGAACCACAGACGTACCGTCGGTGGGGCAGCGAGGCGGAATGACCGGCACCGGCGAGGGTGGCATCGCGGCCCTGTGCGGGGGCACGGTCATTAACCGCGTCCTGCCAGAGGAGGCCAGGGGAGGGCGCGCGTCCCACGGGGGCGTGCTCTGGCAGGGGTCTGGCGACAGAGGGGGATGAGAGGAGCGTGGCCCGTGGGCGGCGCGTGCTGTCATCCCAGACCTCTGGGACAGAGGAGGGCGGCAGTGGCGGGACCCGAGGGTGGCGCGCACTGCGGCCCTCTGGCTCTGTAGGCTCAGGATTGGGGATTTCGATTCTTTCTTTAACCACATTAGGGTGCTGCCCGTCGTGGGACGAGCAGCGGGGAGTGGAGAACAAAAGATTCTCCCCCGGCCCTCCACCGGGGGAAGGAGTGGCCCTGCTACCACCTCCTGTAGAGAAAAGAAAGCCAATCCTGAGCTGCCCGTCTCAGGAGCGCCGCTTAGCCTGGCGTTTAGCGGGCCGCGGGGCTGGAGAGGGCTGTGGCGCCTTCCTACGGCTTCCTCCGCGACGCGGCCCAGATGAAGGCTGCTGCTGAGGCCGTGCGGGAGGGGCGGGAGCCGTGGGAGGGCGCCCTCGGCGGCGAGCAGGCTGAGGATTCTGTACCGGCGGCTGAGCAGCAGCAGCGCGTTGGGGCAGAATGTGCTTGATCGCCTCAGTCTGCTTCTGGGCAGTCGAGAACTTTTGGGCAAAATCCTCGACCGCACCGCCGAAAAGGCCGGCCTGGGATATGGGAGCGTCAAGCAGACGAGTCCGCTCGGGCTCACGCATATCAGCCAGGTTCAGCCAGAGATGTCTCTCCTGGACCACAGCTGTGGACATCACCAAACCCAGGGAGCGCGCGGTCACTTTCGTCGCCCGGAGAGCGAGGTCAGTGGCGGCGCGCAGCTCATCAAAGAGCCCTGGGTCTGTCCTACCCTCGTGCATGTCACGGAGCATCTTGGCCTGGTAGACCTGCAAGATGGCCATGGCATGCAGAGAAGCAGCTGCCTGTCCCGCCGCTCTGTAAGATTTCGCCACCATGGTAGACGAAAATCTACAGGCTTTGGATGGGTGCTTTGGATCACCACGTGATGAAGCGCTTGCCGGACACAGCTGCATCGCGACAGAACGTTCAACCGTGGGAATCCCAGTGTACCCACAAGCATCAGCTCTATCAAGGGGAGGAAAGGCGGAGAAAGCCGACGAACGATCACGGGAAGACATGGGAGCCTTCCAGGACCGCGTGACTTCCTCATGCACTTCCGGGAAGAATGGTATTGGGGTTGGGCGGCGACGGGTGTCAGCGGCCGCTCCCAAAAACCAATCATCCAGCCGCGAGCGCACTGGATCAGGTGGCGGGGACCACTCAATACCAATGGCCGCGGCTGCCCGGGAAAGCATGGCGGTCAGCTCGGGATCAGACTCGGGCAATGCTGGCACGCCCGAGGGCGGCAACACAGCCGAATCCTCACTTCCCGAGGACTCGCGCCCACCTTGTGATGCAGCGATCGACATAGTATCTTCCTCTGGAGCTCCAAACGAGACGCGCTGGGGCTCCGAAGAGGGACCAGCGGTCTCAGTTTGAACACTCGCGGGTGCTAATGCTGGAGAGGGGTGTGTGGACCGTGGACGTGTCGGCGGTATGTCCCACACAGTCACC
The DNA here is from genome assembly GCF_965113295.1 of Leuciscus leuciscus. Taxonomy (NCBI): domain Eukaryota; kingdom Metazoa; phylum Chordata; class Actinopteri; order Cypriniformes; family Leuciscidae; genus Leuciscus; species Leuciscus leuciscus. Next base: position 6,303,023 of record NC_138734.1, read on the forward strand.
CTCAGGTCACCCCGGCCACCAGCCGAAGTACTAGCCCTCTCGGGACCAGTAGATCGGGGTGTGGGTAGGGGGACTCTCGCTCTAGTGAGCTCATTGAGTCTCGACCGCAGCATAGAGATGGTCATGTTCCCGCAGTGGGAACATGAGTCATCCACGAACGCTGCTTTAGCGTGATCAACGCCCAAACACGCTAAGCAGAGATCGTGCCCATCAGAGAAAAATATCTCGCGACCGCAACCAGAAGTGCACGGGCGAGGCATCTTTAAAAAGACGTGCCACGTGCAATGCTCTTTTTGTGAGAGGAATAACTCCGCGGATGCTGAAGCGAACAGGGAGAAACACACTATCTGTCAGATCACTGACCAGATCAGCAGGGTAGTGAGCACTCGCTGAAATCGCCGTCACACCAACACCGGAGAGTTCGCTCGTCTCGAAGGTAAGAGAAGACTAACTCAGAATATTTGGCTTGCAGGAGTGGAGAAGTTCTCGGCTCCGAAGCGAAAACATATCTGCATTGTGCCAGCGTACTTCCTTATATACCCCCTGCGGCGGGCAGAGTTACGCTATGCAAATTCCGCAGACCCATGGCATTTCATTGCCATTGGCTCGTTTTATATACTCGAAGGTGATAGGCTTCTAAGCGAAACCCCAATCGTCGTCATCCGACGTAACTCGGAGTGACCACGAAAGGGAACTAAATATACATAAGAATGTAAAAATAAAAATGTAAAAAATAACAATGGCCAAAAAGAATAATAATAAATAATTCTTAAGAAAAACTGCATTTCAGATCAAATTTACATTTTTAGTTTGTAACAGTTTTCTAAAATGAGCAAAAAGCTGATGTTGTAAATGGTATAGTGATGTAAATAGTTATTTTAAAAGACCTGTCCCTTTTTATCAAATCTAAAGTTACTTAATTGATACAGGATCTGTTAAGGGGTAACAAATTATAATAATATTACAAATGCAAAAAGAGAGAATGTAAAAATAAACCTGTTAAACATTTTTATCTCTATATAGAGTTACTAAATAGTTGCAAAATATATATAAAAAAAACTAAAAAACACCCGGCCCACCTAGAACATCACTTGGCCCACCTTTCATCTCATATCTGGAGCCGGGCCTGGTTCAATGCCGGATTCAACAAGAAACTGCTACTAAAACATGAAGCAGTTCCAACTTTAAAACCAGAGGCAGCAGTTGTTGGGCCACAACCTGTAAGTAAGACTTAATAATTTTAAATGTATTTTCATGTATAATTTCAGACGTAATGTTTTAGTTTTATCAAGGACGTAAACAAATGCCAGCGCTGGCTTTAGTAGCCACTTAGTTGCTATTTCGTGTGTCTATGACAAACCCGTACAAACAATTTGGACCTGAATTTGTAATTATGTACTCATTTTGTAAATGTATTTTCCATGTATACTTTATGACGTAATTTTTCGATTTGATCAAGAACGTAAACCAATGCCAACGCTGTTTGTTTATAGTAGCCAGTTAGTTCGATGTTAATTTGTGTGTATAAGACAAACGTGTATAAAGTTCAAAAAATTATATGTAATCGCAACAGCAAACTTCAGCTGCTGTTATCAGTGTACAGTAGCCTATGGTTTATTTACAGGTTTTATGTATTGTTTATCTACATACTTATTACTGTTATAGATATAAATTATACATTTATCTATAAATTATCATTAATTAGACATTGTCTTTTGTTACAGTCTACATCTCAGCAAGGTCCAAGTACCCAAGAGTTTCCCAGTATATCTGTAAGTGTTGAAGTTGGATGTCAGACAGACCCTATGAAGTCAGAAAGTCTGGCCACAGAGATATCGCCAAACATGCGATCAGTGGCCACACAACTTTCTACTGGCACATTGAGGGATTTTCACACAAGGAGCAGAGGTATGAAGTACACACTATGTGTTAATGTATTATTTGATCAAATTCATTATGACAACATTTTATTTTATTATAAGCTGCTGTGATGTGTATTAAAAATTGCAAACATGAAAATTGTCTCCATGTACAATTTATTTGTAATAGCATGACATGTGGTTTATACTATTTTTGTTTTTGTCACTTGTAGGAATTCAGGCAACAGTTTCTAGTCAAAATGTTGGTACTGAAACAACTGTCATGTTGCAAGATATGCATCTGTCTTCAACACCAATAAAAGGCTCAATGTTCAGACCATGCAAGAGACCTCGTCTGGTATTGGAGGAGGAGGATGAGGACGAGGAGGAAAAGGATGACACTGAATCACAAGTACAAGTGGAACCACATGACTCAACATATAACCCAACATATAACCCAGAGAGTACTGCCACTGAGGAATCTGAATTGTTGTAAGTTATAAAAACAACATTTTTATATTAGTTATAAATGTAACAGTTTTTAAGAATAATTAATGTTTAATTATTTTTTATATCTATATTTTATTTAGGATAGATCCACAGACTAACTCTAAATACATTGTTTTTGAAAGTTGCCTAAGAGAGTTATTTGGGTCCTGTCCAATTTGTAAGACAAAATGTACAGACCAAAGCAGGCAAATGGGGACTTTTGTGGCATTCACTCAGCTGTGTGAGAAGTGTCAGTACAACAGACAGTGGCAGAGCCAGCCCATAGTAGGAAGTACACCAGTTGGTAACCTGTTACTGTCTGCTGCAACATATTTTACTGGTGGCTCCTTTGTTCAACTGCAGAAGGTATGTAAAACCATAATACAAGTTCATTTATAGCAAATAAACTGTGTTAATTCAGTTATAATGCAAATGCATGTTTCTGTATTTGTTCTTTCATAGATTTTCAAGGCCATGAACCTCCAGATGACAACATATAGCACTTTCAGGAAACATGCCAGGAATTTCATTGAACCTACCATCATACATAAGTGGAACAGAGATCAACTACATATTATTTCACAGCTGCAACAGCAGGGAAAGGTTCCATTAGCTGGAGATATTAGCTGGAGATATGCAGGTATGCTTACAACAATATTAATATGTAGTAAGTTTATTGTAGTTGTAAAAAAAAAAAAAAAATGTGTTAGTGGTATCATTTATGGTCTACTTTGGATAATGTGTGCCATAGGACACTCAGCCAAATTCGGTAGCTACACTTTGATGCATGTGGAAACCAACAAAATTCTGGATCTTCAACTAATTCAGGTTAGTAAGTACTACATATCTATAATCATGTTGTCAATTTCTGCTATCTGTTACTCTTAACATTTACATATTGTTAATATGCTATTCCTCAAAATAGAGCAACGAGGTGGGAGGCAGTTACCACATGGAAAAGGAGGGATTAAAGCGTTGCCTGGATAAACTGGAGTCTAATGGTTTAGCTGTTGACTACCTAATAACCGATAGACATCCACAGATTCAAAAGTATCTGAGGGAACGCAGTATCACTCAGTTCTATGACGTGTGGCACTTTCAGAAAGGAAAATATTATTTTTTGTATTTAATTAATGATAAACATGATTACAGGCTTGTAAATTTAAATATCGCTTGATATTTGATTATGTAAAAGTAATGATTTTACAACAGACGCATGTGTTGGTATAGGGCTGTCAAAGAAACTAGACAAACTGTCACAGAACAAGGACTGCAAGGTGCTGAAGACATGGTTGCGCAGCATAAAAAATCACATATACTGGAGTGCGACTTCCTCTGTGTCTGGCCCAGAAAAGCTGGCTAAGTGGACCTCCCTGCTGAACCACATTCAAAATGTGCATGTTCACGAAAACCCCCTGTTCCCTAAGTGTGAACACCCGGACAGAGTTTCCAGGGATCAAAAGAAATGGTTCCAATCAGGTATGACTATATAAAAAGTATAACTACAGATTTACAGTTCATTTTTATAGTTTCATCTCTGTGCCGCTACAGGATCAGTGGAACTCCACAAGTTGGGAAAGGTACTATACAACAAGAGAGTACTGAAGGACGTAGAAAAACTCAGGCACCACTTCCAAACATCGTCACTTGAGGCATTTCACAGCCTTATTCTGCGTTTTGCCCCAAAGAACGTTGTTTTCCCTTTCATAGGGATGTTGTGCAGGTAAAAGGCATAATGTCATATTTAGCAATATTACAAAAAAAATTTAATAATTCTTACTGTCTACAAATATTCCTTATTTTGTGTTGTTCTCCGTTTAAAGGTTGTATCTCGCAGCCATGCACTACAATGAAAATTCTGACCGTCACCAGGCAACAACAACTGCAGGACAGAATGTGTTCAAATTCGTTTTTCCGAAGTCCAAAAAGGGGGAATGCACAGCAAAGCCAGTGAAAATCGACCCAACATACAGTAAGATGAACAAATAATTTTTTATTTACAACAATATAAAGCTAATAAATAACTGTAAGAAATAAACGAGGAAATAAATATTACTAAACATTACACAAGAAAATTGCACAGCAAAGGTTGATTGTTTATCAATAGTTAAATAAAACAATAAAGTGACTTTAGGTTTTCATCTCTTCTTACAGACTATGTCGATGAGCTTATCAGTCTGCTGGTAAATAAAGTCTTTCTGGACCCAACACCATACACAGAAGAGCTGCATGCAGTCCCCATTCCCCCACCTCTGTCTTCAGAGTATGAAAAACCATCAAAGGAAGAGGTGATTGCACGCCATGTGTCCCGCTTCAGTCAAGGGGGGGGCGGAATCCAACATACTGGCCAGTTGGATCTGGAAACTGCTGGCGGATCCGGTCAACAACACATGACGGGATGACAACCCTCATATCTCGTCCTAGGTAGCCCCAGCACCAGCTGACAAAGCTACGGTAGCCCAGATAACGAAAACGTCTATGGCAGGAAATCACAATGTTGTGTGTTTGAAACATTTGATTTTACAGGAAAATGATACATGTCGTTTGAAAATATTGATTTTATAAATACATTGAAACAGAAAGATAATTATTTGTGAATATCTTATATTTCTTTTATTCGTTATATCTGTTTGCTATGTAACTGATTTTACAAAAGTTATTTCACTCATCAACCTTTTTGAACAATAAATAAAAACGTACTCTGCTTCAGTTCTGCGTCTCACTGCTCCATAGTCAGCTCTATAAATATTATGTATATTTTGTAAAGTGAATGCATTTAAGCAATTTGGTTCGAACCCTGGATGCAGAACCATGCATGTAGGTGGGTCCGGAATCTGCATCATTCGATGCACAACCTAAAAAGATTTGTTAGACAATAAGTAATTCCTGTGCATTGACCTTCCCTTCTTCTTTTTACATAATTCTATTACAGCTTATGACAAAAGGACAACACAAAGCTATAAAATATATAGGCATAGCCTATATATTTTTACAATACCTTTTGTATTTCCTTGCAACAGATGTTTTCACGTTCTGTTGGCATTTTAACACAGTTGCCACATGTACACCTAAAGAAAACGATACACTGAGTAAATTAAGTTTTGTGAATAGATAAACGGCTGTTCATTATATCGATAAAACAATAACTTTAAAAAACGGTATTACTCTGTCATTTATTTAGTTATATTAAATGTTCAATCAGAAGAAAACCGTATCTCAAAAGCTAACAAGCAACAGTAGCATTTTCAAGTAACAGCGTATCGAAATTCGTATATAATAATAGTAGAATGGAATAGAATAATAATAATAAAATAAATGTACCATTCAGAAACGTTTTGTAAGAGCCGTGTTTGCGGAGGTTCTGCTTGAGTCTCTTCATTGCCGCTTTCTGGGTCTGATTCTGGCTCAAACTGATACGGCAGTATCGACACCATTATTTACATTTGACCGGAGCACATGCAACTTTCGCCCGTAAAGGTAATGGGCGTGAAGTTTCCGGACAACGTGCACTACGCAGTTTAGCCAATTACAACACACCGGCCCAACTAACCAATCTGAGCCCATTGCCTGTTTCTGAGGGAGTGGTTTCATAGAATCAGGAAGTCAACCGGTCGTTCGAATGACAGAGGAGAAAGCGGCTTACAATAAAGGTGAAATTTATGAAAAATAAGGCAAAAAAAAAAAAAAAAAAACACGAAGACATGTTATATTGCACCCCATAAACACAATCATGCAAAGAAAAAAAGCAGTAAACCACCCCTTTAAGGACACATGTCAAACTTTCAGATGTTTAACAAAACAGTGAGACACACTCACACAGGACACATTCAATATCAATACCGAGCAGTCACTGTTGATACGAACAGAAATATGGAGGCTGTCACCAGCTGATAAATGATTCCTGTCATTAACTTAAGAGATAATAAACAGTGCAGTTGGCTATTGGCATTGATCTGTGTGAGGCTATTTGAAGGAATTATTTCCTGTGGTTTGACAGAATTTCATCGATTTACTGGTGACACCATTAATAAGATCTTCCATCTGTTCTTTCTATCTGTTTTCTTTTTATATTAAACACCAACTTTTCCATAATGGTGATGGAATTGCAAGTGATTAGGGTTTGGATTCATTAAGCCAAATTCCCAAAGAAATGTTCATTTCATTATGAAGAGGGAAAAACAGCAGTTAATAATGAGAAATCGCACGCTTGGTCTGCCAGTTGTGACAGTGACCTGAGCTGGAGGAACAGGAAGTAAGCAATGATTTCTCATTATTTATCTAACAAAATCTGATCTTCTTCACATTTTGAAGGTGCAACTTATCAAACGAATAAATGCAAATGAGTGCATTTGAAAAAGTATTGTATAAATCGTTTTGTGGAGGTGGGGGGGGCAACAATAAGTTGCTGTACTTATTATTTTCAAGTATAAGTACAGCAACAGACACAAAGGGATTGAACATTTTTGCTACCATCATGATTATCCAAAGCCCATGGGTTTTGTTAACAATAAAGTATCACTGAACACTTGCCTGACCGCCAAAAAAAGTCCCCCGAGGAAGTCTAATGAAGTCCAGGAAACAGATGCTACTGAGGGAAGGAAAATATAGTGAAGGGTTTGGGGTCGTGTGTGCCAATCATCTTTGTCATGACATCATTATCCTGCCACATGCCATTTTTTGCTCAGGTGCAATGCTGGAGAAAGCTACTTTTAAAAGTATTGCGTTAGAATATTTTGTTAGTCGCTAAAAAGTAACTACATGTAATTGCATTACTTACCCATCAGCATGCAATTTTGTGTGTAAAAGACGTCTAATAGCCGTCCAAACACAGCCCTGAAGTCTAGGCTAAAACAAGGCAAAATTTGGGCTGTCAGTGAAAATGTAATGGATGTCTATCTGTATAGCCCAAGAATAAACTCACAGGCTACGCATAGAACATGTCAAAGAAATTAAACCAAACACCTTGTCATCACTGTTGACTTTGCTTACATTATGGGATATCATACATCTAGCAAGTTATTTTGGCAAAAATGATATGTAACCAAATTCAAGGTTATTTTGGCTAGAGGTGGGTTACTCATAGCCAGACTATATTGGGTCTGTAGTTAACCTAGACGTTGAAATGAAGGCTATTGCTTGCTGGATAGTTACTTTTTTGGAAATACATTAGTATTGTGGAATTGGATCATCGAAGGCCAGCAGCAAAGACATTGGTTGATAAAGTGAGATTAAATACCTAAAGTATAACTGTGATATTAATAATTGCAGGTTTGTGTAATGTTCTCAGTTTGCATTTCACTGTTTTTATTCTTGTGTGTGTGTGTGTGTGTGTGTGTGTGTGTGTGTGTGTGTGTGTGTGTGTGTGTGTGTGTGTGTGTGTGTGTGTGTGTGTGTGTGTGTGTGTGTGTGTGTGTGTGTGTGTGTGTGTGTGCGAATTGAACATAAGAAAGAACATTTATGGGACAGTTCATTTCAGATTTTGTTGCTCATTTGAAATATGTCATTTAAATGTGAGTTCGGCAAGCAGTCTTTGAGATTTCCCCATTGAAATAGATATAGGTCTTGGTCTTGGATGCCTGAAATATCTGCCTGGACGCGTTGCAAATATGTCCGCCGAGTGAACAGACTTTGGTGTCGGTCAATATTGCATTACTCATGGGCGTAGATTTATAAGTAATAAATACGTAATAATAAAATGTAAATTCTTCCCCCACACCAATACAAAGTATGGTAACACTTTAGAATACTGTTCCTTCATTAATGAATAACTACACAGGAACAAATGAGTAATGCATTAGTAACACTCTAGTAACTACTATTAACTAACAAGAAACTCTGATTAACGAATTAGTAAGTAATCGCGCTCAGATGAATGTAGTAGTTCATTATTAGCTAATCAATAACTACTATTTTTTTCATACCTCCCAGAGAACTACTATTTATAGGTTCATAATTAACATGAATAATGCATAATTTATAATAAAAGGTAATGGTAACCCACTAGTAATGACTCAAGTACATCATTTTAAAGGAACTACTAATTATTTGGATCAGTATTCTAAAGTGAAAAACATGATAACAACCTAATATTGACTGAAGTCATTGTAAACTTTTGAGATTTTTGTAAGATTTTGAATATCAATTCCTTCCAATGGATTGGGTAACACTTTAGTCATTACTAGTGTGTTCCCATGATCTTCACTTTAGAACACTGATCCAAATAATTAGTAGTTCCTTTAGAAAGATGCAGTAACACTTTATTCATTACTATCCAAAACCTTACAAAAGCCTTAAAAGCTTGCAATGACTTCAGTCAATATTAGGTTGTTATCATGTTTTTCACTTTAGAATACTGATCCAAATTATTAGTAGTTCCTTTAGAAGGATGTAGTAACACTTGATTCATTACTAATTGGCTACCATTAAATTATATTAAACATTGTGCATTATAAATATTTATTAACCTGTATATAGTAGTTCTTATACTCTTCAGTGAGGTATGAAAAATAGTAGTTACTGATTAGCTAATAGTGAACTACCACTTTTGTAAGGCTTTTGTAAGGTTTTGGATAGTAATGAATCAAGTGTTTCTACATCTTTCTAAAGGAACTACTAATTATTTGGATCAGTATTCTAAAGTGAAGATCATGGGAACACACTAGTAATGACTAAAGTGTTACCAAATCCATTGGAAGGAATTGATATTCAAAATCTTACAAAAATCTCAAAAGTTTACAATGACTTCAGTCAATATTAGGTTGTTATCATGTTTTTCACTTTAGAATACTGATCCAAATAATTAGTAGTTCCTTTAAAATGATGTAGTAATACTTGAGTCATTACTAGTGGGTTATCATTACCTTTTATTATAAATGATGCATTATTCATGTTAATTATGAACCTATAGATAGTAGTTCTCTGGGAGGTATGAAAAAATAGTAGTTATTGATTAGCTAATAATGAACTACTACATTCATCTGAGCGCGATTACTTACTAATTCGTTAATCAGAGTTTATTGTTAGTTAATAGTAGTTACTAGAGTGTTACTAATGCATTACTCATTTGTTCCTGTGTAGTTATTCATTAATGAAGGAACAGTATTCTAAAGTGTTACCCAAAGTATGAATACGCAGAGGTTTTCACGGGCCAATGTGAATAAATCTAGGTTTAAATTCTATGGGCCTATGCATGACTAATGTTTTGTTCTTATCCAAAACGAGGCGATGAGAACATTATGGAGCGCCAAACACTCTTGTAATGTATGTTTCATTTATACTTGAAGCCGGAAGTCCAAAACAGACTCAGACTCTGCACTATTTAACACATCCCTCAGCAGTTCACCGGTGTCTGGTCTCGTCTTTGACTAGTACTATGACAAGATACCGTCGTTCCTGTTTATTTTCCTCGTCTTTGACTAGCGCAAGACTGCTCACCCGAGTCACTGTCATTCCCGATTACTTGCCGGAAGTTCCGATCTTCCCGTCATCGCTGATCTTCATCATCCTGGTTCATCTCGTCTTCTTCATTCCTGCAACGACATTCATTTATTCTGTTCAGCTAAGTCCTCACCTAAGTCCAAATTCAGTTATCATCGCATCTGCATTATCTCCCTGCATCGCTCTCCCTCTGCACTATAAATAAACTTGTTGATGATATTCACCACAACCTTGTCTGCCTTCTTCTGATTGTGACAATATGAGTGTTGTTTAAGACATCTCCTTAAGTTAATACAAAGCAAATAGTGTATTATTACATACCATTCACACTTTGACAAATTGCTGCCTCTCCTTTGCACTTCAATTAAAGAATGATCCTATATGTATATATTATAAACCTCTTTACAGCTCTTTAACACCAGTGCTAATTAGACAAACCTTGACCCTCTGTTAAAGACAACCATGGAAATATAGTTGCGTGTGTTTCTGCACGCTTTTTATGAGTGCATGATGCAATTAAATGTAATTTTATGATTGTTGTGTGAACACACCACTAGCTGAGCCCATCAGTGTTATTTTAGTATAATTGAGATACTATTATGGTTTTCATTAATATTTTGAATTTGTTTTTATTTTATATGTTCTGTTTTAATTGTAATTTTAGTTCATGTTTTAATACTTTCGCTGTGTTTTTCAAAATTGAATTAGTTTTTTTTTGTTAGTTTTTTTTTTTGTCTATATAGATTTTATTCATTTCTGTTTCATTTTAAGTCACTAAATGAAAATGAGAAATGTTGGCAACTATAAGAGAATACGTTTTTTTTTTATATTTTATTTAATTTCAGTTAATGTTTATTTATTTAAAGTAAAAAAAAAAATTTTGTTTTGTTTTTGTTAACTATAACCCAAGCCCACCAGCACATTTTTTGTTTTCCAAAAACGAACTGATTCCTGTCACACAGACAAATTAAATTTGTGAGAAAAGCACTTTCCTTTCCTCCAGCTGGCAAAAAGGGTGCCAGTTTGATCAGTGAAAAAAGCTGGTTTACTAGTCCTCTTCGGATGCCTCATCTCACAATGTCAAATGAAATAAGCTGTTTGATAAACGCCACAGAGGGTTTAATTATAGTAATGATCTCATCTCCCACATCAGCCTGCCTCTCATGGTGCAAAGCCACATCCACAGGCAGATTAAAAGCCTCCCTCCCTCCCTCGATGTCTCCGCTGCTCTCTCTGCCAGACACCTGCTCCAACAGCCTCTTAACATTGCAAATTCTCTATGACAAATGAATATAGCTGCACTTTAAAGGAAGGACCGTGATCCTCTTTGTAGAAAACACACTGTAAGAGTTGTTTTGGCCTGTGGCAAAACAAGAAAGGCTTCCTGAGCAGGTACATGGGGATTTGCAAATGATCTGCGGAAGTATTGGTTTTCCAGCCAAAGAATTACTTCTCATTAGTGAATGTGCTGTCACTGAAAACACAACAGGAAAGGGTGGTCATACTGGGACATCAGTGTGAGGTGTACGCTAACATACTCTACCCTATGTGCCAGAGGCAAAATCATTCTCAATGAGTCTTTGTTTTTCAGCAACTATGTCTTTGGCAAGTTAAGGTTGCTCAATGCATAAAAGACATTTTAAAACACGCCTGTGACCTGAGTTAAAGACCCAAGGACCAGATATGATTAATTAAGACCAGGAGTTAGGAGTGCAGTCAATTTAAGACAAGAGTCAGAAAAGTTTTACTGAAGATAGTTTGCAGTTTCATCAGCAGAAGTCAGCTTCAAGACTCACAAGGCGTTCGTAGGCCGTCCCGCTTACAGTTACAAAGATCACAGCAGTTATACCCTTCACCAAGGTCCTTGCTTCAGGTTGAAATATTCTGATTGGCTAAGAAATAGTAAACATAGTAAATTTCCACACATGGACTGATAGGCAGTAGCACATCTCCATAGTGTGTACGGCTGCCACCAAGACCCTGAGTTAGGTATGAGTGTCCCTCCGAGGTCACAAGACTGTGTGTCTAGGCGCCAACATGTCGAAGAAAACAAGTCGGTCCATCTCCAATAATGCCACTTGTTCCTTAACCTGTAACCAAGAATACTAACACACACACAGAGCTTCTTCAAGGTTGGATTTGGTCGGGCTCTAACTATAAACAGGAGACTCTTCCCAAAACATCCAGATAACATGTTCTTTCTCTCAGTGAGAGTACACTTTAATATAGAACAGTAAAGTAAATGCTTTAACTAAGACATACGTCACTCGCCCGTGCGTCTCGTCATATCTGTAAATGGAGAAAAGTTGCTCCGGCTACTTTTACGTGTGTGTGCTGTGGGAGTGGCATAGGTTAGCTGTCTCAACGAGCGAGAAAGGTCAAGTGGTGTTCACTGCAGAGCCAAATGACATCCAGCTCCACCTCTCTGGACGTCATGGGTTGAGCTTGAGTCAAGCTCCTCCCCTGGGTGGAGGGATTGTGTTATAGAGTTAGGGTCTGGTTGGACCTTATAGCTCCACTCATTACACCCAAATTACATCCAGAGAGGGGGAGCTGGACTTCACGCTCCACAATGAACAGCGTCTCAGAAAGGTTAACATGGAGCACGCTAAATCTCAAAACTCTCAGAAATCACTCGTTTTAATAAAACACCAAACGGAGAAGAGTCTGCGAGAATCAACATTGGCTTGGCTTTGCAGAGATGGTGAGTACTAAAGGGTTCTGAAATCACTTTCAGACGTTTTTATCACTCAGCAGGTAAGGCATTTTATTGAACAGATAAATGACCATATGCTCTCTATCTGAGTTGATTGTAAAGCATTATCTGTTGTGTAGGGTCGTTTCATCATGAGATGTTGTTGCGCTGTCGTCATTTAGTTTCAAGGAAGTACTGTGTCTGTTAATGGGTATAGCTAACGTCTTCAGCCAGTCAGATTCTTTCCATCTAAACTGGTTATATCTCTTAAACAAAGTAGTGAATGTTTTATGAGCAGTAGGTTAATCTCTCTCTTTTTAGTTATGAGAAAGAACCATATTCATCCGCACAGTCACGAAGAGCCGAAACCCCACTGCTCCCTACTTCCTGAGCATGGGATGGACTTCACTGACAATAATCGTTTATTTGGAACGCCCTGCAACGTCATCAAGGAAAGGGAATGACGGCATTTTTATTCACTTAAAGTTCATGATGCTGATCCAGAGTTTAGGAGGTGACTTTGAAACTAAAGCTTGCTAAGCTAAAAGCTACTCATCATACAGAGGTAATACCACTAGATAAAATAGCTTAACATTCAAACTTTTTTAGAGGGTAATAGCTATATACTGTAGCTTATAACTACTGGAAAAAGCAACACGCTTTTAAAAACAGCTGAGCTATCTAGATAAATGGAGAGATTAGCTCAAGATTCTCTTGGCAGTAGTTGACTTGAAAGTGAAAACCGACCACATAACAGACAATTTACACTAATGCCGTTATTACGGCCCTTGTGGCAAAGCTGAGACTGCAAGTAGTTTTGGTATGAATTCTGTTCCGACACCTTTCAGAACGCAACGACGCGTGAAATTGAGCTTTTGTAGCTAGAAGCGTTTGCATTTATGTACTTGCGTGGAGTATGTTTTTGGCCGCATTCATTGGAGCTGACATTGTGATTTGAAGAAACCAGTGATTGCTTTTATTCGTCTGTCATCCCGGTGCACATACCTTTATCCAAAAGAGAAAAGCCTGACATCGTTCAGGAGAAGGCTGGAAATGAGAGTGTCTGACAGAGAGGTTTACTCTGACGGTGACTTCTTGCCCCTCAGGAGAGATAGAAGAGCAGAGAGCAGTACGTTACCTCAAATTTCTTCATTCAGAGTCCACTGGGTGAAGAGCAAGTGAGATTTATAACAGGACTCTGTCTTCATTTCCCTCAGGATACACGCCACTGAGATGTTTTTGTTCTTATTCTTCTTTCTTCCTTCCTTTCAACCATTTCTTCCATTTTCTATCTTCTCACATGCATTGATGTGAAAATATTAGCCCTGTCAAAGTTGATGAATTAACTTATGAGATTAATTAAGTTTGTTAAACCTATTTATTTAATGCATTTAGCTAACTATAGTAGCCGTGTTTGCTAAGGGAAGCACCACTGAACACCATTTGTGCTACGAAAATGAATGTTATACCTCATATTTCTATACTTATTGGGAAGTCAGTTACTAACTTTTCTAAGCAATCATATTTACAATTTTCACTTGCTAGATTATTCTGTCAACTTATACTAAAGAAAGATCTGAATATCACAGACACTTAACACTCAGTTCATTATGCTCTGTGCCTTCTCTGAACATTGGTTTAAACAGTTAGAACTATTAAGAGAACACATTCAGGATTGTTAGACATAATGATCCTCGAGTCACAGCTCACATTTATTAGTGCATGAAGACGTCTTACACACACTTATAGTATAGGAATGAATTACCTTTTGTAAAAAAAAAGTGCACTTTAACATACTTTAAAAAAGAGTACTTATTACAAAAACAATAAACTATAAAAAATATTATTTGATTGTATAATGTTTTAGGACACTTAATAGCATGTTATTTGGAATTAAATGAAAATGTATTGTAGTTTGAATTTATATTAAAATAAATTAAAATATAGTGCTTTTTTGACATAAGTAGGAGTTTATTGCATATTTACATATTTATCATTTCAATTACTTCTATTGTCTTGGTTAATATGGTTAAAGTGTAATGATAAACTAAAATGTAATGTCATTTATATTGAAACTTTTATGTCATGTATTTAAATATATTTGTAAAGACAGATCTGTAATGATTAAGTTGCAGTTTAATACACTATATTTACTTTAGTAATATTAAATACACTACAGTTAAAATTACGATCAAGTATTCTACATGTGCTTTAAAATATTAGTCAACATCAAAATATGTGTTCTTCTTCAAAGTGACACAATTTCACTTTTACTTAAGTGTATTAAGAAACAGTCAAAGTGCACTCTTAAGTAGCCTTTTATTTCATTAATATTATATTATCTGCAAATACAGTTTGTTTTTATTTTTTATAAAATGTATTAAAAAGAAGTACACCATGGGCACTTTCAATACAATTAAACGCACGTCTTTTGCACATGGGTATCAATGAATTTCAATAGGTTATACCCATTCAAAAAACAATATTAATAAAAATGGACTACCAAACATTACTGTGAGCCATGTATTTTTCTGCATATAAGAGTTTCACATATTAAACTTGGCTGCATGCTAAAGTAAAACTGTATTGTGATCAATTGAGTAAAATCTCGTGCACTTCATGTCATGAATATTATTTATATGGAGTTGCATAAAACATGTTCTGAATCAGTCACTTATGAGTTTAGCTTTCACTTAGAGCCATTTAGGCAGCGCACTTGGTTCTGGAACCAATCATGTGAGTTTAATCTCTCAACTTCAATATCTCTGGCAGAAAGCACAAAGATTGATAAGTGACTTATATTTTGTTTCAATGCCATTTTGCTGCTTCTAATGATTATAAACTCCTTGAAGAGGACAATTTTCATCTCCGAACATCTGCTAGCTGACACAGAAGTAGGGCATATGGAAAGCATGTCCTCTTTGAGATTATAGTAAGTTATGACAGCTTCCATGTGCAACCAGCAGTAAGCAGAATTAAAGTGCTATTCTATAGCCCGCGGTTCACTTTATAGCACGTCTTTCATGGCAACAAATGCTTTCCGCTTTGTCAGGAATGACATAGAAGTAGTCCTTTATCAGAAACTTCACCTCACGCCTGCTGTTTATTAAACTTCTGCACTTGTTTTGACAAAACTCAAAACTCATTCCCTTCTCAGGGAAATCTTTTAAAGAGGAACTATTATGTGATTTTTTTTATGTTCAACTTTCTTTAGTGTTGCTTTTTGAGCATGAAAAAGGTCTGCAAAGTTATAAAGCACAAAGTCAATCCAAAAGTAGTTATTTTCTATATCAGTAAGCATTGTTTCTGAATTTCCTGAAACACCTCCATTGTAGAGTTATCGTACATGTCACAATATTCCTCATTTGAATAATCCCTGCCCAAGACAAAAAAAAAAAAAGGATAGAGGCCTGTTTGTGTGGCCTTAGTAGTGTTGAAACTCGCGGTTATGGTAAGTGTTGTGACATTTCCGAAACACACTCAAAGCGTTTGACTAATCACAACACGCTGGTCCAGCCGACCAATCAGAAAAATTGCACTTTTCGGAAGGAGGGGCTTCATAGAGACAGGAACTAAACAGGTCATGCGTTTACCGTACAACGACGCAACTTGCTGCCGAACTGCCATTTGATGCAACGTTGAAGAAGTCAAGCTCGTCACGACCATTTCCTGAAACCTTCTTGTCGCAAATTTGTTGATCAAATCCTAATTTTAATGAATCCGTTTGAGATCGAAATAACATTTCGTGCTTTTATTTTGTGCTTTAAATTATGATCATGTCACCTGAGGACTATTTCAAATTTTTCACAGTTATTTTGCTCTATTTTCAAGATTCAATCATAGGCTCGTTCTTACGTACTAGAGCACGTACGCACAAGCACATTCTTCAAAAAATTACTCTTTAAATCTCTTGACAAACTAAAAGACCTGAGTCCACATGTCATGCAAACTAGAAACTATGCTTCTAACCACAGCTCGAGGTCTGTCGTTCCAACCACGCAGATTTGTGATACTGCTTGCGAATGTCCGTTGGAACCATGGTTTCGGGAAACACAGACTCATTGAATTATGCTGATAACGACGGAACTTGCGACCATAGTTGGCTAACGATGCTTTTGGGAAACGCAGCCCAGAGCATTACTGACAGACTGGGAAGAGAGGTGCTGCAACAACATGAAAAATATTGTTTTTTGAGCATTCAAATATGAAAACCTATTCTAGTAGATGCAAAAAAACAAATCAAGACTTTGTAAACGGGCATAATATGGCCTCTTTAAACTTCAAAGAACTCTCAGATTGAATTTTAACATTTTCAAGTTCCAGAAAATTCATGGTAATTTCTAAAGTGAGTTTTCTAGTACGCTAAATATTTCATCATCTAGATGCTCTTGTGTGGGTAAAACCATGTTCTTGTGGGCCAATTTGCACTTGGTCACTTCATGCATTTTCTCTGATAAACTATCCGATTTGTTATAGGCATAACTGTTCCATATACACTTGGTCACATATGCATCTGCACAAAACAAATATAAATCCGATCTTCAATTTCAAGCCATATGCAAATTCAGTGTCACTGAAAGAAACAGATACAGCATGTGTTGCATTTTATTTATCATGCTGATTGAAAGATCAAAGTCTGCAATAGGATAGAGAGCAGCATTATCACAGGTGAGAGAATTTGGTGTTTAATGAAAGTGACTGTGTTGAGTTTCATTTGCAGCAGTTTGTGTATCCGCTTGCTGAAGAGTGATGGCCGATCCATATCTGTGTGTGTGACAGTAGTACTGTCATATCTGGCTAGCTGAAGCTGGTATAACACGCTCACAGCTTTATTTGTTATCATTTAGGGAGGAATAAAATTATCATGTGGCTTCAACAACCAAATGCATTGACAAAGCACCTCTTTGAACTGATTAACATATTATTTGGAATGATTTATGAGCAAATATGTCATTTTTTTCCTAATGTTTTTCAATGAAGTCCTAATCCAGTAAAACCACTGGAAAGGATATGAAAATTGGTCAGAAAGTGTGGGAACCCTTGTGCTGGGTAATACCACACTTCCAGGGTGCACAGCTTTACGCAATTTCATTATCAGAAATGTCAAGTTGAGAAATCACTTGAAGATTAGTCAAAGAAAAACTTTGCGACCCTTTTGAACTTAGCAAGCTCTGTAAACCCCACAATGACATCTGGGTAATATTGATAGTTCCTTATTTACTGCCTGTGTTACACAGAGTGTGAAGGTGAGACAACAGCTTGGGGACAAAGAGAAGAGCACAAATCATGACCTCCTGCTAAACGTCACTGCAAGTGATACTGAGCAACCATTGCTGAAGTTGGTATGCGGATTTCAATATCAATATCAAGCAGTCGCTGTTGAGATGAGAAGATATTTGGAGGCTGTCACCAGTTGATAAACGGAGTGTTTTGATTGCTGTCATTAACTTAAGAGATAATAAATGGTGCAGTAGGCTATTGGTATTGATCTGTGTGATACTATCTGAAGGAATTACTTCCTTCTGTTTGACTCGCACAAGAGAAATTCATCGATTTAGGTGGTGACACCATTTACGAGAACTTTCATTTGAATGTAATGTTTTCGGACACTTAATTGCATTTTATTTGCAATTAAATGAAAATGTATTAAGTTTAAATTCATATAAAATGCAATTAGTCAAACTTAATAGTGCTTTTTTGACCCACTTAAAGGATAACTGACTCTGAATTTTGGTATTGCTTCTTATATGAGCATCCTTTTTCAAATACAAGGTCAATATTGATTTATACTAACGACAAAACAACAAATTATCTGTGAATTTATATGGAACTAAGCTTTAGAAGCTTTCCATCTTTACTCTCCTCCCTGTTACGTTGCATTCGGAGATCAACTATTTTTGACTGTCAAAATGCCGTGAGTTGCAGTGAGTTGTTCAAAATCTTTCTTTTTAGTAAACTCTGTGTACACAAACAATGTTCTCAGTGCATTATGCTTAATTATGCATAATGCTAATGCATATTATCCATATTATCCTAATTATGCTTTTAAACGAAAGTTTGCCTCAGGTAGATTAACAAAAAGACCATAGGTTGCATTTTGGCGACAGTTATCCTTTAAATAGGGATTAATTACATCTTTGAATTTGAAATATGGTTAAAGGGATAGTTCCCTCAAAAATGTAAATTCTGTCATTAATTACTCACCATCATGTCTTTCCAAACTCATAAGACTTTCGTTCATATTCAGAACACAAATGAAGATTTTTTTTATTAAATCTGAGAGCTTTCTGTTCCTCCATTGACAGCTAGGCCTACGCAAAATTCATAAAGAGATCGTACAATTAATCCATATGAATTGATCGCTTTATATGATGAACAGATTGAATTTAGGCTTTTTTATTCACTTATAACCTTTTAAGTGTATTGTCAAATGTACTGCATTGATGCTAATACACTTTAATGTAATTTCTGTTGAAACTTATTTAAATTTGATTACACATATTTATGATGCTGTTGCAATTTAGTACATGTAGTATGTATTTACTTTAAATGTAATACTGAATAACAAAATACAGTCAAATGTATATGTGTTTATATCTGGCAAAAGATTATTAAAACAGTGATTTAAAATGTACATTAAAGTACTTTTTTATTTATTTGTCATTATTACAAAGTGCACTTTTTAATAGTGTTCTTGAGTGTATTAGAAACAGTCATGAAAGTGTACTCTGTTTAAATACACTTAAGCGGCCTTTGATTTGAAGTGCTCATTCTGTACTATTAAGTGCACTTCTTTTTCACAAGGGTGTGACTTTAGATGATACCATTAATGAGAAATTCCAGTTTCCATATTTCTGTTCTTTCTATTTTCTGTTTTTTATTAACACAAACACTTCTCCCTAATAATGATGTAAAATGCAGGAAATTATAGTTGCGATTCATTAAGCCAAATTCCTAAAGAAACGTGCATTTCATTACGAAGGGGGAAAACCACTGAGGAAATAATGCCCTAGCGGTTACTAATGAGAAAGTGCAAGCTTGGTCTGGCAGTTGTGACAGCAACCTGATTTCCTAACAATGCACATTTCTTTTTTCCTTCTGCCATGTCATGAGAGTGGACATGAAACTAGATTAAATGAAATTAATTCAAATTTCCCAAGTTGGAAGAACAGAGACTCATCTGGGACTCTTGGAATCAGCAAGAAACAGCCTTTTACTTGCCGCTGTCTTGCATCTAATGAATTATTCAAGCTTGAGCATGTTTCCTGATGTGAGTCCATTTACTAGATTGTTGCTGGGGCATCCTGAGCCGCACCGCTCACACACTGAGAGCAGAGTTCCCCCTGCATGCCCTTTCCTGTAATGTGCTGCTGGGTAGAGTGAATGAATGCTGAAAAAGCTGCTTGAAACTCTTTCACTGTGTGCAATAGTTTCTGATTCATGATGTCATAAAGGGCCACTTCAGGCAATTACACATGCATTAGCCCACACAGTGCAGGAAACAGCTCTCGCTCGCTCTCAGGGCTCCGGTTACTGCAGTCTCTCTCTTGAAATTGCCGGAATTAACTTTGTTTTAACACGAGTCAGATCCATTTGGAAAACAATTGATCAACTTCAGCCTCTTGCCACTAACAGATGGATTGGCTGAAGTCATTTGCAGTCAACAGTAATGACAAGCCCACTGTAATATCTAAAGAAAGGGTCTTAAACTCCCAGTCCACAGGCCATATCCAGCCCCTGAAGGTGATTGTTATATTGTAAAGCTATTTCTATTTTTTAATGCACTGCTGCTTCTCCAGCCACTTCATTTTTCTCGATTTTTTTTCCTGCACGTAGTTGCATCTTAATTAAATGTAGTTTAAAGGTCAGCTAATTGCATTTAATACAAATGTAGGTTTTTTTTTTTTGGTTTTTTTTTTCACACTTAAGTTGGTAACTTGTACTGCTGAATGTACTGGCAAGAATTTAGTTACTTGCCTTTATATTGAAAAATTGTTGCAGTTCTTACAATTGACGAACTTTAAATGTTATTAAAAAACACACTACAGTTGAAGTTATAATCAAGTACTTGGTGAGCTTTAATTATTTAAACTTTTAATTTGACGTCATTACAAAGTGTACTTAATTCTGTACACTTAAGTGGCCTTTTTATTTAGCCTATTAGACGATTATTCTGAGGGATCATGTGACACTGAAGACTGGAGTAATGATACTGAAAATTCAGCTTTGCATCACAGAAATAAATTACATTTTAAAATGTAATAAAATACAAAACCGTTCTTTTAAATTGTTATATTACAGTTTTTACTGTAGTTTTGATCAAATAATGCAGCCTTGGTGAGCAGAAGAGACTCAAAAACATATACAAATAGCTTAATGATTCCAGACTTTTGACCGGTAGTGTATACAAGTATATTATCTTTTTTATATACTTTTAAGATTTTAAGTATACTAGAAGTGCAAATTCAATACAATTAATCACCCTTCTTTTTCACAAGGTTTGACTTCAGAAATTGACCAATTGTATGTTTTTTTTATGTTTGTTTAGGAAATGTATAGATCTGGGCCCTCATTTATAAAACGTGCGTACTCTAAAATCCACGTCAACGTTCAGGTTTATAAAAACGGTCTCAATGCCATGTCAGATTCTAAGCAAGCGTACGCACTTTTGCTTGTTAGCATAATTGCACTGAATTAAAGTTCAATTAGTTAGCATACTTTGAGTAAATTATTTCGGGCAATCTATAGGCTATAAAATGGCCTATAATGCAGAAATAGATTTGACATCTGGAAGAAGGGTGTACGCACTTTTCAGTGCGTGTGTTAGTTTTCTCTGAATCACAAGTATGCCCATTTGAGAAATGATCTTAGATCAAATGTAGGACGGTTTCTACGCAACCTTTTATAAAGGTCCCCAGGTCTATGAACTGTTGTTGAAAAGAGCTGTGTGAAGATTCTTCAAAAAAATCCCCTTTGTGTTGCACAGACAAGACAATAGCAAACAGGTTTGGAACAAAAGAAGGTCAGTGATGACAGATTTAAAAATTTTGGATGAAATGTCCTTTTCTTTGGGAGATTAGTATGGAGAAAGAGACGAGGTAATGCTTTTTCTTATCAGCACTGCCCTGTATTGTAGACCTTCCAACTATAGAAGCAACTCAAAAGTGAAAAGCACAGAGCAGCCTGACTCATCTACACTTGTAAAATAAAGAGCACAAGAACTTTGACAAACTATAGAAACAGGGAGAATTTATTTAAAGCACTTTGTCCCCTACATAGAAAAATATGATTGATTTAAGTCAACAATAATAAATAGAGTACCTGTTTTCTTGCAGGCCCCGCTGATGCGTACAGTAGTACAATCAATATCCAGTTTTCGCAACACAGCAAAGGCACGGGTATTTACCGTAAATCTGCAGTCTGATGGAGCGGAAGGGCATGGGGGGCATGTGAGGGGTGAACTCAATATGACCTGGAGGAGCGATACTTTATAAAGATGGAACAAAACATTGCGACAGCAGCCACTGGTACAATAGATCGTACAAACTTTCTTGTCAGGTTTCCAATGTTATTTTTTCTTTTATAACTTGAGTGACTGATGTTGAATTGGACATTGGATTATTATTTCAGGACTGACCAGAACGTGACTGACATTTCACACAATAAATATCGCTTTCAATGACAGAACGTGTTTTATATCACCGACAACAAATATTTAGTCCTTTAGAAACTTGGATGCTCCGTTTTTTTTTTTTTTTTTTTTCATGGTCCCTTAAGTGGATCTCAATGCAAATGTACATATAATCATATATCATATAATCATAGTTGATAATGTCATTTTTGAGTAACAGTATGTAGTGCAAACTTTTAAAAGTGAAGAACGTGACGTGAGTTCAGAGCAAGAAAGTGTCCTGGCATACACTATGACACTGGATGTTTAAGCCATTTGTAATAAATGCAGCAGTTATAACGCTCCGATCATTTCTCACCAAAATCATTAATGACTAACATTCGGGACCTCCGAAACCACACAGAATACTCCCTTGCACCCCTATCAAGCATTCAAGCTTCTTCCGCTACAAGCAAATCAGTGTTTCTAAATTAAAAAATAATGATTTTCTTTTTTTATATTGTAAAACATACATAGGCTGTAGGTCGTTGTTCATAAACAGTTTTGTCTTCGTTAAAAAAAAAAAAAATACTTTTAAATATTTTAAATAACAAGGAAATTATAAGGCTTAAATGTCCCTCTTGTCTTGATGGCCTCCTCACACTTCAGTCCAGCAGAAGAGTCTTTGGAAAGCTCATTCATGTCTTGTCCTTTTCGGCCCATCGATACTTCATCGAATGGTTTTAGCCAGGTCCAAAGCTGCGTAGCGCCATGAATCACTAGCCGAAGATCTTTAGTGAAGAAAAAGCCCTGATTGTCAAAAAAGGTCTTTATAATGACGTTCATTTTAGACTATAAGAAAGTGAGTCATCACAAACGAATGCCGGTGTCCTTTGCGCTTTTTAGCAGTTGAAATGTTTGGTCGAGTTTTCGCCACCAGTCTGAGATGGTTGTGGTGCTGATGTCATTGGTTTTCACAGTTCTCTGCTGTATGACTTATCAAAAAGAAGATTAAAGCTCTGATTTTAGCAGGGCAGCTTCGTACCTCTTCACACCGTAACATGTAGCAGAGCAGCATGTTGGCTGTTGAGCCTCAAACGACTAGACCGAGCCATTCTCCTGTGTGCTAAAGTACATTTGAAACGGGTTTCAGATGTTCCTCTGTGCTGTGAGGTACTTGAGAGCAGCAGATCCGTACTTTCGAGAAAGGTCTTGGTGGAACTCGTCCTTCAGAGTCGTCAAGCAGTAGCGGTAACTTGGACTGGAGCGAAACTTTGAGATGTCAAAGCTGGGCGCGTGGGGCATGTGGATCATGAAGGCATTTGGTAACACAATAAGATCATACTCCTTTGGAACAAGGAAATGCGACAGGTTAGGGACACTGGACACTTGAACTGGCGGTGGAAACAGGCCAAACTTTTTTTTTATAAAACCTTACCTGAGCATCAAGCTCCATGATATGGGATACTTTGTTCCAGCCAAAGCCAACGAATCTCTGGTCGTACTCAGGACAGTCTCGTCGCACGACGACGTACGGCTCAAAGTCTGCCTCCCATTCCACCTTGTATGGCGTTGTGGCTGTCCTCCATTTGGCGTAATTGGTTGGCGCATGACCCTTTGTCCAGACATGATACCTACATTTCAGGAAAGTAATACATGCATGAACTATTATGTGTGGTCTTTCAAAAACAGGCCAATGATGTGATCCTCACATTTTTCTCCTATTAATTCATTCAGAAATATGTTTCATTCATCATCTATAACAGGGATTCCCACATTTATTTATTTATTTATTTATTTTTATCAGATGAACCCCATTGATCTAAAAAAAATTATTTGAAGATTTTCAGTTAATATTGAAATAATTTACCAATACATTCATGTGTTCATGGTTTTGTGGCTGATGGTCACAAAAAAAAAATCATATAAAGTGTTTAATTTTGGTTGTTTTATTTTAAAAAAATATATTTTACTTCTACATTTTAATGATTTGATTATTAGCCGTTCCTGCTATTCTCCTAGTTTTAATTTCTGAATTAAAATTCATTTAGATATTTTTGGAGTGATACAGTCCCGATATTATAATCCAGAAAAAAGCCCAATTAAAGAAGCAAATCAAATCTTAAGTAGTTTATCATAATCATTTATTAGAATTTTTTTTTAATTCAACACTGATAAGTGTTACACTGAATAAGTCTTTTAAAATATCAGATAAGTTGACCTTTTTATGACAAAGCGAAGTTAGACCAGGTTGAAAAATGTCATATGGTATATGACTGCCCAAAAACTAGTATTTATGAATATTGTGAAATGATTAAGATATGTACACTCACATGTGTTCAATGTCTAAGAAAATCACAACGCAGAGCAGAGGAGCTTCTGCTTACAAAGAAAAGGTGACTGAGCTCGTAATAAAACCAGAATCAACATTGGCCTTTCGGAGATGGTGAGAACTGAGGGATGTGAAGTTAGGTATTGTATTGAACAGATAAATTACCATATGTAGCTCTCTGACAGAGTTCATAGTAAAGCATTATCTATTGTGAAGGGTCATTTCATTATAGTTGTTGTAGCCCTGTGTTGGAATTTATTTTCAAGAATAGTGTCTAATGGGTATAGGTTTATATATATATATAGGCAAGGCATATATAGTATAGTTTATAATAGTATAGTTTTTAAAAACATGAAACCAACATCAATACAAAGAGTACATTTCTAAAAACATGGTACATGTGTTTTAAACTAGAATTTTCATAAGGATTGTCTTTTTCCTTATTGCGGACACTCTTAATTTGTCATCGACCCTAATATTAATTATGAACTTCCTTGAGATATGATTATTTTGAATGTCTACTGTACCTGAAGGTGTAGAGAGTCCCCATGTCCAGCATAGACAGCAGCTCGGCCTTGGATTTAGGGAAGGAAAGGCGATATCTCAACGTCTCAAAGGCCGGCACAACCAGAGCCTTCTTGGTATTGGCCATGTCCAGTTGGACTATGCTTCTTCTACATGGAAAAGTAAAAAAACAAAACACAGATGAATTACAGAAATGTATCCATTATATCAACAGATTATTCCTAACAAATTGACAGCGCTGAGTCTTACCTGAGGTAATCGTAGAGGCCGTACATGGGCAGAAAATCTACATCAGTCAGAAAAACGTAGGGTGTGTTGACGTTGTGGAGCGCCACATTGCGTACCAGATTGACAGGGTAGAACTGACCCTCCTTATAAACGATATGATAGCCCACGTTTTTGCGGTTTTTGAGGACTTCGGAGGCCTGAGCGTAGCGCAGGAACTGCTGAGCCTCGGCATCAGACATATAGAGGGCCAAACTAATGGGGCCTTCCCAGTGTTTACAGATCGCCTCCAGCATCTGCAGTCTGTGGACAAATACAAAGAGTCTCTGGTGAAATTTTGGGTAGTTGGGCAACTTTCAAAGTGAAGCAAGATTACAGGCTCTTTTTGATACACTTTTCAAACCTGCAGGGCAAGCTTTCAGTATTAGCATGGTGTGTTCTGATCTTCTCTACGTCAGACAATTCCAGTTGATACTTGTTTGAAACACAAACACCATTGCTGTGCAGCATAACAATCATCTTTGTGAAAAAGGCAAGACTACTTTATGGGAAAACAGAGGATTCAAGCCTGACTTTGTTTTAAATAGCTCAGTGGGGAGAATTAATAGACAATTATTTTCCTAACTATTATACATTTAACATATAACCCAAACTTTAATCAAATGTTGTTGTTTTTTTAAATCAAATTAAATACATGTCATGCCAACCGGTTAATTGAATTAATCACAAAAAGCAATATATGCTATCAATAATTATTATATTTACTATTTTTTTTGGTATGCACTGAACACTTTTATGTATTTTTCCAAATATTTTCTTCTATTGTTTACATTTGCATTACATTACATTAACATATGTGACCCTGGACCACAAAACCAGTCCCAAGGGTCAATTTTTAAAAATTGAATAAATAAACTTTCCATTGATGTATGGTTTGTTAGGATATTTGGCCAATATACAACTATTTGAAAATCTGGAATCTGAGGGTGCAAAAAAATCGAAACATTGAGAAAATCGCCTTCAAATTTGTCCATTTATGTTCGCGATTTTGCTGCATCCACTCACAATATAATTTTTTATATATATTTAAAGTAGGAAATTTACAAAATATCTTCATGGAACATGATCTTTACTTAATATCCTAATGATTTTTGGCATAAAAGGAAAATCGATCATTTTTTGACCCATACAATTTGTGATTGTTGGCTATTGCCACAAATATACCCATGCGACTTGTGACTGGTTTTGTGGTCCAGGGTCACATATGTATGGATCAATGGCATGAATCTTTTTAATTTTTTCAATCAGCAACCCTAATAGTCTATCTGAAAATAACACAAGGGTTCAACATGTTTTGAAGATGTTATTAACTTGCAATGCTGTAGTAATCTCTTCTCATTTCAATCAAAGTGTTGCACAGGGTTCATTAAACACGACAATGACACTTCAGTAATTAAATTGCATTGGCATGAGTGGCCCAAACGTGTCTGCAGATTCGTTCAGACAGTCTGTCATCCTCACCTGTCCATAGAGAGCTGTGCGACCAGCGTGATGTCCGTGCCATCATCTGTGGGTGTGTATTCATACTGCAGGAAGTACAGATGCACCCTGTGCACCATGATTCGCTCCCTCCGAAAATCATAGCACTGGTCGTCCTCATCTAGCTCCTCTAGTGCTTGCTGAAGCTGGAAAGAAATAATAATAAAATGCTTTATCAGCTGTGCTGAGGAGGAAACATCCAGCAAGCTCTGGCTGTGTTATCCTTTGCAACTTTACAATACTGTTTTTCCATGTCCAAATCCAAGGCCGAGCTCCTTTTAGAGATGGGGATTCATTACTTATTAAGAATGATCCAGCTTAAGACTATAAAATCCCTTGTTTCTGTTTCTTTTAAGTCTTCATGTTCTCTTAAGATATAAGTATCGCCATCTGCTGCTTTAGGGTGCTAAAGACACGCCCCATCTTTTTAAAACCCAGCCCGCATTCATGCCATGTCGTATTTACCATAAATTAGGCTCCGTGTTGCTGTGTTTACACCATTTCGTAATTACCATAAATGAAGCTCATATGCTTTCGATGTCATGCACCGATCGGTCTGTAAAATATAATCAAGTGCCTTTTGCTTATAAGTAAACCTGAACAATGAGCTAGTTGTCAATAGCAGTGCTAGCAAATAGCTTTTTGTGAGACAGTGCAAAATGACTGCCAGGAGGAAAGTTAGTAAAAGTTTTTCCTAGTATGGCATTTTTATATAAAAATGTAAGTGATTCATGTGAGAAGTAAGAAAGTTAATTTAAACAACATTTTTGTGAGATGGAAAATATAGAAATAAAGTTTTAAGAAAGTCACAAGAGTGTAATATATAGTAGATGTAAAGTTCCTTTTATGTATAAATGACATTATATATGATAGGTCAGTTACAAGCAATCACATCATTACCACATGGCACAAGCTGATTGGCCTCTGCTGATCCTGCAGCCAATGAGATTGCTTGCTCAACATTTAAATAGTCTGGTTCATTGTTTGCTGTATGCTAGTCCTGTAGAGTTCTTCTGAACCCCTCCACCTCCCCCAGCTCCACCTGTCTATATCTGCTATGGGATTTATGTCTATTTATGCAGCAGCACATCTTACATGCTCAATGCAGCGTTTGTGTATCTATTAGCAGAAGCAAGTCCACAGGCGAGTTATCCACTGTGTTGTCCTTGTTACAGGATAACAATGCACAGGCGAGACTGATAAATCACTATGCTGACTAACAAGAGAAACCATGGGAACAAAGTTAAACAGGAAGTAAAAACGGGGAACAATGGAAAACACTTAAAAACACTTAAAAATAAAAGTCAATACAACAAAACCACGAAACCAAGGGAACATAACACTTCCATAGCTAAAGCAAATTTACAGAATAAAATTTGTCTGAATTTACAGATGTAAATGTATTTATTCTCTTTACTGTCTAAATCACATTATTATATTATTTATATATAAAAATATGAATTAAATATATAATCTCAGTTAGAAATGAACTTCCATAGCCCAGGATTGTCAGAAATATGATACCAATAATACACAATACCAATTGTATCATGGATTTTGTATTTCAGTGCTATTTGTCAGGTAATAGAAACATTATCTGCATGCTATTCCAAAAAAAAAAAAAAAAGAAGAAGATATTTGCATAATTCTGCATAACAAACTACTTAAGTAACTCACCACTGTGCTCTCTGAGCTGGCCTGACTGGGACAGCCGAACAGTTCCCGTCGGAGAAGATTACCATCGTACTCCAGGAATGTCAAGTAAAGATTACGGAAAAATTCCACATGCTTGTTTTTTACCCTCAGCTTTTTAGGAGAGTTCCAGTGAATGACCTGCGGGAGGAAGTAATAAAACTGAGCAATAAACAACTTCAAAGACATCATTTCCATACTAAAATGGAAGTTTGACAGGAAATGAATGTGACGGCTGGGTGAACATTTGCATTAGAGACAATTTGTAAAACAAACAATGAATTTGCCAATGATTAAAGCAAAAGCTCGAACGCCTTTTTACTTTGAACAACTCGTTATTCTTAATTCCTTTGGGTCAGTTTGGTCGGTTATACCCAGAATACCTAAACGTTCAGCTAATATAGTTACCTTTAGATCCGACACCTCAGTGTAACACTGTTCAGAGCGAGTGTGATCCGATAACTGTACGTTCCAGAAGCACGGGAGCTGATGCACCAGAACTGGGTTCTGTTTAATGAATGCGTTGAATATATCCTGTGAAGACATAAAACAATAAAACATTTTGTTGCATTATACAACAATATTCAGCAATGGTTTCATCATCATTTAGACTACTGTTGCGCAAAGCACAATCTCATATGACCTATGAAATAAATGCTTCTTATGAAGTGTTCATGAAGGACATGGACCTGGTCTGCCAGGGATGTTGAAAGCATGCTCATTAGCTCTCTCTCTGCCGTCAGTCTCCACATCTGTTCCCAGCCAATCCTGCGCAGTCTCTCAAGGTAGAGTAAAATCACACCTGCAGCCCAAAAAGAGAAACACCTGTTGTCAAATGGACCCCGGTGCAAACTATGCTCTATTTTATTTTATTTTTTCATCCTGAAATGAAATGTGACATAAGCAGTGTGCTCCATTTAGAAGTGATCATCCCTGTGTGCTCATTCCTGCGAAGGCTACACAGACTGTATGTATGTCAATTTGATCTTTATACTTGATCGCACCCGATGAATAACCCCTTCAAAAAAGGGGTAAATACTTTAAAGAGTAATTAATTAATGAAATATTATACATACACTACAAGTCAAAAGTTTGGAAAGGAGTCTTTTCTGCTCCACAAGGCTGCATTTATTTGATAAAAAAAAAAAAAAAACAGTATATAACTGATAAAAGTAAAACAGTAATATTGTGAAATATTATTACAATTTGAAATAACGGTTACATATTATATATGTTAAAATGTAATTTATTCCTGTGATGCAAAGTGTAATTTTCAGCATCATTACTCCAGTCTTCAGTGTCACATGATCCTTCAGAAATCATTCTAATATGCTGATTTGCAGCTCAAGAAACGTATCTTAATTATGTTGAATGTTGTGCTACTTCATTAGAAAGTTAAAATATATATATATTCAGCATTAAATTGATAAAAAGATACAAAATATTTTTATTTCAATTAAATACTGTTCTTTTGATCTTTCTATTCATCAAAGAATTCTGAAAAAAATGAATCACGGTTTCAACAAAAACATTAAGCAGCAAAAACTGTTCTCAACATTAATAATAAGAAACGTTATTTACAACTGAGCACCAATATTAATTAATAATTGAGAAGTGAATCAGCATATTACGGTGATTCTGAAGGATCATGTGACGATGTAAGTAACGATGCTGAAAATTCAGCTTTAAAATAGAAAAACTGTTATTTTAAATAAATTGTAATAATATTTCACCTCATAATATGTGTTTTGGAGAAGGCGTGGCTTTGGAGACGCTCTGAAAGGGAGGGTGGGCTCTTATGCTCTCGAAGCTAGCTTGCTATTGCTAGCCTCTCTGAAATTGCCTACCCTACCTTTAACCCCTTTTCCCCTTAAATTTTTTCCGTTTATTATACTCGCATATCAAACTAATCTGTGTTTGTAAAGTAATTCCACTGTCAATAACCAGTTACAAAGACAGAAAACATTTCTGCTGTTTGGTTCCCAGTGAAGGTTGATGAGCGGAGTTGAGATGGAAGCTGGTGTCCGTACCTGTGTTAAACCCCCGTCCGAGGGCTGGCCAGGGTTTGTGATTTTTCCACAGATTACCGAGGTACCAATCACTCTGATTCTCCACCAGACCAATCACCTGTTTCTCTGCAATCACAACATCAGGGTTACATTTCACTGTCCCGATGCTTTATAGGACTCGTGAAGGAAAGTGACTGATTACCTGTGAACTTCCGGAAGATGGCCCACAGCTCGGCGATATCAGTGGCGAAGGTGATGTCTGTATCGAGGACGATGACCTTTGAAAGGTTGGATGGCAGAGCTTTGGTGAGAGTGAGCTTCATCAGGCCATAAATTCCTGAATAGTGTTTGTTTGGTATCCACGACACCTCTGACTATTCATAGCAAGAGAATGAGAGAGAGATAGAAAGAGAGAGAGAGACACCTGTGAGTATTTTTCTCATTAATTTTTTCCCCAGAGAATTCAAAACCTTCTTTACTAAAATCAACCATCTCTATCTCAACCCTGCATGTGTTCACTATCACCTACTAGAGCTCATTGTCTGCTCCATGTTTTCCTCTGAACTGTATTCTGCGGTTATAGCATCATCTGCACCCGTGGAAATAACCCACTACAGTTCTTATTGTGCGCTTCATCTTTCCAGCATACATCCTTAATGACCTGAGCTCAGGTTTAATAATAATCTGCCAGAGAGGGGTTGATTGAAAAAGACTAGATTTCCTGCAGCTTAGCTTTCATATACTCAGGAGAGCAAAGAGGTCTCTATGCACAGCAGAGACACAGGATGTAAAATCCGCGTGATTAGAGACGGCTCCGAGCCAAACAGCTGACAATCAGAGGTGAACGCAGTCCGGGAGGAGAACGAGAGCACAAAACAGGACAAGAAAGACTGTGTTTGTGTTATTGTGCATATGAGTGTGTGCATCCATTCATGTGAGTGTCCTTGAGTGTGCAGTGTAATGTAAACTAGAATGCGCTCTCCTAGAATATGTGCGCGCACATGTGTGTGAAGAGGAGGCAAGCTCTTTGATTGTCACTTCGCTCTTTCAGCGTACCGTGCACTGCATGAAAAAAACTAAAAAAACACAAACAGACAGTGAATAATTCAACGCCACAGCAAAGGCAGCACTCGCATGCCAAGTCGTGGAAAAAAAGTCACACTGTCAGTTTAAATATATGAACAGAAATGAATAATTCTATGCTTTCGACTCCCTCTGGAGCGTGCAGGAATTCTCAGAGAGTGAAAGCTCTTGAGATCGCTGGAGTGTAAACAGCGAGCTCAATGTTTCCACTATCACAGACATGCCGTACTGTCCCAGGGGGACCTTTGCCCCCTCATTACAATCCATAAGCACATGTGACATGTATTTCATTCCAGTTGTTTGTGCCTGAATGAGCTCAGGGAGGATTGCGATCGGCATCATTCTTCAGTCTTGTCATCGCCACCTGCTTCGTTTCAAAACTATCGCTACTTATTAAGACATTAAGTTACTGAAACGTTGCATATACTGATATATACTGATGCTCTGTGACATGGTCATTATCTCTGGGTCAAAGGGCAAGGGTGGTTAATGGCAGGGGTGTCATGAGAGCATTATGAGGCAGGTTCTTACTTTGAGTTCATCAGCGTCATAGAAGCTGACTTGTACGGACGGTACCATCCATGACTGGAACAGAGTGCTGAGGATCTGATTGGCCACCGTGTCTGTGATGAAATGAAAGTGCAGTGGGTTTCTCCTGAAACGGGAGATGTTGACATGTTAGGATTTGTTTGTATGCATTAGGTAAAATGCATACCATTTTTACCAAATGGTCACCATTTTTGAGGTTTTCACCATTTTTGATGATATTTTGTGGCTTCACTACTTTATTTTGAATGATCGGTAACACTTTATTTTGATGGTCCCTTTTGAACATTCTGTTGACTATAAGTAACTTTGCAACTACATGTCAACTAACTCTCATTAGAGTATTAGTGTACTCTGTGCTTAATATCTGATAACTCTTTCTTGTGAATGTCCTCCAACAGACATTCTACTGACTATGAGTAAGTTTGCAACTACATGTAAACTTATTCTAACCCTAACCCTACCAGTCTACTAACACTATAATGAGAGAATTAGTAGACATGTACAGTAATACATTACTTATAGTGCACAGAATGTGTTAAAGAGACCATCAAAATAAAGTGAAACCGAATGATCCTGTGGTGTGACAATATATGTACTTTACAGACAAAATATGTGACAATATTGTGTCCTTCACAGTATTTATGACTTAAACAGTGAAACTGTGAAATTTCATTTCAGGCCAACTGAATACATGTTAAATAAAATTATAAACTCTACAGGAGAATAGCTAAATTACAGTTGTTGTTCTTTAATACTGCATGTTCACAACAAAGCTCTATTACCACACAATATGCCATCATATTGCTATTTATTTAGTATTAATTTCGCTGTCCTTGTTTCTTACCTGTGGAACAGGATGGATTTGACCAGAGTGACCACGTCCCGACTGGCGTTGTGACCCGCACATACACATGCCACGTGAATCAGCTGTGTGTGGAGAGAAGAGCCAACGTTTCAGATTGGATTGAAGAATTTCAGCTTTGTCAAGCTATTCTTGAGATTCATTATTTAGCTTTAAACAGCTTCTAATATGCAGCGGCCCCTACAGAAAGAATCTGGACACATATGCCACACTATAAATTGCAATAAATACAAAATATCAAACTACTGTTTTTAACCAATTGGTGTTGAGGTGATATTTAAGTCAATATATTAAATATCTTCATTTAGGACCATATTTCAACTTATCAAACCTGCTTTTGTTTGAAAAGTGTTTGTGAAAGCTTTTTTTTTTCACTTGGAAATTCCTTTTTTTTTTTGGTCTCACGCAAGTGTCGAAATACTTTTTGGGGCCGCCGTATGTTCCTTCATTTATTCTCACATCTGACAGGATGTAATATGCCATCTAACCTCACACTTCTCCGCGGTGGGCGAGCGAGAACACTCGCTGTGATTGGCCCGTTCCTCTGCTGTGTTCTCCACGTCCTCTGGACCGGTGTCTGCCGATGCCACCCACTGCTGGTTGCCATAGTTACCCTCGGCAGGCTGGGCAGCCAGGCCCTGCGATTGGCTCAGCTGGAGTCGGATCTGCCGGTTCTCTTCCTCTACCTCTCGAACTCGTGATGCCAGGACATCCCGTTCCAGCAGTCGTGCTTCTGTAGATTCCACCAAGCATGCGGAGAGGAGCAGGGAACGCCCGTCTGATACGGCACAACAGATTTCATTTCATTCGAGTGATCTTGACAGATTACACCCCAGAGATGGATGGATGGGAGGTAAGGAAATAGGAAGCTTGAGGTGAACTTGCAGAGAGACAATATACGTGAATGTCATTCAGATTTAAGACAGACTCCAAGAGTATCTCAATCTACACATTGCTCTCTGCTGGAATGATTAAAGTAGCAGAAAATTGGATGTGATCAGGGAGAACAAAGTAACAGGCATTGAATTTATCAGAACAATTTGATGGATTTTCTTGCATTGCGCTCATGTATAAGCGAGTGCAAATCACTCATCCCTGTTAACCAGAGTTGGGTCTTACTTAGAGTTACCATGTCATCTTTCATCCATTATCCATTATCCATTAGCATTCACATTCATCTCAGGCAGTTGGGCACAGAAACCCTGGAAGTATGCGATATGAAATTTGCATTTTGCTTATGGGCCTTCAGCTCTGCAACCAGGTTGTTTTGAGCCAATCACCTGAGCCGTAAATGGCATGTGATTAATGACTCTAGAGCCGCAGGAAAGTGATTGGCTGACAACACCACAATAACACACACAGTCGCTTCACCACCATCAGCTGTGGTGTCAAAAGGCAGCAGGCGGAGAAAAGTCAATTTCATGCTTTTATGCGCACTCCAAAAACTACAGTATATAATCTATCATTATAAGGTTATTATACGAAACCCTCTTATTAAAATAATGTACTATTTCAAAAAACTGGAAAATGGCAGGAAGTGAACTCTGCAAGTAAATACATCCTTTTTAAAATGTCAATCCTGTTACAAAGATTTTGTTTAGTATGTAGTTGATAATTGAAAAGGATTCTTTTTTTTTTTTTTTAAATATCATATATCAATATAAATATCAATATAAATTTCAGCTTCCAAAAAGCACCATGAGGTGCAGCAGTTCTCAGCCTTTTGACTCGAATGCCCCCCAACACTATATTTGACATACAATATTTGACATACTATTGATGTCTATTAAATTAATGCACCACGATTTCTTTTGTGATTCCAGAAGTTTTAAAAAACGCAGAGCAGAGGAGCTTCTGCTTGCAAAAAGAGAAGTTGACTGAGCTCGTAATAAAACCAGAATCAACATTGGCTTTTTGGAGATGGCGAGAACTGAGGGATTTGAAATGTTGCAAAAGCGATGCGGAGATGGCGTTTTTATTACTCAACAGGAGAGTAAGGTATTTTATTGAACAGATATTGTGAAGGGTCATATTCGTTCGCACAGTCACGCAGAGCCGAAGCACAACCAAAACAATGTTCTGCCACAAAATACATGCCGTTTTGTTTTTTAACCGCTAGAGGGCCAAAAGTTACATAGTTTACACATTTAAATAACTGAAATTTTAACTTAAATCACAGGTAGTACAGTACTGTACTTTTGCAGTAGTCCAAGGTCCCTGTTTTCTTAATATATTTCATAAATTGTGCACTCTGAAAAGTACCACTTTTGTACAGGCCATATTTTTATTGTGAATAGTCACAGCTGAAGGGGTTTCAGGCACTCATACCTTATGGTTAAATATTAATTCAGCTTGATATGGCACAATTCAGTGCAATTTATTAACACTTCAAGGCATTCTTCAAAAGAATGTTTAAAATCTTGCTTTCCAATTTCAAAGAATGACCCTGAAATTGGTGCCTAAATACATCTGCCATTTTCTTTTCTTTTTTTTAAGGAAATGACAAGTCTTCTCAAACTCTTTTAGTTTTATGAATACTAATGATCATGTACTGATAATCTCCCTTTCCGTGCACCGCGTAGGCCAATGTGTGCATACGTGGGACCTTTCTCATGATTGCAGATAGAGATAGATATGTTCACATGCCAGATCGAGAGCAAGAGAAGGAGCTTTTATAATGATTAGCTTTCTGAGATCTGGCTGCAGATCAGTTCTGTTATCAGCACTCCGCAGCGTTATTGTGCGTCTCTGAGGATGACAGGCCCATCAGATGAGGATTTTAGCACACTGGCCGAGATAAGACTGACTGACAGTCTCAACACCCAAGTCAACCCAGCTTAAGGGGAAAACTCTTTGTCGATCCAGCCTTTACATCAGAAAACAGAAAATGAGCGTCATAGAGAGCGTTTCTTTCCAGAAATCTAAAGATCTGATGATAAGTGCTTTGATACTCACTTTCCGAGTTCCCCACGAGCAGGTAAAGCCAGGTGAACAGGATGACGAAACTTAGAGACACCACCAGCAGCTTCAGCTTCCCTCGGCAGGGGCAGAGCATCCTGGGATTGTGGAGGACTGGGCAGGGGAGTGGATGGAGCGATCAGGTTGGGCTTACTCTCACACTGGTCTCCTGCAGCATCCTTTCTTCTGGAGGAGAGAGAGAGAGAGAGGTAATTTGTTAGTAATGCACAGGCCCATGACAGAATCTGACCTGTCGATCATAGAGCTCTACATATCCACTGCCACTTGCATGTTGGTTTCTTCATTTTTAGGAGTAACATGCATAAAATGTCCCCACTACCTGACAGATATCACTGACATAGACATGTGACAGCCCTTCAGGGGGGCAATTGGTAAGCTAAGAAAGCTTGTCAGTCATTTTGTGGATATATTATATTAGTTCTTACTAAAATTGCAATGTGAAGTCCAAGTAGGTGACTAGCTAGTTTGTAGCTAACTCTGTACTTTATTCGGTTGCACCAATTGTTCTCAAAGGGATAGTTCAACCGAAAATGAAAATTCTGTCATCATTTACTCGCCCTTATGTCGTTCCAAATAAATAAGGCATTTGTTCATCTTTGGAAGGCAAATAAAGATATTTTTGAATGAAATATTATATATATATATATATATATATATATATATATATATATATATTACCTCAATTATTATAAAAAGATCGTACCATATTTGAGTGCTCTAAGTTGATCAAAGTGAAAAATGTTATCTGTTCATTTTATAAAGCGAGTGTGTCTCTTCAGAAGACTTGGGCTGTGTCTGAAATCCCCACCGATACTCTTAAATAGGGCACTATTTGATGGGACAGCCATTTTTAGTGGTGTCCCAAACCATAATGGACGTTATCGAGTGCACTCATTCAATCCCATAAGACATCGCAATAACGAGTGTACAACCGATGTACGCTAAACATCTAAAGAATACCCATAATGCACTGTGAGGGTCGTACGTTGAATGAATTCCCGCGTCTGACCAGAAGATGGCGCCCGCAGTTGAATCATCCATCCGTCCATTTTCCAAACTGTTGGTCCAATGTGCGTATAGAGTAATATCATACAGGTATACATTCCTTGTTTAATTGATTGTTACATTGTTTAATTAAGGTTTATACATGCTAGTTTTCATGACAGAGTTCAAGATGAATCTTTTCATTACTACTGTAGCTGCCAGTTTGCCAAGTTTCAAATGATTATTAAACACCAAGTGCAAAACAGCAGCCCTTCCAGCGCACTCAGTGTCCGAATTCACTCCTTCAAGTGGACTATATTAG
Source organism: Leuciscus leuciscus (assembly GCF_965113295.1). Lineage (NCBI taxonomy): Eukaryota > Metazoa > Chordata > Actinopteri > Cypriniformes > Leuciscidae > Leuciscus > Leuciscus leuciscus. Next base: position 6,340,214 of record NC_138734.1, read on the forward strand.
TGGAGTAGTGTAGGGAATAGCATTTCGAACACAGCCTACTTGATTAATTTATTTTACGATCTTTTACGAGTTTTGGGTGTTAGACTTTCAATTGAGGGACATTAAAATATATTAAAGTTACACTGGTTTGGAACGCCATGAGAGTAAGTAATATATGACAGAACTTAAATTTCTGGGTGAACTAACCCTAACATCCATGATACACATCAGAGAACTGGCGAAGGCAAAAGCTGACTGAGCTATTGCATCGCATGCGTCTCAGACAAAAAGTTGCCCTTGAACACACTGCGAAGACTATAGCCAACGTCCAACCAGCACATACAATCATCACATTCGCTTTTCTTCTCGTGCACTGGTTCGTTAAGCTGAACAGCCAATACGAGTGATCTGTCTCACTCTCATCAGTCTGCCCAACGCAGATTCAACATGCTCCATCAGCTAAAAAGCCACAGACGAGGTCTGACTAGTGCCGACGGTGTGAAACACACCGTAAAAACTGAGCTGACGGGTGTTCAACCACTGCCCGACGTTGACCAACAGGCTTGTAAGTTCTCCGTAAAGTAATGCAAATTCTCATAATATGATGTTTATCCTCAATGATCCAATAGTAGCCTTCACATATGTGAACAGATGTTGCTGAAGTGAATTTCAGTGTATCCTTGATTCAGAACAATGTTTGGTTAGCACCACAGAATTGCAGTATTTACACTTTTGTAAATAAATCTATGAATGCCATGTTTATACTTGTCTCTTCATATTACAGTAGGTGAGATAGCAGAAAGCATTTTATCATTTAAAAAAAAAATAGCACACTGCACCTTTAAATTCTTAGGTTAATTATGCCTTGAGCTACCAATAAAAGTGTAATACTTTCAGCACATTAGATCATATTCAAAACATTTCACAGAATTTATTCCCAAAATCAGTGCAGAAAATCTGATTATACATCACAGGAATGACTTTCATCAAAGCTTCTAAACACAAATATATATTGCATTCAGCCGCCATATAAAAGTGCCAGTATGGCAGATATTGGTATAATAATAAATATCGATCCGATGTTGTTTTCCCTCCTCGTTCAGCATTGTGTCTGCATTAAAAGCATGACAGGCCTCCAGCCTAACTAAACTCCTGGCTTTTGGCTGGTCCAGACTAACTCTCTGAAAGCCTCTCTGCAAGCCACTTTACGGCACGCATTCATGTCCGTGTTCACGCCACGTGGGCTACACGACAGCCATTGTTGTTTACACCACTCTTAATTAAAGAGCGAGCCGTGGGAGGCTCTCCATCACCCCGGCAGACGCAGATTAACGACAGAAAAAAGAGAAAGAGGGAGAGGGAGTGGGAGAAAGGAGAACCGTAAGAGAGACAAAATCGTCTTTGTTTTATTATGAGCTTAATTAATCATGCTTCTGTATAATTAGACATACGCCTGTAGGAAACAAGATTAGATGCTGACAGTAAAAAACAAATAAAGAAATACATAAAGAAATAATTTAGAAATAGATAGATATAATATATAATATAAAGACAGACAGATAGAGAGATGGATAGATTTAATCCATATTCAATCCTCTATTTATATAATGCATGCATAATACCTTATAAAAAAATATACGGTATTATTATCATCTCATGAATAATTGTAACAACAGTTATAATACATTATTTAATACTTACCTATTTATGGTTTAAACTTCTGAGAGAATTATAAATTATAACAAACATTATATAAACTTATGGATTATAGTTCCCATATTATAATGCATTACAAGTTTTTTAGTTTTATCTGACATTATGAATGTATTATAATGCATTAGGAATATCATATGAATTATTTGAAATACAGACTTCGTAGAACGTGTTAATAAAAGTTTTAGCTTGTAAATGTAACTCTATATTTAAAATAGTCTTTCTTCTCTAGGGAAACAGACCAAAAATAATGATGACTCACCCTGAATCAGTTATGTTAGATAAGAGACATACGAAATGTGCAAAGCAGTGTGGAGCCAGCACAGGGAATGAGAACCACTGCTTTGGTGAAAAGTTCAGACAAAAATTAGAATTGATTTGTCAAATTATGCAAACATAGTGAAAATGTTGTTTTAAGATTCATAAAATGCGAGCAATGCTTCATTACTACCACAGAATTAAACACAAAACTGTGTTTTTTGGGAAGGATGAAATGCAGGTTTGAAATGATCTGACATAATTAATTAACCCTTTAATCAGTGATCGCTAGCATCAAGAATGTTATTAGGATGTATAGTCAACTGCTTTTCTGTATTGCATACAACCCTTTTTACTGGAGTTTCACAGTGTCTGTAGTGAGGATGTTGGTTTATTTATGTGTATTGTTTGCCTCTGAGCTTGTGTTGAGCTTGTGTGTGTGGTCACTAAAATGATGTCCGTCACCTGACTCTGCTGACACCAGCCTTTGTTTGTTTGTCTGTCGTCTTCTATGTGTGGTACTCTTGCACACTCAAGGCCATCCTGAGCTCTTCAACGCTCGTTACCAGATTACCACCCACGCACACACACACACTTGCCAAGGCTGCGAAAACACTCTCTCAAAACTTTACCGACGGATGCCAAGTGTGTGCGGCTGATGGGGAGAAAAAAAGAGAGAAGCAGAAAGTGTGCGGAATGTTTTTGTGTGCTAGCACAGTGTGCAAATCTACTCGTCTCGAGTCAAAGCTATCTGAATGAAGCTAAATAAGTTCGAATAAAGCATACATGAACTGTTTGTGTCTCTATGAAGAGAATGCAGTCCTGAAGGCACATAGTCGGCCTTCATTAATGGGCCTTGTGAAATGTAACCTCAAGCAATTAACCCAGAAAAGAGGCAGCCGTATCTGGAGTGTATTCTGCAGCCTTTTCAAAACCAACAATACCGCTAAAAACTACTCTTCATTACACAGACAGAATGCACACTGACAGGGATACAAAGAGGTTAACTAGAAAAAATTTACTGACTGTCTCCTTCATTCGTAGATAACCTATAACTCAGTCACCCACGATTGACCAATGACGCAATGTGACTCTTTCGTTCAACCATCAAATATCTCCATGGGTCAGTTACGTGACTCATCTACTACTTTATTTTGTACAAAATGTTGTTCATACAGACAATAAATGAGAAATCTTGTATAATCAATGTCAACTATTGCACTAAATGTATGGTATGATTTTCATTAGACTATAAAAAAGAAGAGTCTAATTAATGCATATATTATTTCTTATCTATTTAGCTGTCATGTGACAAGAAAACCATAAAACAAAAATGACATTGCAGGGACCCATACAGACTAATATTCACCTTCACAAATATATTTGATAATAAAGATTAACATGTATATCCAGTAAAAGTGTACATTTTAACTTGCTGGTTGGACCACATGACATTTTCAATACACTGTTTTTTTTTTCCTTTTCAATGACACATAAATCAAAACTTTTTGGGGAAATGGTATCAACATATGAAACCAACATCAACACCAAGACAGGGCCTCGAGCAACAACAACAATCAATTAAAGACACCTATGTTCAATAAATAATTGTAATTATGATAAATATCTAAATAAATGGTAGTTAATCAGCCTGACGGCTGTTGGCTGTTGTCAAGCAATGTGGCATCTTGGCACGGTAATATAGAATGAGCATTTTCAGGTGGGCATTAATTGGCTATTTTACAGCACTTTTAATCCTGCTCATCCATCCAAGTGTCAAATTGACTTGCCTTATAAACTAGATTTATTTTGCCTGATAAACTTTTCTTTTTTCCATCAGACATCCATTTGTCATTGACTCCTATTGACAAAGGAGCATGGGCTCAGAGAAGGTGATTCTAGTCCTGCAATGCTCTGATTAAAATAGTCAAATCTGAATTATCACAGGCGCTCACACCAGATAAACTCATATGGCCAATTTTCTGCTCTTTCTCATTTAATCTGCATGAAGATCATTAAGATGTGATTGGACACACACCTTTCTCTCATTGGACTCCCTTTCTTCTCCTCCTCCTCTCCTGTCCGGTCAGACTTTACAGGCCTCCTGGTGGTGGACGTCCAGCACTAAAGGTCAGCTGTTTTGTAAATCTAAACGGCCAGGTTCCCACTATGTGCCCCCTTGCAGTTAAAGCATGTCTTTCAACTGCTGCCAGCAGCCGGTGTCCTCAGAGCACCCCTCCAGATCATTACACCCTCTCACCCTCATCAACCCAGCTGAGCTTCTCCTACTTTCCTTAGTGATGTGTAGTTTATCAGGAAGTATAAACTGATTCCACTTATTGGAAACAGTGCCTTATTCACAAATGTTTTATGTGATATTCCAATTTTGCGGATAATATAATTGCGCAACTTTGGATTGAAACATATCTAGTGACTCGTCAACTAATCAGTGTTTTCTGGTTCATCTGACTCCGACCAGACCCGTTTCTTAGCTGTGTTCTTCAGTTCAAAAGTAGCTAAAGCATAACGGAACAGATTTATATTTAATTCATCTTTTGTTGGTAACACTTTTACCAACATTTTTGGTACAGTCTCCTTTAGACATTCTGATAACGTTGCACATACATTTCAACAAACTCTCATTAGAGTATTAGTAGACTGTCTGCTTAATATCTGCTAACACTTTATTGTGATGGTCCCCCGACAGACATTCTACTGACTATAGCCCTACTCGGACGGGATTAACTTAAGGGAAGATGGAGTAATGTAATTGTACCACAGGACGTCAGTAATATTAATGGCCAATTCGCACGGGATAAGATATCTCAGTAAAACTAGCAGAAGTGGGAGAGTAACTCGATTTGCACATCGCCGTCACTTTCCTGTCGTCATGTGTGTATTACGTTGCTTCCTGATATCATGTGCGCAAACACATATAACCTATATTTATATGTCTAAAACAGTTATGTCTGGTTGAATGATGTATTAATTGACTTCAGATTGGATTGTGTTTGTAATAGGCACTTACCTAACGCTAAAAGATGTTTTGTGCCTCTAACAAGTGCTTTCGATCTTCTTTCTGATCTGAATGGTTTGTGTAAAACACTTGAGTTTTGCCACAGACTCGTTCCAGCGTCCTAGAACGCAACTGAATGCATTTTCAAGCGTCTCCATACTTGAAAAAACACGGGAAACTACTTTTAAACACGAAATGACAAAATGTTTACGTACATATTTACAGCGGGTCTATTCGCACGGGATTAGTATTACTGAGATGGCACATTCAGACGGGACTAAACTCACTTTGAAGCTCTGGTAATAATGAATGACTTTACCCCATGTTAAACTAGTCCTGTCCGACTATGAGGGCTTATGAGTAACTTTGCAAGTACTTATTCTACGAACCCTACCCCTAACAGTCTCCACTAATACTCTAATAAGAGTTTAATAAGTAGACTTGTCAACAGAATGTATGAAGGGGACCATCAAAATAAAGTCCAACCCTTTTTTCAATGACTTTCCATAAAGGGGGTGTGTATTTTATGTTAAAATACTTTCTAAAATAATTTTCTCTATATTGTTTGTGGCACAGAAATTACACACAATTCACCTTTAAAACTCTCTGATATTTCAAGGTTTTCCATGACTATCCCAATCTAAAACCTCGGAATGCTTTCTTTTTTTAAATCTACCGATTGCATCTAACTTCTTCTCTTCATGTGCAGTAGATGAAAATACCCTGACTTGTTTACCGAAGTGTAATGGATGTGGCACCTGTTTGGAGGACCCTGCAGGGAGAGAACGTCTCCTCTGTTTGAATTGGCACAGGTAAGCTGAAACCTGCCTTTTCCATGGCTGATCAGCTGCACATAAATCTCTCCGCTCATATCTCTCATCTGCTGCTTATTAATATTCTCTGAACAGAGCGAGTAAGGAGAAACCACAGATGACACAGCATCACCTCAGGGCTTGTCTCTATTGCTTGTGGGAGTAGAATGGCCACAAATGCTTTAAAGTTGAGGTCACATTGGGTTTTAACTCTCATTGTTGTGTCTTATATTACAAAACCTGCCTATTCTTGCTCAGGCTGAAAACTAAAACGCCTCCTCAGGCAAATTTTGTCCTGCTCAGTCAATCTTTCCAAACAGTTTATGCTGTTTAAGATGCTTTTTAATAGGTCACTTTGTAGAGGATCTTTATGACACTTTTTGAGAGGTGAAAGGCCTCCACCCAAATCCATTAAAATAGAGAGAAAGAGTGATAGTGAAAGTAAAAAAGGACACAAAGCAAGCGAGAGAGAAGGAGAGAGCCGGGTCAAGGTGAGCTAGCCGGGCAGCTTTCATAAGGATCTTCAGCTGAACAAGCAACGAGCCTCACAAGCCTTCTCTACAGGGACAGGTGCCCTAGTAAAACAAGAATTACTGAGGTTGTGTAGTGGAGGGAGGTGAAATACTATACATAACACTCAGCCCCCGCTGGCTTTTATAGCCTACATACTCATCTCATCTGCAGTATAAGGCAGTACACATTAAACCAGTGAGCCCCTTTTAGTGCACTCCAGTATTGATCCAGTTGCACACCATCTTATCTCAACTTTACACTTATCAATCTATAGAAGTTCAATGAATGGTTAAAAGGACAGTCCTATAACAGCTTGCATACCTTTATACATCCATTTAGATGCTTATTTTGTAGAAAATGCATTGTACATAAAATGTTGTTGTATAGTGTTTACAGAGCAGGGTAAGACTGCACTGTTTATAAGGTAATACTTAAAGCTGATGCATGTATTCTTAAAGTTTGAAGTGGAGATAGTATAGTATATAGATATGTATAATGTCCAATTATTAATTTCTCAAAACTGACTGGCACGAGCAGCATTCCAAGAGCTCTGATATGAAGTTTAAAGGCTTGTCTGTGTTTGTTACAAAAAAAGGTCAGTCTGGGAGATGTGTGTTAGTGGTGCCGACTCATCGACAGGTTATATTGTGGGTGGCGACAAGTAACCATTTTTATAAGTGAGTCATTTGAATCACTCACTCAACCAATTTGTTTGAAAACGCTGATTCATTCAGGAACGAATCTGCATCTGAAATCGTATACTTTCCTATCATGTTCAGTAGGTGAAAAGAGTAGTATGTCTGAATTCAAAGTATTTGTAAAACAGTACCAATTTGACCTACAACTTTCAATGTGATTCCAAAGTGTGCATCCAATGGAGTATAGGACAATTATGGATATACTGTATGGTTTGGCAACATCACAGTTCAGTCCAAAGCTAAACTTTCCCATAAAAATTATGGGGAAAAGGGAAAATCAACCGTATTCATATGAAAACATACTTATTTATCGGTCACAATGAATAATTTCTCATTCAAAAGATGCACCTACTGAGTATAGTATATGACTCTGGATGCAGCCACCTATTTTATGAGAGAGTCGTTGAATCATTCTTATGATTCATTCAAAAATACTGATTGAATCAATAAAGAAACAACTGTCATTGAATCATTCAATCACAAAAATTCATTCAGTAATAAAGCATCACTCATGGAAGTGTACACGTGCTACACTGTGAACTATCGCCATTGTGCCCTTGAGCTAAGTGTTTACGGTAACCCCATGTTACTGTGGGACTGTTCCTGTGACAACTGTATGCTACATTAAGATAATTAATTAATCTATTCCACTCTGTCTTTGTCATGTTCATGTTCTGTTGGTGGACAGGACAGGTGGGACCAGCTCCACTGCAGCAGTCAGTCACAGAATGATAATGTCCTTAATATGGAAGGGAATCTCTGTGGAGAAGACTTGGAATTACAACAGCATTGCCCTTTTAAATGAGGGACTTTGTAATGTGAATATAATCAGGGAATCAAATCAAGGGATGAGATCTCTTTGATTAAAGCACAATCACTTCAGCACTTTCTGCGCACACAGTGTTTTTTACGGGAATTTCCAGCATCTAACTAGAAAGCTCTTCTCACGATTTAATCACAGGCACTGCCTTCTAGATACCTTGTTCAAAGGGATGCCCAATATATCTGCATCGTATCAGCTGTTTGGCTGACATTAGAGACTTTTTAATAGTATTGGATGGATATTGGTCGACGCCGGATATTTATTTGGTGATGCATTTAGATAATCTTTGCCATCATTTAACAGTCACTTTAAAAAAAACATTAATAATTTAACACTGCTCAAAATGAATATCCATTTTTTATACTGTAAAGGATAATGCAATGACGGAATGAGCTCAATGAAAATGATCATGATGGCAGCCGGAATAAAAAAAGACATGATTATTTTACCGAATGCTGAAAAATATCAATAAAAATACCTCCATCTACTGTGCAATATTTCACAAAATCTTATTCTTATTTGATTAGTGTGATGTTTGCTTAGCAGCATACTAGCAACATGCTAAGTATTAGTGTTATGGCATGCAAAACTATTTTTTCCCAATTGTTTGTGTATTTAAACACATGATAGACAACGGTCTTCGACTGTAGCAACGCATCTCACTGTTATCTTAGCGTACTGCATTTTCCATTGCTAAGAATCTGTGCTAAAAGTAGTTTAAAAAAAAAAAAAGTGTTAAACCATTGCATATTATTCGATTCAGTGGAACTCCAACAAGCTGTTTTTGAACACAAAGGCCCGTAAGTGAGTTGAAGCCTATGCAGAGCGTTTCTATCAAAGAGGTTTCATTTTGGTTTGAAGGCAGCTGACAGCACACTGAGAGAATGTGCTGGACCGCTTATTTGTGTTTATATTCTTATTGCCACCTCTCTGTGACAACAGATTTGTTGGATGTGCCTTAATACAACACCACAAAACAGAGACAAGCAAGCATCTGATCATTAGCTCCCCCGGACTAACAACAGAAAATCTCTAGGCATGTGTGAACTTCAGAGGTTTGAAGAATGAACCGCACAGACCCAGGTTTGAAATGTCTCTTTCCATCTTTAAGCCACCAGAGAAGAACTGACAGCCATTAAGAACTTCTCTCCAGTGGCTTTGCAGCAAGGGATCGTGGGATATCACTCATAAAAACTCAGTGTGTGAGTCCGTCCCCCAGTCTGATACCCGGTGCATTAGGGGGCTAATCTTCAAAAACACTGCTCTCTCCCTCCCTTACTCAATCCCTCTTTCCACTTAATATCTCCTCACATGCTGCCGTTGTCCCTTTGAGGCCTGAAATCCGGCTAATCTTTCTCTCTTCCAAGCCAGGAAACCAAATCAGCTTCTATCTCTTAGTGTCTTCAAGTTAAAAAAAAACCCACAAAGCCTCAATCATATGTTTGTGTGTGTGAGCATAAGAGAGAGATACAGATACAGACAGAGTGATAGATGATAATGAGAAAGAGAGAGCTGCCATCCATGAGACAACCAGTACTTTAAAAAGACTTGCTTCAGTTGTGCATCGGTGTAGCAGAGCTTCTCAAACCTATCAATCCTGTGGAGCTGATTTTTAAATTATATAGTTTATATTATATAACATATATATACATATATTCATTTATGTATGATTTACACACAGACACACACGCACATATTACTAACGGAAATGTTATTGAGCTAATTTGTAATTAACTTTTGTGAGTAGTCAAATAAAAAAACGCTGTTAAAATGTATAAATACTTCTAACAATAATACATACTTTGTTTTTGTTAAGCTTTAATATGGGGGGGGGGGGGGGGGGTTATGAACAATGCATTTAAAACACAAAAAAGGGAAATAACCATTTCTAAAGAGCTTTTAGCATTTAAATTGGGCGTTTTCCTCCCCGTTTTTAAGAGGCCAGTCTACACAGCGAGCAACTAGATCTGTCTACAAACCCTTTATTATTAATAAAAATTATAATAATAATAATCCACTCAGAGCTAGCAGACAGAGGAATCTTAGACCGCAGCTTAGCTTAGCTTAGATACCCTTAAAGGTGTTTTTTCTCTCTCGAAAATTATGTAGAATATTGATATTTAGTCTACTGTGCCAAGTTTTGTCTACTGAAGCTGTGTATTGCTGTTATTTTTTTCTTCATGTTATTCATGGTTTGCTCAAGATTTGTTATGTTTTTGTATGACATCTCTTTCTTATTGTCTTAAGAAAACAAGACAAAACATTATGTACAACCTCTATGGGCTTCAGTATGTTTGGAAACACATTATTTTTGCGACTGTGTTTGGAGCCGCTGTAAAATTCAAATCTCTGCTCTGTTCAAGGATACGGCCCTTGTCTCAAAAATTGATCAGCACTGCATATTCCTCCCCGCTTCAGTTCCACACTGACAATCAATGACTCCAGGTAGAGATGTCCAATCATTCATTTATATTCATTTACTTTTTTTTGTTTGTTGTTTTTGCCTGCATTGAAGCAACATCAGAGATCCTAGAACGGAACATTGATCAACTCTGAAGGGTTCATCAGCAAACAGATTTCTACAAAAAGCTCTTTTTTATCTATAAAAAAAAAAAAAATGTATTGTATCTATACTACAAAAACAACAGATGAGAGAGGTCAACTCTAAGTTTAAAAGAAGTAAATCTAAAGTGATAAAGATGAGCTTCCTTCTGCAGTTATTTGCATTACAATCTCAGTGAGGAAATCCAGGCTGACCTCAAACCTCTTTTTAAGTAAAACGAGACAGTGAGAAGTCACATGATAAAAGTCCACACAGCTAAAGATAATTAAAATGTAAATCATTAAGCCATTGTCTAAAACTTTTTCCATTCAAATGGTCACACAGGCTGACAGGGTAAGACTAACCTGCTTTCTTGACCAAGTCATTACACACACACACAGAGAGAGAGAGAGAGAGAGAGAGAGAGAGAGAGAGGTTGTGTTTTCATGTTTTATGGGGACTTCCCATAGACAAGACAATATGTTTAATGCTTTAGACGGAAGTCTGCTCTGCTCACCTGCATTTATTTGATCAAAAATACAGTAAAAAGAGAAATATTGTCAAATATTATGACAATAGAACTGTTTTCTGTTTTAATATTTAAAAAAGAAATATAATTTAATGTTTCTTGATGCACCAAATCAGCATATTAAAATGATTTCTGAAAGGATCATGTGAAACTCAAGACTGGAGTAATGATTTTTTTTTAATGATTCCAAACTTTATATATTCTTTGTGAAATGTATCTAATAATACTCTCCCTAAAGTGCAACCCCACCCCCCTCACACACACATAAAGGACTTCACCTCAGCAAACACCACACACCCATTGCGTGCACACACACACAAACACACACACACACACACACACACACACACAAACACACACACAAACACACACACGATGGGTTTCCATGTTTTATGGGGACATTCCATAGACTGGAGAGATTTGATACTGTACAGCCGGTGTATATTCTATAAACTAACCCCAAACCAACCTTCACTCTTCACTCGTCTTTCCTGTAAAGTGCAGTAAAGTATCTGCGCACCATAAAAACACTGCAACTTTTACACAGTGGAGAGAAAGAAGAGAAAGTGGGACAATACCTCATGCTACAATAGAAGACAGACTCATATCACCAGGGAGAAAAACAGAGTAAGAAAAAGGAGCCACATACACAAAGCCTGCATTCATAGAGCTGAAAGCGGGAGAACGAACGCACTTATCTTCACCTCTGCTCAGCGCCAAGGCCAGCAATCCCTCTCTCTCTCTCTCTCTCTCTCTCGTCTTCTGTCCGGCGCGCTTTGACGACGGTCTGACAGCTGAATGAAGTTACAGTGCCCGACATGCATGAGATTTTGAGCTGATATAAATCACGAGTGGCAAACTTTGAACTGCTCCACCTGTGTGGGTTCATGTGTGTCTGAGAGGGAAGGAGAGCAAAACTCCTCCCTCTTTCCCTCCACCTCTCCGCTAGCATGCCACGGCAGGTTTGCGGATCAAAGGCATCTCTCAGCCTCGCTCCTTTGCTCTGTCTTTCCCCCAAATCTCTCTTTCTGCTCTAAACTATATTGTAATTACTTTTAAAGCTACTTCGCTGCTGCTGACTTCTCCATGACAGTAAACCCTGCTTTGTGAGCCTCTGCTACACCTGATTTACTAAATGCCCTGACCTCTGCAGGCTCATTCACTCTCACTCCTCCTCCGTTCCTTCCTCTCTCTTCCTTTAATGAAAGATGACTGGCATGTACTTGGGAGAAAGAGGGGGGAAGGGTGTCACCTTCCAAATAACTGCTGCTGCATGACAAAAGATGGGTTGTGCAGGAATGCAGGAGTCTGGGAAGCTTTGCCTCTCCTCTGACCAGCGACATGATCCCGCAGAACAGACAGACGACGCGAGCCGGTGTAATCAAGCATTCTTATCAGACAATGAACTGGCTTGTTTTGTCATTCAGATTTCGACAGGCTCTCATTAGAAGCTCTTATCGCAGCAGATGGGCTGGAGAGTCTCTTAATCAAACACATCATCTCTACGCTGTAATCAGTATATCTAAGAGAATTGTGATTTCAATGAATGACACACTTCCAGAGAAGGTTGGAATATACGTGACAAGAAGTGAAGTCCAGAGGGGATAATTGTTTTTAATGACCCTACGAGTTCAATTAAACCATCAAAATATTGGGAAAATATTTCCCATTTGAGGGAAGAACAAAGTAAAAATTTGGTTTTGGGGGGGGGGGGGGGGGGGGGGATCTGGGCCGACACTATGTTGCTGTCTGGGATACAGCTACAGGTTTTATACTATGCACGCACACACACACACACACACAAAAATGCATAGAAAAACAAAAGGCTCACAGGAAAAAGCATTCATTGACTACAACATAATCAGTTATTAATATTTCACTGGTTCGCTCATGTTTTTGCATTTGTTCAAAAATCATGTCTGCACAATTTGGCATGTTTCATTTCGTTGTTACAAATAAAACAATTGAATCTTAAGCACAACTATGCAATATGCTCACAAAACCTTTACCAATTTTTTATAATATTTGAATAAAGGGTGACTGGTGATGATGTACATTTTCCTAGGCCAGACATGATTTTTGGCCATTACTGTACATTTGTTATCAGAAAAGAACAAACTGGATAAAGATATGAAATCAAAATGTTCCTGGTTTTATTTTGCAGTCCATCAGCAAACATTAATCTAAAGGCCCATATTAAAGTTGTGCATATACCGTTTCACAATGATAACATGTGAAACAACATATCTATGGAGCCCCTAAGGGTGATGGAAAAAAACATAAGATTGGAGGAAAAAATTTTTTTATTCCCATCTCATCTTTTTTTCCATCCCCATGCACCCTTATGGGTTCTGTACATACTAAAAAACATTAAAAACAGCATAATATTTTTTCATTTATTATTTATTCTATTAATAAAGCATATTTCCTGCTAGCTTTAACAGCAAACAGTAGAGCGTTGGCGCTTGCAACGCCAAGGTCATGGGTTCGATTCCCAGCGAAAGCAAGAACTGATAAGAATGTAAATGTGTGCCTTGAAATGCAATGTAAGTCGCTTTGGATAAAAGCGTCTGCCAAATGCATAATTGTAAATATTTGATTTCTAATCAATTAAAACTCAGTTAATAATGCTAATAATAACAACAACAAAATAAAATAAGCATTAAAGATGGCTTAATAGAGTTTTTTGGGGGGGTAAAACTTTATTTTACAGTGTCCTTGTTGTATGTCACATGTACTTACCACAGTGATAACCGTAAATTATGCATAATTACATGCAACTAACCCTGAACCAAATCCTAATCCTACCCTAACCCTATAGTTAGTACATGTAGTTGCTTAATATTACTCAGAACTTACATATACAATTACACTGTAACAATGACACCTTAAAATAAAGTGTAACCCTTTATTTTAAGGTGTTGTTGTTACAGTGTAATTACACAAATAAGCACTGAGTAACATTAATTAACTACATGCACTTACTATTGAGTTAGGGTTACGGTTTGTTTAGGGTTAGTTACTTGTGATTATGCATAATTTACTCTTATTACTATAGTAACATGAGTAACTGTGTCTTCTTAAAGTGAAGTGTTACCATAAAGTTTGATAGTTTTATACATCTCATGTTTTGCACTCTAAAAGACACTGTTTGAGAAGTAAAAGGTGTTAAAATCACTTATGTGTGAAGTTGTACCTGTCAATGCAACGCAAACATTGCATACATCATGTGAATTGTCTGGTAATCATTGTCTGCAATTTGAATGTTTAGTGTCAAACTTGCACCAAGTTACAATGTTACAACCAGACAACTCATAATCGTTCACCAAAACACAGTATAAACAGAGACAAAATATTAGCCAATTAATCCAATCTACCGAACAATCTATTCTAATCACAAATGAGACATCAGGTCACACCATGCATTGATATTTATTAATTCACCAATATTTTTTTTGTTACTATCAGAGATGGTCATTCTTCTTTGACAATAAACTTCCTCAAGCTTTCCGCAGTTGTACTCAGGATAAGATGACAGCCAAATGAATGTTTGATAAGTTAACACCTCGTGTTTTCTCCTCATTAAGGAAGTAAAGGTCACTGGAGAAGCCTGGGGGGTGGAGCTGGGAGGTGTGACGGTAAACCAAGACACCATGCAGTGAGACACTACTAATCTATCACACCAAGGGGAGTCCTTTACATGGGTGGGGTGGGGGGTGGAGTGGGGAGCATTGGGTTTCTCTAACAACTGTTTAGGCCACACACACACACACACACGCACACGCACACACACACACACACACACACACACACACACACACACACACACACACACACACACACACACACACACACACACACACACACACACACACACACTACAACTGATGAATCACTTCATCTTATACAGTACACAGTGGCTACATAAATATGTCCCTTTTTGGCCCTTTTGGTTGCTTTTTATTTGCAAATTTAGTGAGTAAAACTAATGAAAACATGCCCAGTTCATATTTTACCCAAACATCTAATTAAGAAAATAAAACCCACTTTTAGGAAAATAAATTGTTTTTGCATTGTGACTATTTTCATAACTTTGCACACACACACACACACACACACACACACAAAAACCCAGTTTTTTGTACTTCTCAATACTCTCAAAGATTTACAATGTTTTATTATTTTCAATGATAATTATATAATTAGATTCTCATTAAATATTCCTGTAATGCAATTATTTTAATCGGCATACATTATATACAGAGCAAATAGTATCCTGATGTATACATGATTTGTGATTTAAATTATCCCACAATTATTCTACAACCCGCCAAACTAAAAGTTTAGTTTTACTTGAAGAAATTGTGACAGAAATATATAACTCTTGTAGAATAGAATGTACTTCTCAAAGTAATAATAATACAATTTATCACACATTTTTGTTTAATGTTTTAATATAATTGTTACATTTGAAAAGATTAATAAAAATGTTTTAGATTAATAGATTAATAATATCAAAGTTAGGCGTTTTTTTAATTATTCATTTTTAATTAAACCATTAAAACGGAACCTATAAACAATAGAAATTTAGGAAAAAATTATGCAAAAATATTAAATTTTAGATCTATTTTAAATATCAGATCACATCTACACATCCAATTCTTGTTACGTAATACAAAAAAAGAAAATCATAAATTCACCATAAAAAGTAATAAAAATACCATTTCTCTTTTGATTTTGGGATTAACAAATAGTAAGACCATAATGGAGAGAACACAGCATGCTAAATGAATCCTGAAATGTCACAAAACCTGCATTGCACATGAGTGGCGCAACCCGATGCGAGTTTACGTCTGCGACAGCTGCATGTTCTAATCCTTGTGAACAAAATATCACAATCTCTGTGACAAATTCACTGAAAAATAATATCTGTAGAAACCCAGAGATTAGCATTTAAGGACTAAGCTCTGGTTTAGCCATTGTGTGAGGGATAAAAACTGATTCTTCTGTTGTCCCCTACTATATCCACTAAAACACTCTGCAAGACATCTGCCATTTGAATTTATTCACAAACTTTCTCTTCATCAGTCTTCCTCTCTCCCAGAATACAGACACCAGCACATTTTATGACTCATGGAGTGATGTAGGAAGGAAACGATGTTAACAATGCCAACCTGCAGTAAAAACACTCCCTAATCCTCTTCTCTGAGTGTGAACAAACTCATGAGCGCCGTCAGGACAGACGGCTTTGACACGACCACTTCAAAACAACAAGAAATATAATACCTAGTCCACCACAGAGGATTTACACGGGTCAAGAGGTCAAAAAGTCTCCAAAACAAGTGGCATTGTGCTCCGCCTGCGCTCTCCGTGGCTGATGGGAACAGAATATAGCGTGAGGACTATGAGGTGTTGTTGTGGGTGCGAGCGAAAATGATCGATACTGACACGCACACATAAAGCTGATGGAAAAGTGACAATTTATTTAGTCCTGACAAGTGCAGGATGAGACGCAGGAGAGGTGGGCTTACGGGTTAGCAAATTTTACTAAGTGCTGTCTCTCTTTGGCCTGTGGTCACCCCAATCTCCGGCTCCAGACAGCCTTTCTAAATAGAGTTTCACACAAACGCAGCGTCAGCTTCTGGCATCCCGAACGGCGACTGTATCCGAGACCTCAGACATGACTGAAATAACATAGACAGCATCTTACCTCCGCCTGCACTCTGCTGAGTGAACTTAATCAGTTCTTCATACACCCACACGTCCGCACCAGAGTCTTATTATTCGCTCTTAAACGAGAGAAAACGTCTCATTAAGCAAACAGCTTCGATATAAAGAAAAGAATGTGCTCTTTATCCCTATGTCTCTTACTGATTGGGCTAATTACACTAATTAAGAAGGCCGCTTCTTGAAATGTTGACCATAGTTACCAAACATGTTGCCATGGTGTTGGGGGAGGTATTATGAGAGCTCAGCAGCTGATTGGCCAGTGCAGGGTTCTCACTTCCTAGAATATTCCATGAATTATCATCCAGTAATGATTACTGGATATAGATATCTAAAAAATTATCTTATAGAAACTTCACTCACAAAGTTATGGAAGCTTGTTTCTGGCAGCGAATAAAAAATTAAAAAGGTAAAAGTAACTTTTTATCTCGCAATTCTGACTTTTTTCTCACAATTGCGAGTTTACATCTCGTAGTTCTGCCTTTTTATCTCAGAATTGCGCGATATAAACTCGCAATTGCGAGTTATAAAGTCAGAATTGCGTGATATAAGCTCTTAATTGCGAGTTATAAAGTCCAATTCTGAGGGGGGATTGATACCTTATGGGATAAGCTTCCATACAAAGTGCAGTTACGAGTGGATGAAATATCTACAAGCTGAGCATTATTACAAAAACATTCAATATATGATTTTTCTATAAAGTTTCCAGGCCTGGAATTTGCGATTTTAAAATTGTCAGATGTTTCCAGAAGAAACCCTGTCAGGGATGAAGATGAAAACACTGAGCATGTGCTCAATATGACAGATGGAGATCGTTTGTGTCTGTTATTATATATTGGCACAATGATTCTTCTGACCTTCTCACGCCCCACAAATAAAGGGTTAAAGGTCACATGTAGCTGAGGGGTGTGAGAAATTTCTGTGGTGAAGCCATCCATTAGCTCAACATCCCTTTCATCAGCGAAATGTGACCTTTAACCCTTATTGCTGGGGGATTAAAGGTCAGAACAGTCATCGTATCAATAACTGCAAAACAGTGCCAACGGCAACCTTTCTGCAAAATATTACGCTGCTTCTTGCATATTTCATAACTCTTTTAAAGTCCAGTAAGTTGCACTTAAAGCACGTTCAGTTTTATCTGCAACATTTAATTATATTTTTTTGTTGTATATATCGTGGCCGTTTGGAAATGAAATGTCCGGTGAGTGCCACTAAAAGGTCAATTCTATATTGTGTTTGAAAATAACATACATACTAAACTCTACTCTAAACCTAACCAATAGTTTTAAAGTCACCATGAAATCATAATGGAAAAATAGTTTTTATTAATGGGCTATTGCAGTGTTTGTTTTAAATGATTTATCCGTGCACATCATTACTTTTTTTAATTCATGTGCCTTCATCATCTTTAATATAAATAACTTCCTCTTGCAGCGACATCTTTTCTCTGATGATGTGTTTATTGGTGTGAGGGCGGGACAACCTGTCACTCACATGAGATCGACCAATAGGAAACCACAACCATCTAACCATTTAATCAATTTCCCAAGGACAAAATCAAGTTCTAAAGTGTAAGTTGCAACTTCCGTTTCATGCTATCTTTAACAAAAGCAAATCATTGCTATTTTAGGGGCCGTTCACATGTTGCATCTAAAAAAACGTGTGGAAAACAAAGAAGTTTCAGCGAAGGAAAAATGGATTTTCAGCCTTTCATATTTGTGGAGATGAGAAATAAAAAACCCATCCTGTACAGCAATGATCAACTGTTCATCCATCTTGGCTGAGCTTACGATGTTGTCACGGAAACGTTGAAGGTGCAACATATGATGGCAGAGCTTTCAGCTTATAGATTCCCCTATCCTAAGAGGATAGAGATAACATTTTGCAAAAGAAAACCTTAAAAAGGTTCATTATAAAGTAAGACAGAAACACATCCGTTCACCGGTCATTTTCCTCAGCTGTAGGCAAAGACAAGTTTCAAATCAGTGCTTCTCCCGGGAGACTAGCGCTAAATTAATCATCTAGTTTAGCGCCATCTACTGTTTTAGAAGAGGAATTTGCTCAACTGCATTTGTGAGAAAATCGAGCAAGAGATCTCATAAAGAGCCAAGTGTCACACAATCATAACAGACAGATATGCATTTGTGTGCACTAGATTTGATATTTGTTCAAAGGTTACATGCAATTTGTAGGATGGTTTGTATTTATTTGTGAAATATTATCTAGGCTCATTTATTTATATTTGTAAAACACAATACATATTTGTTACTCCACTGCATTTTCGCTCAAATTGACCTTTGTACTTGCATTGCTTTCTGTTTGTTTGCGAGTCGAGTTTTCCTTTGCAAAGCAGATCGAGTTTGTTTGCAAAAAGCTGGATTTGTTTGTTTAAATATGGCACAATATTAACTCCATAGTCATAATTTATTATTGCCCTTCATTTTCATTTTCATATTTTAATGATAAAATACTGCTTTTATTCACATTTTAATTTTCATACACGAACTTACAAGACAAGCATATAGGCTAGATTGTGCATTATAAACAGAGACTGTGGGTCACTTTTCAGGTTTCATCAGGAATATTTGTCCAATAAATCGCAATAAGCTTTGTGCTTTGTTACTTTTGATATGAAAAAAAGTCTCAGCTTTCAAATTCTGTCAATTCAAACAATAAATGCAGTTTTGGCGCTCTATAATGTGGCGCGAGAGATCACTAGCGACTCAGTTCAAGCGAAGTGCGAGTGAACGCGACCCTCCCTTCCTCTTTACTTAGTTACAGAACGAAATAAACATGAACGAACATCAGAAAATACGTTGAAAGATACAGTCCAACTTACCGGAATCCGTATCGTGTGTCTCATGCAATCGCTCTCATGCGCAGAAATACGTCAATAAAAGACTGTAAAACAGCTTGTAAACAATGTCACGTAACTCAGAAAAGCCATTCTTGATAGTCAGCAAAAGCGCACTCGCCACCGAGTGGACAGGAGTCAGAAGTGCAGTTACAAATTACAATCAGATCACCCTCGGTGTATCTGTCAAAATGACGGACGGCATTCAGATTTTTCCGTCAGTGCTTAACATTTTTTTCAGTTAATGCGACCTCTGACTGTGGCTGTGGAGGCTTTGGAAAGGCACACACACATCACGTCCGAGGCTGTGGCACTGCTGGACGTCTGCTGTGACCTTCTGAGAATTAATCATGACCACTTACGAGGAATTTCTTTTGTTCTGGTCCCAGATGGTGTGGTGCAAGATCCAATCAGACTACATGGGCTTCACAGCAAAAGTCAATACATACATTCACAAGCTGTTTAAAAAGACTATTGTATAAGAATGAGTCTGCATTCTTGAAGGTCATGTGACTTTCCATCTCAACCTGAGCAGATCTTAATCCATATTCTTATGTATTCATTTTCCACAAAGAAAAGCTGAAACCGCTCCTACATAACAACAGTGTTTTGAATCTGGGGGTTTGCGCAAGCATCCTGGCCTTTCAACTAGGAAAATAGAAATCAGGTTGTGTTGTGAGCAGGGGAACGGGAAGCTGCCAATATATATTTTTTGGGTTGACTATCTATCTATCTACTCAGACGCTACTTCTCTGGCTGCTGAGACTAACTCGCCTCTTTAAATCTCCTCGATCTCTCTAGCCAACCAAGGCATATATGTCTCCCAGTTTCATTGCCCACAAAATAGCAGGAGGCTTCACGCACTCACTTCCCCTCACAGTAAACACACCCACGTTCACGGAAACAGCACATGCATTTTAATAACAAACACTGAGCTTATTCTGCATCTGTGACATCATTTAACCTGCCTTTGCATTATTCATGAACCTGTTTGCACATAAAAATACGAACAGGATAAAAACCGAGAGGGAGCTGTCATGTCTCACACTGTCATCTCTCATTTACAAACAGCAACTCTAACTCACTTTCACCACTACACATCAATAACACACACACACACACACACACATACTTCAGCTCAGATGTTGAAGGATTTTGCTGGATCTCAGAGGAGCCAGTTAGCATTAGCAGGAAAACCAGATATGAAAGCTTTTTTGGATGCCACCTTGTGTTTGAGGATACATTACTGAGAACAGGGTGTGATATGTTTTCTAATGAAAAAAAAATCATATATCAGTGCTAAAATAGACAGTACAGCCCTCTTTAAAACAAAACCTAATTCACTGGACTAAAACATGAACCAAGAAGGAAAAAAACTAAATTTCTATGCACTTTTATGGGTTCTGACCATATATATGTTGTTGTATTTGCTGTTATTTTTAAATTGTTTTTATTGGTATATCAATTATTTAAATGTTTTATTAGCCCTATTTAATTTATTATTATTGTAAAACTTTTTTTATAAACAATTTGTTGTTTTCATTATTATGACTATAAAATAAAGCTAAATAAAATAAAATAAATTATTATTACTATTATTAATAAATTAATAGGGATAGTAGAAAATGATTATACAACAGTAATATGTGTTTCTGTGGCGCAGCTGCTACATGGAAAGGCATTAGCAACACAAAGGATAAAGTGTTTTCCGAATGCGTAAAAAACGCATTTATTGCCTTTGTGATTTTGTCAATTTCATTGAACCTTTTTGCATAAAACTGAAGGAAGACATTTTTTAATATGCTCCAGCAAAAGATACTTTTTAACCTCATAATTAGTCACGGCATCAACCAGACTGTCAAAGCTAATTAGCCGAGCCTTGACCCCTCGACTCAGACCATCACCCGAGATGGCCGAGTTCAGTTCGCTTTAAAGGAGTCTGAGTTCAAGTTCGAAAACTCTCTGAGAGATCATATGCCAGTCAAACGCTTCGAGGAGTTTGTTCTTCAATTATGTGAGAGAAAGAGGAGGGAACACTCCTTCCACTAAGTCACGGCTGAAAGCCCCATAAATTGACCTGGAACGGCTAGAAAGGCATCTGCTTCTGTCTCTTTTTTTCGAAGACATTTGCATAAGACACTCTGTTTGAACTATAATTTGATCAGAGATGCATTTCAGGCTAACGGTGCAAAATTTCATCAAATTATGATAAAGGATGACAGCAGCAGCCAAATCCCAGCGGGCCACTATCTATTTTCAGAAGGTATAGGTTAACAGGGTGTCATAAGATCAGGCCGGCAGCATTTTCACCAATGGTTCCCCTATTCTTCTACTTTCTCGGGGGGACAAGAAGAGGTTTTTGTGTGTGTGTGTGTGTGTGGATGAAAAAGTGTGAGTGTGTTGTACTAAAGTGTGTACTCCATGGCACTGAGAGCTTTCCATTAGGGGAGCATGAATCACAGTGCGTTCCCCTCCTCTTCACAGCCCTTCAAAACAAAGTGATCTCCAGTAGGCTCATCTGAACTAGCTAGTGCAATCTCTCATTCTGTCAGAGACCGCTCTGCTCCACACCAGCACGGCCCTGGGACAGTCTTTACAGCTTGCATCTGCCACGCTTATCCGAGTTTGGTGCCGAAGGCCTAAGCAATCCAATTCGGCGTTGAAAGAGAGCACCACCAGGTATTAACACAGGGTGTACAGAGGGAGACTGGGATAAAAGTTCCTGAAATGGCTATAAAACACCCCAAAACAGCATATCCTCTTTTGAACCCTAGGGGTTTTGAGACTGAACATGATTTATTTGGTCCATTTTATGGCTTTTCTTGCACTCGCAGTACACCTTGTGGGAGAGCAAGAAGGTCTGCTGACTCACAGGTGGGGGTTAAAGGTCAGAGCAGGCCGAGGTCAGGATACAATTGGACGTCAAGAAACTCAGGCTCAATAAGCTTCTTAACTATCTTGATGGTTTCTCCATGATAGAATTTAAAATAAATGGAGAGCAAATAGAAAATCCCCAATAATCTCATATGTTTCGCCTTTAAAGTTCCTTTAAAGGAATTTCAACATTGTCCACAATGAAAAGTCAGAGATTGAACTCAACAAAGTTCTTGCTTACTAAACAAAACTCTCTCAGTTGTTTCTATTTTATTTCTTCTAAGGAATTTTAGGAGGAACCTGGGATAAAGTTGATACTTATTAAAACTTACTCCAAATCTCCTGAGCCATTTGTGCAATTACATTTTCCTCAGGAGTTGCATCAACTTTATATTCTTTCAAATTTGAGATACCTTTCCGACCAGCACCTGCTTGCATATACATTTTTTATTGTTTACACAATCTTCTGTTGATTTTATTGTCATTTTCCATCTTCGTCTTCATGTAGTTATTAAAAGAAACAGCCCAACGGTGAGTGTTTCCACCAGTGAATTCCAGGCACATGTGCAGACACTTACATTTGTGAGGCTGGTTGCTATTTTTGCCGGACACATGTAATAATATTAATAATCATTTCTACTTTTGAGTTATAGAAGAAATCTAAACATTGTCTGCAAAAGTCTAGGGCCTTATGATTATCACAAAAGCAGACAGAATTGCGGAATCCAGTCATAAAAATGGAATTTGCCAAATTTCACAGGGGACTAATTCTCATGTTTGAGATAATAATAAATAATAATAAATTGCTGTTAAATATCCAATATAGCAATCAGATTATGTTGGCGGTTGTTTTTGTCAGGAAAATAATACTAAAAACAATACTAAAAAATAAATAAATAGAATAATGGTTACTTATACTTACTGTATACTCACTGTATATATATTTTAACTCTTAATTTTTTATTATTAAATATTAAATGTTATATGTTATGTTTTAATGTATTAATATTTTTGGCTAGATCCCAACTATATACTCAATATTGCTTATATAAAGGCCCGGTTTCACTTAGTTCAATTCAGGCATTTAAGTGGCTTTTGTAAACGTGCCTTAGAATTTTTTTTAAAAATAATTACTGGTGTGCATCTTGAGATAAAACAATAGCAGTGAAATATTTTAAGATATGTCAGTGCAAGTTGCCTTCAGTCAAAACAGCTCAAACATGCATTTTAGTCTGGGACTATAAGCCTTGTCTGTGAAACCAGGGGTAAATGTATTAAATTAATATTATTTAATTTTAAATTATATATATATATATATATATATATATATATCATAATAAATATAGTATAATAAATATAAAATATATATTTTTTAAATATGCATTTTATTTTATTTTATTTTAATATTCATTATAACAAATATTCAGAACACCAAACAGATTTCATTAGTTGTATAAGTTGTACAAGTTTCATTACTTCAATTAATTAGACATGCATTTTGATGACTAAAATCAGTCAAATGGAATCCAGAAAAATTTGAAAGGAGAAAAAATGGATTCCAGAACATTTGAAAAAAAAAATAAAAATCTAATAATAATTTTGGAAAAAATAAAACAGATTTCATCTGGCCCTAAAAGTCAGAGAACTCGAACATTTACATTTCATCAAATTCTTGTAAATGAAAAATGATATGTGTTATGCGGTCCACATAATTTGATTGTCTCAGTTGTCTATTTTTATTTCTAAGCTATAAACCTGGGATAAAGGTGATACTTGTATGAAAAATAACTCCAAGTCTCCTCAGCTGGAGGAGTAAGCTCTGAGCAATAACATTTACCTCTGGGAACCAGCAAGACAGAATTCATCCAAAAGTTTTACAGTAGCCTACGTGTAAACAGCACGGTCTTCCTGGTAAAAAAAAAAAAAGGGTCCTTTCTGGTTCCCAGAGAAAATTTGTATTGTTCAGAGGTTGATCTTGCATTACCAGCACTAACCCACACAGACCGACCTGGACCAGCATATAAATGCGTGGCGGTGTAAGCTGCATGTCAGCAGGGTTCTCTGCCCCCTCTCAGGAGCCCTTTATTCTTTCTCAGCCTCCTCAAAGCCAATTGTAGGCCATGGGCTGTGGTCTGCACAACCTCCACACACGCTAATTCTCTAGCAACCTGCCTACACACTCTCGAAACATCAGAGTGTGGTGTTCAAGGACAAAATCACGGCGTTCTTTTTAATGGAAAAAAAACATCACATTTTAGATGAACGGTCAGCTGCTTCAAATACATCAGTGCTGAACATTTCGATATCTGCTTTTGCCTGACAGTGGATGTAACATGAACCCGGCTTGACCAGAGACCAAAGCAAAGCACCCATTATCACAGATAAAACTAAATAATGCGTAACAATCAATATTTCATGAGCTCGGCTAATGCAACCTCTTAAATGTTCCAGTTACAAATGCAAGGGATTGTTTGTTTGTGGATATAAAAGCAAATATGTTTGCATCTCTGCCCTTTAGATGCTGAAAACATAACATTTATGTGAGTTGTTTAGGGCTTTAGCATTGCAGTGATTTCTTTCCCTGACAACCACTTAATGAATGACGATGCCGAGCTTGATTCTGAGCAAATAAAACGTGGCTTTATTTAACATTTGCTGTACCGACATGGTATTGCTTTTTAATCTTCATTTGAAGGTGTTAAGTCCCTTCTGCATGACTCATGTCAGAGCTTCAACACATCTACCCTGTCATGCTTTGACCTCGACATGAAAAGATTTGGAGATAGTATCAGGGCAGGGCTGCTAAGAAAAGAAGTATGCACACTAAAGAGTGAACATACAGAACACTACAAAAAGAGTATTTGAGTTTAATGTGCAAAAAGTCCTGCAGATTGCACAGAAAAATTGCAGAAAGAGAAAAAAGGATCATACAAATACACTTGCCAAATAAATCACTGATCAACAACTTTAAAAGGAACATGGTTTAAGTCAAGCTGTAAAAATGATTTTTTGATCCACACTGATGTAACTAAAGTGCAAAATCAAACCATCCAATAACAAAACATCTGCCATGACTTGCGTGTCTTTTAAAAAAATTCAACAATCAGAAGAATTTCTACTATCTAAAATGACTAAATAATGTTCCATGGCTAAAAAATCTCCATGTGGCAATGTGAAAAATTCAACCTGGTATGGGAAATATTCAGTCCAGGCTCACTATACATCCAATTCACTGCAGTTTCCAGCTGAAATGAACACAAGTGGCAGTGAAACACCAAAAACTTGTATTCCTTTTTGCACAAATTATGATTACAGGGGCAGATCATGTTGGTCCAGGCTGGATTATGTTGGTTAAACCTGGTATAGTCCTGGTCAAACTGGGGGACTAGCATAGTCATGCTGTTCTCAAGCAAAACCGAGCTGGTTTGCTGATCCACCAGCTCTCCTACTTCCAATGATGGGGATCAACAAACCAGCATCTCATAAAACATACCTTATGCTGGTGACCAGCAATCTGAATTTTCTAGGAGGGTCATTGCACAGTTCATTACACAATACTATCACCTCAAAACACTTTTACCATAGTACATGATTTGTAAACTAATACAATTTGATATTTGCATCACATATCCAACTCCATATGTCTTTTCTGACATAGTAAACTTGCTCTATAGTGCAACTGGTCCAGTGTTCAGTTATGAGTCCAATGAAACAAGGTTGAACAAAAGTGCTCAAAGCTGAGCAAAACCAGGTAAAGTGGCATGGTTGCTTCGGGAAATATATTTTCTAAACACTATCAGTTAGGTTTAGGATAGAGTTTGGTGTAGGTGGCGTGTTGCTTTCAAATGTGATAGTACATTAACCTTTTAGCGCCACCCACCAGACATTTCATTCCCGAACTGCCACGATACATGCATGAATTCACATAATAAAATAATGTCACAGTCATGTTTATCTGTTTCGGAGAAAATTGAAGCAGCACTTTTTAGCACCTCGCACTGGACATTTCACTTTGAAACTAGTAGCAACGTAATATCATTTTTGCAAAAATGCTTTTGGAAATGGGTTGGAACTATTCCTTGCAGTAAGCCACCAAAACATGACAAATTTTGGAAATGGTCTCATGTGTCCATCCATTTTAGTCACAGGTGCCATTTCCCAGAGAGAGACTGGTTCATTTTGCATTTCTGTGATTTCCACAATGACAGTGCTGCAATGAAAAACTTGCAAAAGCTAAATTATCTCATTGTCATGAAATTAGTAATAATGCAAAATACTACAACAATTTTAATGCACCCACCATTTTTGCACCTTATTGTATTTAGATGCACAAAATCAGACTTCTTTCTTGCTAATATTTGACCCCTACACTGCCCATATAATTATTAAAATTGTCCTATAGTATAGTCTTTAGTGGTGCTTCAAAAGATCAGGAGCCAATGGTTTCAAAGTTGAAATGTTTGAACCTCCCAACGGTTGACCAGTGCACATCATGGTGCCAGGGTTAGTTTGATGCTTCACTGGGTTTCATCAGAAAAAAACTATGTGAATAGGCCTTTATAATAATATTTAAAATGCTAAAATATAAAACTCTACTGATGACTCACCAGAATGCGTCCTGGAAGATCTATGATGCCAAGAAGCCGTGACTGCTGAGTAATCACTGAGAAACCTTTACTTTCAACCTCTCTGAAACCTGAAACATAAGGTGATAAACACTGTTAGACAGATTTTCAACCTTATATACCTACCACATTAATATGCAGCTTCTATTGTACATAAAATATTACATAAACTGAGGTTACAATGTAACTCGGGTGCAAGGGTGAACTCAATGTATCTGTACACGCCTACGGTGCTTTAGATTTGCTGCTAAAAACTAACATAGAAAATGAGTCACAAATCAAAAGGAACATTTCCAGCACTTAAACTTGTGCTTTTAAAAGCACTTCAGATTGTTTGGATGCAACTTAACAAGATCATTGATATTGATTGAGGTTGAGTAGAGAAAAGGTCAAACTCAGGACCGTGTGGTGAACAAATCATGAGTAGATACAGCATCTGTGCTCTGCGGGATGTCGTCCCTTCAACACGTAGCTCTGAGTCACACGTCTGTTTGGCTGTAAATTAAACGTGCTTTATCTCTCACTGTTTCTCTCTACGCAGAGACATATTGTGTCCTCCTACCTACAACTAGAGCCTGTTGAACTGAGGATAGCACATCTCAGAGCTCCAGCTGAGAAAGCGTGATCAGCGTGCAAGCCAGAGACGGTATGAGGAGGAGGAGACAGACCACTTGTAGAAAAATGAAAGGGGATTCGCAATGCTTAGTATGGCAACTGCAGTGAATGCTAGTCAACGCTGGTTAGCATAGAAATGCTGGTTGACCAAGGAATTCTCGCTCAGAAGATATTTTGAAGAAAGTTATTTTGTTCATTCCAATGAAAGCCAGTGGGGTTCAATGTTGTCTGGTGCTTCGACATATCTGAATAAAAAAAGTCATACAAGTTTGCAATCAAATTATTATGGCTTCCAGTTAACTATTCCTTTAAGCTATAGCAAGTCTGCTATGGACACCACCATCTTAAGCTAGGAAAAAGCATCAAAAATAAAAAACGGTCGCTCATTTTCTAAAAATAGATAAAAATGCACGTACTTTATGACCACAAATGCTCGTCTTGCACTAGCTCTGCGATGCGCATCCATGACTTCACGCATCACATAATCACGTTGAAAGATCACGCGTGACATAGATGGAAGTACCGACCCAGTGTTTACAAAGCGAACGTGCAAAGACTACATTAAACACCCGTTACAAAAAAAGGTAAAACGTTGATGTCAGACAAGTTTGAAGTTGGTGATTACGTAATGCATGAAGTCGTGGATGTGCATCGCAGAGCTAGTGCAGGATGAGCATTTGTGGTCAAAAAGTATATTATTATTATTATTTTATTTCCAATCGTTTCGATAAGACTCTTATTCCTCGGCTGGGATCATGTAGAGTCATTTAAAGCTGCATTGAAACTGCAGTTTGGACCTTCAAACCGTTGGTCCCCGTTGAAGTCCACTATTCATGGGTTTCATCCGGTCCCTTTCCACAGGTGTATTAATCAAGCACAATGCAGTCTGCATTCATAATCTAGGTGCTTGATTTTATACACCTGTGCAAAGGGACCGGCTGAAACCCATGAATATGGAGACAAATCCTGGAATGTTTTCCTCAAAAACCTTAATTTCTTTTCGACTGAAGAAAGAAAGACATGAACATCTTGGATGACATGGGGGTGAGTAAATTAACAAGAAAAGTTTCATTCTGGAGTGAATTAATCCTTTAAGTATGAAAACACTGCATTCAGTTCACACTTAAGTATATTCTTTTAAAATATATTATTTGCATAATAAGTACTCTTTTAAAAGTATACTAAAGTGTGCTTCTTTCACAAGGGTTATAGCACTGAACAATGTGGTATATTTAGACACAAGACGCTACAGTAAAAACACATCTAAAACAATGGGCTGAACATCAAGTCCATAACAACAGACCACTGGAATGCTATATAATTTGAATATCTGAATACCTGACATTCTGAATGTGGTGCTGTGAATCACATGAGCTTTAAATTCCAGTCCAAATTCCAAGACTGATCACAGGACACAGTTGCTGTGGGAGGGACGTGATGGGGATCTGTGGCCTGTGAAGTTGAGGTGGAGTGGTTATTCGAAGTCTCCTGTGACTCTCAATTGCAGTGCTGTCACTCCAGCTTGTGTCCAAACAGCATAAGGGGTCATTACGAGACCGGAGTGGAAAATAATGGAAGAGTCATTAAAGCCTGGGGGAAACGATATCTCTCCACAGTGTGGGGGGACAGGTAGACTATTGCCCTGAGGAGATTACCGTAATGAGGTAGAGTGTCTCGGCCAAAAGCTACATTCACACAGACAGTGTTTGGACTGATAACCATTTTCATTAGCAGGTGTGACTCTCGAGTTGTTATATTAAAACAACAGTTTGCAATAGCAGCTTGAATTCTGTATGATTAACAGTCAAGCTCCTTTTCTATAAAAATAAATAAATAAATAAAACACGGGCCAAGTAGCAGTGAAGTATGATTACATTCACACAGTGCAGTGTGTTCAAGTTTGAGATATGATGACATTATGGGTACATAAAATACATAAAATATAATTTGATATAATATGTCATAGTTAAACGTAACTGAGAAACGTCTGTCTCTTATGCTCACCGAGGCTGGATTTATTTTGATCAAAAATACAGTAAAAAAAACCCCAGTAATACTGGACAATATTATTACAATTTAAAATAACTGTTTTCTGTTTGAATATATTTTTAAAATGTAATATCATCCTGTGATGGCTAAATTGAATTTTCAGCATCATTAATCCATTCTTCCGTCACATGGTCCTTCAGAAATCATTCTAATATGCAGATTTTCCGCTCAATATGCTTTCTTATGATAACAATAAGAAATGCTTTCTTATTATTATCAATGTTGAAAACAGCTGTGCTATTTGTGAAAAACATGATACATATTTTTCAGGATTCTTTGATGAATAGAAAGTTCAAAGAACAGCATTTATTTAAATTTTAGGCAACCTTTTAGTTTAGGGTCCAATTCTCACTAATAACTATAGTTGCTTATTATCACGCATATTTCTAGGATATTGTCTGTTTATTAGTACTTACAAAGCAAATATTAATGCCTTATTCTGCATGACCATATTCAACATCCCTTATTCCTTCTACCTACCTAAACGTAAAGGGGTGGTATAATGCCCTTTTCACAAGATGTAAAATAAATCTCTGATTCTTTATGTGAAGTTTTAGCTCAAAATACCCCACAGATATTTTTATATGGCATGGTAAAGTTGTCACTTTTTGAGGGTGAGCAAAAACGCACCATTTTGTGTCTGTTCCTTTAAATGCGAATGAGCTGCTGCTCCCGGCACAGAGGGCGGAGCTTCAACAGCTTGCTCTCACACAGACATGCACTGAAAATTTCAACAACTTTAAACCTTTTATGTTCAAACCGGATTCAGACAATGATGGAGAGACTCGGAAGAACTGACAACATGTAGAAACAACAGGATGTTTCTGAATGGTTAGTTGATGAATTTATGTAGCTTATGTGAAGTTATCTTCTAGTCATTGATTAGCATATTCTGTCTTGATAATCTATAAATCATGTTCTGGGGGCGGGGTTTATGTAAATTATAGGGTTGGTGATGTCACTAACCCGGGAGGAATGTGGTGTACCAGCCGTTTGTTGTAGTCCTTAAAAAGCAATTTCTTTAAAAGCAAATATCTCCCTTTGCTTTGAACTTTGAGCGTTGTAACTTTGCAGATGTTGTTTATGCTCAAACAGCAAAATTACACACTAACTAAAGTTAAAAAAGTGAAATCATAATCAGCCACCCCTTTAACAACTACCTTACTAACTATTAATAATAAGCAGTAATTGGGAATTTATTGAGGCAAAAGTCATAGTTAATAGTTAGTTAATAGTGAGGACCCTTAACTAAAGTGTGACCAAATGTTATAATGTTTTTGTTTAAAAAAGATTGTACAAGTACAATTTACTGTACTTTTGATCAATTTAATGCATGCTTGCTGAAATAATAAAGTATTAATTTTTTGAACAGTAATGCATATAACGGGTGGAGAGCGTGTGATCAGAGCCAAAGGAAAAAAATAAATAGAAACGGTCTTGAGAAACTTTCCAGGTATGCATACCAGAATCTAATCTCCAGTCAAACAATTCATCAGTCATCGGCATTAAAAAAAACTGTCAATCATCCCATCAAAAGCCCCGATTCTGTTAGTTACCTGCCATGACTGCTCCTATCCATCAAATCAATCTTCAGTCAATCAAAGAGTTGCCATGGCAAATAAAAGTCCAGCAGCTGGGGAGAGGCTCTTAATTTCATAATCAAACAACACATCTGTGTGTGCGTGCGGGCGCACAGCTCTGCTCCGTATTATGCAGCTATGCCAACACACACTCTCAATTTAAGACACTTCACTGAGGAATACATTAGAGAGGTAAAGAGGTCAGGCAAACAGACTCTAATCAGATCAGCTGCCCTGTCACTAAGCTAACTACATAGCCAGGACCTACAACAACTGCTTGGTTCCTCAGGGCTCTTCTTCACTGGAGAACATGAGTTTGTTTCAAAACCAAGCGAGCTAGTGCGCATTTTAAGACCTCCTAGGCATGCATCTGGTGCTAGAGCTGTTCTAGGTAGGCTCCATAAGTATGATGACTTCTAGGGTAACTTCTAGTGAAGGGGTGTCGACTCCAAAAGAGTCGATTCCTCGACTCTCAATAGCCCTAGTGTCAGAATTGACTCCAGGACAGGAATCGACTCCCAGTAAAGATGTGATGTGGTGAGTGCCTCAAACCAGTCAATTAGTTGTGATTGGCGCAAGAGATCAGATAATTCAATTACACAGACATACCTCTTCTTTTTATTAAACATTTCAATAATAAAAGGATGTTCCACTTCTGTCTTCAAAATTAGCGAACGCTGGTATTTTCTATAGAACAACGTTGACATTCATCATTTCAAGATAATGCCATCATGTGTCTAAATTAGACCGTAAAAAGTATGCTGTATAAATAAAAAGTATAGTGCTTTGTGTTGTACTTTTTAAAACTTTTAGGAGGGGAAAAATACATTAAATGTGTAATAAGAACAGCTATCTTATAAATTTTTTAATCCTGACCCTATTTTGATTAAAAGTAAATGGAGTCGAGGAGTCAACTCCACCGACTCCAACATTAGGAGTCGGGAATCGGAGTCGACTCCAAAAAACCCGGAATCAAACACTCCTAGTACGTACCTTCACAAAGAAGCCAATCCCACTATCAAAATGATAGTGGACAAAAAAAAAAAAAATCATAATGAAAGTTATATCTAATTCAATATAAAGTGTTTATTTCATTCAGCCTAATATAAAGTGTGACCAAATACACTTTTAAGATTTGAAGTACACTACAAGTGCACATTCAATACAATTAAGTGCACCTCTTGTTCACAGGGGTCAATATGCCTACCAATGCCCTCTATTCAACATCACTTTAAACTGTTTTTAAAGCGAGAACAAATCCTGTCTGAACAGAGTCTCAGAAGGCAGCTGCCTATGTACTGTTGGTAGACAGCAAGGAAGCTCACTAGGATTTTTGTAACAGAGCTATATAATATTCAGAATATAAACATGTGTGAGAATACATGTGAGGAAATTACAATATCATGGCTTGAACACGCCTCACGTTTCTCTGAATTAGCCCCTGCTATTTGCAGCTGCGATGGGAAGAAATTGCCTGTAAAAAAAAAAAAAAAAGATGTACGCTCCGGTGAATAATGCTAAACAACAAACAACAGCCCCAGCCTTCAAGTAGAACAATACCATCATTAGATAACGGGCTGTTCTCTTTTCAGGACCGACCCTCGGGTTAATGAACGTATCTGCATCGCTTTATGCACCATTACATGGCTTTATCTTCCTATGGCGCTAATGCAATTCACGACAAAACTCAATGAAGAGACGTTCTGAAATAGCAGTCTACACCAGCCCTGAAATGCCTGGCATGAAAAATACTGAGGAACTCACTAGTGCAACTGAGCTTGGGGGTAAGCAGGCGTTTTATGCCGTTTTTCAAGAACTTTATGCACTTACTGTGGAATATTGTCACCACTGAAAGTATCTGAACATGTGTGAAGTGGAATGAACATGAGCTGCCCCCAATATTTCCCTTTTAAAATAACATCACAGACAGGTGAAGGTGACATTGCCCAGTGTGAAACACAGTTCTCAGGAATTGTACAGAGGATATAAATGTTCTGTAATTAAAAATGCTGTAATGCTGTAATGCTGATTTCATCTGAAAACTGCCCTACAACACCTTGCTCGTGCTTTGATCATGAAAAAAGAGATATTCCTGAGCTGTAAAATCTGATTGCATGAGGAACATTCAAAGCAGTTATAAAACAGCTGATATACACACATTTGCGACCGCATATCAATTGAATTTTATATAACTGTGCTCAGTTACCTGGCAACCATAGACAGCCTACAGTTGACCTAATGATTCTGATCATTAACTTGACGAAATTTTCCATCATTTTTTACACAACGCTGCCCCGCCATTGACAAGTTTTTACGGCAATCCATGTTTTCACTGTTATGCTGTAGAGGGCGCTGTTACGGATAATCGGAAATAATAATGCATCTCCAGATCTAAAAAAGCGAAGAAGAAACAGAAACAAGTGATAGAAGTATTGCTTATGCACATGTAATCAATCATCAAACATTAAACAGCATATAAATCAAAACTGCCTACGAATGAAATAGGATATAGGATTGTAAAGCTTTGGGGGAGTTTGTTGACTCGATCTACTCCATCTATGTTTTTATCATAATTCTGAATCCGGTCCAAATGTAGTCATTGACACTTTTAAAGAATTGTAAGAACTGAAAAAGAAAGAACTGAGCCTCTACTTAAAGGTGCTCTAAGCGATGTCACACGTTTTTTAGGCCAAAACATTTTTTGTCACATACAGCAAACATCTCCTCACTATCCGCTAGCTGCCTGTCCCCTGAACACACTGTAAAAAAAACACCGTCTCTGTAGACAGCCCAGGCTCCACAAACGGCAAGAAAAACAAACTGGCCCAGCCTGGACCACAAAACATAACAAACAGTGTTTCAGCCAGTAACCGACAAGAATGATTTGGGGGTGGGGGTTGGGGGGTTAGTGCGCGTGCACATGAAGGGGGGTGTGGGGAGTGGAGGAGAGAGAAGCATGAAGAGGGAAGTTAGCTAGAGGAGAGATGTCCTAGACAACGACAACGACTTAAAAATGTATATTCTTGAGAATTTTGGTATGGCCGACACACGACCAAAGAGACGACGTTTCCGATGAACAAATCAAAGAAGTGGGAAAAGGAGAAGGAACGCACAAAGTCCCGAATTTACATCGGAAAAGCGTTCAAAAGGTGGCGAGAACTCCGCCGGCAGAAGGGCTTCCAATCCGAAATTCAGGTGGCTCTGTTTTTGCTGGACAAGCGGGTAAATCCAGTTTGGTTTTTCTAAATGGTTCATGACTGTTTCAGGAAGCACGGAAGGGAGGGGGAGGGGACGGGATGAGGAGGGAGGGTCGAGCTAGCCTCCGTTTTGTTTGACAATACTTTGAACATCAGCAAGAAGTGACTTCACCCAACATCGCTTAGAGCACCTTAAAAATTAAATAAAAATTCTAGCTTCATTCCTTCTTTTTTTATTAACACATGAATGTGGGTAAATGTAATAATATAAAGCAACAATTTTAACAAAAAGCTGAGAAAAATGCGATTTTAGCAATTACTATTGTATATTCAGATATTTCTGAATATTCTGGGAGCCAATTTTGTGAAAATGTGAACAATTTTCTGAGGGACAATTGTTGACATTGAAATTCTAGAGGAGATTTATGCGAGATTACAGGTGTGTTGTTCTCAGGAGAAACATCTGAAGTCAGGAGAAAGATTCCATTTCCCATCTAGCTGATATCATGCTGTCTAGGAGATATTAAATTGATCTTGTTAGCAATTGCCCTGCTGACAAAACCAACATGACTGGTAGCCATGTTTTGGAAAACCAACTAATGACCATCTCTCGACCAGATAATAACCAGCCTTGAGAAGCTAGAAACTCTCATTTTGCTCCAAAATACATCTATCGTCTTAAACAAAATTGTCTTTCCTTCAGGCACAAAGGAAAGTGAACTTTGTGAATAGAGGTAAAATGATGAACCAAAATAATTACATCGAAACTTAATAAAATATAAACTAATTGGCACCTCTCAGCTTACAAACTCCGTCTATCAGTTACAGTGATGAATGTTTGTTTCATTGACTATCTGAAGCAAGTGACTCGAGTCTGCTCAATTCATTGTCAGCATTGCATCCTGCAGGAATCATAATTGGCTCCCACCCAATTTCTCTTCATTTTCTCTCTGCTCACCACTTTCAAATTCTCCTATACCTCCCGAGCGCAATTCCATCAGGTCCCAATGGCAAAATCAGATCAGCGCCCAATAGCCATTAGCTCCTCTATTTAAAGAGATCTATGCAGTTGTGAAGGCTGCTTAGAGTTAATTACGCTGCCTGTCTGTGTTTAGCCTGTGGCAATACTGCACTCCGATGGGAAGATTATTGAGTTTTATTGCTCTTCTAATGGAGAATCCCCCCCACCCCACTCGCCTCACGTCCATTCAGACCATAGGCAGGGCTATAAACCGCCTCCGAAGCCTTAAAACCGACTTCTGCCCCGAACCGATAAGGAGCTGTAACAAAACACATTGATTTGGTCCATAAGGATTAAAAAGCAAAAGGAACCATCGTCCATCCAGAGTCGGTGCAGTTTTATGACACAGTGCTAAAACTCAAATGGCTGCATGGTGCTGGGAGGTTGAGTAAAGTTCACTGGGCCGTTAAGGCATAAAATGGTCAGTGACAGCTGGGGTGTGTCTGTGGATGTAAAGGGCACTATCTGCTCTGTTATTTTAAATTATAATAGTCATACAACAGATAAATCAGGTAACTGTCGCTCAAGTTGCCTTATTGACTGTTTCTCAGCTTTAAATGAAAGGAAATCTGTAGGACAAGGGACTTTGTGAATGAATCCGATTTAGACGATGAAAGTCCCACAGGGCTAAAGCTCGCTAAAGAAGCAGGAGCATCTAAATCCCTGGAGGTAGATAAAAACCCTCCAGTTTTCAGCAACCAGACAAACAGCTTCAAAGGGGAAAACACACAACATACAGAGCAGACCCAAAATACACATTTCTCTTCTGTCCAAAACACTCCTCCAACACAGTTTCCACAGGGCTAGGTAACATTCAAACTGAATAATTTACAATAAGACATGAATAGTGTTACGAACAACAGCACATATATGACATTAAACCCTTTACTAGCTATCAGTCTTAAAGGTCCCATGACATGCTACTTTTTGTAGGCTTTAATATAGTCCTTAGTGGTCCTTAGTACTGTATCTGAAATCTCTTTCCAAAAATTCAGCCTCGGTGCAGAATTATAGCCACTACAAGCCAGTCCCAGAATGAGCTTCCTTCAGACAGGCCGTTTCGGTGTCTGTAGCTTTAAATACTAATGAGGAGGAGAAAGGCGGCGCAAGGTGGAGGGTGGGTGTGGCCTTGACCATCTTGCGCAATGGTACCATGCATGTTTGTTTATGTTGGATATATTGCAATGGCACGAAGACACGCAGTCGTTCAAGCATTTCAGTTTGACCCAGAATCTGATCCAGATGGAGAAGCAACGGATGAAGAAGTTGCAACTCAGCGGCTCCAGCAGGACGTTTCCGAATGGTTAGTTTAAAATATTATGTCTGGATACGGTACTTTATTCGGATGGTTTACAGTTATCATCATGTAGCTAACGCGAACCTACTGTTGCCTTTTCATGAGAGATCTGTAACGTCTGTAATTTATCTTATTACAATTACATCAAGCTCTGCGATCTTGAAATGCGGATATCACGCGCGCCATATAACCAACAGGAAAACGGTTATCCAAATAACAAAGAAATGTGCAACACTCGCGTTACAGTATGTGTAACTTGATGCTGTCTACCTTTACATTAGCGCAAGTAACTGCATAGCTGCATAGCTAATGTGACAGCCACATTCTACGTGTAACAAGCTAGGTAACCATAAACAGTAAAGCAACACACTTATATAATTTGTTGACTTACTTGTCCGACGTTCAGCAAGCCCAGCTCTGTATTGACCATTCGATGTTCATTTGTACATCCAATTATTGAGCAATTATTATGCTTCGCTCGCTCAAAAGCCATGATATCTCTCGTGGACAAACTAAAATCGCGCGCGCGCGTTCTACTTCCTAGCTCATTTTCTCATGGGCGAGAAATATTCTCTGGGCGGGCAAAGCAGAGAAAGGGGAGGTAACATTTCTCCTTATGACGTCATGAGGAGGAGATTCAAGATCAGCCCGGTTGAGCTTCCATTTTCTCAAAGGCAGAGAAAGATAGCAAAAGCTCGATTTACACTGATTACAATTTTTTGAAACTTGGGGACCATATACAGGCTAGGGGAACTCATATTAATGTTAAAAAAACCTCAGAAAGTGGAAATTTCATGTCATGGGACCTTTAAGAAGTTGACTGAAGGGTATGAGGGCTTAGTTGAGACAGACATATGGCCTCTCAAGTACTGCCACAGTATGGCACAATCCTTTTTGCATTATTCACTATGCATACTGTGCACATGTTTCGAATCCTATTTTGGCTAAGTCTAAGGTAGCATTAATTGTGTATTTCATAGACAAGGCAATTTCACAAAGCAGTGCATCAAGCTCATGCGTATAGAGTATTGTGCCATTAGCGACATGCTAACACTAAATCAATGCACCTCACTTGAGTAACACTATTTGGATAATTGTATGTCGGTTTAGAGCATTCCAGATATGGTCACTTGTTAGTTTTTTGTTTCATTTAAGATCCAGTCTTGAAAGACAGCTGCCCATGTTGGCAGTAGAGACCGTAAGCCGGGTTGCCAGGTCTGTGCAACAAAAGTAGTCCAATGGCCAGTCAAAAATAGCCCGAAAATAGCCGAATGCGTCTCTCCATCTGGCAGATTAATTCTCCACTGAATTTGTACATCTGGGTGTGTTGGAGCACCAAAATTGTACTTACGGGGTAAAAAAAAAAAAAAAAATTAACCGCGGCAACAACTTAAAAGTAGCCCAATTCTGCGGGGAAACCGTGGACTTGGCAACGCAACACTGACAGTAAGCCATGCAGTAAGCCAGCTCTCCGGGTTTTGGAACAAAGCTATGGAAAACCTGGAAAGCCAATAGGCTACTGAAAATCCCATTCAATTTCCATTGTAAGATGTTTCCA
This sequence comes from Leuciscus leuciscus, assembly GCF_965113295.1. NCBI lineage: Eukaryota > Metazoa > Chordata > Actinopteri > Cypriniformes > Leuciscidae > Leuciscus > Leuciscus leuciscus. The sequence goes on from NC_138734.1 coordinate 6,378,494, forward strand.
ATGTATCAACCGTGATCATCTTTTTTACCTATTGCTTGACCAGACTGGCAGAAGATCAAAATAAATAAATTAATTAAATTGCACATAACCATATTTATCTCAGAGGCAATGACACAATTCACCAAATTAAACATGCAATGTAAAGAGGTCATGTGATGACAAGCATAAAGCTGTTCTGTTGTAAAAGGCATACTGTTTGAAACCAGGGTATCTGCAAGTCTAATTTATTACTTTTAAGACCTTTTTTAAGACATGCACAAATAAAATGAACACTATGTGTCCATGCAGAACAAACCCATACAGTCTCCGCATGTATCTCAGATTCTTGAACTTAATTAAACTAGCTGGAGCACACATTTAACTGCAAAACAGGATATGAATTAGAGGTCGATCAATATTGGATTTTGCTGATACGAATAAAGGCATAAAAAGACTACTGTACCAATACTAGTAAAATCAATATATTGAATATGTTAAATTATGTTCTTAGTCTTTTCTTTCATGTAATGGAGTGTCCCTGAAGAGTTTACATTGAATTAAATACAAAAATACCAATAATATCTAGAAAAAAAGACTTTATGTATAATACGGGACTTTTATAAGCCTAAAATGCACAAGGACTCTTATTTTGAAATAACAATGCTTTACAATAGGCTCTATGCACGAACGCTGCTGACGTATTTCCGGTAGGATCTCAGCCAGCGTCTTTACTTCCACATAGAGCGTTGTATAGCGAAGTGTATAGCGGCAAAACTTTAATAAAATTCATTTTCTCAGAAACGGAGACAACGATTTTAGAAACTGATTCGCTAGTCGGATTTCGCGCGATATGAGAGAATACTCACCCTCAAAGTTGTCGATGTAGCTCGAAATTTATAATTTCTAAAGAACTTCTCTTTCTTACTCTTATGTGTGACAGCTAACTGTAACTGCCTCACAATATTGTTAACATCATTCACGTTAACCGCTGCAAGTTCTTGTAAACAGTGAGTGTAATTTGCCATTATCTCCACCTAATGCAAAAACGGCTTCCGACGCAGCACCGGATGTAACTGGGCGGGCTGAGACAAACCGCGGAAGCGATCGTGCGTAGAGCCTATTGTGGCTGCTCATTCAAAAAGATGAAGGAGATAAAATATGCACTCTTACAACCATGTACAACATATTACAATATAAACACCATAAAGTAAACATTGTCATAATTCATCAACAGTAGATTATGAGCAATTGCTTGGCATTAATGTGTGGTATTCAGTGATTGCAACTGCACTGAAACACCAAGCCTGTAGAGTAGCGTTTTGATTTTAAACTTGCAGTGCTCGCATTTATTTATATATCACAAATCTTGATTTTCCATCCCCAAAATTGTTAAGGACTCGCGGGGACCCTGGTTTTAAAGACAATTAAAAAACAGTAGGCAGTATATAGCATACACGCTAGTATTTGTTCAACCTGAGTTGTTTACATTCGAAATGATGCATTTCTATGGCAACACTATCAACGGAAAAAGTAATCTGCAGTGGTCAGGTGGTACAGCAGCCACTTGGTGCAAGTCGGAGCTCTCGGTAATTGTAATTACGAGTTCTACAAGGTTTTTACAAGTTGAAATCTCGTAATAACGGTAATTTGAACATGATGTGAACGCAACTCTATAGTATTCCATTTCCAAAAATAGCCACACTCTTTTCCATTGCACTGGAGACAAACATGGAGGTTCTGTTTCATCAAGTAGATCCAATATCCTTATATTTTTACACAATGTGTGAATGCAGTTCATAAATACAGCAGTGTCCTGTGCCATGGCTTTTACTAACAGCACGTCTTTGAACGCACATCACACCTCTCAGGGGAAAAGACAACAAGACAAATTATCAGGTAATGTTCCATTAACAGGCAAGTGCTGCTAATGCATCCATAAACACAATTACAATGAAAAACAAGCACAGCGTGAGCAGGGCAACTGATATTTTTATATTTATTTGCTGATATTATATTTGCATGACCATTATAACTGACTGAGTGAACATTTGATGCTGGTCGACAGCAAATCCTCACATGTTTGTGTCACCCTGGATCTCTCTCGCTTATGCAGCAAAGCAACTGTCCTTACAGAATATTTAACAATATCTTCCCTTTTCCCCCCTCGTTTTCTTTCCTCCACCCCCTCAGCCCGTCAAACGAGTCCTTAGTCAGCAGTAAATCCCACACTTCCAAGGATTTGGCCCAGCGTGATCCGTCACGCAGTCTCCAGGCAGCAGAAGTAGAGGAGGAAGAGAGTTCAGCTGGCAAGCAAAAGACCATTGGGGATTGTGGGTAAAAGACCAGCCATTCCAAACAGTCCATCAGACAGAGTACTAAGTATATATATATATATATATATATATATATTCAGTGCACTAACGTTAAGCAGTATGTACTATATAGTGTACACTCACATTAAGCAGTATGTACTATATAGAAATCTCAACTGCTTGATTGTTATATAGTCGGAAAAATGTAACTATATTATTGTTCAGCGATACATTAAAAGTTGGATATACATCCTACTTTACCTGTATACATAGAGTATACTCACATAAAGCAATATATAGCAAATTTCGGCTGTGTGATTATATCATCGCAAAAATGTAAACTGTATTATCGCACAGCTCTATATATAAAGTTGGATATATATTATATCAGACTTTATCCGCATACATAGACTCTTATAAAGCTATGTACACACTCAATAGGAAACCACAACTGCCTGATTTTATTTTGTTGCAAAATGTTGCCCAGGTCTTTATGTAAAGGTGAACATATATCAAGTTCTGTCATGAAACTCTAGATGGCACAGGGTGATGGGTCCTTAACTCAACCTGATGACATTATTACATGTCACATGCTTACTACATGGCCAAAGCTGATTGGTTCCTATCGCATCTGCAACATTTTAGAAGATCTATTCCACCAAGATCAAATATAAGAACATTGTCATATCTATTACCTTGCTAAAAATCTTCCAAGAGTTGTCATGATAGAAATATGTATGTCCATCTTTTTCCACATACATAAAGCATGCTCATGTAGGGCAATATATACTGAATAGCATATCTCAACTGCCTGAATTTTTATTTCTTCACAAAATGTAACTGCTGCTCTTTATATAAAGTTGGAAATATAATTATGTCCATCTTTATCAGCAAACATACAATATACTCATGTAGAGCGATATATGCTTTAGCATATCTCAACTGCTTGATTGCTTGTATCATCACAGAATTTAAACTAGGCCTATATTATCACCCAACTCTAATCTGCTTAATTTGACTATAATGCATGATGATATGAAGATATTATAAACATTAGCATCATGAATTCCTGTGAAGCTGCTTTGAAACAATGAGTATTGTGAAAAATTTGACTCGACTTCACCTGACGGTAAGGACATTCTGTGAGCGGTTCGTGAATAACGACATACTTCTATAATGACGATAAAAAGAAAAGCAATAGCACACAAATATCAGATCTCAATGTGGACCGGCCTTTAACAATAGGCCCTCCGCTTGCTTTTCCCCCAAGACTCTCGGGAGCTCGCTCTGTGCAGAGAGATTTGGGCATTGAGGTTTTTAGATAACCTCCCCAGTGTCCTTTGAGAACTCACTGCAGGGGCCGGGCCCCGATCCTCGTCCCCCAGGACAGCCATATTCTCTATTCTCATTCATCTGACTTCACATGTGGAGAAAACCAATGAATGTGGCTTAATATAGATGCAATTTGGTGCATTGTGGGGGATGAGACATTTTGATTGTGGACCTGTGATTGTACCCAAATGGAAAAAGAGCCCGGGGGGCTTCATCACACACTTGTCTTGCTAAACATTTAATGAAGTAGATGTGCTTCAGAAACTAGCTAATATGAATAGGCTGCAGATTGTTGTGCTAAAGCGCTCTCTTATGAAAAATAAGTGCTTAATTGTATTAAATGTGCACTTGTACTTAATTTTAAAAATATATATATATAAAAAAAATGAATTGCAGATAATATAATATTATTGAAATAAAAGGCTACTTAAGTGTACTTAAAGAGAGTACACTTTCATTATTGCTTTTTTAAAAACTGAAGAACACTTCTAAAAAGTGCACTTTGTAAATGTCAAATTTAAAGTTTTACTTTATAGTACATTTTAAATAATAATTTTTTAATAATCTTTTGATATGCTTCAAAGAAGTACACTTATTTTGACGTGTTGAACATACTAAAGTTGCACAAGCATGTAAAGTACTTGATTACAATTGTAACTGTTATTCTATACATTCTATACAACTTTAATCATATTTCAAAAACAATCATACAAATGATAAAATTACATATAGTCCTGCTTGGGTAAAAAAAAAAAAAAAATCTAATAATTGCATTTAACATTTTCATTTAATTGTAAATAACATGCAATTAAGTGTCTGAAAACATTACATTCAGTTCACACTGACCATGAAATAAACTATTTTAATGCAGGTTTGCGGAGATTCTTTGCCTCCATGTCATGCGTTAAAATAGTTGAATTCACAGCTAGCCATGGATTATCTATTATATAAATGCTCTTTTTAAAAGTATGCCAAAGTGTACTTCTTTTTCACAAGCGTTATGTAATAAAATGACACACAAAACCAGAGCTAGCCTGCTCTATGCAAACGCCATAAACCGTTCACACCTACGGCAGCTGATCAGGCACATTCCCCACCTCCTACTTCAAATCCAACAACACAAGATTGTGAGATTGTAAAGGGCCTTTATATGTGTAAAAGAGCCAGATGGGGGTTACGAATGTGAATGATTTAGCTGAAGGATCATCACAACTGGTCGTAACCACACATATGTATATGCTGGTGGTTCCACAAAAATGACTCTAGCGCCTTGGAGACACCAGATTTTAATTAAAAAAGAAACAATGGCTTTTGGCATTGGCCCTATCATTCTCATTCTCAGTACCTTCTCTGACCCTGGGTCAAGGAGAAAAGGGAGGAATGATGTGATGATGGGGTTACTGAGGGCTTTTGTTGAACATAATGTTTGTCTCCTCACCCTGGGCAAATGTACGAACAAATGTCTTCAGTGAAGAGTTGTAGACAATGTTAGATGAAAGCGAGTCAGACATGTTGTTCTGACAGGGTCTCTGTTGAGGCTTGACGTTGCGTTCTTGTACAGGGAGAAAACAAAGGCAGTTCGTGATTAAATATTTCATGTTTAGGCGAATATTCTGAACATCGTTTCCACTCTTTTTCCCAGATCGATCACAGTCTCAGCACGTGCAGTGGTGCGACTTACAAAAACTCAAATATCTAATGAAATAATTATGGCAGTGTCAATGCAAGAACGTATCTTCAAACTATATGGACATCCTTGAGAAAAAGAAGTGTGCTTAGTTGTATAGAATGTGCACTTGGACTTCTTAAAAGTGTACTGTACTTGCAGATAATATAAAATCAATGAAATAAAGTAGATATAAATGCTACTTAAGTGTACTTGAAAAGATACAATGTTGTGTATTTTGAGTGTTTGAGTGTTTCTTAACACTCTGAAAAAGTATGTACACACTTTAAAAATTCACTTTTAAAAGTGCACTTTGTAATAATGTCAAATTAAAGTTTTAAAGTACATATTAAATCTTTAAGTTTTAATATTCTTTTGAGCATATCTACAGAACTTGATAATAATTTTGGTTTGATATTATACATTTGAATGAATATATTTTAAATGCTCTAAATTGCAACTTCCTTATTATAAATGTGTAATTACAAATATATTTGTTCAAAAGTACATTAAAGTATATTTTAGTTTACTGTTAATGCTTGACAGCACATTCAACAGAACACTTTAGCTTAATTTCAAAGATAATAGAAGTAATTATGAAATTGCACATAAAAAATGTTCTTCAGTCCTACTTAAGTGGGACAAAAAGTGCAGCTATATGTAATAGTAAACTAAAATACATTTTAATTCTATTAAGTGTTCGGAAAAAAAATTATATTCAGTGCATATTTAAGTAAATTAGTATGCTAAAGTATACTTCTTTTTCCAAGTAAACACACAATCTTTCTTTCTGCACTAAATGGCACCAAAAAAAATATCAAAAAAAAGAATAATATCTAAGAGGCATTAGGCATTTGTTTGCATAAATTTTGGTCACACTACATCTTTGGTAGAACATAACACACAGTGAGAGCAACATATCATGCTCCTGCAAGTATGCTGGTTAAAATCTGTAATATTTCATTATGCCTAACCCCATTCCTCCCCTATAATTTCCTGTCAGCCATCACTTTCCCAAGGAATGAATGCCAAAAGTGAGGACCGTAAAGCTGAGAATTTGTCTCAAGACCATTCATTTTCTTGCTACTTCTATATGTGTGTAAGCAGAAAATCAATTAAAAACTGTTTTTTATGGAGTGCGCCAATAGCGGCCGTGTGTCGTGGGTGCTGACCCGCCAGTCATTAATGCTCTCAGTGCATTTCTGTGGGTGCATTGAAGCAGGATGTGGGCGGTAAAGCCAATCCTCGTTTCAGGGTCACTTCAGTTCTTCTCTCAGAGCTGTCTTGTATAACACTATTCACGATATTCACCTTTAGTCTTTATTTTTATGTTTCAGCTGACGTGTGTGTGGGATTATACGTTACTGCACCAAAAACTCGGCCATCAAACCATCAAAAGCTCCTTTGCTGTAACTGACCTCGATGCTAAAAACAGCATTGTGGAGTCTTGCATTGCATAACTCATCTCACAACAAAGAGAGGCCTCTAGTGTTAGCGGTGAGACCGGTGGCAAGGTTTTCCATTAAGACTGAGAGGTCACAGATATCTGCGTGCACCTGTGAGACTGAGCTTATGATGTACTAATCACTGTGTGTGACCATAGGCTAAAACCAGCATGCAAACAACCCCAGTTCTGTCAAACCAACTTCACACGAGTCATGAGTCACTTCTAGAGCATAAAGTGTGCAAGATGTGGGGTATGGGCACACAGATACGTTTCATTCATAGATAGATAGATAGATAGATAGATAGATAGATAGATAGATAGATAGATAGATAGATAGATAGATAGATAGATAGATAGATAGATAGATAGATAGATATAGATTAACTCATCCATGATGAGAAAATTTCATATAAATATATGCTGCTTTATAAAAAAAAAAAAGTGTTTCCTCCAGACCAAGAAAAATCAGAATAAAATAAAAATAAAAAAGATAAATCAAGATTTTGTAGCAATATTTTAAAGTGTCAAGAAAAAAATCTATTTGTCAAGAAGATGAAGAATATTATAGTAGATATCTTGGCAAATATTTTTCTCTTGACACCTTGAATTGTTACTAAAAAAAATCTTGATTTATCTATCTATCATGCAAAAAACGAGACAAAAAAAATAATAATAATATTTTGCTGCTTCCATAAAATATTCAAAATACAATTTCTTATATTTTTTCCTTTTAATTTTGTTCAAGCATTACTTTTCTCCATCTCTGGTCACTCCTACCCCTTAATCTTGAATTTTCGGCAACATCTATCATTCAGTTAGCCCACATTAATGTGAAGCACACTGAATTTATGACATTTACTGAGAGTGACACAGAGAGAAAGATGAAGGAATAACAGATGAGTAACCAGAGAAGGATGAAAAGGAGCTGTTTGAATGCTAAAATGTGATTTGAATCAGAAACAAGCTGTTTCGGCATCACTCTGGGGGTCACTATCCTTGCAATTCTGTCAGCAAACTGCCCTTTTGGTGCAATCAGGGAGCCGGTTTCATTTCTTCAAACGACGCTGTTGATACTACACAGGACAAGGTGATAAAGGATCACTGTCTTTCTCTCAAGGAAGGCCATCTGTCAGACCTTGTGCGTGTGTGTGTGTGTGTGTGTGTGTGTGTGTGTGTGGTTCAGAAGGATAGAGTGGGCATCTAATCATCCTAAGCCAAGCTTTAGACATGTGTGTGTACACAGTTGGTGACCACCATCACGATCACAAACAGGGCCTGTTCACAACCACGAGACATGAGAATGAGTGACGAGAGACTGAGCTCTGTACTGTCAGTAAACTGCTTGCCGTCGTTCCAGCAGGCTATAAAATGAGTGTAAATGTCCTGCAAAACCAACAGAAATGTGTCAGCACTATTACAGGAAGAGTAAAGCTTTGGTTCGGCTCAGAGGAAGCCTTTAACACTACCGGGACTTTACATTCTCCTGCTCGTATATCATGAAGTAGGAATGGCACTTAAGACATGGATATGAACAGTGACACGAAGCATTAACTTTATGAGATGTGAAACGAGGACAAGGCAATGCGATATTATGATTTAATTATCATATAACAAGATTAATATTTTCCATTGCGGAAATATTTGTCTTAGTATACTGGACTTGTAATGCCAGGGACCCCTAAATATGAGGATCGCTTTGCAAAGGACACCCGTACTAAAATATGATGGCAGCTGTATATTTTCACGTAGCCTGTAAAGACCCATTTATGATATTATAAAGAATTTAGTTTATAACTTTTAATCTTGTCACTGACATAAAGCCAAAGCCAATTATCTGTAAAATGTTTAGTTTACCTTGACTCTTCTACACACTATTAAATATGTATTTTAAGTGAATAAGGTTCAATTTGAATGCCCAATATATATATATATATATATATTATAAAATATTTTTCTTTGCTCCTCTTCATATTTTTTTATTTTGTTTTACATGTATTTTCCTCTTTTGATTTGTTTATTATTTACATTTGACTATTTACTACATTTTTAAGCCAACATGAATTGCTTTTCCTGAAAGACAAATGGAGCTAAAAACGATGACTAAATATGTGTTTGGCTATTGGTTAACATTATCCAATCCACATGGGTCAAATGATTTCATCGGAAAAGCTAAATCATTTCTTTTTGAGGAAAAATTACAAAGACTAACCATGTTTTCATTGGAATAATGTGCACAGATGAAACGATCACAATAAGAGTGGTTTTATGTGTATTAAGAAAGTAAATAGGGACTATTTTGATGTTTACATTCACTGTAATTGCAGCAATTTTGTGAAGCACCAAAAATACAAATCTCATTGTACCTTCACAATCATGATGGAGCTTGAAGTTGAAAAATAAAGACGTGCATAAGCTGGGAAAGGTTGAACTGATTGACTTTATGTCCCACAAGCTTACTGTCACCAAGAGATACACACCTGTTTCACACACGCAATTTCTCACAATCTCACCCTTGAGTGCATACACACAAACATGAACCCCTCCCTGAGTGTATAAACACTCGCACACACTGATTGAAGATCGCTCAGCTTGTGTGAAGTGAAACAGGGACAGCGCTCTGTGGAGAGCTGAGAGTGTGAGATTGCTAAACGCTGCTATACAGATGTGTGAGTGGAGAGAGAGAGATACTGGAGTGTGTTTAGAGAATAACAGCTGCTTGGGAGGATCACAGGGAGTCCTACATTTTGTGCTTCAGTGGAGAGAAATGTGGTTTAATTAGCAGTAACCTTTTCGGTATCAAGAGACTAGCCCATCACATGGCAGTACACACACACACACACACACACACACACACACACACCTCACCTCACACACACAGCCAGTAGTTAAAAAGCGGCCATCCTCGGCCACAAGGGCAGAAAGTTTTAATATGACAACCAGCAGCTACTGGCGTCAAGGTGAGTCAATGTTTATGTGCAAATAAAGCATGTCATGTTTATAAATCTGTAACAGTGCGTTCACTACCGAAGGGATTCACATGTTAGGGGTCAAACAAATCAGTGCCTAATCTGTGAGAAATAATAATCTGTAATAAATATTAGTTTTTTTTAATTTATTTTTTATTGAAAATTATATTGTCTAAACAATTTGAATGAGTGGTTTAAATGGAAATGATAAGAATGTTTTAATATTTGGTTTGTCTCTTTTACGTTAATGGCACAGACATTTATGTAAAGGATCATGTTCTCGGGAATAATTTGAGATGATCTAAAGAGCATCTTGAGCTTCACTGAAACTAAGAACATCCGAATGCCTGTACAAATGAGTTCACATTTATATACAGACTATATACATAAATATATCATTTTATATAACCTTCATATATATATTATTTAAAAAATTTGTTTTTTTTCCCTCTCAGTATATGGCATTATAATATATTTAATATAAACAAAACACGATACACAAAGGTAAAACAGATGAAAAAAGTTCTCACCCTTTTTCACCTTGTCTTGTGCGGCAGCTTCAGCGTGAAATGAAGTATACAGCAATCCCAATATCCATCCCAATATCCATCCCAAAATTCCAGCTGCAGACTTCTGGATAGATCCACACAAGTGAGTGAATTTGAGAGACAGGTGTGCCCTCAGTGTACGAACTGATGATTTCAGTGCATGATCACAAACACAGAGAGAAAGAGAGAGAAAGGAAGAGAAGGACCTCTCGAATGAAGCCTCACAAGTCTGAGAGAATCAGTGCGTGACACAAATATCCCTCACTCTTTTAGAAACAGGGTGAAAAAAGACACTCCGGAATTTTAGAGGAAGAGTCCCAGGAAGGTTGAAATAATATGTAGTCCATGCCTCAAAGGATAAGAGAGACTCCTAAAAGAGACAGACAAGGGACAGTGAGTCCTTACCCTGAGGCACTCCTAGAAGAAGAAACCGGTGCTGAGCATCCCTAAATCAGCTTTCTGTCCCTTGCACGAATGCATTCATGGTCCTCTTCCATCTTCCTCACGTCTCGGGGCTTGTGAACAGTGTTAATCTCTCGCCGTTGTGCTCTGATCTGCAGCTGAAAGGTACAGAATAAGCGAGGCACCTCCCCCACCTCTGCTAATCCGGCCCACTCTGTGACAGCCCCTTTTTGCTGCAACCAATCAGAGCGAAGGCTCCGCCTCCAGGTCTGCCTCCATCCTCTTCCCCCTCTCTCATGCACTAACACTGACACACTGGATACTCTATTACACTGGACAGACTGATGCAATAAAACTCCAAAGTCTGGATCTGAAAATGTACAGATGGGGGTTCAGCAAATACTCCACTAAATGTTCAATTATAATTTGTGTTGATGTGAGTCATTTGTTTTCAATAAGAGTTTATTTCTGAAGACATGAGGGATGCTGACTGTTGGCTATATGCAACAAAATGCAACAAAATTGGAAGGAAAAAATACAAATAGATTCTCTAAAGCCCTATACTGGATTAACAATACAAGGGTAGATGGAGTAATGTAATTTTACCACAGGACATCTGTAATATTAATGGCCAATTCGCACGGGATAAGATATCTCAGCAAAACTAGCAGAAGTGGGAGGGATGCACAAACACATATAATCTATATTTTATTTATATAATATAAAAATGGTATGTCCGGTCAAACGATGTAGGCCTATTAATTAACTTCAGATTGGATTGTGTTGGTAATAGGCACTACCTATCGCTAAAAGATGTTTCGTGCCTCTAACAAGTGCACAAATGGTGTGTGGAAAACACTTGAGTTTTGCCACAGACTCGTCCCAGCGTCCTAGAACGCAACTGAATGCTTTTTCAAGCGTCTCCATACTTGAAAAACCGCGGGAAACTACTTTTAAACACGAAATGACAGAATATTTACGTACATATTTACAGCGTGTCTCTTCGCACGGGATTAGTATTACCTGAGGTAATTTTTCATGACCTTTTTACTGAAGGTAAAAGTCGCCGTAATCTTTACTGACATTGTCCATAATGATCACTGAGATGCACATTCGGACGGGACTAAAATCACAGAGAAGCTCTGGTAATTATTACTTTACCCCACCTCTCCATGTTAAACTAGTCCCATCCGAATAGCGCTTAAGACAGCAATTAGGTTGTAGATATTTGTTTTTCTACTCACATCTTTTTTGTGTGAAAAAGACACGTGTCTCCTCTTGAGCATCAGAGACCTTAACAAACTGCTTAGATTTGCCATGATACCAAAGCATTCAATTAAAAGTCACAGATCTCAATCTGAACATTTATCAAATAATCTGAACTGCTATCAGTGTTCATTTTATAGCTCTATACTCTTACTGTCTACAATTGACTCATTTTATTTTTCACAATGAAATAAAAGTTGATATAAAATCAATGAAAAAAAATAAAAAAAAATAACTAAGAACTTCATTAGGTCTTCTGAGCTATTAATGAGCAACCTCTGAGCCTCAAAACTAGCCTCTGGGTAGTTTAACTTCATGAAAATGTGCTGAATTAAAATGACAAAGTGGAGCTCACATTATCTTGCTCATCGTATGGTTGGATACTGCTAAGTGTACAGTTAGGAACTCTCCTTTTCCGCAAATCTAATTCAAGATAGGGCGGTAAACATTAGAGGGTCACAACGATTTATTGGTGAAGAAGAGAAATTAATCGCTTGATACAGTACAGTTGTTTTATTGTCATTTCCAATTCAGCTGTAATTTCTCAAATTCTGCAAAAAAGCGTGAAAATATTATTTAATTGTGTGTATTTAGAATGCATAAAATGCAAATGATTTTGTCCTTTTATTACAAAAATAAAAATAAAATAAAAATAATTTGCATCAATGTCATTTTAACCATTGAATGCTGTAAAGAATGCAGAGTATATCATATGAGATGTGTTGGAAAAGACACCTTCAGGAAAAAACAACAACTGCTTAACATTGTAGATAAATTATATAAACTAGTGAGAATGTGAAAAGTGTGTTTAAAGAGAGTTTCACAATGCCCATAGTAAAAAAAAAAAACAAAAAAAAAAAACTCCTTATATAAATTACACAAATTGTTTTCTTAAAGGGCATTTACACTGAACTGACATGCAGTCAAAGCAACCAAAACTCATTCAGTTTCAGTGAGAGTCTGAGATGCCAGTTGGCGATGCAACTAAAAGTTGAACAAAGTTCAGTTTTATCACAGAGTGGCACAATACGGCATATACAAACGGGAATGCAGACAGCATAAAAGCTGTATTGACCTCATGGAAACTGAACTCAAGGAAGAACTCCTACTGCAACTTACAGTAAGCTACTTTGCGACCTCCAGCTGTCAGTGTGAATGCATGCAAGTTCACACTTTTTAGATGCATCTCACTTAGTACAGGTGTTAGTAGACATACAAATTGTTTTCACAATGGGCATTCACACTGACAGCGATTTGCCATGAAAAAGAAACCAGAAGTCAGTCAAGTTCAACGAGAGTTAGGAATTTAAGATGACATGATTGACAGCAACAGTTGGCGTTTCAACAAAGTTGAACGAAGTTCAGCTGTACGTAAATGCTCAGCAAAGTGTTGCGATAACTACCAATGCAGAAAAGTGGAGCAAAACTAGCGACTCATGATATAAATGGATACATCAGTCAGGCAAGAATGCCTACTAGTGACCAACAGTGGGCGGCCTCCAGCGATTCAGTCGCTGTCATTCTGAACATATGGTCACACAACACAATTTTAGTTGCATATATCTCATTACTGTTATGAAGTTTCCTTATCCGCAGCACTAATCTAAGGTGAGCGGTAGACATGGAAGTGTGACAGTGATTTATATGGGTGACACAAATTGTTTCACAATGGGCGTTCATACTGACAGTGATTTGTGTGACAAAGCAACCAAAAGTTCAACTAGAGTTGGCAATTTAAGATGACATGACTGACGGCAACAGTTGGCGATGCGACAAATTTGAACAAAGTTCAACTTTATGTAAATGCACAGCAATGTGATGCAATGACTACCAAAGTCGAGCAGAGAAAGCGCCTGATGATACAAATGCATGCAGTCGAGCAAGAACGCCTACTAGTGACCAACATTGGGCGGCCTCCAGCGATTCAGTCGCTGTCATTATGAACGTATGGTCACACTTTTAGTAGCATATGTCTCAGTACAGTTTGGAAGTTTCCTTATCCCCAGCGCTAATCCAAGGTGAGCGGTAGACATGGGAGGGTGACGGTGATTTCTAGCCCATATGGGCCTGTCAGGACTGCACCTGGAGGATAGGAGCTTGGCAGTGCTATTGAGCACGAGTGTGTTTGCACGCATGCTCAGAGCATCAGTAAATTAAGAGTTCCTCAGCGAGTCCAGTTGATGGTCAGAGGTCATCCCCTCTCTCCAGTCTGTTGCCCGAGTCCTCTTTGCAGTTTTCCGTGCTCTTTTTCACCCAGCAGACAGAAGGCATTATTTTCAGCCGGGCGTCACAGACATGCACCATCACACCAAAGCACTTCATGCTCCAGAAATCGTAGAGTTGCACAAGAGCACCAGGAGCTCTGGCCAAATACAGACAACACAACCCCCCATGAAGCACCTGCCTCACACATGCGGGGAGCTCTGGCGGAGCTGTGAGAGTGGTCAGTTTGTTGACAGCTGTTTGTCGAGATGAGAGGTATTGATTATATCTTGGGGGTGGTGTGAGGTTGTCTCTGTCTCTCTTAGGACTATCCACCTCCATCCTTCTTTATTCCATCTCTCTCTCTTTGTGCCTTACTGGACAAAGCGAACGCCTCTGGGGAGGATGCCTGCCAATGTCCAGACAAGTGCTGAATATTTAATGCGTCCCCAGTGGCATCGGGAGTCTGTTAATGGCTATCTTTAACATACGACCCCCTAGATCAAAGGCTGTGAACATACTCTATCAATAATGTACCACGGCAGACCAAAATTAACACACAAAGACACAAATTAGAATTGAAAATGGAATGACAGAATAGACCTTTGTGGTTAGATATTCAGTGTCATATCATTGTCAGCGCTTTGCAAAAAAATCTTGTTCATTTTGCAGCTTATTCAACCAGTTATAAATACCATATATTTTCCAAACTGCTTGTCCTATGTAGGGTCACGGGGATGCTGAAGACTATCCCAACATCAGTCAATCACACCTTCAGGCAATTTAGTGTCTCTAATTGCTGCATGGATTGTAGGGGAAACTGGAGCACAAGGAGAAATCCCGACACCAACACAGGATCCTGCCTCTGCCGGGATTTGAATATGCCATAGGCAGCATGCTATTCATTCCTTTTTTTATAGGTGCATTCTGTCAGATAAATGACCTGTGTGTAAACAGGGACTGGATGGCGGCCAAGTTCAACTCAACTCAGACATGCTCAAAAGCACAAACAGGAGTGAAAGTTGGAACAACTGAAGTAGAAGATGCGCTAATGCTGCTTGTGGATCGAGTGGATCCCATGATGTAGAGCGTGTTTCACACACAGAGAGAGAGAGGGCAGGGAATCTAAAGCACACAAGACACACGCAGTAGCATGTCGCATGGCTACACTTTGACATAAATGCGACTTGAACCATCTAATCACATGAGCAGCCAGCAGACCTCAGAAAACAGCAATGACTCATGCCCACATGTCTGATTTCAGGCGAAACTTTCCATCTCCGTTTCTCTCTCCAGCAAGTCCATGTATGTGTGTGTTTTCAGTTTATTCATGCTCCCATTACCACCAACTGTGTTTTACTTTCACAGACCCGCAATACTTTTAAGAGTCAAAATATGGGAAACATGGAATGGTACATCACACTGCCAGCTCAGCGGGATTCAGCCGCATGACATGGTTGTCCAACCCTGAACTCCGTCAAACTCTGTTTAATGAGGCCAGCAGGACTGGGGCATGAGCCGGGCCAGGAGGGCTCTTAAAAAGCCCTGCAATGCAGTGGAGGAAAGACTGGATACACAAGGACATCTCACTACCCAAGTGTTCAATTAGCATAGTGTAAGCGGTCCACACCTAAAGCACAGTGTGGGGTCCAACAAGGACACTTAAAGTGGACAACTTACTTTGCAAACAGCTCTGAAGTTTGCTAACGCATTGCGACACCGTCAAGGGAGTGTGTGCTGCTCTAAGCTGCCATCTTAAGGCACTTTTTTTAATTGTGACAATTTTGACACATCATTTAAGTGATACAATTTTTAAACCTCTTAAAAACCTTAATGCATCACCCAGCGTCTACTGTCCTCTGGAACATTGGCACAGGTCCGTCCCCCGCTTTAATTAAGCATTTCATTTCAGCATTATGCCACCTCAGTAGTTATAACATTGACAGCCACAAGGATTTGGCTGAGGAATAGAAGTTTGGTGAAGTGAGTTGGAGACGTTGGGGAAGCTTCTTGGCACGTGTAGATGGAGAGAAGTTTGTGTAGTTTTCTCGGCGTAGGCAGACGGGCAGAGGAGTATCTGATGTTGTGGAATGTCATGGCAGATGGAGGCAGATGGCCATTCATATTCCTGTATCTCATTACAGCTTCTCTGAGTTTCATATGATCAGTAAAAAACTCCCTAACAGATGCATTAGACCTTCAGCGTGTGGCCCGTTCAGTCAGGGGACAGCTTTTACTGGGCAAGAGGGTCACTTTACACACACTCGGATGTAATAGATGTATCTGCCTTGCAAATTTGAGACGGTAAACTGCAGGGTGGCACAAATTTGACTGCTAATATGTCTTTGCTTCTGACTAAAATACAGAGCTCAGGGTTGCCGAGGTCACGGAAAACCAAGAAAATAACTGAGAATTGTAAATGTGGGTTTACATAATTTAGTTTTTGTTTAAAAATATGTAATCAGCTAGATGTTGCTTTTTTTTTAGTGCAAGCCATAGCAATGTCTGAATTGTGAGCAAACCATTCTCAGAATGGCTCTTTTTCAGTGAAAAGGTCAAACTGATTTGGATTTATTTATTTATTTTTATTTTTTATTTTTTAATGATTGGATTTCCAAGTCATGGAAACAAATAAAATCGTATAAGTCAGTTATATTGTATAATAAAATAGGTTTGCAAGGCATTTTGATGTACAATTTGTGAGCAAATGGTCCTGAAAATTGATTTGTCATCCGTAAAATGTACAGACGTTTAGATGCAATTTGATGAAATCAGACAGTCATGATGAACATGTACCATATTTTCAGAGTCCGGTTGTGGTTTTATAAGTGTTCGACCATAAAATACTTGGAATCACCTTTCCAGCTCAAAGGTCATCTCCTCTGTCATTACTGCAAATACCACAATAAAACTACACACTAACTTTACTTTCAACAAAATGAGAGTTACTATGAATGGATGACACATCCACACTGACCGCAGACGTTTAGCCGATAATAGAATAAGAGTTTATATTGGCAAACTGTCATCCCAACATGAAAGACGTTCCCAAGAAAAAGTCATTTTTTGGCCTGTCACAACCCTTCCACTCCATCATGCCGAACCCTCACAATAAAGCCTTTTGTCCAGTGCTATGCGCAAAACAATCTGTTGTCCTGGCATCTTTGATAAATAGAGAGTTACAGAGACCTGCAGGAAAAATATTGAGATACAAAAAAGGCAAAAGCTTTGATGTTTTATGAGAACTGTAGTAAGAAAATCAGAGAGTTGTTGTCTGTTAGAGGATGTAAACTGAATAATTCCCAGCTGAACTTGTTTAAACCTTCCTAGCTGCCTGGTCTTAACTAGTTTAAGCTGGTCTTCCAGTCTCCCAGCCTTGCTAAGCTGGTGTTTAGCTGGTTTACTGGGGTGGCCAGCTGAACTCCAGCTAAAAAGTGCCTAAAACCAGCTTAGATTGGTTAAAGATGGTTTAGCTGGTCTCTCAGACTAGACAAGCTAGTATTCAGCTGGTTTTGCTAATTGGTCAGCTGATCTCCTAGGCCGACCAGTGCCCAAAAAAGAAAAAAAAAGGACTTTCCAAAAAGGAAACCATCTAAGACCAGTTTAGATTTGTTTTGGCTAGTTTTTGTATCGGGCAATGAGGATTCACTTAGAGTAAACTTGGCAAAGGTCTGCTTCTAAACTCTGTTGTTGGAGGCAGAATGTAATTGGACTCTAAGCTGGCCTCTCAAATAAATCAAGCCTTTATGGCCAATTTGAAGCCCAGAATTCAGCTATCTTCCGTTCACACACACACCTAAAGGAATCTATGATACACACGCAAAAGGATTCAGGAAAAGCGCAGCAGGTGGTGTTTGTCTGTTTTACATGGTAGAGAGCTGTTACAGACTTAAAGCAGAAGATTGAAAGCGAGTCCTGCTGTGCAGATTGACAAAAACGCACACATTTTCACACATGCACATTCAGGGCTACAAAGACAATGAGATACGATGAATGAAGCTCTGTTTATAGTCTACAAAATCAGCTCAAGTGCTTTGTGCACCACCTGACATGACCCTTGTTGCAGGTTAATCTGATGCTGAGACATATTTTGGGAGATTTCATGAGTATAAGCAGGAAAGATAGCAGATCTTTAAGAAGTGTAGTTCACCAGGGTTACATTATGATCCCTTTATTATCTCTACCTTATATTATTAGCGCACTCAATGTCTGGCCTCCCAACCCTTGTGAAAAAGAAGTGCACTTAGAGTAATTATATTGAATGTGCACAGTGCACGTGTGGTGAACTTGCAGATAATATAATATAAATTTAATTAAAAGGCCACTAAACTGTATTTAAAGAGAGTAGACTTTCATGACTATGTTTCTAAACCCTTTTTAAAAGTGCAATTTGTAATAATGTCAAAAGTGAACGTACATTTTTAAATTATGATGTTGTAATATTTTGATGTGTTGACAAACATACTAAAGCACATTTTGTAACTGAATGAATCTGTGTGTTTTTTTTAATGAATTGGTCTAGAATGACTGGACGACTCACTCTCACTTGCTTTTTCCCTTAAAGGGATGGTTCGGAGTAAAATCAACCTAGGGTCCTTTGCAGTCCTTTGGTCGAATAGCTTAGTGCCGGCGCTAATGGAACCTAGGATGTATCTCGTAAATTACCCCACTAATAATGCCCAGAATGGTACCAAACTTCTACAGTAGTACAAATAGGTTCTGTACTCATAAAACGAGGCATTGGAAAGTTTGTAAGTGCATCAGGAGCTTATTTCAATAACACTTGCCTAATGGATAATGCTACCGCTAACCCGCACATCAAGGTCACTTCAGTATTTTGGGAAAAGCCAGTAAAAGTCCTGGCAGAAAGCGATGCATAAGGATGTAGTGTAACGACGCCCAGTTCCAGGAATGCACTAATATTTTGTTGGTAGTACCAGTTTGCAACAATTAGAGTTAACAGTAAGTTCTCAAAACTTCGGGGAAAAAAACAATACAAAATGTTGGATATACTGGCTTTCTGCCAGGACTTTTACGACTTTAAAAATGTTTGTGCTTTTCCCTAATCACTGAAGTGACCTCGACGTGCGGGTTAGCAGTGGCATTAGCCATCAGGCAAGTGTTATTGAAATAAACTCCTGATGTACTTACAAACTTTCCAATCTCTCGTTTTATGAGTACAGAACCTATTTGTACTACTGTAGAAGTTTGGTACCATTCTGGGCATTATAAGTGGGGTAATTTACGAGATACAGCCTAGGTTCCATTAGCTATAACTAAGCCATTCGGCTGGTATCTCTAAATAAGCTCTAACTTTAATAATGTTCGACCAAGGGAAAAAAGGCTTCTGGGGGTGGTGATGGGGGTTGGGGGGTGGGGTGTTTGGCTCGAGGTCATGCTGCAAAGGACCCTATGTTGATTTTACTCCGAACCATCCCTTTAATGAATCAGCCATTTTGAACAAATCGTTTGACTGAATGATTCAACGACTCACTCGTTAAAACAATGATTTGCTGCCACCTTCTGGTGGTTTTAGTATAATTTCATTTTAGCTGAGGGGCCGAGAGAGTGAGGAAATTTGAATGCGGTTTTTGTTTTCGGTCGTGATTGTAACAATTGTCCCGGTTCAAGAGATAGAATGAGTTTACAAATAGACTATAAAAGAGAAATATGACATAACATTGTTAAAATATAACAGAGATAATAAAGTAATTGCAGTCGCATTGCATAAAATGTTTTGTCTGTCTTTTTTTTTTCTCATTGGGGGCCTCAGGCTGATTCTTTAAAACCAAATTGCAAATTGCTCTGTTTAAAAGTATATGATAAAGTATATACGCTATTTTTTTTTCTCAAGGGAAATTCAGCCCACCATGAGGTTTCAATGGCCTACCCCCACAAATCTGGCCTCTTTTTATTTGCCGAGGGTAAATGCAAGTAAATGACGCTACAAATCAGCAGGTTCTCATTATAATGAATAAAACTGTCTACACTGCAAAACAGACCATCTGATTCCAGCATGTCTGCACTAAGAGCACAAAGCATTTATCCCATTGTAATGACACAAAGCTACCCTGTGATAATAATGGACTTAAGCAGTTGCATCCAATCAGTATCAACTATCATGAATTTGTTTTGAATATAGTAAAATTGAATAAATATAATGAATTTAAATTATCTGTGAAATCAACCTACTAATGGCTCAATTATAATCTACTCTTCAAATGAAGTTATAAGATTGGAGAAAATATTTTAACAGAAAAAATACATTTTCAAACATTGCCTCATAAAACATATTGCCAAAGGGTTAAAGCTAGAACTGCACGTCTACTGGGAATTTTGCAGGTAAAGTCAGAGATTAATGTTTGTGTTCACCGTTAGTTCCTGTTTGCAACTCTGCATTAGTCTGTGTCTGTGTAATTTAAAATGCCTCTCACTCTTCTTTTCCTTTCCATCTTTCCTTCCCTATCGGTTCCTGTTTATCTTTCTTCCTGCTTTAATAGCTGCCTCTGCTCTCTTCATTTGTCTCTCTCTAATGGCTTTCTTGTTCCTGCGTAGTTCCTCCAGAACCGGAACAGCACCGCTGAGTCCGGACCAAAGGCTGAGTCCTTTCCTGAAACTCAAGAGGGATTATGAGCCCAGTTAATCAAAACCTTTCCACTCTTAAAGCACAGTGTGTGTGCTTGACAAAGCGTGCGCTAATCTGCCGCTTTCCTTTGTGTTTTCTTCCTCTGATCAAGAAGCCAATTACAGCTTTAAAGAAACGCAAACAAACAATCAGAGCTTCACAGAACACACCGTGCCGCCGTTTCTCACTCCCTTAACTAAATCAATCACCGGCTTCATGAGATTCCTGATTAGCAATTAGCATGAGCTGGAGGGGAGCTGTCGATACCTAAGTGAAGTGAAACGGTATTGATAGCATTAGAGACTGTGATTTCTTAGAATACAACAAAAGCACTATTGCTCTTTTATTGTGTACCTCCGCCATTAAACAAGAGTTTATTTATATTGACTTTTTCATATAGGCTTTAAATGTTTTGATGTTTTTTTTTTCTGCAAACACCTCGTATTCAGTCGTTCTGCCTATAAAATAAAAAAGAAATGGAATTACATTTAAAGTCCTACTTAAGTGGCTCAAAAAACACTCTCAGGTTCTAGCTGCATTTAATATAAATTTAAACTATAATATATTTTCATTTAATTGTTAACAACATGCAATTGAGTGTCCAAAAACATTGCATTCAGTTCACACTTAAGTATATTCTTTCTGTAATATGTACTTTTTAAAAGTATATGCTAAAGTGTCCTTTTTCACAAGTGTATAAGTTCTATAAATTAACACTATTTAATTTATTATGAACAACAGTTATATATGTACAGCATATTAATGTTATGAAGGCAACATAATTACTTATCCTATACCTTTTGGGAAAGCTTTCAATTCCCATAACTGCTTAAAAGGCTCCCTACCTAGGCGGCTCACTTAGTATAATGCCAAGTGAGGCAAAAAGCACCACCACGCCATATTTAATCTGATCAACCTTTTATGCTGTTAATAGCACTATGAGAATGCAAATAGTGGAACCAGATTCCCTCCTGCAGTGATGCCCAATCCACATGGTGCCTGATATGTAATTATATAATTACCATGTTTCATAATGAAGCTGATGAAAAAATCATGCATGGCAATCACACAGGGAGCTTTCATCATCTGATTGCTCCTGCGTTCAGCTGTTTCACTGGCTGCGGAACTGGAGTGCTGGGTCCAAGGAATAAATATGCAAGTTTAAGGTTTTTTTTGTTTTGTTTTTGCCTTCAGATTCCAACATGATTCTGGAACCATCTTTGCCCAAAAGAAAATTGTTAGTTAAAGAGTGCCTTTTCAAATTCCCCATAGAATAATAACTTTAATTGGTGAGTTATTGACTTGTTACATAAATGACCATAGTGGAAAAACAGAGAGAAAATAGACATGGGATTGATCGATACATTTGTCAATGCAATTAAACATACACAAGCAATTTCACACCTCATCAGATCTGTGCTTAAAATTCTATACCTGCACAGTGGAATATGTTTGGTGAAACCAGCGAAGCAAAACATTTTTACCTGTCTATGCCAGGTTAACTCCATGCCCCTTTACAGTATACAGTACTCTCCACAAGTACACCTTTTAAAGCAAAATCTTTAATCACTTAATATTCAACAATATTATAAATCTGACTCTACTGATGGTGTTGAATGGGAACTGAAGTGAGCAGGGTTGCGTTTCCCGAAAGCATCGTTAGCCAACCATGGTCGCAAGTTTTGTCATTTTCAGCATAATTCAAGGAGTATGCATGTCATACAAGACAACACATACACACAATGCAAAAAACAAAACAAAAAAATGTCCTTTCTAAAAAGTATTTACCTTATATCTAAGAACTTTACTTAAATAAATGAAGGTCTAAACTGATTTGTTTTACTAATAGGAGTTCTGTACCGAATACCAGAAGGGAGGAGGTAAAACGCGTGATACATGTGGGAATCATCTAACAATATGCTCTGGACTTTACCCAAAACCTGTCTATGATATAGCTGGTCATATAGCATAGTCATCTGCTTCCTCCCCGTTAGTTTACTTCTTTGGTTTACAATCCTCTCAAGACAATTCTTGTTTTTTACATTTAGAAAATTAAACCAGCACAACAGTGAACAAGATAACAGTGACTCAATTTAGGATCTGTAGAACATACACAATAATGTTTTATTCACGTTAAATTATCTTAGTTTCCGCAAGCAATACAATCTTTGCTGCCCCCTCTTACGCAAACCTTCGGTATTTGGAGAAAAGGACTATTTGTTATCTAAGACAGAACCCAAATACTTTCTGATCAACACTCTCAATACCCACTCCATTAATACTTGTTTGCTTATACTGAATATATTTCCTCTTAGAGCTAAACTCAATAGTCATCTCCTTGGTTTTAAGAACATTAAGTTTAAAAAAAGCATTCTGACATCAAATATTCATATCATCAACCACAGGACCATGCGTTGAGTCCTCCTCACTATAGGCTAACAATTACAGAATCATCAGCAAATTGTATAATATGCCTATTTCTAAAACTACTCCTACAATCATTAGTGTACACGATAAATAATAAAGGAGAGAGGACACATCCTTGAGGTGACTAGATGACACCAACCATTCAGAAAAACTTTACTTTAACTCTCTGTATTCTCTGCACAAGGAAATCTAAAATCCATCCTACAAGACTAAAATCCAACTTAAATTCATTAATGAGTTTCTCAAAATATGTGGCTGAATGTTTTTAAAAAGCAGATGAAAAATCAATAAAAAGTAATTTAGCAAATGTTTTCGGCTTATCCAAATGCTGAAGTACTAAGTGTAAGAGCGTTACCACTGCATCCTCTAAACCTTGCTTATATCCCTGTACGCAAATTGAAGGGGATCTAGAAAACTCTGAGTCCTTAGGATGATTTCTCTCTTTACTAATTGTTCAAAACATTTCATAACTAAAGGTGTAAGCACCACAGGTCTAAAGTCCTCTAATGTCTGTACATTATGCTTCTTTGGTACCAGAATCACTAGACTGCTTTCTGTTGTTGAAGGGACGGAGCAAAAATTTCATCAAATATTGTTCCTAACTGCTCAGCACATTCCCTAAGTAATCAACCCCCTATATTATCAGGCCCAGGTGCCTTCCTGATTTTACACTGTTTAAAACTTGTTATCATATCCCCACATTAAAAAAGACACAATCATGCTCCCTGTTTTTCCTACATTCATTTTTCAAACCCTCAATTTCCTGTTTAAAATCATAAGAATCAAATCTTAAAGGGGTGGTATAATTCCCTTTTCACAAGATGTAAAATAAGTCTTTGATTTCCCCAGGGTGTGTATATGAAGTTTTAGCTCAAAATACCCACAGATATTTTTATATAGCATGTTAAAATGGTCACTTTTTGAGGGTGAGCAAAAACGCACCGTTTTGTGTTTGTTCCTTTATATGCAAATGAGCTGCTGCTCCCGGCACAGGGGGGCGGAGCTTCAAGAGCTTGTGTCCCTTTACCTCACACAGACATGCACTGAAAATTTCAAAAATGTTTAGCCTTTTATGTTCAAACCGGATTCAGACAATGATGGAGAGACTCAAGAAGAAGTGACAACATGTAGAATGCAAAAGGATGTTTCTGAATGGTCAGTTGGTGAATTTAGGTAGCTTATCTTCAAGTCATTGATTAGCATATTCTGTCTTGATAATCTATAAATCGTTCCCATGGGGCGGGGTTTATGTAAATTTTAGGGTTGGTGATGTCACTAACCCAGGAGGAATGTGGTGTAGTCTCTACCAGCCGTTTGTTGTAGTCCTTAACAAGCTATTTCTTTAAAAGCAAATCTCTCCCTTTGCTTTGAACTTTGAGTGTCGTAACTTTGCAGATGTTGTTTATGCTCAAAAAGCAGCATTACACACTAATTAAAGTTAGAAAAGTGAAATCATAATCAACCACCCCTTTAAATAAAATTATTAAAATCCTATAACTGAATCCATTCAAACTGATTCTGTTATTTATTTTCCTACTATCCTGACCTGTTATTAAATGCATTCTCTCCCAGACAGAACCTAAATTCCCCATTCTCAAATTGAGCAAGTGTTTGAAAAATGCGCATGTGCGTACGTGCTCTAGTAGGAACGAGCCTATGATTGAATAAGGAAATAAAGCAAAATAACTGAGAAAAATGAGAAATAGTCCTCAGATGTCATGTCCGTAATTTATAGCAAAACATCTAGCATTAATTCGATCTCAAATAGATTAATTAAAGTAGTTATTATTCCACCAAGTGAGTGACATCATTAACCAACGTGGTTGAACGACCACTTTGCGACAATAGTCGTGACTGGCTAGTTGATTTCTTCAACGATGCGTCGTACTATGGTAGTGAAGCAGCGAGTTACGTCGTTGTACGGGAAAAGCACCCCTGGACGATGACATCATTTTTTGCTGAACTGCTTTATAGATTAAATGAACTCATTTAATTGTTGGTGATCTTTACAACGGAACTGAATCCACATTGAACTAATTTCAGCTGAAATACACCATTTTAGTGTTATCACTGCTTGAAACAATCTGTATTGTATAAAGCGCTGTATGAATAAAGGTGACTGGACTTGACTTAGTGTCTGATCAATGTATTGATGGCTTAATTGTTCCCATGGGAAAGAGAATGTGGCCATTTTTTTTTTTAAACAACAGTGGTGCTTCAGAAAAGCAAAAACCAAGCAGTTCAATCCTCTAGAAATCCAATAAATGTAATTTTTTAGAAGATATTTTCAGTTCAACAGATGGTCATAGCTCAGGGTATTTGCTTTAATGTAACCCCGACCTCGCCTCTCTGATCATTCTCTCATCCAGTAACGTCTCTGTTTAACCAGCAAACTCTCCATCAGCTGCTCATGCACATGCGGTGCCATCCGTCCACCTCTCCAGCCCCCCAAATACTCAATTACCTTAATCCTCTTACTCGCAAAATAATCTACATCCTCCTTAACTTTGATGTCCCATTCCACATCTATGACTGCAGAGAAAATGTGATATTTCTGCAGGCTTTTTGTAATGCTATGGTTAGAATTTGTAGAAAATTAGAAAAATTATCTGAAAGGACAATCTCTGCATTCAGTGCAAACCTCCAGTTAAAGGAGTAGTTCAACTAAAAATGAAACTTCTGTCATCATTTACTCAACCTCATGTTATTCAAACCTGTATGCAAAACAATTCTGCAACTCCATTTTTGGGTGGATATGCCCTGTATTTAAGGTGAAAGATTCCCTCAATGCCATGTGTAATGACACTGACTAAATCATACACAAAAGTAGAAAAAAAAACGTTCTCTTAAAAAAGAGAACAGTGACAGTATGGGA
The DNA here is from genome assembly GCF_965113295.1 of Leuciscus leuciscus. Classification (NCBI taxonomy): domain Eukaryota; kingdom Metazoa; phylum Chordata; class Actinopteri; order Cypriniformes; family Leuciscidae; genus Leuciscus; species Leuciscus leuciscus. Next base: position 6,404,541 of record NC_138734.1, read on the forward strand.
CAAAAGAAAGCCAGAATGAGTCTTATCACTGGAGTCCAAAGGGCATCTGCATTCTCGCTCTCTCTCAACCTCCCTTACTTTGTCCTCTCTGTCCTTCCTTCTGCTCCTGTTCCAATTCAAGGCACTCCTAAATCCTCTTCGGAAGCATCTCATCAAACCAAACCGACTCTCTCCAGTGTGACATTAATTAACCCTGCTTAATTAACACCTTTGTTAGGAAGCCATGAACTTGACCCAGTCTTTCACAAAGCTCCAGTTCAAAGCAGAGAATGCCAGCCAACATTTGACCATTTCTCAGAAGAGCCGTGTTTATCTGCCAGAAGATTTGATGCTTTACAAGCTACTGTTAGTATTAAAGCCAATTTATGTTCTTCACCCAAGGGATGAAGACCTTCCTGTATCGCTTTGACAGGTTTCATCCAAATGGCTGAATCCTCCACTGGGGACGCTCACAGGACAATGAATAACGATTTTTAATTGTCTGTCTTGCTAACTGATAATGCGGCGAGTGATTTTTAAATGGTCTACTTGCTTGCCAATTTCAGAGGGAATGATTTCTTGCTGCCTGACTGCACAGAAGAAAATATCAGAGGAATGAAAGTGAACAATACTCCAGAAACCTGGGTCAGAGGCTTGAGCACGAGAACTATCGCAGAAAGGCACGCAAGGTCATTGACCGGAGCACATATCCACCACAAGCTCCTCACGGGAAAATAGCTCCAGCTCACCTTTACCTTCAAACTTTATCAATTCAATCGCAGAAAGTTTTTTCTCCTCTGAGATTGAATTTCGTCAAAGTGATTGTTTGTAATTTCGACTGCACAATTTGTCAAAGTGACTCAGTGGAGATTTAAAACTGGCACAAAACTACCAATCAGAAGTACGGCCAATGAAACATTTTTATTTTAAAAGATAATAGTGTTTTTTATTGCATTTAAATATCACAGCTTAAGAAAGAATTGAAGTTTTGAATAAACTTTTGAATAACAAGTTTTGAAGTTTTGAATGAATAAAATTCATTTATTCTGTGTGTGTTAACTTTGAGATCATCTATATTCTAGTGCACTCCTAAACCAATGCAAAATAAACATTTCACAATACAATAGTCTAGAGGCTATCTCTTGCAGCAGAACGAACTATAAATATTGATGATCTACAAATATTTGTTCAGAAAAATGATCTCTACACTCTTAAAAATAAAGGATCTTTATTGCCATCTTCCATGCAAAATCTTTAACATCCATTCAAGGTTCATCACAAGGTTCTTTATGGTGAAAAAATGATTTTACTTATCTCGAGAGGAAAAAATTAAGTTTTAGTCTCATAACATCGGTCAATGGAAACGCCGTCATTTCGCAATAGTTTTTTGTCGCCATTTAGAAAAAAATCGCAAATCTGTAATGGAAACGCACCTAGTGGCTCTTTTAAGACCTGTTCACTGAAAGGATTTTTAAGGAACCAAAAATGGTTCTTAATTGACAAAAACCCTTTTGGAAACTTTATTTTTAAGATTGTAGAGCAAAAACATCCACCCGGTCTGAAACCATCAATAACGATTAGAAAATAATCTCAATGGAAGGTGATCGGCTGGCACATACATGAAATCTGCTATCTTTGTTTGTACGCCAATCAACTGAACCGGAAATGTCATGTGACTCATCCTCTAGAGATGGAAAATGACACCCATGTCCTTTCGTTTATAGGCACTAAGTTCTGGTATCATACAAGATTCAGTTCCCCTGCAAAATCGGACCCCCTTGGGTCTCCAAAACAATCTCACTGTGATTTGTTGGGTTTATATACAGTATATCTTTAGTTAAATGTCTTTTAAATTAAACACCATCATATAAGCTAGCCAGTGACTAAATGATGCTGGCCCTTCGATATGCATTCCCTCAACTGTAATAGGATATCCTTTCTTTCTTTTTTTTTTTTTTAAAGAAGAAGTGCGCTTATTTGTTTTGAATGTGCACTTGTTTCAAATCTTAAAAGCAATTTTTTTATTAAAAAAAAACTGTACTTGCAGATAATATAGTATTATGAATGTCACTTTAGTTTACTTAAAGGGAGTACACTTTCATAACTGTTTCTTAACTCACTTAAAGCTGCAGTCCGTAGTTTTTCCTCTTTGTCGCCATCTCTGTTCGAAATCTGCAATTGCAGTTATTTGCGGAATTATCAACTTTACATGGGTTATGCCTCGGCACGGCACAGCGCGGATGAATCCAATGTTTTGAGGAGAATGTGCGGATGTCAGTCGCCGCGCCGGTGTGGATACTGTCATGATTCGGAATCACTGATTCTTCTTTTTGGAAGTATGACCGACATAAGAATTTTCAGCAGAAAATGTCGTTTGAACAAGTAAGTAACATCCACTTTTGTTCTGACCAACCAAGGGGAAAAAGCATTGCAGTAAATCGCGCTGATTAAATCTAACGATCGCTTATCATATCACGTCAAACCATGCTAATTATACTTTGTTCACAAATTGTTAATGTTAACAATATCAGCATTGATTGACAACATTTAATGCCTTTCCGATATTTATTTAGTTTTCGCATAGGCCCGGTTGTAGTCTCTTTTTTTCTGTAGCCACTCCGAAGTCTCTTGCATTTTACAACGGGTGAATCTCCAGTTGTCACTGGTGACTGTTGTTTGAACCTTTCTGGATCCGCCATCAAATTGATGAGTTTAATTATATCAAGTGCTGCGAGAAAAGGCTATAAATCTCCACCTCCAACATCCTCACACTCAATATAACCTACTAGCCGAGACTCATCTTTATGTGTACAGATGTGACGTAATGACGCAAAGACATGCTCGAATTTCTCTGGAAATCCACCAGTACCATTGGAATTAAAAACATTATTACAAGCTTACCGTTTTGAATTGAGCTAAGGCAAGTGGATAGTTTTGAACACTGGCTGGGTTATGTACTTGCTCAAAAATGTATTTGGGATAATTTTTAACCCAAAAAAGTTACGGACTGCAGCTTTAAGTAAACTTTTTAAAAGTGCACTTTGTAATAATGTCAAATTAAATGTTTTAATATAAACTGCATTTAAAATTGCAATAAATTTTAATTAATTTTGTTTAGCCGACTAGCATACTAAAGCACATGTAAAGCACTTGATAATAATTGAACTGTAGTGTGTTATTAGAAATTTCATCTAAAGTTAATATATTTTAAATCTACTAAATTGCAACTTCATCATTACAAATGTTCAATTACATACATATTTTTAAATATGATATACAAGTTTTAAAAGAAATGACATATACACAATATATTTTAGTTTACCATAACTACTTGTCAGTACATTCAGCACATTTCATAGACAATAGAAGTATTCAATTTGGTGTATTTCATATAGATTTAAACTATAAAACATATACATGTATTGTAAATAACATGCAATTATGTGTCCAAAAACATCACATTCAGTTCAAACTGTATTCTTTTAAAGTATATTATTTACGTAATACTCTTTTTAAAAGCATGCTAAAGTGTACTTCTTTTCACAAGTGTATTACCATGGAAAAGAAAACTGCAATCGCAAACCATTAACATTGTGAACATGGAATATACATCACAAACCTTTCTTTGTCAGATTGGTAGACAAGTACCTTCCACAGTTTGAACTTGGATTATTCTTGCAAATTTGGAAAACAAGTGTATAAAATGCTGAAGTGAACCTTCTCTTTGAATAGAGGGATTTATGTATGTATAATCATCCTCGCTCTGCAGAAGAAGCCACAAGCTGAAAATATAGTTGCGAGGAGATACTTTTCAAAAGAAATATAACAGATAGAAAAAATATCTGTGCCTATAACAGTATTTGATTATCCAGCAGCTTGACTCATCTCTGTTATGGTATGTTTCCTCAAAGCTATATCTTTTATGTCTTACTGAGACTCTTGCACTCCTTACTCTCTGATTTGATTGAAGCAAAAGAAGTTTCTGCATGTCAAGATCTCAAAACCAGACAAGCAGGGCTTCAAATGACACCTCAGATACTTTTGCTTTTAAATGCATGTTTTGATCTGATCCAGCCTATTGGAGGTTTAATAAAATAGATATTCTGTTTGAGAATGACTTTATACAGAGCAGATCAAGTGCCATCATACAACAAGATGGATGTAACGTACTTCAGCAAAATTGAATTTACCCTGAAGCATTTCTTTCTTATACAGAAGTACTTTGCCTGCTTTGCACAAATAAGTACTATGATGAAAATGATATACAGTAGGCTATTATACACTCACTGGCATCTTTGAGTACACCAGTTTAGCTGTGCATTAATACAAATATGTAATCAGCTTATTACATGGCCGCAACTCAATGCATTTAGGCATGTAGATATGGTCAAGACGATCTGCTGAAGTTCAAACTGAGCATCAGAATGGGAAAGAAAGGTGATTTAAGTGACTCTGAACGTGGCATGTTTGTTGGTGCCAGACGTGTGGGTCTGAGTATTTCAGAAACTGCTGATATACAGGGATTTTCACACACAACCATCTCTGGGGTTTACAGAGAATGGTCTGAAAAGGAGAAAATGCCTTGTTGATGCCAGAGGTCAGAGGAGAATGGCCAGACTGGTTCAAGCTGATAGAAAGACAACAGTAACTCAAATAACACTAGTTACAACTGAGGTCTGCAGAAGAGCATCTCTGAACGCACAACTTCTCCAACTTTGAAGCAGAAGAGCTAAAGCAGCAGAAGACACACCGGTGTCACTCCTGTCAGCTGACAACAGCAAACTGAGGATACAATTCACACAGGCTCACCCAAACTGGACAATAGAAGATTTCAAAAATGCTGTAATATTGCTTATTGCTTATTACCAATTGAGTATCGTTTAAACACCACAGCCTAAGCCTACCTGAGTATTGTCCATCACTTTATGACCACAGTGTACCATCTTCTGATGGCTACTTCCAGCAGGATAACACGCCATGTCACAAAGCTCAAATCATCTCAAACTGGTTTCTTGAACTGTTGAACATGACAACGAGTTCACTAAACTCAAATGGCCTCCACAGTCACCAGATCTAAATCCAATAGAGCTCCTTTAGGATGTGCAGGAGGAGATTTGCATCATTGATGTGCAGCCGACAACTCTGCAGCAACTGTGTGATGCTATCAAGTCAATATGGACCAAACTCTCTGAGGAATGTTTCCAGCACCTTGTTGAATCTATGAAGTTCTGGTGTTCAAGAAAAATTCAAGATACATTCTCTGACAGTTTAAGTCATAGGGACAGATTTACTAAAAGCTTGCATGAGCGCAAACCCTGTTTTGGCGTTAAAAAACTACTGTCAAGATTACTAAAGACACGCAGTGAGAAATTAGCGATGTAAAGGTGTGGACAGTTATTTTTGCATCTGACCTTATTGCATATGAATTTGCAGTAGTTTCCCTGTCAGACCGCTAAATTTATGAGTGGAGAATATTTAAATGAACCATGCAATGTGATTTACTAAGTCTTGCGTTTTCCATCATTTAAAGGAATAGTTCACTTAAAAATGAAAATTCTGTCATCATTAATTCACCCTCAAGTTGTTTCAAACCAGTATGAATTTCTTTCTTCTGCTGAACAAAAAAATAAGATATTCTGAAGAATATCGGTAACCAACAGTTCATGGGCACCATTGACTTTCATAGTTGTTTTGTTTTTTTACTACTATGGAAGTCAATAGGGACCAGCAACTGTCTGATAAATGATGACAGAATTTTTTTTTTTTTAAGTGAACTATTCCTTTAACACTCAAAAAAGTGTGTCTTAACCCCTTTTGTCCCTGACATGACATGAATATGTGCATTGTCAGTAGATTTCCACTCCCATTGGCGCATTTATTAGATTGTGACCGCATGCTAATTTGCTCTGTTTAGTAAATCTGGCCCTTAATGTCTTAAAAGGAATATATAGATACATATAAAGGACAATAAGACAAAAAATACTGACCAAGAAAAAGATTTTTGCAGTGTTGATGTGTCTGTTTATTTGCATGCACTGTCTTCATTGTTTTCATCAAAGGAATGATGCAAACTGCAGCACATTTCAAACTTCCCGTTAAATCTGTGCATAACGGAATTTGCATGGCATAATGTCTAAGTGTCCGAATGTGGAGGATTCAGCAGACTACTGTGATCTAGCATACTTTCCTTTCTGGGACCGTATCACTCCACGATTGCGCTTGTGGATGCAGCAAGAAAGGTTTTTGTGCAAAAGTAGGCTACCACAGCTCTGTCCACCCTGAGTAGATCGGAGGGAGGAGATGGACGCTCGGTGTGGCTAAACATGGATGAATGCATGAATGCAGTGGTAACAAGAGAAAGTGCTGACAGTGGAAAATACAATAAAGCCTGAGTGCTCTATTACACTGCTTGTTAAGTCCAGTAATGTTTCCCTGGGGGAAAAGAGGTAAATGAGGAGAGCTTGTCCTTCTTTTTCCCTCCACCTATTCTATAGTCAGCATCCTGAGCCCGGAAAAGAACAGGTAATCAATCGGGCCAGAAAGCAGGAAGTGAGAAGCTAAGGCAAAAAAATAAAAAGAAGTCATAATCCATAGTGGGTGTGTAAGCAGATGACTTTAATTGCAAAAAGCAGCTTTAAAATAAATAACCATTATTCATGAACATGAACAAGTGCAATGAAAATAAAGCTTTCCATTTTTTTTAAGTCATTAGTTAAACCAGCGTTTCAGTGAAGAAGCACTTTACAATATCAAAATTTATTTTCTTAACCATTTTGTTTGTCTTATTTTTCAGTAATATCTCAAATTTTTAAAACAACCTGAAATGCAAAAACTGCATTAGATATTAAGACTTTTAATTTAGTTTATTTTCCTCATCTATTTGGCATTTAGTTTGCTTTTTAAACAATGAATCTAATTTAGTGAGGTTTATGCTTAAAAAAAAAAAACTTTTTGCCAATGTGTTAGAAAAATCATTTTAATTCAAGATAAATTATCATAAAACAAATCTTAATATTGAATCCAGCTTTACTTATCTTGTTTTAAAGATATTTTGCTAGAAAAAAAATATATTGATAAACGTTTTATTGCGGTGTAAAAATCAAAGATATATTTTCTCATGAAAATCTATATTAATTATTAAAAAAGACACTGACTATACAAAAACACTTTGGTTAAGAACTGAGAATATTAAAAGGCAGCCTGGGCCTTTGGCTTTTACATTTTAATAAAACACCACAAACTGGCTTTTTGCGGTAGAAAATTTCAGCATTATTGTAAAAGGAAGCAACAAATGAGAAACAGTAATTTGTAAGGCTTAAAGCCTACCTCTCGAAACACAAGCAATTATTAGGAGAGCGGAGAGCCTGTTCTTTTAATCTGTTAGTCTCCTCCCTAGGAAAGGATAGAGAGATGGAACAGAATGACTTACGGTTGAACAGATGTAATCAAGTTAGAGTAATTGACTGAGAGATTGCTCTACAAGAACTGCTGATGAAAACATGAGGCAAGAATGTTGGAATATGTGCAAAAAGATGGAAATTGAAGCGGATTTGGCCGTTGTAAAAAGTCTGTCGCAGCTGCAGCTCTAATCCGTGGACGGTGAGCAGAAATCATACAATAGAGGACAAACCTCATGTTCTGATGAGTTTAAAGAGGAACTGTTCAATACCGTTCAATCTTCATTCACATCCCACATATGTTCCCATTTGGGCACAGTCACTTAAAATATCATCTCTTATCATCTGAGGCTGTTGTGTAGGGGATCCCAACATGATTTCTCAATTAAATCCCAGTGGTTTCAATTATTTACTTTAACTGAGTTGAAGTACTTAAAGGGATAGTTCACTCAAAAATCATTTACTCACACTCATGTCATTCCAAACCTGGGCTGCGTTTCCCGAAAGCATCGTTAGCCAAGGTCACACGTTCCGTCGTTACCATCGTTCAATGATTTGGCCTTTCCGTAACCATAGTTCCAACTAAGATTCGCAAAACATGGTTGAAACTACAGCTTTCGAGCTGTGGTTAGAAGCATAGGTTCTTGTTAAATGACAACGGGACTTAAATAGATGCTCTTGCGCACAATAAGCAAGCTAGCATTCAATTAATTCTATATCTTTCATTGTATTTGGTGAATAGTGAACTCAAGCAATTGTACTGTGGAACCTTTCACAAATCACAATAGTGAAGTTAAGCACTCATGGAAGGGTTAACTGGCCAAAACTGCAGTGTGAAAGATTTCACAAATCAAAATCCTGACGTTAAGAGCTCAGGGAAGGGAAGAAGGCCTATTTTGCACATTCTTGACTAGCGTACTTCACAAAGGGGTTTATGGGGAAAAAAAACACACACACATCAAGCAGGTCAATATGACACTGGTTTCAGTCTTCTAAATTATGGTAAGCAATCAGCAAGTTACTTCTTTGTATGGGAAACACAACCTTGTATGGCTTTCTTTCTTCTGTGAAAAAAAAGATTGAGTGTTTTTTTGTCCATACAATGCAAGTTAATAGCTATATTTCCATCCACCTATACTTTTACAAAGTTACTAAGTTTACTACGGCTGCCTCAATGGAAATGTATAACTGTTCCAAATAAGTATTGTCCGGACCTCCGCTGGGAAGGAAATATAGAGACCGGACCTCTTGGAACTTTAATTGAATACCCCGGTTATAGGCTAAATATAAAAATGTATATATACAGTGGCTTCTCCTATAGGAGAATATATATGTATCCTATATATCCTATAAATATGACTAAGAAAAATGGAAGTTAATCCAGTATACTGGATTAACTTCCATTTTTCTTAGTGATATTTATAGCCAGTTTATCGGGAAGTGATGGTTTTGTTCTCTTCCACTCATTGGATAGAAATGGTGCTTTATTTGCAAAAGTTTTATGCAATATTCCAATTTTGCGCATACGGTAAAATTGCTACTTTGGATGGAAACATAGCACTTTATTTTACACTCCTGTTCCCCCTATACATACAATGTACTTATAACATTAATTACAATAACTGGGTAATAACTAGGTACTACTCCTAAACCTAACCTTAACCCATTTAGTTACCTTATATTACACAAGTACACTGTAAGTACACGTACACATACAGTAAAATAAAGTGCAACCCAAAATTGTTCTTTAAAATATCTTCTTTTGGGTTGCATAGAAGAAAGAAAATCATACAGGTTTAGAACTATGACAGAATGTTCATTTTGGGGTGAACTATTCCTTTAAGTAACTTGTGCAATGTATATTATTTTATTTTTGTAACTTATACATTTTTAAGTTATGCATTATTCGATGACCTATGCATTTGAACCTGTTGTGCCCCTGAAACATGAGACGCCGCATTGTTATTTCATCAATTTAGTCCCAGGTTTCTCTTTATTTTCATCTTTCATTATTAATCTACACAGTCATAATGTCTTGTTTTGCCAACTGTGCACGAGAATAATCATTCAGCCATAACAGATTTTGAGTCAAGTGTAAACACAACATTAAAAAGTAAAACATATTTTCCTGGTATTTATACTGCTTGGGTGAAGATGTTCTGGATAGGGAACTAACATTTGACTACTTACAACTTACCATGCATGTACACATAACTAGACTGAAGTGAACAAACAACTTCTCACAGGAAAAAAACCCAAACGCATTCTTGGACACACACATTATACTCCATCTGCACTGCCAACCTCCACATTGGAAATGTGTAAAAACATATCACCTGGGCGATAGACTGATTCCTCTATAGCGAGGAGAGGAAGTTAATAGAAATGCATGAGAAGGTCAACTCCATCACCTCTTATAGATCAGATAGTGTCCACAGCACAGCAACAGAGGAATAAAAGGAATGAGTCAGCTTGTAACTCCAGGACTGCCAGTCCCGCTGTGAGTTTTCCATTTGAGAGAGTGTTTTTACCTGCAAACACATAAGCAAGTTGTCACTTAGCAACCTAAAACTTGCCAACTGAAAATATCTTTCTTATTTCACAAGGCTGAGGGGAATGTGCTTGGTTTACCAGGGACGGATTTAATACCAGTTGTGCTCTTTAGTCCTCTCATGGTATCAGTGGCAAGTGTTCATTGGTCAATAAATGTGTAAGTGTATATGCACACATGAGCTATCTGCTGACATTTGACCTACTTAAACTGCATCAATGTGCCTAAGTTCTCTTGAGACTGGTTATTTCCCCTGTGTTTTCTAAACTCACAGCACTACTTGGCCTTATTGTACCGGCATCCTCCACCGCCTTGAGTCCTCTTGCATTTGCAGTTGTTGTGTAATAAATCATTTCTACTGTCTTGGAGAAGTATCCGTAGGAGGTGCACAGTGCATGGCTGCACACTGCCATCAAGCATAAATTTGCTGTCAGACAAACTCTTTTAAAGGGACAGTTCACCCAAATGTACTTGCCCTCATCCAAACCTTATGCTGTCTTTAATGTTTCTTTTGTGGAACACAAAATGAGAATGTTTTTTACAAACCTTCACGCATCTGTGAAACTCAAAAAGAAAAAGAAATGATTCCTGTGACACCAGCTGAATTTTTAGCATCATTACTTCAGCCTTCAGTGTCACATGATTCTTCAGAAATCATTATCATATGCTGATTTGCAGCTCGAGAAACATTTATGATTATCATCAGTGTTGAAAACCATTGTTGCACAAGGTTTTTGTGGAAACCTTGATACTTTTTTTCAGGAATCATTGATAAATAGAAAAATGTAAAAAAAATTATTCCTCACACCTTGAATATATGTGATTGTCCGGATCTTAAAAACTTTGAATTTGGGGAAACCACTTGAAACATTTGTTGTGTTGAGCTATTTCAATTACTTTATGTTTGATTTGTTAATGGCAAACAGCTAAAAATCTGCCAATAAACCTGATTTGGGGTTGAATAATTTAGATTACAACGATATATATATAAACACTTTTTTTTTTTTTTTTTTTTTGCTATTCTAAAAGAGGTCATCATAGAAGAGGTCAAGTCATATTCTTGCATTGATATCTCATTCATGTTTATGTGTCAAAAATGGTGCACAGATACACCAGGATAGACGTCCTTGATGTCATTCTTCATTGATACTCCTTTTGAATTCCACAGACAAAATAACAGCTTATTGGAGAACTATTCCTTTAAACAAGTCCTCCTCTCAGAGTTAAAACTTTCTGGATCCATTTTTGAGCACTGAGATGTACTTTCAGATACTTTCTCCACTCCTGAGGCCAAATTCAAAGGGTTTCCTTGGGCGTAGCACTTCACTTTAATCGAAAGTGCTTTGTCTGCACTGCAGTTCTGCGGGGAGCGAGGAGGTCGTGCCCAACGGTCACTGAAGTGTACTAGCTGTGAGGAACTGCAGAAGGGAGTGTACAGGGTCAGATCGGTGAGAAGAAACAGGCCATTTGCTTGAGTGAGTCCTAACACAGAAAGAGAAGCGCTCATTCAGGTAGAAAACGACAGAGGAGAGTGGACGTCTCTTTTAACGACTTATTGCTACCCATGCTTCTCTGCTCACTGATTGAATAATTCAGCGGAGGAAATCCCCCAGGGGTATGAGGTGACGAAAAAGTGAAGCACTGTTGCTTTAAGAAATATCTGTGGCAAAAGCATTAAATTAAATTGATCCCAACACTTTCCCTCTATCATTAAATTGGGGACAGGAACAACAGTAGAGGGAGGGAATAATATCTGCTTGAGCGGCAAAATAGGGTTATGCAATGTCACTTAAATATGTGCAGCTGTGTGGGTGTGGGTGGGTGTGTGTGTGTGTGTGTGTATGTGTGTGTGTGTGCGTGGACAGACACTTGATAGTCTGGTTGCACACAAATAATTCAGCATGAAATGACAGTAGAATGTCTGAAAATGAGTTTGTTTCTAAGGTCAGTGACGATTCTCCCAGCAGTCCCTTCCCTTAAAGTATATCAGGCTGTATTTTTTAAAGCAAGAGAGTCAAATGGATGACTCAGACAACATTTGCTGAAGAAGCACTTGAGAATACACATAATTTCTTAGGCCTGCTGAGTTAAAAGACGCTATTTAACCTGTCTCTCCGCAGCGGATGCCAGCCAAAGTGGGTTAAATTACGTTTTTTTTCCTCCCATAGTTGATAACTCAGAGCTCTGACATGCCTCTCGAAGTTAAATTAGTGAACTGCTCTGAAAAACAAGATCAAATGCAGTCTGAAACAGTGAAAATGAATAATTGAGGAGCTGTGATGAAAATTTTGCAAATTCCTCATTGTGAGAAACTGCAATACGGTTTCATTTGGATGCAAATGTGATTATATACTTAAGTTTCTTGTGCATAAATCAGCAACGTCAATCAAACCAGTGGCAAGAAAGAAATATAACCGTAATTAAATATAAATGTGTGTCTTACTTTCTAAACTGCGGTTTATATTACTTTTCTCGCATTTCAATCTATAAAGGTGTGTTAGGCCTGAATTCAAAAGTAAAACATCATTGCAGCTTGCATTCAGACACAAATCTATCACGAACCCTGACAGTCTACAGTCTCTCGTTATCTATCTGATCTCAATCATGGATCTCGCTCCTCCTCGAAGATGCTTGCAGCGGCACTAACAGAGCATGAAATGTGACATGACAGTATGTCATTCCCTGAGACAGTCTGAGTATCGTTCACACATATAGAGGAAGAGATGGAGACGTTCAAATATACACATGGTGCATTCCTTGTGTGTCCATCAGAAAAGATCACAAACGATTTATCTTTAGCGTGGCAATGGTTTATCTAGGCAGCAATTAGATTAAATGGAAAGCAAATTATTTTAGCGGATGTCTACAGCTTCCCAGATTTTTCTGCAGAGAAAAAGACACTAGTTATCTCATATCTGTCTCCTCTAGAGTTTTACAAGAGATCTCAGCAATGTGCTCAGATTTGATACCAAAACCTGCAATCAAAAGTGAGCAAAAAAACTACTTTTTAGTACTACTTTTACTACTTTTACTAAATTAGACATAAATAATCTGAAAATGAATCAATATGAAAATAAAAATAAAAACGATAAACCTGTAATATACAATTCATATTTTAGTTATAGTATTTAAAAATAAAAAAATTATAAAATGGATGAAACGGTTGCAATCAACAGTAATCTGGTAAATCTGTGCACACTGGGAATACATATTTTTAGATATTCGAATACTAATGATGAAAATGTGTATTTAGTAGTAATTTTGTATTTTTTCTATTATTAATAAAATATAAAATATTTTTTTCATATTTTGTTTACTGTTTAACAATTCTGTCTAATAAATGATTAGTTAGAACTGCTAAACAAAGACATTAAACTCCTGTGCATCTGCATTCAGACACGAAGGTTCACAGTGCTGCCAAAATAATAGTCAGGCTTAAGAAACCTATCAGCCACACAAAAATGAAAAAAAAAAATAATACTGGCTACTAATCTTGGAAAACTACAGAGGTTGCACAATGAAACTGAAACAGCTGGTTTTAGACCACAGTAATTAATTAGTATGGTGTAGGCCGGGCCTCCTGTTGCGGCCAATATCACATATGTGATACTGGTGGAGGATAACGCTCTCTGACTCACGCCTCCAAAATGTGGCTCAAACAGATTTAGATCTGGTGACTGTGCAGGCCATGGGAGATGTGCAACTTCACTTTCATGTTCATCAAACCATCCTATCACAAGTCTTTCTGTGTGTGTTGGTGCATTATCATGCTGATACACAGCTCCACCTTCAGGATGTTCAATGTTTGAACCATTAGGTGCACATGGTCCTCCAGAATGGTTTGGTAGTCCTTGGCAGTGCAGTGGCGCCCATCAAACACAGTCTGTTTCTGGGAACGTAACAGTCTGAGTGTTAAGTTTCTTTGGCGTTTCTTTGACAGTGAAGGTGGACTCATCAGAGAGCAATTCATGTTTCACATTGTCCACAGCCAGAGATTCGCACTGTTGGCTACCCTGGAAATCCAGAGTTCTCGCGAGAGCACAAGTTGAATTTGCTCAGCGAGTTACTCTGGCGTCGAGTAATGATGCTCATTAAATATGCCCCTCGATCTGAGCTGCACCAATCACATCGGGTTATCTGATATAGGTGGGCCAGAGGCGAGCTAAACAGATGATGACAGCGTGTGACGTCGAAGTCATTAGTAAACATTGCAAGATGGCTATGGATGAACACCAGTTGTTTGAAACGGCTTTGGTCGCTACAATGAACGAGTTAGACTTGGCTTTTCATCTAAAAGAGGAACAGAAGACGCCGCTCGAATCGTTCCTTTGCAAGAAAGACGTTTTTGCTGTTTTGCCGACCGGATACGGTAAGAGTCTAATCTACCAGTTAGCTCCGCTGGTCTCAAAGCGTATGGGGTTTATTGTTGTGATTGGTCGTAGTGTTATCCAACTGCGTGCAGTGAGATTTTCAAATGCATGCTTGGTGCCGCCCCTCGAGCTGGCCGATTTTCATTAGTCGACGCCAGACCATTAATCTTTTAGATTTAGGTCTGGATTGCCAGGCTAACTGTTGGCATCAATAAAACTGACATTTGGCATTGGCACGAGTGACCAAAGGTTTGGCTGTAGCAGCCCGGCCATGAATATTGACGCTGTTGAGCTCCTGACGAACAGTTTTGGTGGAAACAGGAGAGGCGAGGTGGGCATTTAATTCTGCAGTGAGTTGGGCAACTGTGGTTTTATATTTTTTGGATACAATCCTTGTTAGTATCTGGACATCCCTTTCAGACAGCTTCGCCTTGCGTCGACAGCGATGAGAATAAATGAAGAGTCTTCTAAATCTCAAAAGTAAAAGGCCCGGTGACACTTTGCAATAAGGTTCATTAGTTTACATTAGTTAATGTTTTAACTAACATGAACGAACCATGAGCAATACATTTGTTACTGTATTTCTTCATCTTTGTGAACGTTATAAAAATACAGTCATTCATTAGTTGTTAGTTCACAGTGCATTAACTAATGTTAACAAGATTTTAATAATGTATTAGTAAATGTTGAAATTAACATTAACAAAGATTAATAAATGCTGTAAAAGTGCAGTTCATTATTCATTCATGCTAATTAATGTATTTGACTAATGTTAACTAATGAACCTTATTGTAAAGTGTTACCAAAGGCCCTAGTAATCTCACATGTCTCCATTTCAGAATAGACCTTATCTGTGTCTCAAACTGTGCTCAGATTTGTCAAGACACCGAAATCTGCAATTAAAAGTCAGAGATACCAATAACTCAAATATGTCTCATCAAATTCTTCAAAAGACCAAATGATCCGAGTTTTAATATTCATGGTTTTTATTTCTCCTAAGCGGAACTGAAAACTCCATTATTCATCTTGAGCAATGAAAGTGCAACCACTGCACTGAGCAACAAAGTTCTCCAGTGTGATCACATGAGTGTGTATAATTACATCCTGTAATTTAGCCCTCATTTCCTCCACTCAAAGCTCACTCTGGATGTCCTGGTCCATGTTTGCTAGTTCCCATTATCACGTGGCGAAACATATCACAATGTTTATGCAGCGGCTGACTCATAAGTGACATTTAGTTTGTTTGTTTTTCTCACAATAAGAACTGCAAGTGGATGTAAAACAAATTGCGACCAGGGGACAAATGAAGTCCGAACAGTCACCTTTCACGCTAGCAGACACTCGAGGACTAGTCGCTCCCTGATTGTGCGCAACACACTTAATGACAGCTCAAGAGTTCACTTTGATTGCAAATTGGAGACATTGTGACCCTCATCAGCACAATGCGCCACTTAGGATCAACAAGTCTACCGTGAGAGATTACAAACATCACCTTAAAACACAGAATTGGTCGGCTGCAGCCAAAACTAGCCTCTTCAGTTGATCATTCATACCTCAGGAGACTTAGAGGACAGAATAGAGCTATCAAGTGAAGTATCATCTTTGCCTCAGATGGTTCTCTTAAAAATTCCTTAGGAGAAATGAAATATGCTGAGACAATTGTTGGCATGCAAAAAGCATAAAAGAGCTATAAAATAAATAAGCAATATCACGAGTAGCCGTGCGATATCGCTCTATATCAATGGCTGTGATTCGGCCATAGGTAATCAACATAGAGCCATATCGCATGGCTACGAATGTGATATTGAGCTCATTCAACAGTTCGACAGCACAAGCGTGTAAATAAATAAGAAACAATAACAGAGTGCCTTGAAAAGTCCTCTTTTGTGCAGAACTACTTCCTTCCGCCACAGATTCATATCTCAAGTGTACAGTTTTACAGTTGAGCCCAAGCTCTAAAACGTCTCTTTAGAACTATAACGAATGAACACTGAGTCGCTTCATTGAATCTTATTGTATTATGTAGAGTAGAGTATTATGAGAGAGAGAGAGAGATCGACTAACCAAGTGCATTACCTGCCTCTAGCTGATATTCTTCAGGTCAATCTTATATTCAATGTCCTCTAAGGAAAGCGATATCTTTGTCTTTGTCCTTTTAAAAGGGGATTTCTCATGACAGCGCTAGTCAATGCATTTGTAAGTTGAGTCTTATTGTTTACAACCTTGTTTCAGTCCCTTTCAATATAAAAGTCTCTGCTACTGACTCACTCATAAATAGTTTTGTCTATCTATCAATCTGTCTGTCTGTCTATCTATCTATCTATCTATCTATCTACATTGTTATTAAGGCTTTTACATTTTTAGTTCAGTTTTACTTTAGTTTTTGTTTAATTCCAGTTAATACATTTTAGTGATTCAACTTAAACTTATTTCAGTTTATTGCCCAGGCAACATTTCTAATTTTCATTTAGTTTAAGTAGTTCAACTTTTAGCTTTTTTTCAATTACATTATTAGAAATGTATTATATAGTTTTAGGGTAACGTTACATTTCCATGACAATGATGTGCTAAAAACGGAAAAGTTGTTCCCGTACAGACGACAACGGTTTAGTTTCAGTTTGGTTTTCACTCTGTTTGCCTGTTTGTTAATTAGTTTCCATATTTCCTAATTCCACGCACCTGTTCTGTTTCTCTTTTGATTACGTTCTCTGTGTATCTAAGCCCTGAGTTTCCCAAGTTCATTTTTCCATTATTGTCAGTGTTAATGTGGTTGAATTCTAGTTGCTAGATCCAAATCTCCTGCGATCTGGATTATAATAATAATAAACATTTTTATAATAAAGACCTTTTTTTGTTGCTACTCCTTTGTCGTTCGCTTCAATACAGCCTCATCTATGACGATGAGATTTCATTTGTTGTTTTTCTTTTCTAAAAATTTTTTTTGCCTATAATAACATTTTTGATCAATTGCCTGTCTAGAAAAAAATTTTTTTTGTCAAATGTTCAACAACTGTGCTTGTAAATTTACTGTCGTTGCTTAAAATAAATGGGCATATGCTTTGCACAGTTGAATTGCCGGTACATTATGTTATGTCAAAAACGACAACAAAAGAAATTAGGTGTCCTCTTTCTTATGATTCCAAGTCTATAGCCTAGGCAAAACTTTCAAGAAATGCTGAATTCTTTTGAGGATTAGATTAATATTTCTGTTGCGTTGTGTCATTTTGATTGACGTCTCCGACATCTCCGGAGGGTTTTTTTTTTTTTGTGGTGGTGGTGGGCTCTGAAAAAGACAACCAAGAATAGAGAAACACATAGCTGTCATCTTTAATGAGCATCACTGCCTGTGTGCCTGATGGATTTCAGGTAAGACACATGCAGTCTCACAATAAACGCTTTCAGAAGATTCAGTCAGAGCTCAGTCTCATCTGAGGACAACCCGAAAACCGACGCCACCAAAATCAATTCCAAAATGAACAGCGTGAAAACATTATTAGCTCGCAGTATGATGATTTTCTTCATGTTTTATGATTGGCTTTCTTGTTGTGAAGTGAATGTAATCAATATTTAGTTTTATTCAGAGCATAATCCATTTATGTAAGAGACAAGCCTAATGACACATAGTGTACTCTTGTCCTTCGTCTTCATAATACAAAGCCTCAGGGCCGAATGTGGTGTTCCCATGACAACCGTCGATGACATGGGGCCATTTTGTGTAAACAACATTATGGAGAGTGGACTGACTTCAAAGAAAGTCACGGTGAAACAGTATCAGTACAGACTGGAGAATAACCGTGATTACGGAAAGTTGCCTGCCATCTGAATGTAAGGTATACACACACATTTAGCCGTCATGCCATCTTACGTACTTGCAGATGCACATTAGTGTAGAGAGCCTATGCTTTTTAGGAAAATCTGTGTACAAACGGCTCACTTTAATTGTCACTGCATGTAAAGAGAAAGTAATATTTTATTTAATATTTTGTTTAATATTTAATTATTTACTGATAATATAATATAATATAATGCAGATGTAGATGCAGGTTCTGAAAAAATATATGGCCGTTGTTGACTAAAAGTTTGTGTGTAATAAATTCTATGTTGAATAAAATAAAATATTTCCTTCTAAAGCTACTTTTTGTAATGTTTATTTGATGCCTTTCTCATTAAACACAATAATAACTTTTATAATCTTTTGGGGTAATTTCTCAGCCAAATTTGACGTGCCGACTAATTAATGTAATTAATTAGATAAAAAATGTTAATCGCTTGACAGCCCTAATATACATATATATATATATAATTTCAATATTTTTTCAATTAATAAAAATATAAGTGTAACTTAAAATAGATTCAGATGACAAAATATGCTCCACACTTTTACAAATTCCAGATTTATCTTGCAATTTTGTATCATATCATTCCTTAATTGTGTTTTCATTCTGTTTCTGTATTGCTATGCGTGTCCCCAACACTCTGATATCAAGAAGATAAATATAGCTCAATTCCAAGACATAACACCAAAACAGTTTACCGTGCAATTTTAAGTGACCAAGTCCACCCGAATATGAAATTTCATGTGATATTGCTTTTCTCTGAAATTAGATGGGTCAAATTGAAGATCATAATCAGTCACAGCAGGCACCAGATGATACTGTATTTTATGATACAGTTGACAGTCCAGGAAAATTCCTTTGAAGTATTGCATTTCTGTTCTATATAATAGCCTATAAATGGCTTTTTCCACACAATATTCCTTATTTTCAACACTACATATTACATTATAACATTTCCCAGTTCTTAACTGAGCTGTGAATTATGAGTGAACAATGGATTGTTTACTCTGACCTACTATATAGCCAATACCAAGAGTAAACACAATTAAACTAAATAGCCTTTAAGAAAAGAGCAACACATTTGTGAGTCTCATTAAAGATAATGACATACCAAGCTCAAACATGCCTCTGGCTATCGCTTTCTGTAAAGATGTCAGACCAAAGCCACCTATGAACTAGTGCTGTGCGCTTTGACTCGTTTCCATAGTTACAGTCCAAGAGGTCAAAGTTTAGAAGGTTAGCATGGTCCAGTATGCTGAAAGTACACCATTAATGAGGACAAAAGGCATCTTACTTCATTGAGGGTCATGTTCAGATGTTCTTCTTATTTCTGCTACCTTTGATGTTTATTTTGCATATTGTATTGCAGTAAAATAAACAGTAAATAAATCCATCCAAAACAATTACTGGAGTATATTTTGCAAGAAATTACAATTTCAGTCTTTGTACTACTTCAACGAGTTACTTGATGTATCTTTGTAATTATTTGTAAAAATTCTAAGTAAAAACTACACCAATTTCTTTTGTCAGTGTATTCATTTCCCCCATAGAAATGTATGAAACTTGCGCCACAGAATAAAAAATAGAAAAGGTATTGTGACTTTTTCAACAATTCTGACTTTATAACTCGCAATTGCGAATAAGTAAGTAAACTGAGGGATATAAACTCGCAATTCTAAGAAAAGCAGTCAGTTCACAATTTGAACTTTATTACTCGTAATTGCAAGTTTATATCTCTCAATTCTGAGGAAAAAAGGTCGCAACTCTGACTTTTTCTTGCAATTGCGAGTTTGTATCCTGCAATTCTGACTTTATAGCTGGCAATCGTGCGTTTAAATCTCACAATTCTACGAAAAAATTGCTGACTTTTTCTGTGACTTTATAACTCGCAAATGCTAGTTTATATATCACAATTGCGAGAAAAATGATGAGATAAAAATTAATTACCTATTTTATTTTTTTCCATGGCAGAAACAAGCTTCCATAAACTGTAAAAAAATTATATGATCAATAAGTTATGACAACATATGTTTTTACACTACTTTAACCAAGCAATTTTTATCTTTTCTATAAGTTATACAAGATTCAACTAAGTCAGATTGATGTAATTTAAGTTGAAATGACTTACACAGCCAAGCTGATTGTACTTAAAGGACAAGTTCGGTATTTTACACTTAAAGCCCTGTTTACAGATCGTATCTGATGAAATAGAACGGTTAAGATAAAAATTTGGACACATGCTCCTGTCCCGAGAATTTTAGGTTTATTTCGCTTTTGTGGACCTATTTTGCCAAACGCGTCACACCCGTGATTCTTCCGTTGAGAGCTTGAATAATAGACACTCCAGCCCAGTTGGTGGCGATAATGCACCTTTGCCAATTGCAAGCAAACCACGGGCATTTCATTGAATACACAGAAGAAGCAGAAGAAGAAGCGGCGGAGTAATACCGTAAAGGTGCTGCGGTCTCACAGCACGTCCTATTAAGTCAATGGAGTTGGACAAAAACTACGATAAAACCTGTTGGAATGCATCTTTTTCAGCGATTTTTGAGTGAACATATCAGTGAACACCCCCTGACCACTCGGTGAGTTTCACGTCTTTGTAAACGAAAGTTTAATGTGTTTTTAGGACGGAATCTTCCAGAGTGCATAGACAACCATTGTGGGGGTGGGGGGGGGGGGGAGCGAAATAAACCTAAAATTCTCGGGACAGCAGCATGTGTCCAAATTTTAATCTTAACCGTTCTATTTAATCAGATGTGATCTGTAAACAGGGCTTTAAGTGTAAAATACCGAACTTGTCCTTTAATTTAAAGCAGCAAGATGTTTTTCCAGCTCAGGCTCATTCGAAAAACATTCCTGTGGCAACATTTTTGCAAAACGCAAAATACGTTGCGTCGTGCACGTTTTGCGACAGTTTCAAAGTGAAATGACCAGTGAGTGGCGCTAAAAGCAAGTTTAGTTTTTTTTCCGGAACAGATGAACGTGAATATGGCAACGTTTTATTAAAGTTGCAGTTTGTAACGTATCAGTGCAGTTCTGAATTGAAATGTCCAGTAAGTGGCGCTAAAAGATTAATGCTCCATTACGTTTTTAAAATAACGTACACCTACACTCTACCCTGCCCTAAACCTACCCGATAGTGTTGACAAAAGCAAATGCGACATAAAAACGTAATCATGGCATTTTAGCTTGTTTTTGAACTTTGAGCTCTAATATCGTGACTCGTATTTCACGGGATTTTCACATCACAAGTACAATTCTGTACCAGCTGAGCTACTGAGCAAGCTTAGTAAATCAGTAAAACCGACCATATGGAGCTGGTTAAAGGGATACTCCACTTTTTTTGGAAATAGGCTCATTTTACAACTCCCCCAGAGTTAAACAGTTGAATTTTACCGTTTTCGAATCCATTCAGCCGATCTCCGGGTCTGGCGGTACCACTTTTAGCATAGCTTAGCATAGATCATTGAATGAAGACCATTAGCATCTCTCTCAAAAAAATGACCAAAGAGTTTCGATATTTTTCCTATTTAAAACTTGACTCTTCTGTAGTTACATCGTGTACTAAGTTGCTGAAAAAATTAAAAGTTGCTAGTAGACTCTATAGTCTACCGAGCTGGGGACTATTTTCAGGCGCTGCGTCATATTACACAAATCATACACTATGGTAAAAAGTGATTTGAGGACATAACATAATTGTGCAAGGAGCCGTGTGAAAACAAGTCTTTATTAATCCATAATCTGACCTTGTAATCATAATTGTGTGTGAAAACGATTAAATGTTTTACTGCCTCTAGTGTTTTGCATTTTGCAAAAATGTTGCCACAGGAATGTTTTTCCAATGAGCCTGTGTTGTTGTTTTTCTCTTATTTAAATAAACGTGTAACTATAGTAATCAGGATTTGTTTCCGCCCACACTAAACCAGACCCCCAGTCTATGACACTGTCTGTGGCGGGTTGCCATGGCTCCTCTTTGACAGCAGGAACCCAGTTTTGATGTCACAGTATAAAATATACAGTAGACAAGCAATAAAGCATTGCTATTTGTGAAGGGATCCAATCTCTCCCAGCTGAAATGATCTTGCAAACACACGCTCTACATCACATTCACAGAATGGCCACAGACAGACTGGAGAGTTCCCCTACTGTCACATATCTGACAGTGAACACAACAACTTTATAAGGTTTCAAATTATAGCAGATCTAACAGATTTACCTTCACCGCACAACCTGACCTTTTGAATAACCATAGCAACTCTCAGTTTCTATACAACCCTATGTAGGTGGTCTTCAATTACTGCTATGGTAGTTCCCTGTGGTCGGTCTGTTTTTAACCCTGTGACTGGGACGTGCTCAGAGGAGCTGACATGGCATGTGTCAGGGAATTTCTCTTCACACTTGTGCAGTCAGGTCTGCACGCCTCTGACCCTTAACTCAGCTCCGTACGCTGGGTGACACGAGGTCCACCGGTGAAAGTGTGAAACCCATAAATCCATCTGTCAAGACTTGCTCAGACACCTGAGGCTCCAGGGAGTGAAACTCTGGATGGTCATTTATATAAGCTGGTACTATTTCTTGACAAAAATAGATCCTTGCTGCCATATTTTTTATATATTCTGTCATGACACATTGCAAGTGTTGCTCGCGTGCAATCATTTTTAATAACAGATAAATGTGGCTTAGCATGCCCATCAAAAGCTACAATATATTTTGGAAAAAAGACTTTTATGCTCATCAAGACTGTATTTGATTACAAATTTTATTAAACATACTGTAAAAACAATGATATTGTCACATATTATTACAATTTCAAATAAATATTTTCTATATTTGAATATATTTAGTAATGCTGAATTATCATCATTACTCCAGTCTTCAGTGTCACATGATCTTTCATAAATCATTCTAATATGCTGATTTGCAGCTCAAGAAACATTTCTCATTATCATCAAAATCAAAAACAGTTGTGCTGCTTCATATTTTTGTGAAAACCATGATGCATTTTTTTTCTGGATTCTCTGATGAATTGAAAGTTCAAAAGTACAGCAACTAAATTAGAAATATGTTGGACCATAAACTTAACTTTTGATCAATAAAAAATTATAAAATCTTCCTAACCTAAACTTTTGAACAGTATATACTGCATATAAATAAAAATAAATTATGTAATATGTAAATATATTACATTATTTATTAATGTATGAATAAATAAAATATATATATAAATGAATATAATCAATTAATTATATTATTATTATTATATAATTATAATATATTATTAATATACAATTAATATCCAGGAAAGTCCTTGGATATAGACATGCAATTAGTGTGTCGTAACATTTCTGTGTCCATAATCTTATCTCTTGCATATTGTAATCTGTATTTTATATATACATTTATATATATATATATATATATATATATATATATATATATATATATATATATATATATATATATATATATATATATACATATATACAGTTCTGCGCTTGGTCAGATATTTTTATTAATAAATTTCACTTTTCAGAGTTTGAGAAGCGTATGCTTTAGGAGCAACATTGCAAGCAACAACAACAACAACAACAAAAAATATATATATATACAGTTAGGTCCATATATATTTGGACACAGGCACAATTTAAATTTTTTTCAGGTTTTTACCAAAACATATTCAAGCTACAGTTATATAATGAATATGGACTGAACGTGCACACTCTCAGGTTTAATTTGAGGGTATTTACATCCAAATTGAAAGAAGGGTTTAGGAATTACAGCTCTTGATAGTAGCTACCCCCCAATTAAGCAGGTAAAAGGTCTGAAGTTCATTCTAAGTGCGGTATTTGCATTTTGAATCTATTGCTGTGAACCTTCATCATGCGTTCAAAGGAGCTCTCCATGCAAGTCAAACAGGCCATCATTAGGCTTCAAAAACAAAGCAAATCCATCCGAGAGATAGCAGGGACATTAGGAGTGGCCAAATCAACAGTTTGGTACATTCTGAGAAAAAAAAGAATGCATTGGTGAGCTCAGCAACATAAAAAGGCCTGGACGTCCACGGAAGACAACAGTGGTAGATGATCGCAGGATCCTCTCCATGGTAAAGAAAACCCCATTCACAACATCCAACCAAGTGAAGGAGACTCTCCAGGAGGTCGGCGTGTCATTGTCAAAGTCTACAATCAAGAGAAGACTTCACGTGAGCAAATACAGAGGGTTCACCACAAGGTGCAAACCATTCATGAGCATCAAGAATAGAAAAGCCAGATTAGACTTTGCCAAAAACACACAAAAAAACATCTAAAAAAGCCTGACCAGTTCTGGAAAAGCATTCTTTGGACGGGTGAAACTAAGATCAACCTATACCAAAATGACGGGAAGAAAAAAGTATGGAGAAGGCTAGGAACAGCTCATGATCCAAAGCATACTTCGTCATCTGTAAAACATGCTGGAGGCGGTGTGATGGCATGGGCATGCATGGCTTCCAGTGGCACTGCATCACTGGTGTTTATTGATGATGTGACAGAAGACAGAAGCAGCCGGATGGATTCTGAGGAATACACTGTCTGCCCAGATTAAGCCGAATGCAGCAAAGTTGATTGGACGGCGCTTCACGGTACAGATGGACAATGATCCAAAACACTGCAAAAGCAACCCAGGAGTTTTCCAAGGAAAAGAAGTGGATTATTCTGCAATGGCCGAGTCAATCACCTGATCTCAACCTCGATCGAGCATGCATTTCACTTGCTGAAGGCAAAACTAAAGAAAGACCCACGAACAAACAACAACTGAAGACAGCTGCAGTTAAGGCCTGGCAAAGCATCACAAAGCAGGAAACCCAGTCTTTGGTGATGTCCATGGGTTCCATAATTCAGGCAGCCATTGCCTGCAAAGGATTCTCAACAAAATATTAATATCAAAAACATTTTATTTATGATTATATTAATTTGTCCAATTACATTTGAGCCCCTGAAAATGGGGGGACTGTGTATAAAAATGGTTGCCGTTCCTAAAACGTTTACTTGATATTTTTGTTCAACCCCTTGAATTAAAGCTGAAAGTCTGCACTTCAAATTCATCTTGATTGTTTCATTTTAATTTTATTCTGGTGGCATACAGAGCCAGAAGTATGAAAATTGTGCCTGTGTCCAAATATATATGGACATAACTGTATATGCAATTTTGCCATCTGGGCTCCCCCACTTGATAAGCACCAGCCATCACTGGCGTGACTACAGTAAACCATTTCTGAATGTGCCAGGCCATGCATAAATCAATAAGTAAATAATATATGAGATTAAGAAATCCTTTCGTTCCACTGAAACGCTCGGAAACGCTGCACTCCAACAACTTCAGGTTTCACTAGGCATCGTGTATATTGTGTTTTTGTCCAAATAATTCATGATATTTAAGCTGCTGGAACAACTCGCTCATGTTTCAGTTTATCAAAACAGACTTTAAAGTTTAAATCATAGATACAATCAGCATAGAATCTTAAATACTGTGGTATTGGTTTACTGGGGGGACAACAGTTCCATCAGACTGAACTATCTCATCTATTTTTATTTTACCTGTAATCAAATCTGCAAAATAAGGTCTACTATGTGCCAAACATGCCAAAGAAGGTGTTGTTGGACTGTTCGTGCAATTGAAAATAGTGTTTGAGCGTTCAGTTCAGTAAGTAAGTAGTGTTTATGCTCTGTTTTCATATTTTATTTTTCCTCTGCAGCTGTTATTGTTTGCGTGTACAGTCTTTGTAAAGGGCTAGACAGCATTTAGCTTTGTTCAGGGGTGTCCAAAACACAAAGAGAGGCCTTTGTTCTAAAGGCTCATTATTTTATTCTGAATCTCTGTTGCACACTGTTTTTGATTTTATTATGGCAAATTACACTATATTTGAATAATTCATGTTGTTCACAACTTGCTGTGTCTCTTCTTTTTATTCATGCCACTGATTGTTAAAAATATATGCAACTAACGCTTCTAAATTGCCCTTTACTGGTAAAATAAATCTAAGATTCAGAGGGAAAACTGTATTTGATTATGATCTTTCTGAGGCCAATTCCTTTGTCACACAGTAGACAACAAAGCAAAATATCAACAATAATGAGATTATCAATGACTATATGTCGAAACACCCTTCCAAAAAAAAAAAAAAAAATTCAATCACAGGTTTCCTTCCAAACCCAAGAAAAGCTGAGGATCTCTGAGGGTACGTTTACACGACAACGATGCACTAAAAACGGAAAAGTATATCCTTTTTTTCCGCGTACAGACGACAACGTTGTCAAAATGATCCAGTAGATGGCCAGTAGATGGCGATGTCACTTTGTAAAGAAACACTATATGCCGATAGACAGAACACGTAATACATAAGCCTGCGCATGACAACACAGTTTTCACAAATTCACGTTTTTGTAGTTTACACAGAGACGATAACGGTATTTTCAAAAACTTGCACTTCGAAACCCGGTTTCCAAGGTTTGCATTTTCAGCCCACCAAAACGCTGTTGTTATGTAAACTAATGGCATAAAAATATTTACGTTTTTATTTGAAAAGCTTCTCAATTTCTTGACTCTTTGAGCTTTAATACACTTAAATGGATGGTTCATCCAAAAATGAAAATTCTGTCATTTTTAAGTTGTTCTAAACCTGAATGAAGTTCTTCTGTTAAACATAAAAGGAAGACATTTTGAAGAATGTTGTTAATTAAACAGTTAATGGTCCCTATTGACTTCCATGGTATAGAAGAAAAAAAACGATGTAAATCGATGGGGACCAGAAACTGTTTGGCTATCCACATTCTTCAAAATATCTTCTTTTGTGTTAAACAGAACTCAGAGGTTTGGAACAACTTGAGGATGAGTAAATGATGACAGAATTAAAAAAAATATATTTTTGAGTGAACTTTAAGTGGGAATTGAATGTAAAGTTTTCCAACACTTAAAGGGTAAGTTCGCCCAAAAATGAAAATTCTGTCAGTAATTACTCACCCTCATGTTGTTCCATCCCCGTAAGACTTTCGTTAATCTTCGGAACACAAATTAAGATATTTTTTATTAAATCTGAGAGCCTTCTGGGTTGTACGTCAGAACGTAGGCTCACTATTGACCGATGTCATGTGTGTGATGCTGGCCAATAGTGAGCCTACGTTCTGACGTATACAACCCAGAAGCGCTGCGCTGTTACACTATGTGAACTCACTCAGAGGCCCACACAGAAGAAAATTAATAGTTGAATAAAGTCTTTATTTTTGTTTGTTTTTGCGCACAAAGTATTCTCGTCGCTTGATAAACTTACGGTTGAGCCACTGTAGTTACTTGGACTATTTTAACGATGTCTTTACTAACTGTCTTGGCCGGCAAGTTTCAATAACATAGAAGCCAATGGAGGAGTGAGCCAGCTCTCAGATTTAATCAAAAATATCTTAATTTGTGTTCCGAAGAAGAACGAAAATCTTACAAGGTTGGAACAACATGAGGCTGAGTAATAACAAACAGTTTTGGGTGAACTAACCCTTTAATAGGCCCTATGCACAGCTGCACTACTTCCTGAACTTCAGGCAGCTCCTTTGTTTCCTGTCTGCCATGATTGGACAAACTGATTAATCCAGGTGTGTCTGACCAACAACAATAATCAGACACACCTGGATTAATCAGTTTGTCCAATCATGGCAGACAGGAAACAAAGGAGCTGCCTGAAGTTCAGGAAGTAGTGCAGCTGTGCATAGGGCCTATTGCCCTTTAAAACACTTTAAATGTTATTTACAATTATTATGCTTTAAGATTATATTAAATGCAATTAGTTGAACTTAAGTGTGCACTTTCCTTTGTCGCTGGGATTCATTTATTTTGGGGGGCTCTTAAAAGCATAAAATGTACTTATATTTTCTCTGTCTGCTGCTTTAAATGTCACAGTTCACACACTAGCAGTATAGTCATTAGTGAAAGGCTTTTTTTATTCTTTTTTTTTACTTATTCACATGAAAACAGAGCATTTACATAGAGGTCTTAATGGTACAGTAGTAAACAACAGCCTTTATCATTTCAATAGCCAAAAAGAGAAGGCGGAAAATATTCATGTACAGTAAAAATGGACCACAGAGAAAAAAGATAAAATAATAAAATAACTGAAAATATGATGATATGAGAGCCCTCGAAATATCAAACACATGAGAGTTCACGATGCAAACAAGCCATTTCTCATTCAGCACTGCGGATGTGGAGCATCATAGTGCATTTCTGTGAAAAGGTCTTTCAGGACCAGAGGGGAGAACAGACCCCAATACGCAAACAAACCCGCCCAGAGACAGACTAGCTCCAAATCACCCATACTGTGAGAAGACACAGCCAGCGAGGGGAAGAGAGAAGGAGGCAAAACAGAAAGAGAGTGAACTGTCAAGGTAACTGAGAGAAGGATGAGCTGGAATTCTCATGAGGACATGAACACTGAGAGAAAAGAAAAGAGGTGAACAGTTAATCTAGGACAAATCTGAACATTGTCCATGCATGGCTCCCACAGTCCAGCTTGGCTCATGATGGTGCAAAATCTGTCATTCAGGAGATACATTTTCCCCATTTGTCACAGTATACTACGCAAGATTATCATCCCAAACACAATCAGACAATGCAGTCAACCCCTCAAAATACTCTCTCCGTAACACATGCACTGTGACGTGAGTTATTAGTGCCGTGCTGTGAGTCACAGATGTTCCGTTCTATCTTAGTGACTGCAAATGAATCACTGCCAACTGACCCCAGTGCCACCGAGTGTGCAAAGTCACAAATGCACAAATGCACCATCACAGAACACACACAAGCATGCCTGTCGTCTGATCACAGGAACAAGCTTACGGTGGGTAAAAATATTTTAGGTAATAACAGAGTATCATAGCTGTGTGATATGACTGTATGACTGTATCTTTCCCCCTCCTATCAAATCCTGACGGACAAAATTAATTCCGAACCAAACTCGTTATTATTTTTCAGTTTTATAAATAAGTCAAGATAGCGTATATTCACGAAAATAAGCTGCACTTGACAATAAGTTGCACAGCATGATTGTTGAGAGAGAAAAAACATTCAGAAATAATGTAAAATACCTGTAAATATAAACATTTTAAAGACTATAAACATGTTTATGAGTTCCCCTCAATCCACAACAAATCTTTTAAATGTAACGGTATTAAGAAAGAACAATGTAAGATAAACGGCAAGCCTACAAATTTAAATTATATAAAGTTTAAATGCGCTATACAAATAATAATAAATAAATTTGCACTCACTAAGCCTCACTCATTCAGCACAAATCCAAATATGTGCAATTTGGACATGTTTTGCATGCTTGGGGGAAAAAAAAAGTGGTATAAGGCTTTCATTCATCTTTTGAAATCTTAGCGATTTCTGTCCCTCCATTGAAAACCCATTCCATCAAAACTTTTAATCTTTCTAAAAGTTCATGAAGACATTCTAAATGTAATCCATAATCCAAGTCCTCTGAAGAGACATGATCGCTATATATGATGAATAACATCATAGGTCATTAAAACATTGATCAACGTAAAGAGCAATGAAATATAGTAAACTAATAAACTAAACTAACTTGATGCTTGATCAAAACAAGCTGTAACAAATATGATTTATTTTAGCATTAAATAACCAGAAAACCAGCCCAGAACCAACACATATTTGACTTACTCTCTGAACACTTTCAAGCTGAGAATTCTTCTTGATATATATCTATTCCACCTCTGCAGATCTATGATTAAAGTTCAGTTCACTTACAGTGCCGAACCAGCTCTCAACATCTGTGTCCACCTCTCTGAGCTGAAACATGTTACAAACACAGAGCACCTGTTTCCAGATCTCGCTTATTCAACTGCTTCCCTCTGAAGGCCTGTGGCACAGTTAACTGTGCTCTCGGGAGACGAGAACCTCATATTTCTGCTCTATTCTGAGTGCTTTTCAAGAGCAGCTAGTTTCAAGACAGCAACGGCCCCTTGATGGGAATCACTGCTGCTATATTCAGGCTGGAGAAGCTTTGGCTCCTCACTAGAGAGGCTGAAAATAGAGTCTGGACTGCTGTGCTACAATTAGCCTACCATGTAGGCACTGCATCCGCTAGCTAGCATATCACAGGGGAAGGAGGGTTTTGTTGTGATGTACCCTGTGGTTCGTGCCTCACTGGAGAATCTATGCAATTCTATGAGTCAGTCATAAACAAGTGACATTTTGATGATTTGATTTCCTCAGGGGGCATCGCACTATAGCACATTTTGAGCTCTGACTATCCAAAAGCGTTTGTGTATGATTAAGTTGTTATTTTCTGAGAATGAGTAACAAGAAGAAAAAAATGTTCTAGAATAATATTATGTAAAAAAGTAAATGAATATTATTTAAATACAAGGCAACTTACGTGTAGCCTACTTAAAGAAAGTAAGGAGGGGTTGCATTCAGTTCAAACTAGGGGTTGAACGACTTCAGATTTTTTTAAGTCGACATGATTAAAGTCGCTGATGACGTCATTGATGAACAAATAAGCCTGAATCTGTGTGTGAAGCACCTGCAGCGTAATAGTGAAATAGTGAAGGTTTGGGTTTTAGTTACTAAGAAATATATGCTAGAACATTTCAGTTTCAGAACAGCCTTTTCAAATTACAATACATGTTTGCGCTACTGAATGATTCTGTGTGCACAAGACCTTCACGTGATATGAGCGCAACTGTATGTGTGTGCATTACAATGCAATACAAAACGTGCATTCACACGATCAATGTTGAGCATCCAGATGGTATAATCAAACATGTCTTTTGGAGTGCACTCTGAGTATGCATTTATTTGTAATTTGAAGAACTGAAACGGATCGTAAAAGTGCACTTCAAAGATTTATTTTACTGTTGCGCCCTCTATAGGCCATGAATGATCAGTGACTAGTCGACGTCAAGGTTAAAGGGATAGTTCACTTTGAAATTAATTTTTGGTATGTTTTAGCTTACCTCAAGGGCATCCAAGATGTAGGTGTCTTTTTTTCCGCAGTAGTTTCAATTTTGATATTTTTAGGTCAAACCGTTCTTGTCTGTCAGTCATATAATGCAGGTCGATGGTCACTGTCTCAAAGAGCATGCACAGAGTTCAAATTAAAACAATTCCCCGTCGTCCAAATTAAACAATTCCCCATCGTAAGTACACATTGATGGCCTAAGACACGAAACGAGCGGTTTGTGTGAGAAAACGAACAGTATTTATATCGTTTTTATCACTTATACGCAGCCATGTCCGAAGTGATCTGATCTGACGTGTGCGCAGACTGGTGAATAGATATATACACTAGATCTCGCCTTGTCTACGGCAGTTCATTGGAACGAATGTCTTTAAGGCGACATCTAGTGTGTATATATCTATGCACCAGTCTGCGCACACGTCAGATCAGATCACTTGGACATGGCTGTGTATAAGCGGTAAAAACGATATAAATACTGTTCGTTTTCTCACACAAACCGCTCGTTTCGTGTCTTAGGCCATCAATGTGTACTTACGATGGGGAATTGTTTAATTTGGACGACGGGGAATTGTTTTAATTTGGACTCAGTGCTTGTGTTTTGAGATAATGACCATAGACCTGCATTATATGACTGACAGACAAGAACGGTTTGACCTAAAAATATAAAAATTGAAACTACTGCGGAAAAAAAGACACCTACATCTTGGATGCCCTTGAGGTAAGCTAAAACATACCAAAAATTAATTTCAAAGTGAACTATCCCTTTAAAGCTGATGTCATGGCAGAGCAGCCTGGTCTGTTCAACCTCTAGTTCAAACATGGTGCATTTAAAGCAACACTAAGGAAAACATTTTACCTTAAAATAATGTTTCCAAAATCGCATCAGTGGTTCATCAAGTCGTGACAGGGTGAAAGGTACTTCTGGATTCACTTTTCAGCCCTATATCTGCTATAACCACACTATGCAAGTTTGCCAAACCGGGTCGCTTTTCTGTAGTTCGAATGAGACATAAGAAAACTACAAATTTGACTTGCTTTACGTCAAGCGTTACAATAGTGATTATTTAAGTTTTGTTCGTTTCTGATGTCGCAATACATCATACTTTCATGAAATCATGCAACATACTCTACCTTGTCTGTGGACATCGTTCATTCCAAAGCCGGTGCTGGATAAACAGCGAGCGTGCGTGAGACAGTAGGCTGCGGGCGGCGAAATTATTTACAGTAATGGACAATTCCGCTTCCAGCCTGTAGGGCGAACGAAGAGGAAAAGTTCCTTAGTGTTGCCAGAGAATGTCTAATAAGGGGAGAACTTCCACTCTCAGTAAACTTCCGGCTTCTGAACTGGTTGCAGTTCCACTCTGGTTCCATTTGAGGGCGCTCACAGGATGAGTGCAGAATGAATGGAGGTCTATGGAGCTATACGCTGATTTCACGCAGCCGTTATTTTGAAATCGAAAGCGAGGCTCCGGTGGGAAGAAAACCGGAAGTGTCGCCTTTAATCACAGGAGAGTCGTGAATGCGATGGCGTATTGTTGTGTTTAATGTATAAAATGAGTTATTCTAAAACTGTACATACATTTCTTTCATACTTTAGACTATATACAGTGAAATTCATTTATAAATAAAATAATTTTTTTATATATAATTCAGAGAGTAAAAAAAGAAGCAGGAATGAACTAAATACATATCCTATATTGGATATTAACATCCAATAGTGTAAATCGCAGCAGCAGCTTCAGGTTGGTAGTCCAAGGCATTGTTGTTTATCTTTACTTCCGGGGTTCTTCCCACCGGAGCCTCACTTTCGATTTCAAAATGGCGGCTGCGTGAAATCAGCATATACCCCTCAAAATCCACTTTTCTCAGGATATAATTTTTTGTCTAGTAATTTGAATGTTGTATTCGAAAGGAGATGCAAAAAAATTACACATTGCTGGATGTTAGATTTTTTAGAGTCACTTATTTGCTTTAAAAAGTCTTTCAAAATGTCAATGACGTCATACACATCGTACGACCAGAGATACTGCTTTACGGCAATCCTTCAGTCACTTTGGTGCTTTTGCGCTCTGCACTTTCTTTTCTCTCGAGGCATCGACAACACAGCTGACACAGGTAAATACACGTGCTAGAAGAGTTTTTGTTTTGTTGTTTTAAAAGACCACGCCGAAAATACACACACACACACACGATGCCATCAAGCGGTATCTCTGGTCGTAATCAGTCCTTCACTGACCAATCAGCGTTCATTAGCAGAATGCTAGCGTGTTATGGGCAACAACAACTCAACCTGTAAGAAATCGAAAGGACCTACAATCAAATCTGAGATTTCTCAACGGCAATCGGGTGAAAGAGACTAATTTAGTCGTCTAGCACCATAGACTCCCATTCATTTTGCACTCATGGGCGATTGCCCCCAGTGGAACTCTCGTGGAACTACAACCAAAATTCGGTACAATAGGACTTAAAAGGGAGTGGCCAGGCTCTCCAGAGACGGGCTCTGGTGTAGCTTTAAGACGGGTAGCATCAGCATTGACATCGATGTTATTGTTTCTTGTGTGCCTTGTGACCATTCGTCACTGATGTGTTAATTTTTTACAAATGTTCTCTTTTGATTGAAATATACTTTAAGTTTAGTCATTATTCCGTCAAAACATTTTAGTTCATGAAAAGCAAAATTTAACCAAATATTCAAACATTTTATATTTTAATTAAAAAATGTATCAACATTTGATAAAATCAACATGGAAAAAGTTATTCAGAATGATTGAATTTAACAGACAATCATATTCTTTCTATATTTGTTTTTCAAAAAATACGGATTATCAAATACTTCTCATCAAATACTCACTATCAAATCACTTAAAAAAAAATGTAATTTGGTTTTGGTGAACTATTCCTTTAAAGGCCCACTGACATGATGTAATTACCACTGAAACAGGAAGACAGGGTGGAACATATTGAACAGCTCCTCCCCTTTTTTGGCTGCTGAGCTTGGTAAAGCCGCAGTTTCCTCCTAATCTCCTCTATATCGCTTTAAAATACAGCATTCTGTGCAGAATTCACATGGATCTGATACGTTTTGTCTGCGCCGACTCGCACATATGATCCGCTCTGTGCTCTTGTGTCTCTGGACCAGAGCTGCGGTTGTTTGCGCTGCCAGACTTAATTTGACCCAATGGAAAGCATATTTATTTACACTGTCTGAATCGTTCCCTGTCCCCTATATAGTGCAGTATGTGCCATTCACCATGTAGAAAATAGTAAATGTGTGAACAAGTGACCGATTTAGCTGCAGCTTTAGCGTCTATTTATAATGTAGCAGGCGGAGCTTCAGATTCTTGAGAGCATTTGATTGGACAAAAAATCTGATGAGAAGCTGAAGTGCAGAGTGATGTCATCAAAATCATTGATCCATATTGGCAGAAGTGACTGTAAGTTTTGAACGCTTATATCATCTAAATACAAATTTTGTCATTGTTTTGGAGCACACTAGCTTATAGATAACAATAAGACTAACATATTCATACTATAAGCCAAAAAACTTCCATTTGGATTTCATGGCGACTTTAACAAAGCCTCTGTTTTGCTGCTCTTGACAGCGCTGCAGTGATAGGGAGTCACAGAGTGTCATGGGTAATCTGTTTTTTACTTGTTATGTTTGCTCTACAAAGTAAACCACTCCTGCTACTGGAGCAAAAGTCACACTGAAGAACAACAGAGAACTCTTTATGACAGAGTGAAAATAACTGAATTAGACACCGGGAGTTTCATAGAACTGTATAGTAATGTGATCAGTCTGTCTGAGGTGTGTGTTCCAGACAGCTCAAATATGATAAGACATTGCAACCATGTGAGAGAAAGTCCAATCCTTCAGACTACTCATGCTGGGTTCTAGAAAAACTACACAGGCTCTTATTCAATACCATCTGAACTGACAGATGGAAACATTATTTGACAGAGAAAGAGCGTAAACATGTACAAAGTCCTCTCTCTTCTTGACAAACACCCACATGCTCTAAAAAAAGCAATGTAGGCATATAAGGGAAGCTGTTGATGCTGCTTTAGGTCCACCTCTCCCCCTACGTCTGCATTCTAACTAAATCTTTAAAACCTGGAGAAAGCTATCCAAAAGCATTTCCGTTCATCTCAATGGAAATTGCTCGGCTGATCCAAGACCTCCTGAAATTATTTGCAATCTCCTGAAATCTTCATTGTGGCTGTTCGGTTCTGCAGCCAGGGGTTTTGATTCAATCACCTAAGCCATTAACGCCATGTGAGTAATCATTTTGGAGCCATAAAATTATAATACTGATCAACACATAGTTGATCATAAAGAACACTGATACTCACAAACCCATTCATAGTGACTATCCTGAGCTATGACATCCATGTGTTTAAGACTTTAAGAACAAAAACTGCAATTGGTAAAAACATCTATAATATAAGGAAACATTTGTTACATTTATTAGTCACTTCCTGTTTGTTGCTGCTGCGTGGTTTGAGTTTGGAGCTCCGTCAAGTTGATTCGTAATCCTCTGTTTTTGTCTTAAAATCAGTTTTATAACCTATCTTTCTCTGTTTCAACAGCGAGTGAACATATCCCAACACTGTAAACCTGAATAAGTTTAGCAGAACTCAAAAAATGTAAGGCAATCGATTGCCTCATTTGTTTTTGTTTTTTTGAAATTCAAAGTTTAAGTAAGCAGAACTTGCAGATTTTAAGTTTGTACTTAAACATTTCAAGTTAAGAACAATTAAAATCAGATTACACTATTTCATACATTTAACTTAAAACCTTCATATAATCTCAATGTGAACACTTTTATTGGTATTAACTTATAGTTTTAACAAGCTAGTTTGCTAACATACTACTATGTTATCATGCTAATAATAGTATGTTATACAGCACTTGCTGCATGAGGGCAACAATATAAAGATTTTATACTACAGGGCCGTTGAATGCTTGAATCTGATTGGTTGACGAACGTTCTAAGGTGTGCATTATTTTCAGGGAAACGCACGGCTAAAGTAGTTCCAGGCAGGTCTTGACCGCATTACCGTTCCATATCACTTCGCGTAGTCAACTGTAATAACGGAAAATAGGATACAATTCATAACAAGAAAAAGCATTTCGCCCCATGCGCTTGATCTGCAATTTTCAATGTCTAGCTTCACAATCAATAGAAACATGCAGTTTAATTTGAATAAATAAACTATAAAGTCCTATCTAATCAATAGAAAATTAAACTGAATATAGGCTAAATAAATGGATAGTCCTGCAGCACGGATTTTTATTGCAGATAATTTAACAAATAAATAATTATTGATAGGCCTACTTGTTAAAAGGGCTTTGGGTTTCATTTATTTGGCTAGTCTGTCATCTGTCAATAATAGAAAGAAAAAAAGAATGAACGAATTCATTAAAACGAATTGAATTAATTAATACATAATAATATTGACGCACATGCTTTTCTGTCTCATTATTGCAACATCTCTCTCTAATAACTGCATTAATAACTGCATAAAGCCGGGAACACACTTTAAGGCCGGTTATGAATGTAATTTGATACTTATGACTGATCATGCCCAAACGCGTGTTCAGCGCGTTCAGTCTGTGTTCAAAGTCTGTGTTTAAAATCTGCTGCAGTCGATGAAACAGTCAGAGAATGTGTCAGCTAGTCGTGTGTCCCCAGCATTAGTCTGCTATCAGCGGCTCAAACCTCCGTTACTAACTCTGAAATGACGTTTTGGAATTAGCAACGGAGGCATGGGATTAGATGCGTAAGAAAT
The DNA here is from genome assembly GCF_965113295.1 of Leuciscus leuciscus. Taxonomy (NCBI): domain Eukaryota; kingdom Metazoa; phylum Chordata; class Actinopteri; order Cypriniformes; family Leuciscidae; genus Leuciscus; species Leuciscus leuciscus. The sequence continues at coordinate 6,441,473 of NC_138734.1, forward strand.
TAGTCCTACATACAAGAGCGTTTTAATGACAAAAACTTTACAAACGTCTTGAAATACATAATCTGAACAATGTTTCGAGGTGTGGTAACTGTAGTATAAGCGGAATAATTGACTTCAGGCCGTTGAATTATTAGAAAAATAATGCACACCCGAGGTGTAACGGCCACTCCGCTTCGCGTCGTGACCGCATTACCACCTCGGGTGTGCATTATTTTTCTAATAATTCAACGGCCTGTCGTCAATTATTCCTTACTTATTTGCTCTCAAATCAAGCCGCATGCACCACTTGTCACCGTGATAGTAACTATCCTAAAACCAACATTAACAGAAATTCTTCTAAATTAGCATAACAAAACATTAATCAATACTTAATCTCCCACTTAACATTAATCTTGCACAAAAAAAAAACCCATTATATTACACTTAATTTTAGCATTTACTCTCCCATTCAAGTGCCATCGGCAAAGCATGCTGGGAAATAGACATCCCAGCCGTTTCAGTTAAACTTAAGTTTATTAATGTTTAAATTAAAATAAATAATTTCATAAAACTCAAAACAATGAAACAGTTCAGTTTACTTAAAATATATCAGTTCTGTGAACTTGAACTTGAAAGTGCTAAATACTCATAAAAGTTAATTTGACTGAACTAATTAGTTTAATTTAAGTTTGTCCTACTCAAACCAATTAATTATTTTGAGTGTTAGTGTTTACAGTGAATAGTATTTTACATCAAAAGCAATTGGAATGCTAAAATTCCTGAACATCCTATACTAGCTTATAGCCGTTAGCATCACTAGCCTGTTCCCGGCTAATGTTTGTCTTGTTTACACTCTTCTCACTCAGAGATTATCGTTTATTTGTACTAATGGTAAATGTTTCTGCTCATTGTTTTGGATGTAGGTTGACCTCCTCGCCAGCAAACGTTTGAGGAGAATGAGCACTTGTGTTACTCTGAACAGTGCAGTGTTGATGACTAAATGTAATTTAGAGGAGTATGACAGATATTTATCCAGTCAAAATACACAAAACTGTAACTGCCCCCTGTTGTAGAGGTAAAAAGTGATCATTTCTATCACATATTGATCACTGAACTAGAAATGTCTCCTGTTTTCTTGGGCTGTTTTGGTGCTTGGGTGTTCTGTCCTTCTTATCATCCTTCACTTGATGTCCTCTCCTCTCCTAACAAACCTAATTTGTTTTTGAGCTGTAATTGATGGCACAACACACATACAATATTTACATCCTTTTAAGGGTCACACAGTCCCAGCTGACCCAAAATTATGTGTCACAACACAAAAACCTTGCAACAAACTTGCAGAAATTAAGATTTGATATTGGGTGAGCGTGATTTCACCAGGTACATGTTCCTGGATCAACATCTTTATTGATCCAGTACCAACATTCCAATCAACCAATCAGTAGTTAATGATCTGAGAGAAGTGTATACACTAAGAATACACTAACATTAGTAATTGACAGTAAAGGATAACCCGTAAAGTGTCCACAGACACCTAGATAACTGTTTCCATTCATACTGCATATACTATACCAAATGAACTTATTCTCAAAATTTGCCTGTGACTCTAAAAATGTAACAAATGGTGTCGCTACAGTTAAAGAACATTCTCTTCCATGACCAAATTGTGTGTGAGTAGAATTTAGCACTTCTGACAGGCACAAAAACTGTATTCTGTTGAAAACAGCCTTTTGTAAGGGAAGCCAATAATACAAAGCATCACCAGCAAGATAGGATCTGTCCCCATGAACACAAATACACAACAACAAACCACTTCAGCAGAGAGACAGCTGCAGAAGGAAATACCATTAGAGCAGTACTTACTCATTCTTCAACAGTAATCAAAGAGCAAAAAAACAGAGCCAAAGCAACAGATCTTTAATTTGGGTAGAAGGGTTGAGATGATAGCATTGGCAGAGCGCGCTGAGCCTGACAGGAAGCTTCACACAAGCAATCTGCACGGTTGATTTCATTTGGAGCGACAGAAGAGATGAATGGAAACCCGAGATGGGTCCGAAATCTGTCATCTCAAAGAGTAATCGGTTTTGAGGAATCAGTCACCTGGCTACATCACACAAATAAACCTATGGAACTCAAAAGAGATATTTGGGAGAGAGTAGGGAAAGCTAATACACTTTTTGGTGTTTGCTTATTTCTTTTCAGTATTCAATATTAACCCTTAAATGCATACATCGGGATCGGGTCTTTAGTGACCCGGAACGTCATTCACTACCTCCCTCCTCATTCATTTTTTTAAGTTAGACATCAACCTTCTTAGTATTACTCAATCAATTTATTATAAACAAATTAACAAGAAAAAAAGAATAAAAGAATGCTTGTTTTCCCATACATTTTTTGTAAACATTAGTATAGGGTCGCTAACGACTTGAGGTGTGTAACAGTGTAAGTATATTTTTTAATGCACAACAATAAGTGCATTTTTGATGACTGAATAAGTGCCATTCACCTTTATTACATAAGGTGGCTGTGGCAGAAACAGAATGAATTGACGTTTCACTCATAGTTAATGCAGGCAGAAAACAAAAGAATAGGAAGTATCATCATCAGCAAAACTTGAAATGGCTCAGCGATTTACAGCAGAGCAAGTAATGTCACTGTCACTTGATGGTGGATCTGGTGAAGAGGCTGTCAGTGATCAAAATATTGATTTTGAAGATGTTGCAAATGATTTCATTTTGAGAATATGTTTGATATCGCGAATATGAGCCAGATGCTGAATGTACTGGGAAATTAGCTCTGACGAGGACAGTGAAGATGGTTTAAAACAACCCTTCCAAGCTCAAAAAGGTAACAAATATGCTTTATTTTATTCTTCTGTAATTGTTACTCTAATATCAGGAGAGTTGTATCGTGACAGGTAGAGATCCATCCGTGTTAGATATAGATCCGGGTCGCTGAAGACCAGAATATGTAATAATGATTGGCGAAACATTCATGCATTTAAGGGTTAAATAAATAAATGTTAAATAGATAAATGTTAAATTAATTAATTAATTAATTAATAAACAATATGCGTGTGTGTGTGTGTGTGTGTGTGTGTGTGTGTGTGTGTGTGTGTGTGTGTGTGTGTGTGTGTGTGTGTGTGTGTGTGTGTGTTCCTGGTAAACCCTACATTGGGAAAACAGATTATAAATCATACAGAATGATGTATACAGAAAATGTAAAAATTCTGAAAGTTTTGTGTGAGTGTTGTATTTAGGAGTAGGTTTAGGCTTGGGGACAGAATATACAGTTTTATAAAAAAATTGGCCATGATGTGTCTTCCTAAATGGTTGTTTAAGAAATGAAAAGCTACACACTCAATCAATTAGGGTTAGAAGAACTGTTAAACATGAAACCTGCTAGAAACACAATAATCACTGTAATAATGATCCGATCATTGACTCTTAAGCATTTGCTTATTTAAATCCAAACAGTAACTTTTTGGGGGGGCGGGCAGTGTATATTTACATAGACAATTTTTCACAAAAATAAATAAATAAAAACTTGCTTTCCATAGCTTCACTGTGAAAAAAAAAAATATTCAAAAAATATACTTTTTTGAGTTTTACTTTTCTTTTTCTTTTTTTGGCAACTCAAATACATTCAAATCAGTTGGTAAAAAGTAAACTAAGTTTAGTTTACAAAAAAAAAAAAAAAAAAAAAAAAATTACAGTGTAGTTTTAAAATCTTTGTCTACAATTAATTAAACTGTCCAATTTTAAGGGAAGGTAGAGGACTGAATTATTCATGTTCATACTTGACTGCAGTCAGTGTGCATTAATATATAACCAGTTTTACATTTATTGAGTGTTATCCCTGCATTCCTCTACAGCAAATGTGAATACTCCAGAATTCCTGTATTCTGACACTGTGAAACCGTGACAAAGATCCATGCAGTATAATGCCAAGAAGTCTTTCTGAGCCTCTATGGATTAGACTGTCAGACACCTCTCAGCCCTACATTGCACTGGGGTGAACCCAGCCTTTCCTCTAACCGTATGAACGTTTTGTAAGCCGATCAAAGGAGGAACTAGCTCCATTAGGATTAACTGTAAACACTAGACTAGATTTTTACATTGTCTAAATAAAAAATGACTGCAAATTGCCCATGTAAAACCCTGCTGGTCAGTTATATTATCTGAATAGTAGTATTTGCTCGAGCGAAGCTCACTTCCATAATGTTAGGGTGACTGTCAGGGTGTTGCCATGTGGTTGCTAAGGTGCTCTGAGTGGTTTTTAGTGCATTGCGATTCAGTTGATGAGTTTTGGGTGGTTGCTAGTGCCACTAGGAGATGACTTGCTGACCCAGTTCAAAAAAGCCCAACCTCAAGACTATAATAGTTTTATCCCAAATGATGCACTATACACTTACGCTACCATCCATGGTATGAATTTTAGAACGAAATCCAAGACAGTTTAAAACCAATCCATATGAATTGAGCAGTTTAGTCCAAATTTTCTGAAGAGACACGATTGCTTTATATGAGCAGATTTAATTTGGGCTTTCATTCACATATAAACATTGATCAGCAAACAAAAACCGAAACTCAACCGAATCAGCTTGACGCGCGAGAACAAACCTCATTGGTTCTTACAGAAGCTCAAACGTGATGCGTAACACGAGAATGAACCTCATTGGTTCTTGCTGAAGCTCAAACGTGATGCGTAACACGAGAATGAACTTCATTGGTTCTTGCTGAAGCTCAAACGTGATGCGTAACACGAGAATGAACTTCATTGGTTCTTGCTGAAGCTCAAACGTGACGCGTAACACGAGAATGAACTTCATTGGTTCTTGCTGAAGCTCAAACGTAATGCGTAACACAAGAATGAACTTCATTGGTTCTTGCTGAAGCTCAAACGTGATACGTAACACGAGAATGAACTTCATTGGTTCTTGCTGAAGCTCAAACGTAATGCGTAACAAGAATGAACCTCATTGGTTCTTGCTGAAGCTCAAACGTAATGCGTAACACAAGAATGAACTTCATTGGTTCTTACTGAAGCTCAAACGTGATGCGTAACACGAGAATGAACTTCATTGGTTCTTGCTGAAGCTCAAACGTAATGCGTAACACAAGAATGAACCTCATTGGTTCTTGCTGAAGCTCAAACGTAATGCGTAACACAAGAATGAACCTCATTGGTTCTTGCTGAAGCTCAGACGTGATGCGTAACACGAGAATGAACATCATTGGTTCTTGCTGAAGCTCAAACGTAATGCGTAACACAAGAATGAACCTCATTGGTTCTTGCTGAAGCTCAGACGTGATGTGTAACACGAGAATGAACATCATTGGTTCTTGCTGAAGCTCAAACGTAATGCGTAACACAAGAATGAACCTCATTGGTTCTTGCTGAAGCTCAAACGTAATGCATAACACGAGAATGAACTTCATTGGTTCTTGCTGAAGCTCAAACGTGATGCGTAACAAGAGAATGAACTTCATTGGTTCTTGCTGAAGCTCAAACGTGATGCATAACACGAGAATGAACTTCATTGGTTCTTGCTGAAGCTCAAACGTGATGCGTAACAAGAGAATGAACTTCATTGGTTCTTGCTGAAGCTCAAAACGTGATGCGTAACACGAGAATGAACTTCATTGGTTCTTGCTGAAGCTCAAACGTAATGCGTAACACAAGAATGAACCTCATTGGTTCTTGCTGAAGCTCAAACGTTATGCGTAACACAAGAATGAACCTCATTGGTTCTTGCTGAAGCTCAAACGTGCTGCGTAACACAAGAATGAACCTCATTGGTTCTTGCTGAAGCTCAAACATTATGCGTAACACGAGAATGAACTTCATTGGTTCTTGCTGAAGCTCAAACGTGCTGCGTAACACAAGAATGAAGAATGATTGGTTCTGGCATGTCAATCAAACATGCTTGAGCTTCCGTTTACCATATAAGATGTGTGCGTTGATGAATGTTTACAAGTGAATAAAAGCCTAAATTCAATCTGTTCGTCATATAAAGTGATCGTGTCTCTTCTGAACATTTGGACTAAACCGCTCAATTCATATGGATTAGTTTTACGATCTCTTTATGAACTTTTTAAAGCGTCGAAGTGTCAGTTGTGTAGCTGTCAATGGAGGGACAGAAATCCCTCAGATTTCATCAAAAAGATCTTCATTTGTGTTCTGAAGATGAACGAAAGACTTACGGGTTTGGGACGACATGGGTGAACTTACTCTTTAAGCACCACTGCTATATATTAGCAAATTTATGGACACTTCCACCAGCCAGTCTACATAAGCCAATTCTTTTCATAATGGGCCTAAATCCTATTCAGAGTTACAGGAAAAGGAGGGCATAGAATGGTTACTGTACTGCCCTTCAGATCAGTTTCAGTAAAGCATCCTCCGCTGAGCTCATACGCAGTCATTGGTGTGCTATTCTTGTGTGAAAAGTGGGGGGTTGGGAGTGGGCAGAGGTTAAGGAGTGTACTTGAAGACTATTAAGTCTTGGCATATAAAAGGTAGCGCTGTCGGTAATGCACTAAGGCGAGGAGAGCAGTATGTAGATTAGATTACACAGCAGCTGCAGTGATGCTCTGGTTTATGTTCTCATCAGGGAGAGGTGACTTATCCAAACACCCTACTGTGCCGTCTCAAATCGAGGGTCAGGGGAATTCTGAGTTAATGTGCATCTTTAGTGAATGAATGTTGACAGCACACTCCCGTTATCACAATGAGCATATATAGCTTGTTAAGTGTTTTGGCAGGCATACAAAAGCTGCTTTGATCTGGACAAGGTCATTTCAGGTCAGTACGCTAAGCACACACAGTCATTTCCACATAGACGTAACACATACACACTGAGTGTTTGATCAATGTGCTTGGACAAATGTTTTAAAAGAAAGCACAGAGAATAAGAACGGAGACATAAATATAGTGCCTAGATAAACTGGATTGCATGTAGTGAATAAGATGCAGGTTTTTGCTCTAAAATTAAACATTAATAACATAAGAATAAAAACTTCATAACATATTTTTTTTGTGTGTATATTGTTGTTTGCAGATTAGCAAGTTAATATCCACAATTTCCTTAAATCTCATTGGCCTAAGCAACAAAAAAGAAAAGAAAAAGCAACCACTTACAAACATACAAACATCTTTTTGGATATATATTTTAAATACATTTAAAAAATCTATTGCTAATACAGATTATAAGATATTTATAAATAAATTAACAGGTTTTCAATAAGTTTTAGTTTCTTCATTTATTTTCACTCTAAATACATTCATATTTGACATAATATATATTTTAAAAAGATACATTTTGCTTTTATCAAAAATATATTTTAAGACTGAAAAATGTTTAGCCCCTTGAAATATATTTTGGATTTACGTTTAAATTCCAAGTTAGGCTTTAAGCTGCGCTGTTTAAGCATAATATTTGAAATCCCTTCTTTCTTTCTTTTTGCCAAATGGAACCTGACTTTGACAGGACAGATGCTTGTCAAGCATGATAAGACTTTTGTGCGAGCTCTTTTCAGTGAACTCTCTAAAAGTCTCTATTCCCTGTCTGTCTATCTTCATTCTCTTAGTGTCTCTCTGGAGTTTTCCGCCGTGTCTTTCATCCTACACAAAAAGCAATTTGCTCCAAAAACCTGAGTGCCACCCTCTCTTCTGTCCCCCCTCTGACCCCCAGCAGACAGAGCAATCAGACATCCAGCCCTCGTATCCTGACCTCACTGGTACCCATTATGGGCATGCACACTCCCACAAATGAGCACTGTCTCACTGTCATTCACAGTAGAAATACTGTAATATTCTGGTAAATGAATGTCATAGCCATCTTAGTGTCTTCTCAACATTTGGAGTCTCAAACCCTTTAACATTTTAGCTTAATACTTTTGAACTGAATGGCCTAAAATTCTTCCTTGGGACATGTTGAGGTAAGTGACATCTGTTTAAGTTCCGACACAGCAATACAACTATAGTACTGTGTTTTTGCAATTCAAGTTCTTTGAGATGAAGCTTGGTAATTATCATGGCTTCAGGGTATCTAAGCAGTTTGGGAGAATAGCCACCTCTTAGATCATAAAAACTGCTTTGTAAGCAGTTTACTCTTTACTCAGCTGTCTTTAGACTCTTTGGGTCATATGCAATGTAATGACAACTTTTCAAGACCAGTTATTTAACCTTTCAGTCATTTTAAATGTTGTGGTGTGGGGGTGTGTGGGGTGTGTGGGTGTGTGTGTGTGGGGGGAGGGGGGGGGGGGGGGTCCTCATTCTACAGCAGTAATTTTTGAGCAATCAATCTTGACTGTGTAATCTGACACGAATTTGTCTCCTTCACACAATGCCAATAAAAAGTTATTAAAAGCATTTTGATAAACATAAAGCATTAACAAATTTGGCACCAAAGCTGAGAAACATTAAGTGGCTGTATCTTGACTAAACTCTAGTATACTGAATTTAAACTTGGTAAATGTCATCACTACCTGGCCCTGACTGTACCTGATCGGGTGCATTTCCCAAAAGCATTGTTAGTGTTTCCCGAAACCAAAGTTTCCACGAACATTCACAAACTTGTGTGGTTATGACTACTGCTTTTGACCTGTGGTTAGAAGTTTCTCATTAGTATGACATGTGGACTTATTAAATTATGCTCTTGAGTAAAATAAGCAGGCTAAGATGCAGTATAATCCATTTCTTTCAATCCATTTGCCCTAGTGCTCAGGGGAACCTATGCATATGACTTAAGAGGGAATCTGCAATTGAATCAAGCATCGGTAAATAAAGCAAAACAACAGAACAAAAATAGCAAAACATTCCTCAGATACCATGTTTGTTATTTAGAGCAATAATCTTGATCTTGAACCAATTAATAAGAAGATATTCCTCCATCACCTGCATGACATCATTAACCTATACCTATGTGGTTTGAACGAAGGATGTGCAATAAAGTTACTACAGTTTCGTGAAACTTTCATGACTAGCTAGTAAATTTATCCAACAATGCATTGCACTTTGGTAGATAAGTAGCGAGTTAAGTCATTGTAAACTAGGATTAAAGGGAAAGAAGAAAGTCATATACACCTCGGATGGCTCGAGGGCGAGTAAACTATGGGATAATTTTCATTTTTGGGTGAACTAACACTTTAAATCAGCGTAAGACCTTCGAACCAACTGCCATAAAATCATCTTCTGTCTTTGATTCTTAAAATCATGATTGATTCAATGATCAAGAATTTGTGGCCTGATTATTCCTGTGTGCATTTATATTTTTCATTAGATCTTGTTTTACACTGATCTTTTATAATGATCTCACTCCACTGGCTCCCTAGCCTGGTTAAAACCAGACCATTCTCAGTAGTAACTGAATTATGGTCTGGCAAAGCTTCATTAATAACTCATTTCCAAAGGGGCGTCACCAACGGACGTCGCTCAAATGCCTCTGGGCGCAATTGGATAGACCTAAAACCAATCAGAGCGATCGTCATCGTGTAAAGCCATATGCTGCGTCCCAATTCGCCTAAGTTACACTACGCCATAAAGTATGTACTCTTTTTGTGAAGAAAATTTATTTACTTTTGAATGTGTAGCAAAAAAGTAGGCAAGCTTTGGGACATAATACTTCGTCATCTTTATCGGACGGATCTGTCGCGTGCATCCTGTCACTTAAACTGCCCTGTCAATCATCTTGTCACAGTTAAAATCCTCTATTAAATCTAATTTCATTTCCTACCGTTTCGGAGAGAAATGTAGAAGCACGTTCATCTGCCAGTGGGTCTTTCATGGAGACTGTCCTCGTGTGTTTGCAATTTGAATATAATAATGTGCGCTTCAGCAACGGACGTCGCTCAAATGCCTCTGGGCGCAATTGGATAGACCTAGGGTGTATTCACACCTGCCTTGTTTGGTTCGATTGAATCGAACTCTAGTTCGTTTCCACCCTTAGTGCGGACCTTTTGGGCAGGTGTGAATACAGTAATCGAACTCGGGTGCGGACCAAACAATCGAACCGAGACCCAGCTGAAGAGGTGGTCTCGGCACGGTTCCAAACGAACTCTGGTACGGTTCGTTTACGATGTGAACATGAACCGACCCAATTGCAAGAAAGCACTGCGCCTTTACGTTCATTTAATTATTTGACTGCTCTTATGAGGATACTTAACACAACGGACATTTTGGCATAATGGTTTGTGTTATTGTTCGTTCAAGTGCGAAAGAGAATTCCATTCCGGCGCGCTGTCTGGCCACACGATACTGTTGCGCGTCTTTCTGCGCGTCGTGTGTGCATCATTGGAATGGAATGAATGAATGTGTGCATCAGGACATTCACATACCGAGCGTTCTCTTTAGTCTAATCGTGCATAAATGTTTGACGGAACCGTCTTGGAGCACATTGTCGTCTTCTCAATCCGAATTACAACATTGTATAGAATGATGACATTGTATCATATGATACTCATTAGTTTCTTCATATTGCGTTTGTAGAGCATAACACAAAATCAGTAAAAGAACAATTATTGCAGTACGAAATATCTCCATGCTGAGCCTTTTTTTTTGCACTTCCTGATTTCCCTACTTGAGAATCCTTGTCCAATGAATGGACGACCTTAGCACACATGTGGTTTTGTTTACAAATTTTGGTTCACTTGCAAAAAGAGCAGTGTGAAAGCGAATCGTACCAAACCAAAAAAAATTAAAAAATTATTCGGTCCGGACCAAAGCAAGTGAACTATCGGACTTTCCTGGTGTGAATACACCCCTAAAACCAATCAGAGCGATCGTCATCGTGTAAAGCCCGCCCCAACGTTTCTGATTGGTGCCGCGATTTTGACGGATTAGAAATGGGCTTGAATGAGCTCTTTGCCAGACTACTTGCAGAGCAAATCTAAATTTGCCGGAAGTTGTCTGGGTTTTCCCAGGCTACTGGCTCGCAGTTGTGGCCAGAATAAAACAATGTTTTGACGCTGGGTTTCAGGACTACCACTGGAACTGCACCTCCCTACCTCTCTTCACTCCTACAAGAGTCCATGCAGTCACTGAACAAATGGCGCCTTGTTGTATGAAAGTATTATTGGAGCAAAACAACTGAGCACCTGTGAGAGTGAGAATAGCCACACATGTGTATCATTAAATCTGAAGTCCCCTGTAGAGGTAGGGATGGTCATTGTTCAGAGATCAGAGAATTTTGGTCAATCAAATGACTTTATTTGTTCGCCTGGGGTTTGTCCCACCCGTACCCTGAAACATTCTGTTACAGCTTGTAGAAACTGTGAAAAAAATTACACAAACATGAGAGCTATGCTAAACGTTCAGAATAACAGAGATAAAACATTGCGTTTAATTAAACTGACCATAAGATAAAGTAATGCTAGCACTACAAATGACAAACACAGTCGGACAGCTTTTTATTAGACTTATGAAACTCTATAAACTGTTAAAACAAAACTTCACAGCTAGTGGAGCCTAAAAACATATTTAAACATATGTGTAACAGCACACACACCTAACCATGACAGTTAAACTCTGGTAACCTAACAAGGCATTTCATTGAATTAATTATAAAATAAACTAATTAAATATAAAACTAATTAGCAAATAAAAACCTCACAGATATCACAGGTTTTTATGTAGCCTAGATAATTAACATATAGCAATAAGAAAATAAATAATACTAAAAAACATTAAACGTACTTATACATATATACAACGAATGATGTATCACTTGGCCTAGCCTGCTATGGAGGAAGAGAATGTTACTGATGTGTTGACTCCTTTCTTTTTATGGGGCAATTGGCAAAGTGGGACCCATGCTGTATTTTTGGGATAATTACTTTTTTTTTTTTTTTAAGTGCTTAATAGCTTATGTTTGTTGTACTGTAAGTCGCAAACATGTCAATGTTATACATTGGGATGCCTAACTTGGCCCCAGTTTTAGCCTGGGAAAACCCAGACAACTTCCGGCAAATTTAGATTTGCTCTGCATGTAGTCTGGCAAAGAGCTCATTCAAGCCCATTTCTAATCCGTCGAAATCGCGGCACCAATCAGAAACGTTGGGGTGGGCTTTACACGATGACGATCGCTCTGATTGGTTTTAGGTCTATCCAATTGCGGCCAGAGGCATTTGAGCGACGTCCGTTGGTGAAGCGCAGCAACTTTTAAATGCATTATTATATTCAAATTGCAAACACATGAGGACAGTCTCCATGAAAGACCCACTGGCAGATGAACGTGCTGCTACATTTCTCTCCGAAACGGTAGGAAATGAAATTAGATTTAATAGAGGATTTTAACTGTGACGAGATGATTGACAGGGCAGTTTACGTGACAGGACGCACGCGACAGATCCGTCCGATTAAGATGACGAAGTAGTATGTCCCAAAGCTTGCCTACTTTTTTGCTACACATTCAAAAGTAAATACCTTTTCTTCACAAAAAGAGTACATACTTTTATGGCGTAGTGTAACTTAGGCGAATTGGGATATGGCTTTACACGATGACGATCGCTCTGATTGGTTTTAGGTCTATCCAATTGTGCCCAGAGGCATTTGAGCGACGTCCGTTGGTGACGCCCCTTTGGAAATGAGTTATTAATGAAGCTTTGCCAGACCATAACTCAGTTACTACTGAGAATGGTCTGGTTTTAACCAGGCTACCCCAGTTTAGAAGTTTACTTAATTTAGTCCCTGCTGGTAGATGCCGTAACTACAGCTCATTGCAAACAACATCTTTCTTTATTGGCAGGCTTGTGACTGTCATTCTTGTGGCCAATCACCTCACATTCATTCAATGTGGCATCAGAGTGATTAGTCACATTTACGGGTCAGAATTGAGTGCCCATAAGAAAATCAAATCAGATACGTCCTGCCGCCAGCCAAGCAATTGCCATTAAGATGAATGTGAATGCTAATCTCCAGGTATTCCAAAAATCCTCGATCTTGGCTGTGTATTTAATCCTCTGCAACAACGCTTTCTCTGCTGCTGCTTATTTGTCTTTGTCACAAGAAAATACATGCCCCAACTGTTCCCTTCCATAATATTTAGAGATTTAAAAATGAGAAATTTACTCGAGCGAGCCGAAATCTCCAGCACTCTCTCATCCGACAGCTGCCGCGTTCGTCTCCCACCTTTCCTGCCAGCTTCTCTGTTTTTCTGTTATAAAAATGTCTCCCCGGAGATGCCGGCCCGGACACGATTCATTTAGTTAACAAATCGGAGTGATTACAAGCCCAGATTGGTGCTGAGGCAGGTTCTCTGTCATCAGTGCCTGCTCAGAGTGCAGCGTGTGCAGTATGAAGGTCTCACCTGAGCTTTATGTAGCTCTGCCCTTTCTCTCTCTCCACCCATTCCCTCCACTAAAGCTCAGCCACCACTCTCCTTTCAGCTGACAACACATAACGCTTTAATTAGCGAACCCATTGAGAAATATAACCTACACTTTTTGGTCTCCAGCAGGGAATTTGAGTTATTTCCCATAATTGGAAAAATAAGTTGAAGTAAAGGATCTGAGTTTTTTATGTATCTTAAGCACATTCTCATCATCAAAAGGTGGGTTATAAAGACCCTAAACCCCAGATTTAGACCCCCTAATCCACATATATGGATGGGAATAGGGAGTGTTTGTGTGGAGCGAGCAGTTGGTGACTTTAATAGGTCCCTACCCTCTTCAGACTGATGGAACACTAGAGGAGAAAGCCTTGCATAACATATTTATGCAAAGGAACACAAGCACTTATCAGGAGTGCCTATATTAACCACTAATGAGACATTAAGGATCTATTTGCTTGTCAGCAACTTTGGGGCCATTAGAGACAATATAGACATGTGTCCAGACCTGAGGGCAAGGAATAGCACGAAACAAATCTATTCCCATGGTCCTGACTCAATCTAATAAGATTTGGCACGCTAGTTGGGAAGGGTCTGAAGTTCTTTAATGCCAAATTTGGGCTCTCAATTTCAAACAGTTCATGTTCATGTTCATGGGGGGGGGCAAGTTCAGTGACAAATATAAAGCTTTTTGTACCATTGTGTTTCGCCAAAAAGACTCAACCAGAAGTGAAGCCAGAACATGTTCCTGACTCAGTCTTTTGGTCCTGATTGAAAATGTACTGCCAAATGAGAGAAGACCATGTTCGATTTTTACACGTTTGGACAATAATCACAGAAGAAACATCAATCTAGGGATCTTTTCACCCTTTCAACTAACCACAGAACTGCTCTCACAGAATTGTGGGACAGCCTATCATAGGCAGCGACATCTATGGTGTCCTAAAAACGGATGGAGGCACTTCATATCCCTTCAGTATCACTGTCTGTGATCCAAAACAAATTAATTTACTAAGCATGAGACATGAGGCCATTCCTTGACACAATGTTGTTTAAAGCCGAATCATTTGACCCAATTCCTTCAAATTATCTTCATTTTGACAGTTTAGAAACCCAACAAGACAATTTGTTTGGTGAGGCAGAAAATGATTCTGCTGGTCAGCCGAAGGTCAGTGACTCAGCACAGCTGATACTGTGGAAACTACTTCAGCACCAGACAACCTAATCACCAATCATTACCGGCTGAACACAATCTATTACTAATTAGAAACTCTAATCTAGCACTCTGCCAACTGTTTGTGTGGGCGCCAGAATGGCAGTAATTTTCTCTATTTTAGCAGTGGGATATAACATTATTAAAGTATATCAGACAGTATTAGGCAATTAGTATGAGTCTCTCGCTATAAATACAAGCACTCAGAAACATTTCAGTGTCGTGCTGAAATGAGCAATCTACATGTGTGCCAAAGACAGTGACTTCCTTTATTATATTGAACCGATGAAGGATCGACTTAAACAAGTTTAATGAACTAAAACATTAATGGCCTCGTTAGTAATTACAGCACTAAGAATGTTTTAGACTTTAATTTAAATGTACATTAATGTATACCCCTGTTCATGCAAACACTCATGCCACTTCAACAAGCAAGCTGTCTTGGCATGCATTCAGTTTACCAGATAACAAGGTACATTTTTGTGACTCTCATTGGAGTCACTGTTTCTCAGTATGGATTCTCCAAATTATATTTCTTAATTTCTCTCAAAGCTGTAAGCAAAACTATGCAAATAATAAGATGCAGCTTATTTTGGCCAAGAACCGCCGACTAAAACAGGAACAGATGGTCTGATCGACATAGGAAGCAACAACCGTCTCAGTGAACACTTATAAAAACATTGTGATCAGAATATCTGTCTGTCCAGAAGCAATATCATTTCCTTTTTCTTTTCTCAGAAAAGACAAGACAGTAGAAAAATACAAATTTCTGTTGGTGAAAAGTGTGCCGCACACTGCACGTCCTGAAAAGTGAAGCCAAAACATTTCGATCACCCCCTGGTGGATGGCTGCAGTATAGGTCATAAACCCCACCCCCTCCATGTAATCCAATGGGACAGGAGCCAAATTCAAAAATTCAATTACACTTCAAATAATTTTTTTCCAAAGATGGTTTCTGTCATTTTAGGTAGTTTGTATGTTCAAGTGTCCGTAAAAAATAAAAAATTAAAGTTTGGTTTTTGTTTTAGTTTAGGTTTTTTTTTCTTCGTTTTTTTGTTATTGGATGCTATAAAAAAGGGTTGTAACATCATGATTGACAGCTGTGCTTGTGATTGAGTCTGCGGGAGCGGGACCTTGATACCGCGGCTCCACCTCAGGATCACAACTGCGCAGACTCTGGTTCCAAATTATGTAACTGGTGCATAATGTCAGCAGCCATTTCTGGGATATTTTGGCTTCATTTTTCTTTAAGGTATATGGTAAATATCTATTACGGCACCCACACACTACAAGATAATCTTACCCAATACTACCCTTTCGAAAATCCTAGGTAAAGTCACAATTATCTTGATGGTTCTAAAGATTATTTTATCACATTTTCCTGTGGTGTGAGGTGTGTTAAGAGTGATGGAATCTGCTCTGATAAATGTCGGGGCTGCACGATCTCAAATAGTAAATATCCAACATGTTAAAAAGACAAACGCACACTCACTCTGTAGATTGTCACATGAAACGAAACAATACCTAATCAGAAAGCGAGCTGGAGGAAACGAAAGCATGACATGACATGACTTTTTTTAAATGTTCTGTAAAAAGCAGCCCAAACACAATTATCGGCAAAATAATATAAATAGTTTTAAATGCTACATGTGAATTTGAAAACATTTTAAAATGTACAGTATAAATGAGCATGCACAATGAAATGTACAATATCAATATTTAGTTCTTGCAGAAAATAAATTAAAATATCTGCTGATTACCAATATCGCACTGATATATGGTGAATTCCTAAAAATTTTCAGTTGCACAAACCTTTTTATCCCTACTAATATTAACCCGGTAACCGGTAGCAGACTGGCAAAACTCTGTGCACCTCAAGGAAGATGCATAAGAGTTGGACAATCTGATTAGAGCTTGTAATTCCTACAAATGAATGCAAGTTTTTTTTTGTGCAATATGCACGTGGGCGGGCCTGTGTGTGGGGTTAAAGCTGTATTAAACCATCTAGATGAATGCTCCTGCAACACTTCTTCATACACCACAGTGAATCAAGCTCATTCTTGATCATATACTGTAACATCTCATAAAATAGTCTTGCTAATACGTGCTGAAATGAAGTATAGAGTGTAGTGTAATGGTCAATGAATCTAATGCAAATTTTGATGCCACTTCATACCTTACATGAAACAAGTGTGAAGTACTTCCCTTTCACTAAGAATTCAGAAAGAAAACAGCTTGTGCCTGCAGTGAAAGCTGGGAGCGGTGCCTCGGGTAGAGCGGCATTAGGAAGCATCAGATGATCTCAATGCAAATACAGACACTGACTAATAAACACATCAGAAATTCATGACGAGATGACACTAAAAGAGAGGAAGGAAACAGGGAGAGAATAAGAGCGAGCTTAATGCAGTCAGTGGCCATGAAGGAGGCAGGCAGTCTTTTTTTTTTTTCAGTAATGGCCTTTAATTGGAAGTGGATTCATGCATTACACAGACAGCCAAAGACTGGAAAATAAAAAAATATACGTCATTCGCCATTCATTACACGGCAAAGTGTTTTGAAACAAAATGAGACATGTTAACGTCAACATTTGAGACCGAATAAGAATAAATGTAGAAAGAGCAAAGCTCAGAAGGCCCAGACAGATCTTCAGGATTGAATACAACAGACATCAATATTCAACATCTCTGAAGAAATCCTTTGAGAAGCTCTCAATAATTATGAATAATTATGTTCAGATGTCCATAAGGCACTGCAAACTCAAGCAGCTTCAACCAAATAAAGAATGGAAATGCAATTAGCAAATTGTCTGTAGGTGAGACCCATTTTTGATGTGGCCATGCTTCATGAATAACTGCATTGTGTGCTACTCGACATGCTGTTCACACCATTTGTCCCAAGAGATGAGTTTTTTTTTTTTTAATAGCAACCTTTAATAACATCGCAATACATATAGAGCCATTGCAGCAGAATCCTTTGCTCAATTAAGCAGGTTTTCCTCTCATTTTCCCTGAATATAATCTTATTTTGCCAGTATGTTGCATTGTGGAACTGTAATTACAGGCTGTTTTTCTTTTCAGGGCATTTGCTGTGGGATGGACAGTTGTTGTGAGTTAGTCCATTTTGCAGCAGCTCATTAGGCTTGTGTTTCTCTTGATGGAGGCTGAGTTTCATTATCTCTGTTATAGTGCAGAGATCAGCTTGTGCTTATCAAAGCTTGACAGATGACGAAATGGAAGTCCTTGTCATTGCTTTCACCAAAAGGCCTAATTGAATGTGTCTCTCAGATGCTCAAAAGCCTGTAAATGTCTGGTAAACGAAATCAATACAGTATGAATGCAAGCTGATAGATCTGCGCTAACCGGTGGCACGTGGATCTTTTGTTCTATTTTCTAAAATGTTGCTAAGCAACGTTACCAAAAAACCAAAGCGCAGTAAAACATATATACTAAAGCATAAAGAGGAAAATATGCATCTCTGATCTTCATTTGCTGATATATTACAGTAACAGATACTGTGATGCTTTTGGAAGTTAATGTGATTGAAAAATTTATTAATAGCTATATTTCCTCATACTGACAAACACAACCAGATGAGACAACAGCTATGTCACTGATTAAAAGGTGTTGGGCAAATCTCATGAAGCTCATTCTGGATCGTATTTTACATCAAAATCAAAAGCAAAAAATATACATATAATAAAGCTATTATTTTGCGTTGTAGCATCATGACAATCAGTGTAAATATTTCTTAATCCCCCAAAAAATATATATTATTTAAAGTACATTTAAATGCATGAGAACAAACCTCATGGTGAGTTTATGAATATATATATACATTCCTATAGTTTATGTTTATATATAAATAAAAGCTTAAAATGAAACATGTTCATTATATAAAGTGATCGTGTTAACCCTTTAACTACCTAACAACATACTTTCCAGAACCCTGCACTGCAAACATAAAAACATACAAATAAAATATTAAATTAATAAATTACAGTAAAATAAAATACAGTGAGTGAAACAATATTTCTATTTCTTTTCTTTAGATTTTTTAGGTTAAATATGACCCAGACATGTTCCTTACAGGTCTTTGTGAGCTTAACTCTATTTTTAGGTCTAAATGTCAGCTTACAAGTGTTCTCCTTTCTCTCGTACACACTTAAAGCATACACTCTCTGCCCTGCTATTCTCTGCTATCACTCCTCTGGTGATGGGACGAGGAACACGCTGGTAAACAACCCTATGCTGATATTTTAGAAAGGCTCTCCTTCTCTATTTTAAAGTGTTCTATGGTCACTGACTGCACTAACACGACTGTCCCGAGAGACCTCACAGTATGGAACAGAAATGTTTCTAGGACAGGCTGATCTGATGAGTTTAGGTTCTCCCCACCTCTCTCTCTGTAAGTAGTCTGAGAATGGAAGGGCTAGGTTTGAGGGTTTTGAGGACACGGTTTTCTCTATAAATGCATTAGAGTAGTGCTGAGACATGAACAGGCTGAATGGAGACCAGCTGAAGTGAAATGGTGACCGTCTGCGGTCCCTATCTCTTCCAAATGTTGCACAATGTTTTTTTACCCAAGTGGAACATGTTCCTGTTCCAACCAGAGTTACTCAGTCCATTTTTAAATAAAGGGCCTGTGGCAGCTGAGCAACTGCCTGTGAGATGAATGGGAGTGCAAATGGATAACCTACTCAAAAAAATAAATTGATAAAAAAAATAAAAGAATGCTAATGGAATTTGGAACTAATCCTAAAAGGAGCATATAAGAATCCCTTGAGACTTTACAAAGATTCAAATGTATATGTTCAAACTGGATAAATGTCCCAATTTTCACTTCCTCACTCTTAGCGGATTTTGATTTTATACCATTTGGATTGGTTTCAAATTACGACAGAAATTCCATTAGCATTCCTTTAGGATTTTTTTCACCCAATTAAATTTCTTCAAGTCATTACATTAAATCATAAAGTAATAAAGCAGTGGTGGCATCACTGTGATATAATGCCATATATACACATAAATATATCTAACTATATACGGTATACAGCCCACGCCATTCTACAGTATAACTTTGGTAGAAATGTGTAAGAAAGCCTCGTATGTGGATGCAGAGCGAACACATGAATAAATGTAGTGACACGTTAATTTTCTCCATTCACCCTCAGGCTATCGTCCTCCTTCTGCAATCATTTCTTCCACATTAAATACTCTCTTCCTCATATAGTCGTGAAATGCAGGGACTCACACTTACCTGTCAGAACCAATTTAGGGATCTGCTTTTTGTAGTTCATGATCACGTTAACTCAGTACAAGACAAACAGACCTTGGAGACTTGAAAGAGGACAAAACAAGCAAATTGAGGTTAATATTTAATTTGTTCTCCATTTAAAAGTCCTCACAGTGACACATTTACTCTTCTTCCAACGTGCAATGTTAGCTTCACTATTAACTTGCTTGTCCTAGCTTGACGCTTGGATAAATCAGAAGACTAGAATGTTTTTTTGTTTTTTTTAATCCATGATATAAATCCCTACGAAAAAGAGGTAAGTAGAGCTGTGTGTGTGTACAGTGTAGCTGTGGTAAGGATATCCATTTGCCTAAATTAAGCAATGTCATGTATTTTGAGAAGAGGAGAGGACCAAACACTGAACCCTGAGGTATTTCAGTGGCTAGCTGATGTGACTTATGCATCTTTACCCTACAACATACCCTTAAAAATGTATCTGTGATCTAGGACTCAAGCCAGCAGACAAATAGATGTTGGTCTCCACTGAATCGAAAACAACTAACTGTTTTTGCCATGAACGAGAGCAGAGTAGTCTGTAATTTTCAACTTGTGTTTAGTGTTGGGTCTTTTAAGCACTTCAAAAATGCTACCTTATCAGGCACTATCTGGAGATAACAAAGCATACTGACTGATCTTAATTTATAGATTTGTCTTGTTTTCCATTAAAAATATCTAAACCTATATAAAGTTTTGACGCTTTTCAGACGCTTCTCTTCACGAGACACAAATACCCTTTGTGTAATGAACTCATAAAGCACACCATCGCACGGAGACAAAGACAGTAGGGCTACTCTTGAAAAACAAACACCAAGTATAATTAAATACAGTGTTGGGGACTTTTACTTATAAAAGTAATTCATTACCATATTGAAGAAGAAAGTTCAATACTCTAAGGCCCTGTCCCAAATGGCACACTTCATGTGCACTTGCGCTCTTGTGGACTTTCAATGGCTGCTGCGTGCACAAGACCGTAGGGTGTCCCATTTTGTCATTTTAGGTTTCAAAAGGGTCCTCACGAATGCCCGCTTTGTGGCCAATATGCGCCCTTGATGGACACTTTTGCTGAGCCCGCACTGAAGTGAGCTCTGTAGCAGACTTCTACCCAAACAAAGCTTCTTTTTGTGCATGACAATGGCCCTGTCCCAAATGGCACACTTCATGTGCACTTTCGGTCTTGTGGACTTACAATGGCTGCCGCGTGCGCGTGTCCGTTAAGTCTGTGAGACCGCAGTGTGTCCCATTTGTCATTTTTAGATCTCAGAAGGGTGCTCGCGAGCGCCCCCATGTGGTCGATTTGCACCCTTGATGCGCACTTTTGCCGAGCCCGCGCTGATGCGGGCTCCGCAGCAGACTTCTTCCCAACAGTCAAAGCGGCATTACATCACGAAAGTGCGGACTCAGAGGAAGACCGCGAGTGCTTAGGGTTCCATTTGGGACAGGGCCATTAAAGGTTTGTCTTATTATCCGCAGCAGACTTATAGCCATACAGTCATACTTAAGTGATGTTTAACTAAAGTCATTTTTGTTTATTGGCTGAATTGGATCATCAAATGTAAGCAGGAAAGACATTGGTAAATAAAGTGAGATTAAATACATAAAGTATATTTGTGTAATTAAACATTTAATTATTGCAGGGAATATAGGTTGCAATTCATAGTTTTATTAATTCTGAGGAATACTGAATCTGTTTTTGTGCAAGTGAGACGAGTAAATGCATGCTCACATTTAGTCTAGAACTACAATAAACATCATGTTTACACAGCGCACTCAACGTGTCTGAACCTTACTCACGATTTCTCTCAACATGGGGACAGGAGAGCGGTCAATCACTAAATGGGTAAACAACCTTGCCTAGCCCAGTTATCATTTGGTTGTGGAAACAGAGGTGAATGAAGTGTATATATTTAGTTGGTTATGCACTTGCAAGTTTCCAATAAACAAAAGTAAGAGATGTAGGTGCATCTGCCATCACGGGTGTGGGGTTTGACTGAATGAGTAGAAATTCATCAAGGCAGCTTCATTCAGTTTTAGTCTTTCTATCTAGAGACATGGTGATGAAGGACATCTGGGGATAAAATATCTTCTTTTTTTTATGAAATGGAAAAAGTTTTTCAATGTCACCTCAGTATTTGTCTATGAACACCTGCCCCGCCTCCACCTTACCTTTCTAGGCCACTACAAAGAGCAGCAGGGGCACTCCATCAGAGAGTAATCATGCGAAGTCTCCTGACTCCACAGAAGTAGGGATCTACAGTGCAGCTGTCAGCACTGGGAAAGTGAAAGAGAGAGAGAATGAGACATGTACAAAAAGAGAGACTATGGCATATATGCATCATTTCTGCTTCTCTCTGAGATAAGCACTTTTACCGCATGTCTGTTACCCTCACAGTGAATCTATTTTTGTTAGCCCTTTCCATCTTCCTTCTCAGACCATGGTACATTTTTCATGAAGATGCATTTAAAAGGAACTCTATTAACAGCCGCACATGAATGCACTGTATTCTCTTTCCAGAAAGACATGCTGCATTAGAGGATTCCTTAAAAAAAGGGACCAATATACTGTGTTAATGTAAAGGACTTCTCCTTATTGATTTTTTACATGTGTTTTCGCCGTATTTTGAATTGCTCATTGCATTGATTTCTGTTTTAGAGTTAAAGGAAGTCTCTGTGAATTTAACAGAAAGTGTTACTGACCCTTTTTCAGTTTTTCTGCATATTTTCTTGTTTTTTGCATAGCTGTTGAAGATGCCCTTGAATGGCTTTTTCTCAAAAGTCTTCTTTTAAAACTTTCACAATCTTTCAAAGGAGGATAAGGTCAGTTTGAGCAAAAACATTTAGTTTGCCATGACTTTCTCTGTTTTAAAATTGGACTAAATACCCTGCTGAAAAGACTATAGCTGCCAAACAGTTAAATATGTTAAGGCATTAGGTATCATGAATTAACAAAGAACAGTGCATTTCTATTGCTCGTTGTTAATTCATGTTCATTCATAATAAATTAACTAATGCTAATTTGTGCAATTTAGCTAGATAAGAAGCCTCGAAAGACGAGCTGAACAGCATCAAAAACATAACATGTGCTTTACTGTTAAAGTCCGCCTGTGGTGAAAATCAAGCTTTTAATGTTGTTTATATGTCTATGTGGTGTTTTTAATATGCTTTAAGGCTAACCATGTGCAAATTCATAAGTCAACACCATTGCTGAGTATTTTCTCTTTAAAACTGCAGTGAACCAAAGACAATCTCAAAAATGCGGTTTGAAAATCGCTGGTGTTTCTGACGTCACAAACTACCTTGTAACCAATCACGTCAACGTGTGATCATCACTGAGCTGGTGTGAGTGAGTGGAGGCGGGGCTCATTTGCATATTCATAGAACCGCATATACTAAATGGGGCAAGGGTATAGAGTTACATTCAAGCTATTTTTCGGCATGACGATTCTTTTTTTCCAAAGAAAAAACGTTCAAATGTGCCATTTTGGTGATCAAAGATGTATTTTAAGGGATACAATTATTGACTACAGGGGGATTTTAAGTCTTTTCAGCAGATGGCCACATATTTAGGTGGACACACATACCACATCTATTTCACATACGAATGTGATGCCTTCAGCTTCCTTCCTCTCACACATAAACACCTCTGCATTGTTGGTCAAGGGCAGCTCCTAGTGATTAGTAGTCCAGCTGCATTGCTGTTCAAGGACTAAGACAGGAAGAGCCCTGGTTATTTTAGGATGACACGCTTGGTAAATTGCATCAATGAGACGGAGGTACTTACATTTCAAACGCGGCGTAAATAACACCAAACCCCAGAAAATATCTCAATAAACTTAAGCATTAATATCCAGTAACCTTGTGAGGTCAATAATGCAAAAATCTGAGCCAAATCAGGTATTAGTTTTTCATAAGAAAGACAAAAGAAGCTGAAAGAATATGAGAACGGAGGACAGAAGAGAGAGAACAAGGGCAGAAAAACGCCTGATTCAATAACACAAACATCCTTCTCCATTTATTCATTTACTTGCTCATTCTAGTGTTAGACTGTTTCGCTGCAGCAATGCACATCCTCTGCAGTGTTATACTAATGATAAATACACCGGTTGAGACAAGAAAGTCTGGGGAGTGTCTATTTAGTTAGCCTTGTACCGGCAGTCTCAATGAGTGCAATATTGATCTGTCAGACTATACTCCTAAAGTCAGCTGATGTTCTTCTTACTGGAATCTTAAACATTCTGTCCTTACAAAAAGTACTGTGGCGATACCATAGGACAGTGATGGTATCAGATGGTGATACTTTGAAATGTGCATGTATTGAATATGTCCCACATTTATGTGTACAAAAAATAGACAGAACATCAATTTAGTCCCTCTAACGGGAATGAAGGTGCATGTAACTTAAGTGTTAGAAATTTTCTAAAGAATAATTTTTTTAAATAGACATCCTTCACCCTCACCGTGCCTGTTTAATTTGATTAAAAATAGAGTGCGCCCTTCCCCTGGAGGAGGGCACTAAAAGGGCATCAGAATTTGTATTCACAAACGTGCATGGCATTGAAATGTTGGGTAAACACACACATACACACACACACACACACACACACACACACACACACACACACTTCTTACAAACAGGAATACATTGTGGAAAGTCAAAAGGTAAGTCTGGACACTGGAGCTTTTTTGCAAAGTCATATACTACAGCGTTATGTTTTAGATGCTTTCTTGTGAGTTTAGTTAAAATGAGACACCCTGGAACATAATTAGGTAGGCTATATTAGATGTCCATCCATTTCTCCTTGTCTAGAGGATGACTCTGCATATTTCCACTCCGCACGAACCAATCGCATCACTGACGTCAGGCTTAGCATGACATAGGTGTTAAATTCAACCCGATCTCTATCTCTATAGCACGCATTGTGTTTATCGTGCAATTTACAAGCGAAAATTCATTTTTACGTTCATATGATACTCACTGTAAACCCCTTGGGTAGGATTAGTGGTGTGGGGTACGTGGGTATTATGAAGTGCGTATCGTATGTACGCGAAAACTGCGTATCATATGCACGTAAAAACTAATTTTCGTGTATAAATTGCACGATAAATACAATGCAAATATGCAAAAGTGAAAATGAGAGCTATGGCAGATAGGAATCTTATCAATGAATCATGACATAAATGGCAAAAAAATTAGAATTTAACAATTAATATCCAATATCGACTACCAGACTGATTAAAAATAAAAATATCTTTATCTGATAAGCGATATATTTAGCACTTGCCTATTAATTTTATGCAGCTTGTTTGTCCTTTGTGCAGCTTGACAGCACCTGGTAACTATATTTTCATTGTACATAAAAGAGCAGCCCATAAAAAAAGAAACTGGCTCATATTACCCCACTGTCCCCTGTTATACACTGCATCCATTAAACTAACAGTGTTATTTTAGTATTTCAAATTCAAATGTGCACTAATTATTTAAATACCCCTTTTAATAGTTGCAATTTACACTGCGGCCTACATGAAAAGCCATCAATATCATATAAAACAGACAAAACAAATGATGCAAATGATAATTGCACATGATAATAATGTGTCCCACAATCCTGACAGTGATAATGGGTTGAAATGACAGAGGTATTGTGCAGTTGTGTTTGTGTGTTTATAGTAATTTATTGGACACAGAAGACAGAGTGATGGACAGACAGAGAGAAAGAGAGACAAGGCTTTAGCAAACATGTGGATAAAAGAAACAAACAGGCTGTGTGTGTCATTTTAATTGCCTGTTAATTGCATGTGATTGTTTGTAGGCTGCTATAGTGTAGCATCATCCACGAGCAACAAACACATACAGAGAGGTAGGTGGCGAAATTAAAAGTGCAAAATGTGCATTGAACAACATCCATTATTTGTGATGAATCTCATAATGTCAATTCCAACTGCGTCTAAAACTCCCACATGTGCCTCTGCTAAAGCTATACCCGAATGACTTCATAATCACCTATAGTGCATTAACACGCCATTTGTATTTTTTGACAGGCAACTTCTGTTTGCACTTTGAATATATGTTGGAAAAGAACAAACAGCTGTAATCGGTCCAGCTCTGATATTTATTTGTTTCTGTGGACTTGCACTGTTGAACTATGGCTGTAATTTAATGTGGTGTTTAAAAACGGAGCAAAATCCTATCATCCCATCTGCAGATGCTGTTTCTGTCGGCAGCTCTGAAATAATGATTTGATTGCGGGCATCCTCTTGCCTCACATGCCCCGATCCACCAAGTGCTAAGCCTGGATGAAGCTTAGGGCAAATTAGATGGACAATCCATGAATGCACATACAGTATATGCACATTTTCGGTCAGTGCGTGTGGGTGAACATTACGAAATGTTCCACTAGGTCAATGATTTCATTTTAATTACATAGGCTAAAAAACATAGTGCATAGCTATGGTCAAGGATCAGTGATTAAGGTTTCCCATCATGCCTTGCACATATAGCCTCTGGCATTCAGTGTGGCTTGTTTACTGCAGTGGATAATCGAAGTCATCAAATGTTGGTTATTTAGTTCTTTCAATCCCTCCACATTATAATAATCCCATCATGGCAGATGTGCAGATATAGCGGGCTATATTAGAATGCCTTAAATGAAACAAGATTCAGATTCGCAATTGAAAATCCCTGGGATCAACCTGCATTCGTTCATAGCTTACAGTGTAAAGGATTTGTAGGGATATTTTATGGAGTCTCTGTGTATTGGAAGCTTCTTCTGTCACCAAATCAAATTCCTTGTGTGTGCAAACATGCTTAGCAATAAAGCTCTTTCTGCTTCTGATCCTGATTCTGGACTTGACGAGGAATTAAAAGATGCTAAATACATTTTACTTATATTGGAAAAAAGCATTGCTTGCCGATGAAAAAAACATAATGCTAGGGTAGATGGTTGTCAGGGTGTTGCTAAGTGGTTGCTATGAGTGATGTTTAGTCTTCAAACTGCAGGTTATGTGGCCAGATTATATATATTTTTTTTTTTTCTGTTCAGACTTTTGCTAACATGTTCACATTGGATGTTATAGTAAAGAGGAACACTTACAGGTGACTTCAGCAATTTATGTTAATTAGGTTGATTATGTTTTTAATTACGTCAATATCCAAATCTGAAGTGCATCTACCTGTGAAAAAGATGTGCAGTACACTAGTTTTGTGCAGTACACTAGACTATACTAAAGTGTGAACTGAATGTTATGTTTTCTGAAACATGTTATATACAATTAAATGAAAATGTATTATTCAAATCTATATTAAAGGCAATTACTTCAACTTAAGAGTGCTTTTTTGACACTCTTAAGTAGGACTTAAATATCTTTATATGTAATGATACAACTCAAATATACTTTAACAGTTCTATTGAAACGTCTATATCATGTATTTAAATATATTTGTAATTACACATTTGTAATGAAGTTGCATTTAGTACATTTAAATTATCAAATAACACCACAGTTATAATTATAGTTAAATTATAATCAAGTACTTGTGAATGTTAGAATGTTAGTCAACACATTCAAATAAGATTATAAAACATGATTTAAAATGTACTATAAAGTAAACCTTTTAATTTGACATTGACAGGTGCACTTTTTAAGTGTACTTAAGTATGTTAAAAAACAGTCATGAAAGTGTTTGCTCGTTAAGTGTACACTTAAGAGGCCTTTTATTTCATTAATATTATATTATCTACAAGTACAGTTTTTTTTATATGTATATTTTTAATATTTGAAGCAGGGAATGCAAGTTTAATGCTTAGGGTTGGTTCCAAGTATGAGTTCATTAATGAGTCAGATTATGGCAAAGTACAAACCTTAAGTCTTCCATCATTTTTACGAACTGCAATAAACAGTTTGGTGAAACGGTTTTCCTTCTTCCAACCATTGCATGTTGATAGTTGGCAGGCAGCACACATAATCCACCTCTGACCATAGTAATGGTCACTTTACTTCTACAATGGGGTCTGGTGAGTGCTGGAAAAGAGAGATACGTTTGTCCCCATAAACTGATGAGCTCTTCACCCCTCGATACCTCTTAAAAATGTTTCCATCCAGCCCTCTATGAACCTGAGCCAAGCGCTAATGGATCTGAGATTTCTCCTTAATAAACCTCTCATGACCAATGACCTGACAAAGCTACAAATTAGGTGATTCAGCTTAGATGTAAAACAACTCTTAAAGCATTGCTTCCTTGCTGAACCTTCCGACTGTTCATTTAACTGTGGGCCAAAACAAAGGCAAGACATCTTATTGAAGGCTCAGCCTGCCAACCCACCACAACAACAACTGCGACAACAAAACTTCTAAAAGAAACTTAATTTGCTCTCTGAACTTTCCCCAACATTCATCAATACAGAGACAGGGGATTAAATTGAGTTTGTCCGGGACCAGGGCAGGCAGACATGGGTCTTTTACTGGAGTGTTAAACACAAGCTCCGGGGCCGCTCTCTCTGACTGTCAGGTGAAGGTCTCAGTCTAAACTGCAGCCGAGATACTGATGAAGACTGGCACAGTAATAGCTGTCGCTGGGCAGATGCGGGATGTGTGTTTCCCAGGTTGAGATGGGAAGACTGGTGTGACTCACCTAAAATGTGTTAAGATCAAATCTTAGGGCCAGTTTAGACCTGAGATTTACATCTGTTTCAGCTGTACAGCCCTAAATACAGGTGTAAGCAGTGCCCAAAATGTTTTTGTGATCACATTTAAGGGTAATCATGGTAATTTACAGTATAATATGCTATAGAACTAAACATTATTGTACTGCATTGACATTTTGCTAAATTATTTTGTTCACATTCTGTTCGGTTTCATAGTTTGGTTTCCATAGACCAGTAGCCGTGTTTCCAGTACCCTTCAAATGCGCAAATTGAAATTTTCTAAAAAACCTTCGTTCATCTTCAGAACACAAATTAAGATATTTTTGATTAAATCTGACGCTGGTCATGTGTGTGATGCATGAATAGTGGAATAAAGTCGTTATTTTTTGTTTGTTTTTTTGCGCACAAAAAGTATTCTCGTTGCTTTATAAACTTAAGATTGAGCCACTGTAGTCACTTGGACTATATTAACGATGTGTTTAATACATTTTCTGGGCCAGCAAGTTCCAATCCTTTAGAAGCCTATGGAGGAGTGATCCAGCTCTCAGATTTAATCAAAAATATCTTAATTTGTGTTCCGAAGATGAACGAAGGTCTTACGGGGTTGGAACAACATGAGGGCGAGTAATTACTGACAGAATTTTGATTTTTGGGTGAACTAACCCTTTAAATACCTATGCTAATCAGTTTGTGGGCCACGATTATCTATAACTGTGTCTATTAATGCAGTGTATCACTGAGAAACGTCCTGCTTGAGTCGTCCTTGTGATGGAGGTTCGGGTTGAATAACTAGTTCTCTTCCAGTGTTTCATTATTGGACTCGCGTTCGGATTGATATGGTAAAATCGACGTCATTGTTCGTTACTGTGTTTAAGTCAAGTCAAGTCAAGTTTATTTGTATAGCGCTTTTCACAATACAGATTGTATCAAAGCAGCTTCACAGTATTAAATTAAAATAATACAACAAAGTTTTTTTCAAGAGGAATTTATTGATTGATCAAATTAAATTAAATATCCCCAAAATATCCCCAAAATATCCCCAACTGAGCAAGCCAAAGGCAACAGTGGCAAGGAACCGAAAAACTCCATCAAGTGACCTAATGGTGTCCTAAAACTCCATCAGGTGACCTAATGGAGAAAAAAAACCTTGGGAGAACCCAGGCTCAGTCGGGGGCCAGTTCTCCTCTGGCATTTATGAGCTAGAGGCCGGATTGTAGTTTGAACTGTAGGATTATATGAATGCCTGGCTGAAGAGATGCGACTTTAATCTAGTTTTAAACTGGGAGAGCGAGTCTGAGCAACGAACAGTATCAGGAAGACTATTCCAGAGTTTTGGAGCCAAATGTGAAAATGCTCTCCCTCCTTTGGTGGTTCTGGATATCCTAGGTATGACCAAAAGCCTTGAATTTAGTGATCTTAAAGAGCGCGATGGATTATAGGGCGATAGAAGATCCGTTAAATAGACTGGAGCTAAGCCGTTTAGGGCTTTATAAGTCAGTAGCAATACCTTGTAATTAATGCGGAACTTTATAGGCAACCAATGCAGTGATGATAAAATCGGTGTTATATGATCATATTTTCTTGATCTCGTAAGAACTCTAGCGGCGGCATTTTGGACTAACTGTAGCTTGTTTATTGAGGATGCAGGACAACCAGCTAATAAAGCATTACAGTAATCCAGTCTCGAGGTCATGAATGCATGAACTAACTTTTCTGCATCAGAAACTGATAGCATATTACGTAGCTTAGCAATGTTTCTAAGGTGGAAAAAGGCTGTTTTTGTAACATATGAAATATGATTTTCAAAAGACAGGTTGCAATCGAGTATAACACCCAGGTCTTTTACTGTAGAGGATAAAGTAACAGGACATCCTATGATGTTAAAGTTGTATTGTGCGAGGTTTTGTGGGCGTTTTTTTGAACCGATAAGTATTACCTCTGTCTTGTCTGGATTTAATAAAAGAAAATTACGCGTCATCCAATCTTTTATATCTTTAACACACTCTGTCAATTTGGAAAATTTAGCGTTTTCATCCGGCCGTGATGAAATATATATTTGAGTGTCATCAGCATAACAATGGAAACTAATTCCATGTTTCCTTATAATATTTCCAAGTGGCATCATATATATTGAGAATAACAGAGGGCCCAACACAGAACCCTGCGGCACTCCATAGTTTACTGAAGTTATGATCGATTTTTCTCCATTTAAATAGACAAAATGGTAGCGGTCAGATAGGTATGATTTGAACCAGCTTAGTGCTTGTCCTTGAACACCAGTATAATTTTGTAGTCGATCTAAGAGTAATGTATGATCTATAGAATCGAACGCAGCACTAAGATCAAGTAAAACTAGTATTGAGATACAGCCTTGGTCAGAAGCTAAAAGTAAATCATTTGTGATTTTAACGAGCGCAGTTTCAGTGCTATGGTGCGGTCTGAATCCAGACTGAAACTTTTCATAGATCTCATTTTGTTGCAAGAAAGAGCCCAGTTGAGCGGACACCACTTTTTCTAATATTTTAGACATAAATGGAAGATTTGAAATGGGTCTATAATTTGCTAGATTATTATGATCTAATTGTGGTTTCTTAATGAGTGGTTTTATAACTGCCAGTTTAAATGTTCTTGGAACATGACCTAAAGATAAAGACGAGTTAATAATATTGAGGAGAGGCTTTTCCACTACAGGTAACACTTCTTTCAGTAGTTTAGTTGGTATAGGATCTAATAAACATGTTGTTGTTTTAGATGAAGTGATAAGTTTATTTAACTCTTTTTGTTCTATAGTTGTAAAGCACTGTAATTGTTCTTGCGGGGTGATAATTGAAGCTGAATTATAAGGCGTGATTGAAGATTGAACGTTTACAATTGTGGTTCTGATGCTTTCTATTTTCTCAGTGAAGAAGTTCATGAAATTTTACGATGTAAAATAAGTTTAGTTTACGATGTAGGAAGCCTCAGGACAGCTGATGTTGTTATGGCAATGGGTGTTTTTGTTTAAGACACGCGCGCTGAACGCAGTAAACCAATCACAACAGACTGAGCTGTCTGGCCAGTAGCATGTGGAAAGGAGGGATTTAGAGAGATTGATTCATCTGACGAGCCGTTTAAGAATCTTTGAAAAATGTGGTGAAGTGCAAATGTATATTATGAGAAAATTCTACAGTTTTTTTTTTACCTTTGATGCACGTAAACCTGTTGTAGGTAAGTGTTGTAGTAAATAGCATAATAGGGGCACTTTAAAACAGTCATAAAAACAATTAAAAATGTACAGTACAGTTATAAAAAGAATTAAAAGAGTAAAAAGATAATACATAGATAAACTTCTCATCTGGCAATACACCAGTGTATCATATTTTTTACAACTCCCAGTTTTACTCTGAGATTTTCCCATGGTGATTACACTGTGTCTGTGGTGTTCTTGCGGCACGCCTAAGAAATCAATGTATCCAAAAAAACTGATTTTTCCCTAAAATTGTACATGAGAAGCTCTAGGACTGACTCACGGAGTAACCTCGGGTTCACTGCCCCATCAGTCCGCACCCCAAAGATTTGTCCGGAAGCTCTAGGAATGGAATCGATCCAGTCCGCACCCCACAGAACCTCGAGTTTAATTACACGTCAAACTCACTACTTCACCACAGACAGAGGTCATCAGCATGGTTTCATCTCTCAATTTCCCCAATTAAGTAATTTATGTTTGTCTCTTACCCAATTCGCAGTGCCATTTGAGTTCAGTTTAGAATCAAAAGGAGGATGCAAAAAGAGAACTGAATTCATAACAAATCAAAGCAGGGATCATGACAATACGCAAAAAAAGCATCCCAGTTGGTCTTGACTGGCCTCCATACCGGTAAACCACTGATGGCTGATCTGAAAAAACAAACAAAAAAACAAACAAACAAAAAAAACAGAGAAAATGTGTGAGAAATGGTTGAGTTTGGAGTTGTGGAGTTTATTTAATCTAAATTTGTTCATGGACAGACGAGGAATCAACTTGTCCAACAGCAGTTATTACCAGTCGAGTTGGTTTAAATAGTATAGCTTTATTGCACATCCCTTGTTAGGGAACTCTATTAATTGCCTGAATGTGCAATTACGTTGAAGGTACACTGAGTAACTTTATGGCCCTTCAAACTTAAATCGGAAATAGAAAGCTTTTGTAACATTACAAATGTTTTTACTGTCATTTTAAGTCAATTTAATGCATCCTTGCCAAATTAAAGTATTAATTTCATTCAACAACCAAAATAAATAAATAAATAAATACTGACTGAACAGTAGTGCTTTCTATTTCAGATAAATGCTGTTCTTTTGAACTTTCTATTCAAAGAATCCTGAAAAAAGTGTACAACTGAAAATAATCAGAAATGTTTCTTGATTCACACTTGTGCTCCTAAAAAAAGTTATGCTGCAAGTTATGCATTACAATATATTAATCACATCTGATAGTTGGTCAAAACATACTTACAAAGCCAAAGATGCTCAGTGCTGAGTTACTTTGGGCTGTAGTTAGCTCCTGTTGACACAGGGAAAAGAGAGAAATAGAAGAAACATTATTTTTTTGTTATGAACATGATAAATGACAGATCTAGGATGACTGCTACATTGATCAATTACACAATCAGATGACAGTTTTACCAATAATTGGCAATGAATATTTTTCAATTAGTCTGCCTTTACATTGCTTTAAATGCCTTACTATTTTAACATGTCATATTTCGGTCCTGTGCAGAGTGCATCCAGCATTTATACGTAGCTGTCACATCTCTTACATCGTGTCTACACTTTGTTAATGAGAGTTTTCGCGAGCCTGCATAATTCGGCACTGAATAAAAACTCCTGCGTTCTCCGGTGCACGAAAAAAAATAAGCACAAATATGCACTGGAGCGTTTGGTTTGGCAAATCTGTTTCGCGAATATATAACAGTATCAAGTAACAGTATCAAAGTAGCAATCTCTTGCTTGCGTTTGAGGGTGCATAGCACCCCCATAGAACCGGGCCTGGGGCAGAGAGAGCGCGAGAGAGAGCCTTTGAGAAAACGTGCTAGGCCTAACTTACTTCAAAACGCCATAAAATATGAGTAAAATATGCCATAACTTGTCGTAAAAAGGACAGAAACCCTTTGTTTGTGTAAATATTAGATTGGGTCCATCTACTGGAAAAGGCAGTCAGTCAATTCTATGGCATTTAAAGGAATACTCCACCGTTTTTTTCAATAGGGCTTATTCACCGTCTTTCCTACATTTAGATAGGTGGGCAAATGCATTTTTGTCTCAGTGCATGCATTGTTTTAGTTTGACAGGGTCGGCGCTAGCTTAGCTTAGCACAATGAATGGAATCCTTTGTTGCCAGCTAGCATGTCCTGAGTAAAAGTGATAAAAAAAAATAAAAAAACCCCACCTAATTACTTCTTGTGGCCTGCGTATTCACAACAAGTTGCATGCCAATATGTTGATGGAAGTCGTGGGATTTCATGTGTTGCGTGATATCTTTGTGCCCACGTAGCAGTGCTTCGCCTGTGCTTCCCCCTAATATAGCCCCAAGTCAATATCTGCCTAGGAAATCGCCTAGTGTTAATCTGCATCGCTATTTGTACTCGTTGTGAATACGCAGGCCACAAGAAGTAATTAAGTGGGTTTTTTTTGTTTTGTTTTTTATCACTTTTACTCAGGACATGCTAGCTGGCAACAAAGGATTCAATTCATTGTGCTAAGCTAAGCTAGCGCCGACCCTGTCAAACTAAAACAATGCATGCACTGAGACAAAAATGCATTTGCCCACCTATCTAAATGTAGGAAAGAAGGTGAATAAGCCCTATTTCAAAAAACGGTGGAGTGTTCCTTTAATGGGATATTAAAGCGGCAGTTTTGAGGAAAATTAGACTGTCCTGTGAGCTGTTATTAAAAGCCTATTCGATTTTATTATTTACTTTCTTCATAAATTTTGCTATATTTAATTGATATTGGTAATGGTTTACTTTTTAAAAGTAACTTATAAAATAAATTTGTTCAGTAAAAACGACTTACCTCAGAAAAAACCCAAGCTGGCGTCTAGCGATCCACTCTCAGCAGGGACGTCCGTTATGAGCGCGCACTCGACACGTGACGTCACACAAACCTCAGTTTAAATTCTGACAATGTCAGCGGGCTTTGCAACAATTGACATTTTGTGAGGTGTAAGCAAAGTTTAAATATATAAATATATATATATATATATATATATATATATATATAAAGTTTATATTAATTTAAAATAAAATAAAAATACATTTATATCATTTATATTGCCTGTATGGGAACCAGTTGTTAATTTTTGTATATATATATTGTTATTGTTATTGTAGAAAATGCTAATTTAAAAATGACTCTGGTCTCTCACTAAGAACTCATTTTAAATCCTTCCATCCACGTGTTTTATTTATTTATTTATTTAATTTAACTTTTAAATATCCAGTGTTTGCATAGCTTAAAAATGAGAATGCAGATTCATGATTTTCATCTGCAGAACAACATGGGGGGAAAAATATAAAACATTATCATATGATATTTTAATATGCCTAAAACATAAATACAATATGCATATACAAACTTCAAAAAATCTGTCTTTTTCATTTACAGTAGCACTACTGCTTTTGCGTAAACAGTAAAGTACTGTAAATTCCATATACAGTAAGTTACTGTAAATTTCATAAAAAATACCCATCATGCAGTGCATATTACAGTAGTTAACCGTAAATAATATAAGTGGTATTTTACTGGGCTTTTTTTGCGGTAAGTTACTGTAAAATTACGGCAAAGTCTAACAGTGTAGATAAGTCCATACATACCCTTCTCATCTCCGTGCGTGCCGTAACTCTGTCTGACGCACCCACCGCTAGCCTAGCTTAGCACAAAGACTGGAGGTAAACGGCTCCAGCTAGCATACTGCTCCCAATAAGTGACAAAATAATGCCAACATTTTTCTATTTACATGTTGTGATTTATATAGTCACAGCGTGTACAAATAACAAGGTCACATGAGACCCAGCCATCTTCTAACCGAATACATACTGGGAACTATATTCTCAGAAGGCGAAGCACTGCTACTTGGGCGGAGTGATTTCCTCGCAGCAGCTGAGAAGCCCCGTGGTGAGGAGCAGAGGGTTTGCTCAGAGTTGGAGTAAAACACTCCGCAGAAGTAGCAGTGCTTCGCCTTCTGAGAATATAGTTCCCAGTATGTAGTATGCTAGCTGGAGCCGTTTACCTCCAGTCTTTGTGCTAAGCTAGGCTAGCGGTGGGTGCGTCAGACAGAGTTACGGTATGCATGGAGATGAGAAGGGTATGTATGGACTTATCTAACTGGGGGATACGGTGAATAAGCTAAAGTCCCAAAAAGTCGGCGTGTTCCTTTAAATAAAGGCGCGGTATGTTTGGACAGAAGACGAGACAGAGTTCTTCATTAAACTCATAAAAGACAAAAGTATTACCGGAATACTGGATTCTAAACAACAAAGAAATGCCACAATATAACAAGACCTTGAAGCAAATAGGAGGGAGAAACACCTACGTGGCCGCTCTCAAGAATAAGGGGCTTTCTTTGCCATTAATGCTTGGATAACACATATCCTTTGATTAAAAATAATGACTAGTGTGGTGGCTGGGATATACAGTAAGAAACCGGATTTTTGGAATGACTTATTGCGAGAGGAAAAAATGACATTTTAGTCACATAACATCGGTTAATGGTAATGGCGTCATTTCACAATAGTTTTTTATCGACATTTAGAAAATATCGCTAAAGTTTTACGTAATTCTGTAATGGAAATGCGGCTAGTGATTTGTTGCACTTGTTACTCAATGTGTAGTGCTGATAGGACAAAGCATGTTCTGATGTAGAAAATTAATTTCAGAAAGAAGTATGTTTCACCTTGAGCAGAAAGCACTTCTTCTCAGTCAAGTTTGTTCCAAGAGTAACCCGAATGGCTCCAGAGCTCCTGTTGCGACTATGAGCGAGTGGGGGGGTAAACACGGCCTGCAGCCCTGAAAACCAGGAAAGAGGTCCCTTGATAGCGTTCACGCAAGAACAGCTTGACCCAGCACAAGTCTGTTTATAGAGCTTTGAGTTACAGGCATGCAAAGTCTTGGCACACATGCATCTGTCACTTGGTAGAAGATTAACTAGATGCCAACAGTGAAAGGTTGCATGACATGCCATTATTTTCAACAACTATGAAGAAAATCTAACCCAGACTACATAAATATGGCTTAATTGTACTTGCATTGTATGTGTTTCGTGCAGTGTTGTAAACGCACTCTTTCCATAACAAAAGTCAAATTAATGATGCTTTTATAAAAAAAAAAATGCTTTTAAATAAAAAATGAACACTGTTCTGGTGAGTTGGATTATTGACTGACAAATCATGAAATCAGTTTATGTTGTATTATGTACAATATTGTTGAGCATTTGCAGTACATGGTACACCCACACCCACACACACATACACACATGCAGTACATACAAAATACCATTCAAAAGTTTGTGTTCGATAAGATTTTATGTTTCACATGTTCACCAAGGTCGCATGTTTTTGATGAAAAAAAACAGTAAAAACAGTAATATTGTGAAATATTGCTACCATACTTATTTTAGAATGTAATTTATTTCTGTGATGCAAAGCTGAATTTTCATTTACATCATTACTCCAGTCTTCAGTGTCACATGATCTTTCAGAATATGATGATTTGGTGAAACATTTCTTATTATCGTTTTTCAGGATTTTTTGATGAATAGAAAGTTAAAAATATAAAAATCTTTTCTAACATAATAAATGACAGATTTTATCAATTTAATGCATCCTTGCTGAATAAAAGTATTACTTTCTTTTTTCTAAAAAAAACAGTAGTATTTATATACACTTTTTAATTTTCATAGATAAAAATGTTTGTACAATGTTGAGTCACTGCTAAAATGTATAATGTATGCTATAATGTAAAATGTGGCTACTGAGGCAAGAAAAGTCTATAGTTCATCATAAAAACAAAAATAACAGGGGAAGAAAAGAAAATGTGAGGCCAAGGTACTGGATATTTTTGACCCTTGAAAACAGGCGCAATGAATTGAAGCAATCAGAGAGACCTGTAAAATCCAGCCATTTATTCCGAAGCTTTCCTAAAGGATAGAGGGTTTCAAAACAGATCCAACTCAATGCCCTGAGAGCAGGAACCAATCAAAATCAGCCTAACCCCTGAATGGGATCCAATCCAAGAGCCTCGGAAAAGGAACAATGACAAATCGAACTCTACCTAGATTAATTTCAGAGACCCAATCACCCAGAATGCCACTGTGAGAGAGCGGCATCAGGTGGAACGCTTTAACCAGGGTCAGCCTCAGAACAAGCCGCAGGCAAACCTATAGAGCATCAGGACTGCCAAACATCAAAACAACAAAACACAAAAGCCCATTTCAGTCAATTCTGCCAAATGAGAGCACATCAGGCCTGAAAGAGTAAAGAAGATTTAGCCTGACAGATGTGGATGTGTTGAACTGTGTGGATGGTGATTAGGACTGGAGGAAAATGGACTGCAGGGAGAGGAAATCAGGACTCAGATGATCTCCTTTCTGCAGTGCAAATTGCTCACTTTACAAAACAGATTTTTTTTATATTAAACAAGCTAAAAAATTGCCCCACAATTGATCTTGTTGATCTTTCCAGTTTGTAAAAAAAAAAGAAAAAGAAACTCATCTTAAACACATGAGAGACCTTTTTGTGTTATCAGCAGCACCAAGCGTACAAATTTTAGAAAAACAAAAGCATGAAGGTCCACCTCTAACCCCAGCCCTAAAGCTAAATATGGTCCTAAGCAGATTATACAAAAACTTACAAATTGGATTGAACAAATTCTTCTTAAGAATATTTTAATACTTATTGTTTTGTGTGTTAGCAGCACCATATAGTGACTTAGTGCCACGGTAAAAAATTAAAAATAAACTTTTAAATAAAGCATACTATATTTTATAAAACAGCATAAATGTCAAGTCTCTTACATTTGATTTTATTCTCAAAATCTCATAGCCTTATTTTTGCACCTTTTTCCTCACAAAAGGCCTATTAGGAGACTAATCTCAAAACATTAGGATTAGAATAGATTCTTACTTTTTTTTTTATGTGCCAACAAAAATGTTTTTATTCCAAATGGAATTATGTAAGGAACAACTGACAACGGGCCAATGAATTATTAGAAAAATAATGCACACCTGAGGTGGTAATGCGGCCACTGTGCATTATTTTTTTAATAATTCAATGTGAGTGCATAATACATAATAAGACGTAATTTTGTGGCAAAAAACGTGGAAATAATTTGTCGTTTTTATCCTATTGTTTACTATATTTATTTGCTCGGTCAGTGTCGTTGTGGGTTTTGGTTCTTTTGTTGTTGTAGTCTGTAAGGACCTTTGAAATAACTGAAATCATTTGGCGAAGTGATATGGAACTGTATGCGGTCAAGATCTGTGTGGAACTACTTAAGCCGTGCGTGCGTTTCCCTAAAAATAATTGCCCACCTTAGAATGTTCGTCAACCAATCAGAATCAAGCATTCAACAGCCCCGTAGTATAAAAAATTATAATAATCGTTTCCCAAACTGTCCTACTGCCGCCTCTACCCTGCATTGTTTGGAAAACTAAATATTCCTTATGAATTCCATCAATAATTACGTGAGAATGAAAAGACTGCTGATACAAGAGTCATAAAACTAGTCTACGAGTCTATTATACAGTTTAGTATCAGATATACAAACATATTTGACCACAGAACGCCATGATATACCAATCAAGTACTCAAGGCAGTTGTTTAACAGCATACAGTACGAAAAGATTAAAAATATTGTTGGATCATCATCCTATACAGTCAGTTCTTGTTGTTGATTCCACTGAGACGGTGGACGGCCTTAAGGAAGAAGCTGTCGTAATGACAGCCTTCACGGTCTCCTGGATCTATGCACACTTCAATGGTAACCCTTATGAAAAAGAAGTTTATTCAAGTGTGCTATTAGTATACTTCTTTTAAAAGTCTACTTTTTATTTACTTCTCATAAATATATTTAAAAGTACACTTAAGTAGAACTTGACTTTTACTGACAGAAAAGTCTAAGGATATACTTGTACCTATACTTGTACTCAATCTTTTGATCAATATATACCTAAGTATAATTAAGTAGGCCTATTCTAAGTATACTTGGCTTGTATTTGTGTTTACTCTTTTGATTGAGTAGCCTATTAAATACTTTTTTCACATTGTTTATACTGTCTTATAATAAGTAAAATAAGTAAAAATTAAATAAGTAAAATAAGTATACTTCAAGTTCGTTTTAAGTGTACTTAGGTAAAGTTCAAGTACATTTTAAGTGTACTTTATGTAGTAAGTATACTAATATCAATGTACTAGAAGTACACTTGTAAGTGTACTGTTTCAGTACAACTTGGGACTAAATTGGTAGTAAGTATACTTTAAGTGTAAGTGTAAGTACACAAGTAGTTTAAAAGTTTTTCGTTTGTACTGCAACTATACTTCAAATGAACATAGGTATAATGATAGTTTACTAGTCAAATACTTAGCACATTTTTAGTTTTTGAAAGTACACTTTGAAGTATACTCTCAGTAAACTACTGTAGTAGTGTTATACCTCAAGTATACAACATAGTTTACTATTTACATATTATTTTTCCACTTTAAGTATACTACTAGGAAAGAGTAAAGTAGATGAAGAAAATTCTTATGTACACAGTGGACTAGCCTACACAAAAAAAAATCAGATACTCAGAATTAGGAACTCATGTGTTTACTTTATAAATCAATTTTTTTTTAAACAATGCAAGTTTATAAGACAGTATGTAAAACTATATGTGGGGAAAAAAAAGTATTCAACTGGCTCAATCAAAAGAGTAAACACAACTACAAGCCAAGTGTACATACAATACTTAATTATACTTTTAAGTGTATCTCGGATCAAAAAATTTAGTACAAGTATAAGCCAAATACACTTTTCTGTCAGTATAAGTCAAGTATACTTAAGTGCAATTTTAAGAGCGTGCAGGAAACGGCCACTCCCATGAAGCAACGCCAATGGCATAATCGAGTCGGTCTTGTTGGATTTTCAAATACTTTTTTGTTGAAAAAAAAAGTTGGAAATGTTGTGATTCACCTCACAGCTGGTTGATTGATTCATGGCTTATAACC
This sequence comes from Leuciscus leuciscus, assembly GCF_965113295.1. Taxonomy (NCBI): domain Eukaryota; kingdom Metazoa; phylum Chordata; class Actinopteri; order Cypriniformes; family Leuciscidae; genus Leuciscus; species Leuciscus leuciscus. The sequence goes on from NC_138734.1 coordinate 6,482,150, forward strand.
AGGGGGGCAGGGTTTCATATTATTTTGAAGTAGCCCCGGGCGCCGCCATTGGCTAGCGGACCATCACCTGCTGTTAGCATCCCATTGACTCCCATTCATTTTGGCGTCACTTTGACAGCGAATAACTTTACATCTGAGGCGTTTAAAGACTCCATTTGTCCATTATTTATTTCTAAAGAAACACAAAAATGTATAAAAGGCTCCATTACCTTGTATCTTACGTTATGGCCCCGTAGAAGCAGTTTTTGTAAAAATAGGCTAACGATTGCGTCATAACCACTCGACTCTCTGTCGCACAGTAGAGAGATTACCGTATGGACAGGAGGAGAAGCTCGCGCGCAATCGGGGGGACGTGGAGGCAAAATGACAAAGTAATTAATCAGAATACTTGGCAAAAGTTTCTCCTGCTTCTAGCTCATGGACACCTCCTACTCACACTCTCCGTCTCTGCAAGTTTCGGAAGGGAATGATTCAGATTTCTCTCGGCACAGTTACTAGTAGATAGACGGGTTGCTCACGTCACATCTATGTCATCAAGCTCAGTTTGAGTCTGCGCAGTACGCTCGACCATCAGGAAGTTGGTGCTTCTATTTGACTTCACTTGTCTCCGTTGAATCCAATGGGGTCGCTGTGTCCAGTTTATATACTGTCTATGCTTATAACACTAAGACTTTTTTTAAATCCCATTCCCACTGAAGAAGTGGGTGTTGCACTTATGCACTCTGTTGGCCCTGAAGGGACTCACATTCTTGCATTGATTAGTTAGAGACCTATAGTTCCCCCGTGTTTCACACAAAAATCAGGCGCCACAGAATTCAGATATCCCATCAGTCCGCTAATGCCATTTTCTACTTTAGCACCATCCAATGAGATAACGGAATAATAGGAAAGTAAAAAATCTGGTTCTCTCAAAAGTGCTATTAAATGTGAGTAATCTGCAGAGTATTTCCCCTGAAGCAGGCAATGATGTTCTACAATGTAGGTTTAAAGTCCCTAAGCAAATAGTCTTCTCTCTTCAGCCCAGCAGTCAAACATCAGCTCTAACGAGGCCTGATCTGATGTGAGCTTCCCAGGCTGAATTCATTACCACCCAACTTAAGCATTTAACTACACGCTGTGTTAATAATGGAACCCTCCAGAAGCAGGTAAGCATTTACTACTCAAATCAATATGTGGCATGGTTGACTTAAAACTTCCTGACACTTGGGATTGACTATTCCTGAAACAGTCTCTTCAAAATCGGTGCAAATTCAAGAGTTTATACCAGAGCTGCAAATGAAGATGTGACGTCCTCTAGGGTTCGGCTTGGGGACTTCTCTGGAGATGCAGAGCAATGAAGAAAATTGAGACAGATGTTATGCATCTTCCTAGTAGGGTTTTCTTTCCCCTCTTTTAAATCTCCTCCAGATTCTGGCATCTGGAAAAGCAGGTGGTCATGCCGCCTTCAAGTTCCCATGGGAAGTTATTACTTAAGAGTTCTGCAGTCGTAATTAGGTTGTGATGTGCATTCAAAATTTCACATTTTCTTTCTTTCTCATTTTCTGACAAAGACAGGATATTTTTTAGCATTAGAGACAACTATACGAAGAGCATTGCACTTTTGGTGTGTAACTGATTGATGAGAGTAGTTTAGTCAAACCAGCTCATCTCCTTATAAACTGGCTAAATGAGTAGAGTTGCTTTCTGGCAAGCTTTATCACTATTCCACATCAACAGTTCATAAATTGTGTACAAAATAAACTCCACTAAAACTGACAATGACAACTTAATTATGACCAATAACAATCTGCTTTGTCTATAATTCTTTAATTTACACTGGGCGCTGAGAAAATCCAGAGCATCCCACTGGTAATTAAACATTGTGCTGCCATTCATGTGTGGTACAGCTATTCTGGCTAAAATCACCACCAAGAGATTATCTGAGCGGCATCTAAAGTGGCCAACCACAGTTCCTGTTATTTTTAGATGCCATTTATGTTTATCTGAAATACATTATACTACAAGAATAGAACACTGTGGTTAAAACTAATGCTGGGTACACACCAAAAGATTTTTTACATCTTATAAGATTTTCAAAATGTGATAGACCACAAACATGAGGACAAAAAATCCTAGATTTTACCGTTTTGCTCCTATAGTCCAAGATCCAACAGATCTTCAACCAGAGTCTCGACTGTGAACACAGGAAATCTCGCAAAATCTCGCGAGACCTCTGAATAAGCATTGCGGACGATATGCAGGAAGAAACTGCGATGATAGTGTTTGGAATGATTTTCACAGAACACGTTGTATAAACATTTGTGCTGTTGCCACAAATCAACAAGCTGATCCTCCATCTCTGCTGTCCACATCAATTTCACTTTGTGCTGCGCCATGACTGCGTTTGTTATGCTTCCGTCTTCCATCATCTCGCTTTCTGATTGGATATTGTTTCGTTTCACGTGATAATCTCATAGACAGTCAAATAAATGGACACAGCGACCCCATAGACTTCAACGGAGAAAAGTGAAGCAAATTAGAAGCACTCACTTCCTGATGGCTGAGCGTACTGTGCAGACTCACACTGAGCTTGATGACATAGATGTGACTAGTAGCTGTGCCAAGAGAAATCTGAATCATTCCCTTCCAAATCTTGCACAGACGGAGAGCGTGAGCTAGGAGCAGGAGCAACTTTATGACTCTCTATGGGCTTCTCCCTTGACTTTATCGGACTTTATGCCTCCACGTCCCCCCGATTGACTGCGAGCTTCTGCTCCTGTCTATACGGTAATTTCCAGAGAGTCGCGTGGTTATGACGCAATCATTAGCCTATTTTTACAAAAGCTGTTTCTACTGGGCCATAACGTAAGACGCAAGGTAATGGAGCCTTTTATACATTGTCATGTTTCTTTAGAAATAAACAATGGACAAATGGAGTCTTTAAACGCCTCAGATGTAAAGTTATTCGCTGTCAAAGTGACGCCAAAATGAATGGGAGTCAATGGAATGCTAACAGCAGGTGATGGCTTGTTAGCCAATGGCGGCCCAAGGGGATGGTACGCTTTCCGGGTGCTGGATTACCCCCCTGGATAATCTCCAGAGCGTGTGCGCGTTTGTCCTCGGGGTTCCCCCCACACATCAGGATTTCTGATCGTAAATATCAAACATGTTGAATATTAACGATTCGCGATCGGGGCGGCTCCGACGTTCTTCCGATCAGGTTCAGACACTATTAACACACCTCACACCAAGGGAAAATCTGATAAAATAATCTGTAGAACCATCAAGATAATCGGGACATAGCTAGGATTGTCGGAAGGGGGGAGATCGGCCCAAAATCAGCCCGATTATCTTTTGGTGTGTACCCAGCATTAATGGCAGCAGTCTATGTGAATAGTTGCTGAAAAAACCCATGGAAAAACATGATAGATAATATGTATACTGTTTGTTTCTCTAAAACTATGTTTTATGCTCAGGTATATCTATAGTTAACCTAAAGGGATAGTTCACCCAAAAATAAAAATTGTCATAATTTAATCACCCTCATGTAATTCTAAAACTTTCTTTCAAAACTCAAAAAAAGATATTTCTGTAACACATAATCAGTTATTTTTGTCTTAATTTTATTTTCATGAAGTTTCCATTCAGTATCCTTTCCCCTTTGTTCTAGTTCCCGCTTGAGTTTGTCCCTATGGTTACTGATTTAATTTGACTGTGTCATTAATTATCCTAGTTTGCCTGTGTATTTATCAGCCAGTGTTTTCAGTTCTCATTGTGGGTTGTCTTTAACGCGTACGTTTAATCGTGTTCCTGTTTGACACCACGCTTAGCTACAACGTGACAATTTCAAAGTACGTTGCCAAACAGTTTTGGTGATCACTGACTTCCATTACAAGGACAAAAAAAAAAAAAAAAAATACTAAGATATTTCCTAAAATTTCCGCTTTCAACAGAAAAAACGAAAGTCAGGTTTGAACTGACAATGAACTATCCCTTTAAAGGTAGGGTAGGTAATCCTGTTCAGAAACACTTTTTTTTATACTGGGTGAAATGGTCCTTCCATCCTGATAGTAGTCAATACATTATGTGTTTAGAAAAAGGAATGAAAAAAATCAGACCTCTGTAGCAGCTGCAGGACAGTAAAAACTCTGACCAATCACTGCCATTCGGTGCGAATGTAAAGAACCAATCAGATGCCTTCATGTCTCGTGCCCGCCCCGAGCCCCACTGCGCGCGCTGCCCGGCGTGCACTCATCACATGTCACCGTTCCCGGAAATATTCAGCTCAAAGCACCTGCATATGCAGTCAGCGAAGGCAAACAAGGCAAAAACTACTTCCTCGGACCCTGCCCGCACTCTTGAACGACCTCCTCTGCTTCGCCCTCAACCCCGGACCTGTCCTCGAACCGACGATGCGGTACTTTTCTCCGGACTCGGAGTGTACGTTAGTCTTCATTAGAGTCAACAATGTTTTCATCATGGAAACTCTTACATGCAAAACACCGTATATGTTATGAATCTTACACGAAATTCACCTTCATCACAGTGTAACTGATGGTAATGGAAAAACGTGCATCAATGCAACCTGTTTTTAGTTTTGCCTTATAAATATAGCTCGTTACCGAATGAAACTTTACCATTATCGATATGCTAGCTTGATAGTGAGTACTAAAAGAAATCTTATTTGTTTATATTCATAGTGATAAAGTTAGGTATTTTATTACATGTGATTCTGACATGATGTCACTGTATGTACTGCGCTCCTTCCTCTCCACTCGTCTCAGGTAATAAATGCGTCTTGTTCCAGCCTGAGCGTTTGGCGTCGCGCGTTCATGTGTTTTGGGGGCGTGGCTTTGGAAGGAGCTCAGAAGGGAGGGGGTGGAGTGAATGGAAATAATGAGCTGTGTTTATTGCAGATTAAAATGTCTACAGTCACTCGATTTTTATATTTTCTTTTTCAGAGTACTTACATTTTAATTATGTATTGGTATATAAAGACAGTTTAAACAAATTTGGAATGTTTTTTTTTTTTGAAAAATGATTACCTACCCTACCTTTAACTCAGGGTTATTATAGTTAACTAAAACTATATATTAAAAAAAGTGCTACTTGAAGTAAAACAAAAACGTTAAATGAAATAAAACTGAATATTAAAAAGAAAACATAAACTTATTTTGTTTCAGCTAGTTGCAAAAGATACCAAACGATGCATTAACAGTGATTTTTTTCCCTATACATCAACCAGTGTTTTACGTCTTATTTATTCATTATTTTCATTAATTTTTGTCTTTTCATGAAGATATCCTTTATATTTAGTCGGCATTTCATTATATTCATTCAATTTTCTGAATTATAAACAAGATTTAACATGTGATAACAAAAAACCACAACTTAATGAACATTCCGTCAACGAAATTAACACTCTTATTAACCATGCACTTTGTAAACATGACTTTGTTTCCTGAATTTTTTTCCCTCCAACAACAACCAGAAGTTAAGTAAATCCAGCTAATCAGATTGGAACTGACTATTTTAGCCAGGGCTTGCCAATTTTGTGCATAATACGCATCAGACAGTCAGAGAACAGACTGAAGGCCTCTCTCGGGATGGAGGACTGGAAGTGTTGTATGTTTACAGCTAGGCTAATTAGGGATCACAGTTGGAAGCCCGTCTAGATCGGTCCAAAGGCATCCGATAGAACGGGTGAAGGTCTCTGCGTGTTACCGTCTTTCCGTGTGGCAAAGTAATTTAATTCCATTTAAGCTTTTATCTGACTCCATTTTATCACGACCTCGGATTTGGGTTAGATTGCCAATTGGTTATTGGTCAATTATATAATAGTTTAGCAATACATTTGATTGTTCTATTTAACTCCTATATTTTATTCGTTCATATTAGGAAGCTATGTCGCTCAGAGGTCCTCGGGTCTCATGATCACAAGCTCGCCAGCTTCGGTCACCAAACAGAGGTAATTGCTATATCGAAGATCGGTCACATTCACGCTTACACAAATCAAAGATACTTTGGTATAGGCTAGCCCCTGTGATTGCATACACTTGAAATTAAAGTAACGTTTACTTCAGTAGAGGTATGGCCACTACTACAGATATAAGTCAACCAACTTTACTTGTCTTATAATATCTTTGGATTGGCCATGCCGTGGTTTCCCACATACACTTATTTAAAGTAACATTAAATTAAAACAGAGGTAAGACACACCCAGATTTAGGTTGGTCAAGCAGCACTTTTGCTGCCCTAAACGGAAATTGACTTCTTGTCTTTGCAAAACACGTACGCTTGAATTAGTGCCAAATATTAGTCGTCACTAATCAGACGCAAAACTTCCGGTAACATACAAATCCGTTTAATCTACTTGGGAAAACAATTTCAGAGTCAGTCGGAATAAAATCAAATGTAACAATTTGTTATGTCAGGTAAATGTATCATGCCAACTTCATAATCAGTTCAAAGATAATAAATACAAAAAATCAAATACTCTGGAATAAAGAGAGAAGATGCGAACCTGACATTATAAAATACATGATGCGGAGTGTATGCAGGCCCGTGTATCACGGGCTAATTTGAGTTACTGACATAATAAATTGTTACCAGAGAGAGAGAGAGAGAGAGAGAGAGAGAGAGAGAGAGAGAGAGAGAGAGAGAGAGAGAGAGAGAGAGAGAGAGAAAGAGAAAGAGAAAGAGAAAGAGAAAGAGAGAGACAAGAATCAAAAAGGCCAGAGCATCAAAGACTACACAGTCTTATACCTGTGAGGAAGGATGGTGATGATGTTCAGCATATCAGATTCAACACAACAACGACCACAACACCGACCCTCTATGTGTGATACCCATATCTCACCAGTCACCACTCCTCTTCCCCTACTGCTCTCTTTTCACCGACTGAAGATGAAACACTTCCCGTGCCATGGGCCGGCTCGCAGTCCCAGCGGCCTGAAGTGAGAAGGGAATTCCCTGCGCTGGGCTCAGGATTGCTGACAGATGGAGAGCCACACTGACAGCGCAGGTGAGAGATGGCTGATGCACTCCGAGGGCTCTCTGTGGTGTCACAGAAGTTTTGAGTCAAGCAACTTGCTCTTAAAATATCTTTGCTGAGGAATACAGTTTGGCCAGAGAGATGTTATTTGTCTCTGTCTTTTCTATTGTTAGTCGTGTACTAAACCGAGAACGAAAGCCCTATAGAACAATTCCGTGTACTCAGCCGGGAGGGAAGTACATGGGAACTTTAGTTAAGCGTTACCTCAGTGCGGCCTATGGGGTGCTTCACACTTCTCCAGTATTTACGGCCCATCCAAGGGCTGTTTTACAGCTTCTGTAATACATTCGCATTGATTCATGGACACCCTCCCAAAAGAGGTGTATTACCCAATTACAGTGGCCCGTAGCTCATCGATCTTCCCTCTCCAATGACAGCGGGTCAGAGAAGGAGAGCTGCCTTTATAATTCACATCACTGAGATAGGTGACACTTCACAGGATTAGTACTGGCCTTAACTGAGGTCATGGCTTGCGTAGAGTAGAGGACAAAAGCAGTTTGGTTTAGACGGTACAGCATATCAATACAAACCGAGGGCAATTAAAGAGTGAATGCTTATAGAAATGAGTAAGCAGCAGAAGGGCTCTGTTTTTTTCCCTACAGTATGCAAAGAAAAGGCTGTGAGATTTAGTCAGAATCTATCAATTCATTCATCCATCCATCCATTTATCCATTCATCCATCTATCTATTAGTAATGGGAAGTTCGGATCATTTTACTGACTCTCTTGTTCGATCTCGTTTATCAAAATTAACAAATCTTTATTCGAGTCATTTCGTTCATTAAGTGGGTTTTATAATTTTAACAGCCAAATTCCTTGAATACATCCACCAACGCAATCTTGATCATATTCTGAATTAAGAATTAAGAAATCATTATAATGCAGTCAAAAATCTATCCATCCATCCATCTATCTAAAAGAAAAGGCTGTGATATTTAGTTAGAATTCATCCATCCACATCCATCCATCCATCCATCCATTCATCCACATCCATCCATCCATCTATCTCAAAGAAAAGGCTGTGATATTTAGTTAGAATTCATCCATTCATCCACATCCATCCATCTATCTAACTATCTATATATCTATCATCTATCCATCCATCCATCCATCTATCTAAAAGAAAAGGCTGTGATATTTAGTTAGAATTCATCCATCCATCCACATCCATCCATCTATCTATCTATCTATCTATCTATCTATCTCAAAGAAAAGGCTGTGATATTTAGTTAGAATCCATCCATCATCTATCCATCCATACATCTGTCCATCCGTCCATATTGCTGGTGAAAATAAATTTGACTCGAATCTGAAAATATATCATTCCTTGTGAATAAAAATTAACATTTTGGAGGGTAAAACATTTGTATATATTGCCCTGATGCAGCATGAACATTATGCAGTATTCTAAACAACACATAAAACCATCCTTACTTTAGGGAAAAATTTGGCAAAAATGAACAATTTACACAGAAATGCATTCTGCTCATGTTTCATGAATAAGGCACATTTTTTTTTGCATCTTTGGACAATCCCGCATCACAACGGATGCTCTAACGCTCATGTTGTCAAAAAAAAGGGCAGCTCATTAAGAATGAATGACTTACAGTTGCTTCAAAATGCTGTATGTGTGAGAACCCTTGAAGAAACACAATGCATTTTTATGAAGCACTTGCTGAGTCCTTGCACGTCTGCTTACGGCATTTCTTCTGACAAAACAGAAATCAGCAATTTTCAAACTTAAGTAAATAGATGCCCAAAATGGCTCTTTCCTCACCCAAGAGATGAGAATAGGATGGCATCTGACTAAATTGTGACAATTTGCCTCCACTCAAAGCACAGCAATATGCTCTTTGAAAAGGAGACAAAGAGACATAGTGTCACACAGCATGACGGCCGACACAACCCAGACAGCAGCTCAGTTTGCTTCCATCCCTGTTAAAGAGAGAACAAAACAACCCGAAGACAACAACCACAGAGCAGCCCTGTCATTTACTGGATTGAGTCAAGGTGCTGGGTGAAGTTTGTGATTGATGAAAACATCTCCACAGCTTCTGTCAGCGAACAAACGCCTGACAAACATGCCTCCAGACCCAGTAGGACACAAACAAAAAGATTCGAAACCTGCCACGAACATTGACTTTTTTGTGAATTATGAATTAAAACACTTCTCACACAGTCTGCTGTCAATTTCCCACTATTCATGAATAACACAAACTCCTTAATCAGCGGTTCTCTCACGTACACCCTTGATTACTGTCTTTCTCTCTTCTACTGAGGCAAGAGCAATTTATCGGCCTTAATACCTTAATCTCTGTCGCACTATAGAACATGCAGACAGTGAATGGAGTGATTCGCCCGGCTCTTAGACTTACAACACTTTTAAAATGAACTTTAATCCCTTTAGTTCAATCTTACACCTGTGGATGGTTAACAAGCTGGACACCGAGTTGAAATAGTGTCTTTGTTCAATTAAAGAGGATAGATTTCCAGTTATATTAGTGCAGCTGATCTGTTATCTCAGCAGAATCTGCAGATGAATGTGGTCACTTCTTTTATTATTAAATACAGTTTCAGTTATTAACATTTTATCTTCTAGGATAAACTTAATCTATCAATTAATACACAAATTAATTTTAATTTTGTATATTTTTTTTTTTTTTTGCAATAGCAATTGTTATACCAAATATATGTTACAATGAGACTACTTCCATAAAATCGCCTACCATTTTTTTTAGCAAAGTTATTTACAATCGCTGAACTCATGTCATGATAATGGAAATCCAGTAAACCTAGATGACGTGACTATCTTTAAAGCACTGTTTGCAACTTTGCTTGAAGCAAAATCTTAATCCATCCATCCATGCACACACCAATAATTTTGATAAAGCAAAACTATTGGTAAACTGGTCAATTCCACCCCAAAGTTTTGATTTAAACAATTTTATAGCTGGAAAAAAAACGTTTACTGAATTACTTACATTATATGTTTTACCATAAAAATAAGCTCTACATTTATGCTCTTAAAGAGTAACTTTCGCCAAAATTGAACCTAGGCTCTTTTTATTAATCTACTCGAGTCAAACTTTTGTGTAAAAGCATAATTAGAATGGAAACGCCACTTTTAAGTTTGACTGTATTTTCGTTTTAGGTCAAATTGCCTTTTGAATGGGAGTGCTTGTGGGACACTGCGGTCACGCCATCTGTGCTTTTGAGAAACGCGGTCGCGCCATCTACGCTTAAAAACATATTGCGCGTCTACACGAGGTTGCGTGGTAGGCTCAATGTGTATGCGGTTGGTGTCTGCAGATTTTTTAAAAACTATTCATAATAAAATCAAATTGTTTTCTGCAAATTCCACCAGATTCTTGTTCTACATCTCACAGACTACCACTGTGGTGATTATCATGTTTTTTTACTGTTTTATTATTTAATTATTAACTGCCAAAGACATATACTGTATACCTGGCTATACAGCAATAATTAATAAATTCATAAAAATTGCAAATCAAATTGTTTTCTACAAACTCCACCAGATTCTTGTCCTACATCTCTCAGACTACCACTGTGGTGATTTTTATGTTGTTTTACTGTTTTATTATTTAATTATTAACTGTCAAAGTCATATACTGTATACCTGGCTATACAGCAATAATTAATAAATTCATAAAAAATGCAAATCAAATTGTTTTCTGCAAAATCCACCATATTCTTGTCCTACATCTCTCAGACTACCACTGTGGTGATTTTTATGTTGTTTTACTGTGTTATTATTTAATTATTAACTGTCAAAGTCATATACTGTATACCTGGCTATATAGGCAATTTTTAATAAATTCATACAAATTGCAAATCAAATTGTTTTCTACAAACTCCACCAGATTCTTGTTCTACATCTCTCAGACTACCACTGTGTTGATTTTCATGTTGTTTTACTGTTTTATTATTTAATAATGAACTGCCAAAGACATATACTGTATACCTGGCTATACAGCAATAATTAATAAATTCATAAAAATTGCAAATCAAATTGTTTTCTGCAAAATCCACCAGATTCTTGTTCCACATCTCACAGACTACCACTGTGGTGATTTTCATGTTGTTTTACTGTTTTATTATTTAATAATTAACTGTCAAAGTCATATACTGTATACCTGGCTATATAGCAATATTTAATAAATTCATAAAAAATGCAAATCAAATTGTTTTCTACAACTCCACCAGATTCTTGTCCTACATCTCACAGACTACCACTGTGTTGATTTTCATGTTGTTTTACTGTTTTATTATTTAATTATTAACTGTCAAAGTCATATACTGTATACCTGGCTATATAGCAATATTTAATAAATTCATAATTTTTTTAAATCAAATTGTTTTCTGCAAACTCCACCAGATTCTTGTTCTACATCTCTCAGACTACCACTGTGTTGATTTTCATGTTGTTTTACTGTTTTATTATTTAATAATTAACTGCCAAAGACATATACTGTATACCTGGCTATACAGCAATGATTAATAAATTCATAAAAATTGCAAATCAAATTGTTTTCTACAAACTCCACCAGATTCTTGTTCTACATCTCTCAGACTACCACTGTGTTGATTTTCATGTTGTTTTACTGTTTTATTATTTAATAATTAACTGTCAAAGTCATATACTGTATACCTGGCTATACAGCAATGATTAATAAATTCATAAAAATTGCAAATCAAATTGTTTTCTGCAAAATCCACCAGATTCTTGTTCCACATCTCACAGACTACCACTGTGGTGATTTTCATGTTGTTTTACTGTTTTATTATTTAATAATTAACTGTCAAAGTCATATACTGTATACCTGGCATATAGGCATATTTAATAAATTCATAAAAAAATGCAAATCAAATTGTTTTCTGCAAACTCCACCAGATTCTTGTCCTACATCTCTCAGACTACCACTGTGTTGATTTTCATGTTGTTTTACTGTTTTATTATTTAATAATTAACTGCCAAAGACATATACTGTATACCTGGCTATACAGCAATAATTAATAAATTCATAAAAAATGCAAATCAAATTGTTTTCTACAAACTCCACCAGATTCTTGTCCTACATCTCACAGACTACCACTGTGTTGATTTTTATGTTGTTTTACTGTTTTATTATTTAATTATTAACTGCTAAAGTCATATACTGTATACCTGGCTATACAGCAATAATTAATAAATTCATAAAAAATGCAAATCAAATTGTTTTCTACAAACTCCACCAGATTCTTGTTCCACATCTCACAGACTACCACTGTGTTGATTTTTATGTTGTTTTACTGTTTTATTATTTAATTATTAACTGTCGAAGTCATATACTGTATACCTGGCTATACAGCAATAATTAATAAATTCATAAAAATTGCAAATCAAATTGTTTTCTACAAACTCCACCAGATTCTTGTCCTACATCTCTCAGACTACCACTGTGGTGATTTTTATGTTGTTTTACTGTGTTATTATTTAATTATTAACTGTCAAAGTCATATACTGTATACCTGGCTATATAGGCAATTTTTAATAAATTCATAAAAATTGCAAATCAAATTGTTTTCTACAAACTCCTCCAGATTCTTGTTCTACATCTCTCAGACTACCACTGTGGTGATTTTCATGTTGTTTTACTGTTTTATTATTTAATAATGAACTGCCAAAGACATATACTGTATACCTGGCTATACAGCAATAATTAATAAATTCATAAAAATTGCAAATCAAATTGTTTTCTGCAAAATCCACCAGATTCTTGTTCCACATCTCACAGACTACCACTGTGGTGATTTTCATGTTGTTTTACTGTTTTATTATTTAATAATTAACTGTCAAAGTCATATACTGTATACCTGGCTATATAGCAATATTTAATAAATTCATAATTTTTTTAAATCAAATTGTTTTCTGCAAACTCCACCAGATTCTTGTCCTACATCTCTCAGACTACCACTGTGGTGATTTTCATGTTGTTTTACTGTTTTATTATTTAATAATTAATTGTCAAAGTCATATACTGTATACCTGGCATTTAGCAATATTTAATAAATTCATAAAAAATGCAAATCAAATTGTTTTCTGCAAAATCCACCAGATTCTTGTTCTACATCTCTCAGACTACCACTGTGGTGATTTTCATGTTGTTTTACTGTTTTATTATTTAATAATTAATTGTCAAAGTCATATACTGTATACCTGGCATTTAGCAATATTTAATAAATTCATAAAAAATGCAAATCAAATTGTTTTCTGCAAACTCCACCAGATTCTTGTTCTACATCTCTCAGACTACCACTGTGTTGATTTTCATGTTGTTTTACTGTTTTATTATTTAATAATGAACTGCCAAAGACATATACTGTATACCTGGCTACACAGCAATAATTAATAAATTCATAAAAATTGCAAATCAAATTGTTTTCTGCAAAATCCACCAGATTCTTGTTCCACATCTCACAGACTACCACTGTGGTGATTTTCATGTTGTTTTACTGTTTTATTATTTAATTATTAACTGTCAAAGTCATATACTGTATACCTGGCTATATAGCAATATTTAATAAATTCATAATTTTTTTAAATCAAATTGTTTTCTGCAAACTCCACCAGATTCTTGTTCTACATCTCTCAGACTACCACTGTGGTGATTTTTATGTTGTTTTACTGTTTTATTATTTAATTATTAACTGTCAAAGTCATATACTGTATACCTGGCTATATAGCAATATTTAATAAATTCATAATTTTTTTTAATCAAATTGTTTTCTGCAAACTCCACCAGATTCTTGTCCTACATCTCTCAGACTACCACTGTGGTGATTTTCATGTTGTTTTACTGTTTTATTATTTAATAATTAACTGTCAAAGTCATATACTGTATACCTGGCTATACAGCAATAATTAATAAATTCATAAAAATTGCAAATCAAATTGTTTTCTACAAACTCCACCAGATTCTTGTCCTACATCTCACAGACTACCACTGTGGTGATTTTCATGTTGTTTTACTTTTTTATTATTTAATAATTAATATACTGTATACCTGGCATATAAGCATGAATAAATTCATAAAAAATGGAAATCAAATCTATCTATCTATCTATCTATCTATCTATCTATCTATCTATCTATCTATCTATCTATCTATCTATCTATCTATCTATCTATCTATCTATCTATCTATCTATCTATGCTGTGTTTTGGGGGATATTAATTATTATAATTTTTTACCAACTTACTTAACTACACCCTTAGAATATATATGAAATATTATTTTTATTGGGGGGAAAAAACGCTAATGATGATCAAAATTAAATATGTTTTGGTTATGTTTATGTTTTAAATATGAGTTGTTTCTGAATATATAGGCGTTAGGTGAATATATATATACCGCCATCTGCTGGAGAGAGAAAAGTGTACGGTTGTTTTTTTATTTTATTAGCCATAACTCATATAGTTTAGCTAATTTGACAAACGGTGTAAGTAAAGTTACTTGAACGACAGCTCCTCGTTACTTTTCACTTTTTCTTTTAAGATACGAATAGGCCTAGCTTTTATTTAAAACAATTGTCTTTTCAAATCTACATTTTGTTAAAACTATTAGTTTTGAAACCTAAGGCTATTGTGGCCTAAAAGTTACCGAGCGAAAAATACTTGATCAGAAGATAGTAATGACAAAGGGACGAAAAAATGGGTGAGTTCGTTTTTGCTTATTTCGGTGGTTGTTTTGAATAATGTTTAGTGCTTCTTTGTTAATTAATATGATTTTTATCATTAGTTTCCTGAGAATATGAGTACATATCATATTTAATTTCATTTAACTTTATTGTCATTATGCAAAGTAATGAAACATGCATTTTGCATAGTATAGCAACATATACAGTTGCTTATATAGAGCAATATTAAACAGGTGTTGTCTGTGCAAAATACAAATAGTGCAAATAATATGTCCAGTAAAGTACTGAAGCAGTTCTGTAAGAGGTATAGGTGCAATTTGAGTTGTGGTGTGGAGTTCAGCAGGGTCACAGGCCCAGGGAAGAAGGTCTTCCTGAGCCTACTGGTGCAAGAACGTACAGTATAGCCTATTGTAACTACAAGCACTATATCAAATAGCTCCCCAACTAAACCACATTATATTTTAAAATGTAAAAAATCCTCAATCCTCAAGTAAAGAAAAAACATTAATTGTGTGTTTTATTTCAATTGTATATACAGAATTGTCTTCAAAACATTTGGAAAGGTAAGTATAATGAACTATAGTATAATGTTTTTAGTTTAATGGAAGTAATTTAGCATTTGTAGCATTAGGCCTATGTTAAATTATAAGGTTAAAATTTTATTTCTGCTATGTTATTGACATTATGTATGTAAAACACAAAGACATTTGCTTTTACAGTCCAGAAAACGATACATATCTTTTGAAGATATTTTCAAACAAATCCAGGAGCTTCAGGAGTCATTATCTGAGCAAAAAACAGGGGAATGTCTTCTGCAAGACCACAAGTTCTGGACAGAACTCTGCAAATATTTGGGTGTATCAAATACATCCACAAATAGATATCAACTAAAAAGGGCATACAAAAATGAAAGTGTGAAAAATGTTAAGGCGGACAAAAATGTAAAGGAAGATGCACCAGAGACTGAAGTTGCACAAGCAGAAGAAGACATGAGTGATTTTCAAAAGAAAGATGAAAAAGAAAAAATTAAAGAGAAGGACATCATACAAGACGAGGACGATTTAAAAGCAGAAGATGGAAAGAAAGAATCTGAAAAAAATAAAGAGTTTGGGCCGGTGGATGTAAAGATAGAGGACTCAAATGAGGTGAAGACAGCGCTAAAAGAGGACGATGGAGAGGAAGATGTACAAAAGATAGAAGGCGCAAAGGAGGAAGAAGTTACACAAGAGATGACTACATTTCAAAAGGAAGATGAAAAAGACCATAAGAGGGAGAAGGACTTAATACAAGAATGTGAAGATTTAACAGTAGACACTGCACAGGAAGGTCAGCTGGAGGAAGATGTAAGTGATGAGATTATTTTATTTACATTTAAACTTATACACATTTACTATTAGAAAAATAACACAGATGTTGAAACACAAATTAAATGATTTGAAATGATATATTGTATGACTTTCTATTATTACTGTTTATTCTCTTGTAGATCCAAAACAAATATCCCAAGGTGGAAGACAGTGACAGTTGGAGTGATACTGACGATGAAGTCAATCTTGACAAAGAAGATGAATTCTTTACAGAGAGTGTTCCTGCACCACCTTCTTTTTTTTTTATTCCTCAAACTGCCTGGAAAAAACTAAGAAAAAAACAAAAAAAGGATCACTTCAAGGGATTGCAGTGGACTAACATTATCTCTTCAGGCATTCGCACAATCCATCCACATTGCAGTTTTGCTTTTAGAGGCCACAGGGTTAAAATACAAGGATCAACCAGGAACACACCTGCTTTTAAATGCTCTGGCTATTGCTTGTTCACTGACTGCCCTGTAGAAGTTGATGTTGTTGTGCACAGTGAGAAGACGCTTAAAGCACAGGTGTTGTTCAGTGGTGACATGGTAGTTCACAGTAAAACAGAGCTGCAAAGGCGACCGGTTAGAGCTGATGACCAAAAGGAAATACATCAGCAATTGCAAACAACACTACCAAGGGCTCTCTATCTTAAAAAAATGGAAAACCTTAAAGAATCTGTGGTAGAGTCTGGCTGTCGAGATGAGGCACCATCGCCAGGTGTTCTGAAATCCATTTCCTGGAGACAAAGAATGAAAGACAGGAAACATAAAAATGAAACACTCAGTCTCCAGATGATGGTAGACGAAAAAAGAGATGAGTCAGATGAGGTTATCCAGAAAGTGATCCTCCATCCTAAGGGTGTGATGCTTTGGTCGAAGAAAAGCATTAAGATATTCCACCAAAGATGTAAAGAAGACATAGTCTATCTTGATGCAACAGGAAGCATTGTGAAGAAAAGTAAACACAGCACAGGTCCTTTTTATGTTTACGAGCTGGTGGTCCGAAACCCAAATAAGGGTTCCTCTCCTTTTCCAGTAGCTACGTATGTGACCTGTGACCACACCACCTCATCTGTAATGTATTTTCTTAGTGCTTTCCAGACAGATCATGCCAAGCAATATGGACACAAAAACATCAGTCCACTCATGATCATATGTGATGGATCCATGGTCCTCATGCAATCAATCTCACTCGTCTTCTGTCAAACTAACCTCAATGCCTTGCTCCAAAGTTATTTTCAAATATTGACAGGGAAAGGCACCACTGAAGACTTCAGTCTTCCTATTGTCCACCGCTGTTTAAGCCATATAATGAAAAATGCTAAATCCCTGTGTAAGAAGCAGTAAGTAAAACCTTTAATTATAATATCTTATACTGAACCTATGCCTATGAAACTTTTTTTCATAAAACAGATAATCAAATTGATGGCAACAAATTATTCATGATGATTTATGACAATGTTGTTATTTGTATTTCTCTCTCAGTGCACCCAAGAACTACAAGCTGGCCATGCATGTTTTTGGACTTTTGACCACAGCAAGTTCCATTGTTGAGTTTGATGAGATGCTCCTTAGTTGCACTGTCATCTTCTCAAGCCCATGCAGCTCTGAAAATGTTGAGAAGCACTTCAACAACATCCAGACTTTGTTGACCACCATTGGGGAATCAGCTGTTGATGACAGCAGCATTGTTCCTGAGGACCTTGAGGTACACAGTAAACATGAAAAATGTCTTGAAATCATGTCTTCTGTTAACCTTATTAAAATCACTCATGTGGACATCATGTCAAAATTCATATTTTAGGACACCTTCAGTCAGACGTCTTTTCACAGACATTTCATGGAGGTCATAGGCACTGCACCCCTAGATAAAAAAGGGGATCCAAATGTGTACTACAGTGAGACATTCATCTCCACTTTGGCTGCCTACTTCTTGCCTCATGCAGCTCTTTGGACAAGCATGATGCTGGGTCAGTTACACTTTTGTTATTGAAAGAGTCACTCAGAGAAAAACGTAAAGATATCTTTGGTTAATACAATAATTTAGCAGTCAAGTTGTACTTGACATGACCGTGTAGTTTTCTGGCCCCATTGCCAGGCATGGACATAGTCTTCCTTCAAGGAAATTTTCCAAATCTACTAATCACATTCACATTAAATTTGTTATGCAAAGTCATTATTCATGGGGTGTGGATCTTCTCAATTGTGGTCTCATTATAGTTCCTCTGCTTTCACCATCATGATAACTTTCAGCTTTTTACAAATGTTGTTTTAAGTACTGTGTAGATACAATCTAGAGTATGCAGAAAAGTTTCCCTAAAAGATGACCAAACAAGATGTAAAAATAATATGTTATACTGTATCCTCAGGGGACCTGGGCAGGCATGGTGAAGGACCTCCATACAATCTATTCTCAAAGAATTTTTCAAAGATTTCAAAGAAAAAATGCCAGGTGTGGAATAATTTGGATGAATATATGCAATCTAATGTTTAAATGTCTGAACCTATTACTTTACTCTGAGTCCTTAGTTAAGATACTAAAGCCCTTTTATTGTATTATCAGAATTTCACTCAGGACAATAAGACTCAAGGAATTATGGAGAAGAGTCAGTGGGATTTGAAAAAAATTCGCTTTAAAGGAAGACGACTGACCAGACTTGATGACTTCATAACGACCTACAAAGACACGCACACCGCACTTTTAAGGGAATTTAGCGATGCAGAACGTATCACTAAAAGAAAGGTAAAACAATCACATTATGTTATATTTAAATGTCTCTTGGTAAATGTTATTCTTCTTCGAAAAAGAAAATTCACAAAATACAGACACATAAGAAATTGCTTATCTGAGGATGCATTTTACATCCCTGCATCTGTCCAACTGTCCGTAGCACCGTATCCTGAAGGAGAAATGGAGGCAGAGAAAGCAAAACAGAAGAGGAGTCTATGTTACCTCCATCAACAAGCCATTTCAATTTAAAAAAACAGCGGTAACATTAAGCACATTTGGATACATTACTTAAAAATTAACAACTTTCAACAAAAAAAAAAAACCTATATATATATTTTTTTTTAATAAAGCAGATGCCTACAGCTCTAGGGACAACCAGCACACCTTCTTCTGACAGCCAAACACCATCAGTGGCAGCACAGGACTTGAAGACAGTCAGCCAAGACGAAGATGCTTTTGAGGTGAACTTGACTGTACTTTCATTAATAGTGTGCACTTACAGTAACACTATAATGTCAAAAGTGTACATTTTGGTCTGAGGCGTAATGAAACAATTTGATTGAACCAGATTTTGATACATTACTCAACAATTAACACAACTTTCAAAAAAAAAATCGATATATATATTTTTTTAATAAAGCAGATGCCTACAGCTCTAGGGACAACCAGCACACCTTCTTCTGACAGCCAAACACCATCAGTGGCAGCACAGGACTTGAAGACAGTCAGCCAAGACAAAGATGCTTTTGAGGTGAACTTGACTGTACTTTCATTAATAGTGTGCACTTACAGTAACACTATAATGTCAAAAGTGTACATTTTGGTCTGAGGCGTAATGAAACAATTTGATAGAACCAGATTTTGATACATTACTCAACAATTAAAACAACTTTCAAAAAAAAAAATCTATATATATTTTTTTTTAATAAAGCAGATGCCTACAGCTCTAGGGACAACCAGCACACCTTCTTCTGACAGCCAAACACCATCAGTGGCAGCACAGGACTTGAAGACAGTCAGCCAAGACGAAGATGCTTTTGAGGTGAACTTGACTGTACTGTCATAAATAGTGTGCACTTACAATCACAATAGTTTGACAATCAAAAGTTATTTATGGCAACAATTCACAAAATAAGTTAAAATATATTAATAAGCTTGTGAATTTAAATATTGTGATTTCCATCTTTGTGAAATTACTAATAATAAGCTAAACACAGATTTATCAAAAGAAAACTCAATTGATCTCATCCACAGTCCTAAAGTAAAAAGACACTGACAAAACAATGTTGTGAGGGAGAACTGAATATACTAAGTGAAAGGGGAGTTCACGAGTTCACACTCACATTCAATTATAGGGAGTAAAGTTTAATGCGTATTTAGCATGCTGTCCGGGGGGAGGGCTCCGAGTTTGGCCCCAATCCAGAGTACTCCCCCCGTATGTAAGTGGTTAGGACTAGAAGTGTGGAGAAGGGGTGGTGGAGGGATGCTGTTAAACTGTCAACGAAATGAGGTGAGACTGCTGAATCTATATACCGTATACCCTTTTATCGTTGATTGCTGAGTGCTCTTCACTTCTGTTAATTATCTGAACTTTGTTAAAAAAAATAATTTGGAGCTGCCTATTGAGGTCAAATAATTCACATTAAAATAAATGTTTCTTTATGGTGTTTATCTCATAGAAAGGGTGGAAACCACAACGAGCACAAAGGCAAAAGTCCCATGGACCCCTTTGGATACGGCACTCACCAAAGGACGTGTTCCAAGCCACTAAATTGGTGAGAGAGGTAGTTCTTAAACAGAGACAAATGCTAAGCATCCTGCACCCAGACACTTGGCTCAGCACTGATGAAGTGGATGCAGCTTCTTTTTACATTTCGCAGAAGTTCCCCCATATAGATGGGTTTCAGTCGAGCCTTCTGTATCAGAGTCTTCACCAAGGAGGTGTGGTTGGGACACCACAGGCACCATTTGTCCAAATACTAAATATAAATGACAACCACTGGATAACAGCAAGTAACCTTTTCTGTGGACCCAATGAGCTGTGTCTTTACGACAGCCTCAACACCATCATAAACCAGCAGACCAAACAAAAACTATCTTGGTTGATTCGTCCACAAACACCCCATTTCAACATTCAAACACCTGCCGTACAAATACAGCGGTCATCAAGCAATTGCGGACTTTTTGCATTGGCTTTTGCAACAGTATTGGGCGATGGTGTCAAACCAGAGGAGTGCCAGTTTGTGGAAAGGAACATGAGACAAACACTATACAGAGCATTCCAAAACAAAAAGGCTCCAGTATTTGCTTACAAAAAAAACCCAGCAAAACCTGAAAGGGAAACAATTCAAGTGGAGGTTCACTGCATCTGCAGGACCTCACACTACAACGAGGTGATGGTGCAGTGCAGCAACTGCAATAATTGGTACCACCCCAATTGTGTGTCTGTCCCACACAAAGCGCTGGACACCACCGCAGAAGAGTGGATCTGTGAAATCTGCACTAATTATGTGTGATCTTACATACATTGCCATAGGTACTTTGGAGTACAGTATGCTGCAAAATACATGTTCATGTAATAGAGTTAGTAATGGAGTTCATTGATTTCCCTTTACCATAAGCTTCTAAAGAATAAATTAAGCTAAGTTTTGGTTCACAGAAATTCTGGCTGGTGAATTGTTTTCTTTATTGCTTTTGCAATATGCAGCAACACAAACAGTATTGGTCATGACTTTGGCAGTTAATTATTAAATAATAAAACAGAAGAACAACATGAAAATCACCACAGTGGTAGTCTGAGAGATGTGGAACAAGAATCTGGTGGAGTTTGTAGAAAACAATTTGATTTGCATTTTTTATGAATTTATTAAATATTGCTATATAGCCAGGTATACAGTATATGACTTTAACAGTTAATTATTAAATAATAAAACAGTAAAACAACATGAGAATCAACACAGTGGTAGTCTGTGAGATGTAGGATAAGAATCTGGTGGAGTTTGTAGAAAACAATTTGATTTGCAATTTTTATGAATTTATTAAATATTGCTATATAGCCAGGTATACAGTATATGACTTTAGCAGTTAATTATTAAATAATAAAGCAGTAAAACAACATGATAATCACCACAGTGGTAGTCTGAGAGATGTAGAACAAGAATCTGGTGGAGTTTGTAGAAAACAATTTGATTTGCAATTTTTATGAATTTATTAAATATGCCTATATGCCAGGTATACAGTATATGTCTTTGACAGTTAATTATTAAATAATAAAGCAGTAAAACAACATGATAATCAACACAGTGGTAGTCTGAGAGATGTAGAACAAGAATCTGGTGGAGTTTGTAGAAAACAATTTGATTTGCAATTTTTATGAATTTATTAAATATGCCTATATGCCAGGTATACAGTATATGTCTTTGACAGTTAATTATTAAATAATAAAGCAGTAAAACAACATGATAATCAACACAGTGGTAGTCTGTGAGATGTGGAACAAGAATCTGGTGGATTTTGTAGAAAACAATTTGATTTGCAATTTTTATGAATTTATTAAATATGCCTATATGCCAGGTATACAGTATATGACTTTGACAGTTAATTATTAAATAATAAAGCAGTAAAACAACATGATAATCAACACAGTGGTAGTCTGAGAGATGTAGAACAAGAATCTGGTGGAGTTTGTAGAAAACAATTTGATTTGCATTTTTTATGAATTTATTAAATATTGCCTATATAGCCAGGTATACAGTATAGAACTTTGACAGTTAATTATTAAATAATAAAACAGTAAAACAACATGAAAATCAACACAGTGGTAGTCTGAGAGATGTAGAACAAGAATCTGGTGGATTTTGCAGAAAACAATTTGATTTGCATTTTTTATGAATTTATTAAATATGCCTATATGCCAGGTATACAGTATATGACTTTGACAGTTAATTATTAAATAATAAAACAGTAAAACAACATGAAAATCACCACAGTGGTAGTCTGTGAGATGTGGAACAAGAATCTGGTGGATTTTGCAGAAAACAATTTGATTTGCAATTTTTATGAATTTATTAATTATTGCTGTGTAGCCAGGTATACAGTATATGTCTTTGGCAGTTAATTATTAAATAATAAAACAGTAAAACAACATGAAAATCACCACAGTGGTAGTCTGAGAGATGTAGAACAAGAATCTGGTGGATTTTGCAGAAAACAATTTGATTTGCATTTTTTATGAATTTATTAAATATTGCCTATATAGCCAGGTATACAGTATAGAACTTTGACAGTTAATTATTAAATAATAAAACAGTAAAACAACATGAAAATCAACACAGTGGTAGTCTGAGAGATGTAGAACAAGAATCTGGTGGATTTTGCAGAAAACAATTTGATTTGCATTTTTTATGAATTTATTAAATATTGCTAAATGCCAGGTATACAGTATATGACTTTGACAGTTAATTATTAAATAATAAAACAGTAAAACAACATGAAAATCACCACAGTGGTAGTCTGTGAGATGTAGGACAAGAATCTGGTGGAGTTTGTAGAAAACAATTTGATTTGCAATTTTTATGAATTTATTAATTATTGCTGTATAGTCAGGTATACAGTATATGACTTTGACAGTTAATTATTAAATAATAAAACAGTAAAACAACATGAAAATCACCACAGTGGTAGTCTGAGAGATGTAGGACAAGAATCTGGTGGAGTTTGCAGAAAACAATTTGATTAAAAAAAATTATGAATTTATTAAATATTGCTATATAGCCAGGTATACAGTATATGACTTTGACAGTTAATAATTAAATAATAAAACAGTAAAACAACATAAAAATCACCACAGTGGTAGTCTGAGAGATGTAGAACAAGAATCTGGTGGAGTTTGCAGAAAACAATTTGATTTAAAAAAATTATGAATTTATTAAATATTGCTATATAGCCAGGTATACAGTATATGACTTTGACAGTTAATAATTAAATAATTAAATAATAAAACAGTAAAACAACATGAAAATCACCACAGTGGTAGTCTGTGAGATGTGGAACAAGAATCTGGTGGATTTTGCAGAAAACAATTTGATTTGCAATTTTTATGAATTTATTAATTATTGCTGTATAGCCAGGTATACAGTATATGTCTTTGGCAGTTCATTATTAAATAATAAAACAGTAAAACAACATGAAAATCAACACAGTGGTAGTCTGAGAGATGTAGAACAAGAATCTGGTGGAGTTTGTAGAAAACAATTTGATTTGCAATTTTTATGAATTTATTAAAAATTGCCTATATAGCCAGGTATACAGTATATGACTTTGACAGTTAATAATTAAATAATAAAACAGTAAAACAACATAAAAATCACCACAGTGGTAGTCTGTGAGATGTGGAACAAGAATCTGGTGGAGTTTGTAGAAAACAATTTGATTTGCAATTTTTATGAATTTATTAATTATTGCTGTATAGCCAGGTATACAGTATATGACTTTAGCAGTTAATAATTAAATAATAAAACAGTAAAACAACATAAAAATCAACACAGTGGTAGTCTGAGAGATGTAGGACAAGAATCTGGTGGATTTTGCAGAAAACAATTTGATTTGCATTTTTTATGAATTTATTAAATATGCCTATATGCCAGGTATACAGTATATGACTTTGACAGTTAATTATTAAATAATAAAACAGTAAAACAACATGAAAATCACCACAGTGGTAGTCTGTGAGATGTGGAACAAGAATCTGGTGGATTTTGCAGAAAACAATTTGATTTGCAATTTTTATGAATTTATTAATCATTGCTGTATAGCCAGGTATACAGTATATGTCTTTGGCAGTTCATTATTAAATAATAAAACAGTAAAACAACATGAAAATCACCACAGTGGTAGTCTGAGAGATGTAGAACAAGAATCTGGTGGAGTTTGTAGAAAACAATTTGATTTGCAATTTTTATGAATTTATTAAAAATTGCCTATATAGCCAGGTATACAGTATATGACTTTGACAGTTAATAATTAAATAATAACACAGTAAAACAACATAAAAATCACCACAGTGGTAGTCTGAGAGATGTAGGACAAGAATCTGGTGGAGTTTGTAGAAAACAATTTGATTTGCAATTTTTATGAATTTATTAATTATTGCTGTATAGCCAGGTATACAGTATATGTCTTTGGCAGTTCATTATTAAATAATAAAACAGTAAAACAACATGAAAATCACCACAGTGGTAGTCTGAGAGATGTAGGACAAGAATCTGGTGGAGTTTGCAGAAAACAATTTGATTAAAAAAAATCATGAATTTATTAAATATTGCTATATAGCCAGGTATACAGTATATGACTTTGACAGTTAATTATTAAATAATAAAACAGTAAAACAACATGAAAATCAACACAGTGGTAGTCTGTGAGATGTAGAACAAGAATATGGTGGATTTTGCAGAAAACAATTTGATTTGCATTTTTTATGAATTTATTAATTATTGCTGTATAGCCAGGTATACAGTATATGACTTTGACAGTTAATAATTAAATAATAAAACAGTAAAACAACATAAAAATCACCACAGTGGTAGTCTGAGAGATGTAGGACAAGAATCTGGTGGAGTTTGTAGAAAACAATTTGATTTGCAATTTTTATGAATTTATTAATTATTGCTGTATAGCCAGGTATACAGTATATGTCTTTGGCAGTTAATAATTAAATAATAAAACAGTAAAACAACATGATAATCACCACAGTGGTAGTCTGTGAGATGTAGAACAAGAATCTGGTGGAATTTGCAGAAAACAATTTGATTTTATTATGAATAGTTTTTAAAAAATCTGCAGACACCAACCGCATACACATTGAGCCTACCACGCAACCTCGTGTAGACGCGCAATATGTTTTTAAGCGTAGATGGCGCGACCGCGTTTCTCAAAAGCACAGATGGCGTGACCGCAGTTTGGGGGACTACTATGATAGGATCAAAATCGCTATTTTTAAAACACTAAGAAGGCTCGACAACATGAAACTGTACTTGAAGTATCACCAGGGGCTCTACACATGAACTTGAGCATTGACTACATTTTTTGTGTACACAAAGTTTACTAAAAAGAAAGGTTTTGAACAACTCACTGTAGCTGTTGTTCTTCCCGGCCGCCGGCATTTTGTCAGTCAAAAATAGTAGATCTGTATCTCTGAATCATTTCATTATTATATGAGCATCCTTTTTCAAATACAATGTCAATATTGATTTTCACTAACGACAAAACAACAAATTATCCGTGAATTTATATGGAACTAAGCTTTAGCAGCTTTCCATCTTTACTCTCCTCACTGTTACAAGAGAAAGTCCTGTTACGTTGCAATCGGAGATCGACTATTTTTGACTAACAAAATGCCGGCGGCCGGAAACACTAACTGATAAAGTAAGTAAGTCGTAAAAAAAACTATCTTTTTAGTAAACTTTGTGTACACAAACAATGTACTCAATGCTCAAGTTCATGTAGCCCCTGGTTATTCTTCGAGCAAAGTTTCATGTTGTGTGGAGCCTTCTTAGTGTTTTAAAAATAGCAATTTTGATGCTATCATAGAAGTGCCCCAAGCACTCCCATTCAAAAGGCAATTTGACCTAAAACGAAAATACGGTCAAACTTATAAGTGGCGTTTCCATTCTAATTATGCCTTTACACGAAAGTTTGACTTGGGTAGATTAACAAAAAGAGCCTAGGTTAAAGTTTGGCGAGAGTTACTCTTTAAACCCTCTGATACAACTTCCAGAAGGAGTAAAGTTAAAAGTGCATTAATGTAAATATTAAATTGTTTAAATTGAGTTTAAATTGGTTTTATCCACAAACATTAAATTAAAGAAGGTCCAACTCTTCAAAAAAGGTGAACGTTGCTGATTTGGACTTGAACGTCATAAATTAACTCTGAAAACACACTGAAAAGTTTCTGTTATAAAGCATATTGAGGACACTGTGGTTTAATGGCATAATGGCAGCATACACAGTCACGCTAAAGTCTCCATACACTGAATTAGTTTCTATAATGCAGAGGCCATACTCGCTGTTATCTACCCGGGGTAATTATCTCAAAGGTAATAATGTTATCCAGGTGTGTGAGAGCCACCTGTCAAAATGATTTATACAGGCCACCGTTCTTATTCTTCCTCCACTCATTTTATCACACACTTCAGAAATCACACACACACACATAAAGGCTTTTACAGACTATTCTGCCCTTCTGGACACTTAAATTCATCAAAATGCTGAGATGAGCCATTTTCCTTCTGAGGCCCGTTGTTAATCTTCCAAACATTGCAGACGTCAGGATGCAAGTTTTGCCATTACATCACAGACTATCTCTTATGTTTCTTTAAATCAGACGTCTTGAGGAGTCTGATTTATATTAGGATTAGAACTGTATTGAAGAAACTGAACATTTGTCCAGATCTGCACTGCTACTAGTAGAAACTCTAATGTCTCTGCCTAGTCTCTTTTTTAATTCATCAATTTCAAAATGTTCAATAAAATCCCTTCCTTGTGACATGGTAGACACCGAACACTTGTTAAACGAGGGTCTGGTTTCTAATTGTCTTGCTTCACATCAATTATCTTAATTCGTAATTCTTCCGTCATGCTGATGGATTGAGAAATTTTGAATGTTTAATGAATAAATTCCAAGGAAACGTAAATGGCCTCCCAGTACAAATGAAAATTCAACTCGTTAGGTAAAAGTGTGACACCTCTCTGTGAACTTCTGTTTCTGTGAAAATTCTGCAGTGCTGTGGGACCTGAGTAAAAATGGAAATTAAATACTGCTTTTGTGTTGGATTAAAAATAGCTTCAAAATTAATGCACCTTTTGTGTTATACATGAAAGCAGGGCATTTTTGGAGTAATACAAATTACAGGACACAATAAAATATATTCTTTATAACGTCATAGCTGTTCATGAAAATATTTTGTCTGTGTGTAAATATACTTATAGCAATACATTGGGTACAAAACTGACGTGAGCTACAACTATATATATGTTATTTTCAGGGGTCGGATCAGGGTTTGGTTTACAATTGATTAATTTACCATTAACTAGCATTATTTAAAAGCAATATAAGTTAATGCCTTGTTCTAAATTATCTCTGTAACCGTGTGTGTACCTGGTATTCCCAACACTATGGGGACCAAATGTCCCCACAAGAATAGTGATACCAGTAAATGTTGACCTTATGTGGACCTTACCTTCATGAGGAAAACAGCTTATAAATGAAGTTTTGAAAAAAGTGAAAATGCAGAATGATGGGTAGGTTTGTACAGTATAAAAATCATTATATCTATGGAAAGTCCCCATAAACATGGAAACTAGAGTATGTAATTGTGTGTGAATCAGGTTGCTCCAAACTGTCATTGAAATAAGTATACTGTAAATTGCTAATGAGAAAGTCTATTTGATTACTAAATATTAACCTGAACATTGTCTGTCTGAAATTACATACTGTATGTAGATCAAATATATAGAAAGAAAATGTAAATATACATTTAAAAATCACTCTCAGAGAAGTATAAATGTAAAAAAATCTATATAAATATTAAAAGTCCTTTAAAAAAAAAAATCTAATTATTGAGGAAAAAGATAATTACTTTCAGCACAGCTGATGGTCCATGATTCAATTTTATGGTTGTACCTTTATTAAACATTGCCGTCTGCTAGAATCCCTCTCGTCAGCCAATCAGCTGATTGGCCTGAGCAGACGTCTCTGTCTTCGTTTAAATTAAACAGACACCTGCGGGGAAAGTTGTGCCTTGCATCAGCTCCTCTACGGCCTGCCAACATTGTGGTGTCCGGGCCCATCTCGATCCTCCTTGGCCCAGGTGTGTGTGCGAGCAGTCTTCATTACACCAAGATTGGCCAGGTGGATGTGTGCACGCGTGATTTCATTAACGTGAGATTGCTTTCTGAGGCCCACACACACAGAAGCCGGAAAAGGGATAAGAAGGGAAGTGCGCAGCTGTGGTTGTCCCCACGATCCGACGTGCTTTTCCATCTCTATTTCTATTGCCAAATAGATGCAGGAGAAAACCAACACAGACGACTATCTGCATGAGAAATGAGACAGTGGGAAGAGAGAGCGGAACCAATGGCTAACAAAAACCCTGGGATTGAGGGCCAGCTGAACAGTATTGAACTACACTGTTAGACTTTTCTGTAATTTCTACAGTTATTTACTTTAAATCCCCCAGTATTATACTGCTATTTCTCTTTACAGTAAATAACTGTGATTCCAATTGCATCATGGGAATTTTCTGTGACGTCTAACACCACATACAGAGACTTACTGTATTTTTTAAATTTGCTGTATACTACTGTATTTGACGTAACTGCCTCTCTGGCTGGCACCATTCCACCGTGCTTTTTATTTCCTAATTTTTGCCTTACACCACGTGTCTACAACGCTATAATAGCCAGAGGCTGTCTATATTGGACACATTGAAGCGACCGGACCTTTAAATGCAAACCTGTTTATCCCTTGTAAGAACTAGTGCGAGCGCTTGGACTCGTATCGGACTACGTCTGAAATATAACGGCCGCGGCGCATCACTACACTGTCTGGGATTTGTCGTGTCGCGTCAGACAGACATCCAGTGTAGGTAATGGGGTCTGTCTTTTGTTGGATCGCGAGATTCGCGACGTTCGTGTCTGGCCCGGGGAAGAGACGGAATTCACTTCACCGAGAGAGAGATCAGCAAGCAAGGTAAAAAAATAAAAATAAAAACATTCTGTGTATGTTGACAGGATTGTGCCCAGTTTAACGTAGCCTATGTTATAACGTTAACGTTAGCCTAACGTTACTCGTCGTCAACATGGCGGTAACGAACTTTACCATGGTAAACTGAGCTAACGTTTCATTTTACACACTTTGTTAGATTATTGAATTGTCGAGTTAAAATATGCCAACGAGCAACGCGTTTACATTAACAATAAATGTGAATAAACTAATGTGAAATTCTGTTTATATCCTAATGTTGGCCTACTGATGAGAACCTTTATAGTTTTAGCATTAGTTTGCAAACTATACCATATTATAGTTTTTTTTTTTGGAATTTAATATTTACTTCCATTTTTGTGTTTAAAGGCAACTGCAACAAAGCGCCAATTCGCGCCAGTGACTTAGCAAGATTCCAGAGGTAGGCCAGCCCATTTGTGATATATTTTGAGATAAGTTTGCTGAAATGATTAGCATACACTATGTGAAAATTGCTTTTGAGCCACTGGTGCAGACTAGGTAGCTAACAATATCTTATAAAATCTCTATAAAATTGGCTAACTTTATATCAAATAAGTGACCTTTGCATTATGTCTAACTTTATTACACAGCAAATGAACCAATCAGAAGATGGACCATTGTCTTTGTTCAGTCTCACCAGATTAAATGTATCCAGGTAAGCACTGCAGTAAAACTCTCACTAATTCATTCAGACCAAATCTAGCATTCTAAACAACTTAAGTTTATATTTTTGCATTATTTTTATATTTTATTAGCCAGCGACTCTACCATTGCAGTTCCACCTGACTAGGAAGGTCCTAATATCAGCGCACAGGTGGGTTAACTACTGTAGGAAGGAGAACGATCATCACACAGTGATTTCTTGCATGTATCTTACTGTGTATTTGTCTCAAACAGGTACTCCTTCACTGCAGACAAGCTGAAATGGTCTAAAATCATCTATTTCAGTCGTTCAACTTCTTTCTATGCATCTCAGCATTTTTGGACAGAATTTAGGATTTGTAAGTATTAACATTTAATCTGGCATAATTTAATTTAGTTCTTTTGTATGCTATTTATTGACAAAAGCTGTTTACAAATATATATTAAGTTTTTGTGAAAATAATAATAAAAATTAACAAAAAAGGAGGTTAAAAATAATGTGACACTAATATTCTCTCTCTCTCTCTCTCTCTCTCTCTCTCTCTCTCTCTCTCTCTCTCTCTCTCTCTCTCTCTCTCTCTCTCTCTCATATAGTTTTGGAACCGGGATCTCCTCTGAAGGACTGAGTACATTTGTGTTTGTGGGCACGCATGCAGACCAGGGAACACTCTGATGTTGTCAATCAAGTTCTGAACAGGAACCAATCTTTGGAGAAGTTCATTTATTCACAAAGGTGGACAAAAACATTGTGTTGGCTTTTTAAAGATTATTTTGATGATGACTTTTACTCCTATGCTGTAGAAAAGATGGAGTAGACAGTCAGACATTGATAATAATAATAAATGTTTCTTGAGCATCAAAGAGACTTCTTTCAAAAACATTACGCCACTTAAATACTTCTTTTGGCCACCAGTGTACATGAATCCAACACATTTTTGGAAATAAGTGAAATTATTTTTAAGGTGGGGTTATGTGTCTTGTATTGTGAAAAGAACTGTGTTTTGTCCTGTTTTGGACATTTCCTTTTTGAATGCTTAATGTATTTATATTCTGCAGTTTTATGAATGTAATGGTTGATATTTCATTATAATACTTGTATAAGCTAAACAACCAATGACTCTACATTCATTTAGTCAAATGCTAATGTTTTGTTTATGATTTTATGTATGTTTTCAAAAATGTTTGCAGTGAAGGACAGCACATAATGTGTTAATTTAACAAATTTACACATCTTTGTGCTAACCTCTCTGACATATTTACTTTGTTAAAATCATTAACACAATGAATGAGTTAAAATTAACACAAAAAATGTTGTCTCTAAACTTACCCATTAATGTGTAAAAATTTCACACATCATTTCCAGCATTGGCATGTTTATTTTGTGATATATATGAAATGTTTTAAATAAAAAAATGGTATTTTGTGATAACTTTGTCTAATTGGTTTGTATGAAAGTAGTACTTATGTAGGATAAAAATAAAATTAATCATATATCAAAATTATCAAATCTAATTTATATTTAGTACAAATAAAAATAATTACAGTAGTGTACTGATTAGCTTAGTTTTTACAGTAATGCACTGTACTGATTAGCTTCGTTTTTACAGTAATGCACTGTATTACACAAAACTGAAATACGGTTTGGTACTGTAACTCTTAATTACAGTAACTTACTGGCAACAGTGTTGCCAGTAAGTTACTGTAAAAAACCCTTGAAAAGTCTAACAGTGTAACATAAGCACGGATGTGTTGAAATTGAATTTGAAATGCAGGAAAATGTACTATCGCTTTATTTTGTGGGTAACACTTTACAATAAGGTTTCATTAGTTAGTCAGTGTATTAACTAACATGAACTGACAATGAACAAAACATTTTTATAGTATTTATTAATCTTTGTTAATGTTAGTTCATAAAAATACAGTTGTTCATTGTTTGTTCATGTTAGTTCACGGTGAATGAATAGATTTGGTACCATTTCCATACAAAGAGTCTATTACAGAAACAGAGAAAGAAGACCGTTTCTTCACAGACACACGTATTCTGTGTGGTTTTGTCCATAATCATTGATTCTCCTGTCCAGAAGTGCATTTAAAATCAGACCAAAATAGTGTGTTTTGTGGTTAATATTTAACGCTCCACTTACTTAGACTGTGATTAATTATTCACAAGAGAGGCGTATAGAAATGAAGTCTCCTGCCAATCAGTGGGCTCTCTGGTGGGATGAGTGATGTCACGCTAAAAAGAAATGTAAACGCCCTTCGACTGGCAGCTGTAGATCATTATGTAAACAATAGGGCTGTCAGGACTCAAGGAAGCCTCTGGAAATGAACACACCACCACAGCCATGTTTTATCTTATGCTTTACAACACTATTCCTCTGAGAGTGATGTTTCAATTCTCTTTTTTATAATCCGCTTGGATGTATTATTTATATGTCCAAAATGATTCATATTATACTCTCTCTAATTTAACAACTAGGGTAAATGTACCTTGACTCTGTCACAGCATTCAATGAAAAAGCAGCACACAATGCAAGTGTATAACTGTGACAGCAAGTGACTTTTCTGTAAGGACGTCTGATAGAAAGAACAGTGTATTAGAGGTATGGGTGACCAGATTTCTCATGGGGATGGACAGGCTGTCACTTTAATACTGAATGCTAAGATCTAATATACTGACAAATAACCGGTTTTCAGTGAAATATTTATGTTCACCATAATAACCGACTGTGTTTACATGAGATACTCCACGTGATGGGCATTTTGACAACTGTGTCTGCATTTGAGAATTCAGGCACAAAGAGAACTGAATTCGGGATAGCGCGCTGTCTGAGAGAGCGCTTCTGGTGTGTCATTCACCGCGATACCACATGGAGTTATTTTTTTAACAACTTGAACTGAGCATAATAACTTGATAAACTCTTTTTGAAGATCCTCGTTAAATGTACACACACGTTTCTTTGATATCTTCACATAGGCTATGACTTGATCTCCTTCACACTCTCTAATATTACGCCTTCACTAACTGCAAGTTCATCGATAACGAATTGTGATTGGATGGTAATTTTGCTCTCCAAAATATACTACGATGAGATTGACTAGCTTTGATTAGGCTCTTCTCACGTGACTGCTACTCGTTTTTATATGATCACATAGCAAAGACAATTTAGGAAAGAAGAAATACGGGACAAAACATGATTTTTTTTCATCATAAGTCGGGACACTAAAAATAGAGCTGAAATACAGGACTGTCCCAGGATAAACGGGACGCCTGACCACCCTAATTAAAGTGTATGCATTGATGTCATTTTCCCACCAGAACATGCCTCCTCATAGCCTGGATGCCAGCCGAACTTAGCCCCGCCCACAACATTTGAGGTCGGGAAGTTCGGTCTGGACTTGATCTGTTGTGGAGAAACTATGCTCGAACCAGAGCTGTTCGGACCACTCAAATTGTCAGGGTGGGCTTTATACGATGATGGACAGATGATCAACAGTAACGTAATCATCCACGTCACCAAAGAACGCTTGGGTTGAATTCGTTTACAACAAAGATGACTGCCGCTGGAGAATTGAGATGTGTAGATTCCGCCATCGCGTCTGTTATAGAAGATATCGACAGCGCATCAATTTTAAAAGAGGAAGAGAACCGCGATCAAGGCATTTGTCGATCGGAAAGATAAATGAAGAACATACGTCACTTACTCCATTGCTCTGATTGGTTGTGGGGCATTTTCTTTCCTGGTTCGGTTGATACACGCTCCTTAATCACAGCCCAATGGAGCATCAGACTCATATTCTGACTAGAATCTGTGTATGACGACATCAGGCTAACCCCCTCAGCCAAACATCCTGCAACATCAGTGGCTTTAATAGGGGAAACTGTGAAAACGGGAGTAAAACAAACAATTATCTTCTTAAATTAAAGGCAGTTGGATTCAACAGTGATCCTCACAACTCACCAAAGAACCAGTGGTCTATGGCCTCATCCATGATGGTGACGAGTCTGCTTACAGACAGGAGGTTAAAGATCTCAAAACAGTGGAGATGATAGTGTACTTTAGGAGAAACCCCCCAGCACTCCCCCCACTCAACAATGGCAACAGTGGAGTCAATTAGGTTCCATCTCTCAGGACCTGAGATGGGACACTCAAATAGGCTCCACGGTGGAAAAAGGCCCAGCAAAGGTTGTATTTCCTTCACCAGGTGAGGAACACCACAGGAGCCGCTGACACAGTTCTCTGCAGTCATCGAGTCTGTCCTCTGCACTTCAGCTCAGCTAACAAATCAGACATCAGAAGACTGCAGCGGTGCTAGGAGAATCACCGTAAACCCCTTACCACTCTCCAAGAACTGTACTCATCCAGAGTGAGCAAAAGGGCAGGCAAAATCATTCTGGACCGCTCACATCCAGACCACTTCCTCTTTGTACAGTTGGCATCTGGTCGGCGCTACAGAGCACTGAGCACCAAGACAGCCAGGCACAAGAAAAGTTTATTTCCATACGCCATCTACCTCATGAACAGTTAAATGCCCCAACTGGGCAATAAACATATGCAATACACAACACTATTTATACTCATATTTATTTAGCATAACAAACCTCTTATTCACATTCCCTTGCATTGTATATAACATACCTGTACATACATAAATTGTCTATTATCTATTTTTTATATACAGTATTCTGTCATTCTGTGTATGCACTGGAAGACAAATTCCTTGTATGTGCAAGCTTACTTGGCAATTGAAAATTCTGATTTTGATAATTAAAACTGCAAAAATCAATTATTAAATTTGTTCATTTAGATTTCATGGTGACTTTAAGTAAGTATTAGGACACTGATTTGCACTCTAATCTAATGCCTCGTTTCCACCGAGCGGTACGGTACGGTACAGTTCAGTACGGTACGCAATTTTTGCCGTTTCCATTGTCAGAAGTTGTGAATGGTACCCTAATTCTGAACCGTATACTGTAGCCTACCACTTTTTTGGGACCTTTCCGTTGGGAAACCTAGCACAGTAGTCCGGTACTGAAGGGTGGAGCTAGACTCACTGCAGAACGTTGATTGGTTGACAGAGAATCGTCACTTGCGCGTGCTACAAGGGGAATGACGCTATTTTTTAATACAGCTGAAAACACAATACCGTTTCTTCTTGTGACAAACAGCCACCTGACTATGTCGAGAAGCAAGAACAAGATCTGCTTTATGTCCTCCAATGTTGTTTACTGTGTTGCTTTCTTCTTCACGCTAGAATGACATTGATCGCTACTTTCCGGCATACACCACGGCTATCAAGTAAGAGTACTGTTGGCGGTGGAAACACAAGCCGGATCAGGGTTTAGCATCCCGAATCGTATTGTACTGTACTGTCCTGTACCGATCAGTAGAAACGAGGCACACAGTCTACACAGGGCTAGAGAGACAACATAAATGTTTTATTTATTTTATGACTTCTGCTTTGAACTCCCAGGTTGACAGTTCTCAAAGATCAATGCAAAGCCATGAATGAAGATGGCAAAGAGGAAATAAAGTAAAGAAAGATTTTCGTTAGCACTTTATTTTACAGTCCTGTTCCCCATGTGCATACTATGTACTTAATATAGTAATTACAATAACTTGGTTAAAACTAGGTACTAACCCTGAACTGAACCTACCCCTAAACCTAACCTTAACCCATGTAGTTACCTAATATCACTCAGTACTTTCTTAGGTAAGTAAACATAAGTGCACGTACTGTAAAATGAAATGCGACCAGATTTTCTAAAGAAAATGTAGGGAGTGCTTGCCCACACCAAAACTGAAGAGAAAAGATCCAGGGAAGAGTGCGGCATTGAGTGGAGAGAGGGATGTCTAATCCACACTCGTTCCCTTCATAAGCATCACTCATGTCTGACAAATGACCCTCAACGGAGCGCCGGCGGGACAGAGATGTCATCAAACTGCTGTGCTAAATCATGAGCACCATCACTCACCTTCAAATCTGCAGACCACAGGCTAACCAGAGCTCCGGGGAGAAAGCCCTGGCTTCATGGCATTCACAATTTTAGATAAGAAAAATTAGATTTTTGACCCCTCTAATCTTCCAGGGAAGCATCTGTTAAAGTGTATCCTTTCCCTCCAAGAGGTAATGATGAACCTGGCCCTTTCATGTGATCTAAAGATAAACAGGAAAATAATGATCAGTGATGCAAACAGAATTCAATTCTGCTGTAAAGAAGCTCTCAAAAAGACAATAGTGACATTCAGCTGAAGTCAGTTCAGTGTCGATTCAGTTCAGTTCAACAATTCAGTTCTATCTATTATGATATAAGATCAGTTCAGTTAAGCAGCTCTACAGTAGACAGTGTCATTATTCACTTTGAGTCAGTTCAACGTTGATTCATTTAAGTTCAATGAATGTGTCAATGTAGCAAAATTCGTCAAATGAAGTTGAATCACTAAAGCAGCAAAAGACATTTTGACTTCTGACAGTTTAGTTAGATTTAGTTTACTTTAGTTTTCTTATTAGGCATGCATATTAAAGTTATTGCCGATACTGCAAAAGCTGACAATTATTTTCAGGTTCTGGATACAAAACGATAAATTCCGCTAAATTCTATTTTATAATAAAAACAATCAAAATTCAATCAATTTAAAAGCTGAATTTAGGCAAAAATGTAAATGTTTAAGGAAATGAAAAATTTGGATTTTTTAATTCACTTTAAGTGAGTGACAGCAAAGGTAATCCAAATGTAAAAATAGAAGAAATGAGCATGCACAATTAAATAAACAACATTGACCAACACTGAAGTACAGCTGACGTAACCAAGCTCAGCAAGCTATAAGTGAAAACCGTTGTTGTTGTGGTTAGATTTTTACAATGACATTACAATTGTAAAATCATTAATTAAAAAAATACATCCTGACAAAGATCTGTTCCAGCATTTATCTTCATTCTCTCAGTATGCATAGGGGACCAACAGAGGGATCAAATACTAAATTAAATCTGTGCTTTTGATTAAGACTGAATTAATCAACGCAGGACAGTGGTGAACCGTGTGCCAATCAAATTCAAATTCCGTCAGGAGGACGCAATATATTAAAATTTAATTCAGAAAGGAGTGTGTATTTTAAAAACACACTCTGAACCCTGGAGGTTTGAGAGAGAGAGAGAGAGAGAGAGAGACAGCCAGCCAGCCAAAAGTAAACAACAATACCATTAATGTACAGTACATGTGCAAAGTGAATCAGCCTCTTCTAACTGTGTCCTGTCACATCACGTTATCGTTGTCACATAGAAGAATGCCTTCTATATATTGTCAACACTTATAATTAGCCACGACATTCAGAAACAGGCGGTTCAAGAATCGTGTCCTTTAGTAAATATAGCTTCAAACTATTTTTGCACACAGAGACCTAATGAACAAGACTTAAAGGCATAGCTCACCCACAAATCAAGGTTCTGTCATCATTTGCTCACCTTAACGTAATTTGCATACTTTCAATGTTACTACAGATTTTGTGTGTGTGTGTGTGTGTGTGTGTGTGTGTGTGTTCTGTATATTTATGGTTTATGAGGACGCAAATGTGTATAATGACATGGGTATTACAAAGTAAATGTGGTTTACAAGGACACTTAAATAATTAAATAAAAATATTTTTTTTTAAATGGGAAGGGAAGGTTTAGGGGTAGGGTTAGTGTGGCGATAGACTATAAACAGTTTATACAGTATAAAAATCATTACGCGTATATGCAAGTAAGTGTGTGTGTGTGTGTGTGTGTGTGTGTGTGTGTGTGTGTGTGTGTGTGTGTGTGTGTGTGTGTGTGTGTGTGTGTGTGTGTGTGTGTGTGTGTGTGTGTGTGTGTGTGTGTGTGTGTGTGTGTGTGTGTGTGTGTGTGTGTGTGTGTGTGTGCGTGCAAGGTTCAGGTATTCCCTATACGTTATTGGGACAAAATGTTTTGGATATTCTCCATGAGGAAAACAGCTTATAAATCAAACTAAATGATGTTGTTTGATAATGTACAAATGCAGAACGTTTTCTGTGATGGATATAGCGGTATGGTTAGGGTTAGGGGATAGAAAATGCTGTGCGGGTCTCAGTTTTCAGTGATGGGTACATGACTAGTGGCTGGTCTGTGTGTGCAATTCCATAACTCTGGTAAACCTTCTGAATGTATATAACTAGTGAGGCCTTGTCCACACTAAATAAATGTATCCTGCCAGAAGAATTGCGTGATAACTTTATGTCTATTCCGTATCATCTACAGTGAGCTTTTGTGAGGTTACAGGCATGCGCTGTGAGGTGAATTTAGATTTTTCCCACATTTCAGTGTGGATGAGAAACTTTTGGAAAACGCCTGAGTGTGGACGGAGAGCGTTTTGAAATGAAAACGCCATTTTCAAAAGTCTCCGGATGAATGTAGACATAGCCTAAGTGTAACGTGTATGTTCTTGTTTTTGTTCTGTTTTCACAGTTTCCAGTGCTCATTTGCCTGTGTTCTGTGTCCCTATAGTTTCCTTCATGGCTGTTAATGAACCCCACACCTGTTCCTAGTTCTGTTAATTATATCTCCCTGTGTATTTAAACCCTGAGTTCTGTCTGTTCCGTGTCGTGGATGACGTTAACGTGGTTGTGTTACTTTGCTTATTCCTGTGATTTCTTGAGTATTACCGAGTTGGATTTCTTTTCGTTTGATTCCTCGTTTTCGTGTGCATCGTTACAGCGACAGTAGGCTTTCTTTCTTTTTTAGAAGAATATGTGTTTAAAATATGAATACTAAGTATAACGGTATGATGCGGTGAAGTTAATCCCTTTAAAATCTCAAAACCATTACCAGAATTACCAAATCTCTTTACCATCATATTACTATAGTATATTACACCATACTAGAATTATATTATTATATAGGCCTACCAGAATATATCAAGTCAGGGGGTAACAGATTTTATCTACACTCGAAACTAATCCATGCCTATAAATAAGATGTGGTCTCTTTCTCTCTACAGTGTGTGTATTCATGTGTGCCCACTCTGCCCATCTCTAGATGCCCACCAGTGCCAGATGGCCAATAAACACAGGCTTGAACTTACTTGGGAGATTTTGCAACCTCTAGTGTTCAGTTATTAACATAAAGCGAGAAATGGATCATTAACCTTTTAAAGAAATGAAAGTGGATTGCTTCTATAAACGCATATGCTCAATTAATTCTAGTTCATTTGAAAGCGCTGATGATGGTTATGGGCTATATTCAATTTTGGGTCATGCATCTAGAGGTTTCCTAATCCCTGTCTGCGCTGTTGACCCGTAGACGAGGTTTTTGAACATTACTAGTTCAAAGAGAGAAAATGTTTAGAGCAGAAGACTAGCATACTGCTGTAAACACTGTAAAACAAACTGCTGTACTCTTAAAAATAGTATGTGAAACAGTTTGCAATGCTAAACATTTAAAAAAAAAAACAGCAATACACTTTACAGTACTACACTCTACAAGGCAGTCTGATCAATCATCACAATACAAATGACACATCATGCTCATCATAGGGAACCTTCTCAGAATCAAATAACTTTGGCTAACGTTCTGGCAAGGTTCTCTCAAATATGAACAAACGTTCCTCTAACTTTGCTTGAATGTTCATTCAAAGATATCTGGTCTTTAAGAATGTTCTCAAAACATTAGCACAAAAAAATATTGTTTATACATTGTTCATGGAAGGTTCTGAAACATTTTAGTTTGACATTCATGTAACATGTTCAGAGAACATTCAAAAGTAACATTCCCATAAGATTTGAAACATTAATGGAATGTTTCCTGAGCGGTCAAAAAAACAAGTTTTTTTATACGTTTTTTTTTTTTTTTTTTAAAGAACATTCTAAGAACTTTATGTGAACATTGGCAAAACGTTCTTAGAACATGTTTTTGTTAGTACATCAGGTCATCATAGATCAGGGTATTTCATGCATACAGATTATTTGAATATTCTGATATTCGTTCACTGACAGTGCAGTCAGGGATATGTGTGTGTGTGTGTGTGTGTGTGTGTGTGTGTGTGTGTGTGTGTGTGTGTGTGTGTGTGTGTGTGTGTGTGTGTGTGTGTGTGTTTGTGTGTGTGTAAGAAAGGACACCATTTTGCCTTTTAAATTCTATGGTTTTAAAAGGACACCCTTTTGAATTATATGGTTTTAAGGAGGTATCAGGACATAATAATAAAAAAAAAATCATCTGGTCTTCAGCAGGTCTTAAAATTAGGCAAATTCAGCCTAAGACGAACGAACAACAACAGTTACACATATTACACTGTGTCATTATTTATTTAACAAAAATAAAGCCAAAATGGAGAAGTGTGACAAACTAAGTACACCCATATTTTATTTTTTCTAAAGTTCATCCATTGTACATACCATAGACTGTAAAGGAACATACCCTTAGCCGGAGGGTGCATAACACAAATTTCATGACGAGTTTTTCCTGAAGCAATCGGCAACCTGCACAAGCATCCCTGGCACAGTTCAACCTGGCATCTTGCCATTTGAATACCTGCCACTGAAAATGCCAACTTCTTTCTCCAAGTATATAGACACACTTACGCAAAATAGCGTTTTAAACAGGTAACTGCGTCTTTAAAAAAACGAAAAGGAAATGACGTCAAAGGAAAACGCTCTGCATCTGCGGAAGTGTCCGTCTCCGTGTGTTTTCTGCGATGCGTTGTGTGTGATTGTGAGTTTATTGCTTTGACTGTGATGTCGGTGCTCTACATGGATAAGTTAAGTCGTGTGTATGAGCGTTATCGGGAGTATGTGAGGACGAACCCGGCGGCCGCGTCTCATCTGGAGAGCACAGTGCGCGCGCTGAGTTACCTGATCGCAGGTGAGACTCTGAATGTCTGTCAAAGTGAAAGTAAACATACTCTCTCACGGCTTGTAAAACAGTGTCGTGCAAGACTGAAGCTAGATGTATGTTTATTCAGTTATTGTCGTTTATCGGCAGTTATCTGTATTGTGTTGTTACCTTCTGTATTTGGGTCCTTGTTTATTTTATTTCAAAAACATTAAAATCCATCAAATGTATGTGGGATGTATAATTTGCATGCCTCGTACACACTTCTAAACGCTCAAATATTTCATGTAGCCTAATTAGCATGAGATATAAAAATAATGCACTTAAAGTTTGTCATACCACGGAACACCACTGTCACTGTTTGACCTGTCATGCCAACTACCCATTAACTGTATAATGTATTTACTATTCAAAATTTTTGGACACACCTACTCATTCTTTATTATTAGCTACTATGTTCCACATTTTAGAATAAAAAAGTAATAAAAACTATGAAATAACAGAATTTGGAGTATGGAAACTATGACTAAAATGATAAGCAAATCTATGTAAATATATTTATGTTTGAGCTTCTTCAAAGTAACCAGTCTCTAGATTATACCTCTAGACAGTTTTTGATTACATAGTATTTTTCTCATTACAGGTCGCTTCTCAGACTCTCATGAAATCTCAGAGTTGGGTAGGATTCACTACTTTATATAGTCTTTTTTGTTTTATTTTTATATTAATGCCCTTCTATATATTCTGTTGTGTTTTATGTGTTTCTCACTTTGATTTGCAGTCTACTCAGCATCTAACCTGCTAGTGCTGCTGAATGATGGTATCTTAAGGAAGAATCTTTCTCGGACGTTGACTGTGGTAATGCATGTCCCTTAATGTCATATTATATATTAAGGTTTTTTTTCTTCAAGGTCGTCTTATTGTCATTAAAGGGTTTTTTGGTTTCATTTTCCACCTCCTCTCTGTCTCTTGAAAATAAATGGTCCATTTTTGTTGCCAGGCTTTTAGTAAGTGCCCCCTTTCACACATTGAATGGTCCCCTCACATTGACACATAAAATGATCCACCTTGTATGACATTGCATAAACAATTAATAAAATTAAACTTCAGCTGCTATTTGACATCAGAATATTTGTTTCTAGTGAAGTAGAGAGTACGTTTTGAGTTCTGACATTAGGGGTGTGCGATACTGACAAAAAATTATATCTCGATATCATCATGATAATTAGACACTAGCTATGTTTCCATCAACACGTTTTTATCCGAATTATGTGATATCGAATGAAAAATGCCTTATGGAAACAGTAAAATTCGATGGAATTTCTTGAATATCGACTAAAATGAAATACGGTCGGTCTCATCGGATTTTATCTTGATCGATATACCGTTTATGCGATAAACGCTGATGGAAACGTTATTTGCCGAATAAATAATGGATTGCGATTAAGTTTTAGGTCATTTTATGGGTACAACCCGCCACAAAAGAAGAAGTTTT
Organism: Leuciscus leuciscus; assembly: GCF_965113295.1. Taxonomy (NCBI): domain Eukaryota; kingdom Metazoa; phylum Chordata; class Actinopteri; order Cypriniformes; family Leuciscidae; genus Leuciscus; species Leuciscus leuciscus. The sequence continues at coordinate 6,524,697 of NC_138734.1, forward strand.
AGTTAATTTCCGCCCAGTTTGCACCCATTATATACTGTCTGGTTTGCACACATGGCCGGTGTCAACAAAGTGGACAAACGAGGAGATGAGATACTTTTTGAATTTAATTTAACAGAAAAATAAAACGGCTATTATAGCAAAAATCTAAGAAATGCCATAATAGTCAAATAATGTCGCTATCAGCTGTCACATAAGCACCTAGAGTCCTGCAATGGGTTGGGTACCCGCATAAAAGTGGCTAAAACGGGTGGATTGTGACATTCCTAAAATTCACAGGCGGGGATGCGGGCGGATAATGAACTCCTTGCGGGCGGGTAGCGGATGAAAAATATGTGCAATATTTGTATGTCTAAATTGCCATTAGACACTCGCAAATATGTGTTTTGGGCATCCTTAAAAATATTCTTGTTTGCCGTTACCCGACCGATCCTGTCAATTTAGGACCGACCCAATAAAATTTTTTCCCCTTTTAGTCCGACCGACTGGCCGGTTGTAAACTTGCGTTAAGATCGACCGATTTAAAAAAATAAATGTTTACTTTTTTTTTTTTTTTACTCTTCGAACAACTAATACAAATGCAATAAAATAATATTAATTATATTTTAGTAGGCCTAAGTATTGTGTATATAAATTGCCCATAGCCTATATATTGCCCATAGCCTATATATATATATTTAAATTTCATGTTGATTATATGAAAAGTGAAAAAAGCATGAATAAGATTAGATGATCCCGAATATCGGGAGACAAATGGAGTGGGCAGACATGATTTTGACCACTTTATTAAGTTTGTTTTTGTAGAAAGACTTTCTTTAAAGTGAATTTCGTTTTGTATTAATTGTATCTTAATTTTAATCAATGTTTAATCAACCATTTTCCTGGATTTAATCAATAAGAGCTAAATATAGCAGTATAAATATAATCAGGACACGGAGAGGCGCCCGCGTGTGAAATGCAGGTAGCCTAGGCTACTTGAATGGCACAAAACAAAGCGTTCCCCATTTATGAGGCTATTGTGATGTTGAGAGAGGTGCGAGATAAAAAATAAAGCACTTTAAATGGAATGATTTTAGCTTGTGTGCGAGTTATCGCGGGCACGGGTCAGATCTGGTGCTGAACTTTGCGGGTACGGGCGGGGCGGGTCTCCAAAAATGGACCCGTGCAGGACTCTGCACTATTACAACTTGTGCAATATTGATCATTTGTTGGTAGATGGCGCGATCCATTTTGTCTAGCAAAACTTTGTTCGCAAATGTTTGCTTGAATGTTGTGCGATTCAGCGCGAAAATGAATGGAAACACCTTAAAATGTCTCAAATCAATTCGATATACCAATTTGATCGCAAAACAGCATGTGACGTCATTACGCACAGGTTTTTATTTGCTTTAAAGCAGCACTCAGTAGCTTTGGGATTTCTTTGCTGTATTCTCGCTTTTTGCTCGCAGGTTTCTCTCTAGAGCTCCCCCCACAGCTTCGGAATAGATATTTGACAACACTGTTGTAAAAACTCGTTGGTGATTCTCAGACACCAGAGGCTATAGATCAACGACATCAAAGCATATGGGACATTCTTTAAAACGTCTTCTTCATTCGGGTTCGGACAGCGTGAGGGAGCGCAATAATGACAGCATTTTAGCAGATTTCTTTTAGCCGTAAAGCAATTGTTTACATCGCGAGACCTTTACACGCAGCGGCCGGCGGCCCGCCGGCTCAAAGTTGCAAGTGCGTATTTTCCGCTCGCGGGCACCAGGGGGGTGCGAAACGACCACCATTCAACCCGAAATAAGTAATATAACCATTCCAATGACTCCGAAGCTGTTCAGTTAAGGTAAAAAAAGTTACTTAGTTCACCTTTAAAGCCGTTTGATGGAAACACACTTTCACCAGCTTTATTCGCATGATTTCTTTTACCGAACTTCAGATAATTCGATTGACAAGTTGATGGAAACATAGCTAATATATTGCTGATTTTTTGTTTTGTTTTGTTTTGTGCTGGTACCTTGACTTGTTTTGGCCTGTTGTGGACCGCTGACTCACAGCTTTTAATATTTTTCATTTTCTGTGCGGTGTTTAGTTCTCTGTAGTGACTGAAATTGACTTTTTAATTAAGGGGTGACATTTGCCACCTTAAATTGATTTCCATGGGCATTTTTACTTTTATGAGGGCATTTTCTAACCTTACTAGATGTGTGCATCATCATAAATGCCAAATTCTTGCATTTAATCAAAAAGTTAGAATAATGAGATGCTAAAGGCTGTTACCAGTCAAATATAATCAGTAACAACGAAATCCATTTTGCACTGCTGAAGTGGCCCTGGAGCTACATCTAAAGTAGCATTTAGATTAATTTACTTTGGAATTATAATTGCATAAGTACATAATGCTATATTTTTTTATTATTTTGATTATTGAAATATAAATAATAAAAAAAAATAGACATTTAGTTGTATAGCACTTTTCATACATAGAATGCAACTCAAAGTGCTTCACATGCATAAAATCAAATAATACAATCACACAATGCAAATATAAAAATATTCGAGAACAACTATAAAGGTTCAGCGTGTAAAATAAAGTAAATTAGCAATATAGTTTGACCTCATTATCGATATAAAATCAAATAAATAAAAAGGTAAAAATAGAACATAAAACTGACTTACACACAGCTTTGTTATATTACAACACCATATTGTTATATTGATAAGCAACTTTAAAAAGATAACCCGCTTTTTAAAAATATGAATGCTAGTAGCCTCTTTTACTTCATCTGGTTGACAATTCCAAATTAGTAGAGCATAGTGGCTAAAAGAAGTACCGCCAGATCTTTATGCTTTACTGTATAATGTGCCAGAAGGCTAGCACTAGAGGATCTTAAACTACGATTTAGGACACATCTCGACAGACAGTCTGAAATGTATAGAGGAGGCAGATTTTGCAGTGTTTTATAAACTAATAAACGAACCTTAAAATCAATTCTTTGATGAACTTGTAACCCATGCAATTCCATTACAACCGGTGTAATATGCTCTCTCTTTTTAAGTTTCATTAGTACTCTGGCTGCTGCATTTTGTATCAATTGCAACTTTGCTATAGAACCAACTGCTATTTAATAGTAATAATAATAATACTTTGAAAATATAACTAAAATTAGTTATTTTAGTCTTAATGAGTGAGTCATTGGCTGCATCCGAAATTGCAAACTTCTCTACTACGTAGTAGATGAAAAACATTATGTGACAAAAGAAGTATGTCCAAATTCACAGTTCTCATAAAAGGGTAGGCAAAAAGTACCTAGATGACCTACCTCTTCCGGCGAGATTCGGAAATGTGCATATGATGGAAACTTTGCTATCCCATGAGGCCACGGGACAGGATTTGTGAATGTCAGTGAAGTGACATAACTGACACTGGTAGGTCAAGTGATAATGACAACATGGCGAATGTAGTATGTCCAAATTACATTCATACAACTCACATTTATACTATTTAGAACATACTCAAAAACATACTATAGAAGTTATTCAAACTAACTATACCTACTTGAGATTATGCGATTTCGGACACAGCCTCTGATGAAAAAACAGCATGCTTGTGTGGTATTGCTTAACTATGTCATGTACAAATATAAGACAAAAACATTTTTGCCCTCATATATTGAATTTTGAAGTCATTATACATGTTATTGTTGTGTGACATACTCAACAATGTCAGCTTCCACATAGTTAAAAACCATGTCACTCACTCCTATCTGACAGATACATTATGTTTTCATTGTACATCAAGTTCTTTTATCGATTTAAAGTATTTTTCTCATAAAAAGACTCTTCTAAGCCAGTCTCTTTCTCTTCTTAATCATCACACTTGCATAAGGGACTGATATGTGCATGTGCAGTTGGCATGGCAACCACCATAAAGTTATCTGCGAATGAGAGTTTTCTATTGTGAAACTTGTGAAACAGCACAGTCTGTGTCTGCTTCAAGAGAGAAGATTCAAAGTTGTGGCAAGCTTCATGTGTTCAAAGTCGCTGCCAGCTGCTTCCTTTGACCGCACATTGTCAAAGAATTTATTTCCCAGGTCTTTTGCCCCAACTCTGCCACTGTGCTGCTATAGACTTGTTGTTATCCACATTTTCGCCCCCGTGATGACAGCCTCGAATCGCTCGAGATGGCTTTGAAATGGGCGGCCTGTGAAATACGCCTGACCCCTTCAAAAGCACAGTCTACAAAGTGCCATTGTTTTTTTTCTTTTCTATTATGTTTGTACTTGGGAGACATATTTGGCTTTGTGGGCTCAGGAATAAACACATTTAAAGACAGGTACTTTCAGAGCAGCTCAGCCACGGGGACAAGAAGAACGAGTTTGCGTTTACAGCCATGGGCTTTTGAGCCGTGACCTTAATGGACCTCCTCAGAGGCTGTTTGACTTTATATTGAGTTTGTGATAGTCCAACTAGTCTAGTAAACGACATAAAGTCTAGTCCTCTTTCTCATTCTGGCTAAAAGCACCACTTAGACAGGAAGAGACCTTCTGACCCATCCACAGTTCATTTTGTTCCATTTAGGGGAGTTAAAAGGATAGTTCTCCCAAATAGAAAATTGTGTCATCAACTGCTTACTCTCATGTTGTTCCAAACCCTCAAGACTTTCGTTCATCTTCGAAACACAAATAAAGATATTTTTAAATGAAATCTGAGAGCTTTCGGTCCCTCCATTGAAAGTCAATCACCCAAAACTGACACTTCAAAACTTTTTTTAAAGAGATTGCAAAATAAATCCATACGAATCGAGTGGTTTAATCCTTAAGTCTCCTGAGGAGATGCGATAACTTTATATAATGAACACATTTAATTGAGGCTTTTATTCACACATAAACATTGATGAGCAAACACACAGAGAGGACTCCAATATGGTATCGAAAGCTCAATTGTACCTGTGACAAACGGGAACAACTCTCATTGGTTCTCACGCATCAACAAGCATGTTTGAATGGCACGTTACTGAAAAACAAACTTGCTAAATGAAATGTGTTCATTATATAAAGTGTTTGTGTGATTCGTGTCGCTTCAGAGGACATGGATTAAACCGCTCAGTTCATATGGATTTCTTTTACGATCTCTTTATGAATGTTTTGAAGCATCAGAGTTTTGGGTGAACAGACTTTCAGTGGAGGAACAGAAATCTCTTAAGATTTAGTTTAAAATATCTTCATTTGTGTTTCGATGATGAATGAAAGTCTTATGGGTTTGGAAAGACAAGAGGGTAAGTAACTAATTTTCACTTTTGGTTGATCTATCACTTTAATCTAAAATGGATTAAACCACAGTAATAAAGAAATGATGAATTTTAATAATGACACACTAAGGCTGAGAGTACAGTACGGCTAACCTCTTTTCTTTTGGACCAAACTGAACAGAAAAATATTAAACATTTCTCTGCGTTTTATCCTGATCTTATGCATGTGTGTGTGTGTGTAGTCTCTTTCTCAACAGAAGCTGTTAACCTGGCTGTCAGTATTGGAGTATGTGGAGGTTTTCACTGAGATGGCGGCCGCCAAGCTGTGGGGGGACGCTGGACGTTGGCTTGTTATTGTTCTCATTCAGATTGCCAAGTAAGGACCCTCTTTCACAGGTAGTATGCTTATAGGAGTAGTTCACCAAGAGGACATATCATCATTTATGCACCATCATGTCATTTCATGTACGACTTTCTCTTTTCTGTGGGATGTAAAATGTTTAGCTGAATGTTCTGAGTGCTCTTTTCCATACAATGAAAGTGAATGGGGACATGCACTCCAAAACAAGCTCAATAAAGGACACAAAGAGCACCATTAAAGTATCATAAAAATAGTCCATATGACTCCAACACCATTTTCTAAGTTTTCTAAAGCCATACAATAGCTTTTACAAAACACAAATATTTAAGTTGATGTTTTATGAATATTCATCTGCTGTAGCTCTCATTGATGACCGAATTGTCATGTTCAGTTGTACTAACAGTTAATCTAATTATTGCTGTGTCCTCATTTCTGTCGTCCCAATTCGTCATTCTCTCCTGTGTTTACAGAGCGATTCTGCGCTGTCTCCTGCTTTTCTGGTACAAATCAGGCATCCAGACATCACCACCTATAATTCCCCTGGACAGGGACTCTCAGCTCTGTAGTCAAGGTGAGATAGACAAGAACCACAAGCAGATTCATATTTCAAAAATAATTAGAAAATATTCAAGACAAACTATTGACTCAACAAAGCCTTGTATGAAACTTTAACCCGTGGAAGATTTTTATTGAGCTGAATATGAAAGAATCAAGTGTTGTCTATGTGAAAATAGCCATTTTATCCTACAATTATTTCTGACGATCATTCCGGAGCTCTTTAGCACTCGCGCCACCGGCCTCGCTCCGTTCCCACGGCTCTCGGCCCCGCCCTGCTTGCCACACTCATAATGAACTGAAGACTCTTTGTTCTACCATCATATGAGAAAGCATGTGATGAACTGAGATCTCTTGTTGTACTTAATGTAGTTTTAAATATACAATAGGGGCATATATGAAATACATTGACTCCACCTTGATTAGAGTGAATGGAAATTTGTATTTAAGGCTGTCTGCAGACCAACTCAGCTTTGATAATAAAGTCTGTCCTCTGGCATTAACACCCCAAGACTTTGAGAGTGACAGAAGCCACAACAAATCCTCTTGTGGTCTTTGGTCATTTTCACACACAAAAAAAACTGCATTTTTTTTTTTTTTTTTACTTTTTTGAAGTATATATATAGAGAGAGGATCGATCGATCTAAATTGGTCCTCTGATTGGTTCAGTTATCAAATCGCATCTTCTGTTGAGGCAAAATCACATGCGTTTTTTGTTGTGCATCGAGGGATTTATTCTGTAACTGTTTCCATTGTAGTTTATGCGAGTTTATTCCATGTTTATGTAGTTTATTCCATTGTAGTATAGTCGTCTTACCTGATAAAAAATTATCCACCTCAATTGATTGCATACATTTTTATGCGCAATTTTAGAATTTATGGCGTTTCCATCCAGCTCATTTTCAATGCAATATCCCAAATTTCACATAAAAATAGGTGGATGGAAACATATGCCGCTTTTCCATTACCAGTACCAGCTCAACTCGACTCGACTCGGCTCGGCTCGCTTTTCGCTCCGTTTTCCATTGCAGATAGTACCTGGTCGTCATAGCGACGCCGCAGGAAACTGCCGTGACTTAATCTTTTACGCGAGACACACCCGCTACCCAAACACACAGGACAATGGAGGAAATCGAGTGTATGCTGTTTTTGGATGTTTTTGTTTTTGTTTTTGCTGTTTTTTATTCAGGATACTCCGTCTGGCGCGTGCAATGATGACGCAGTGAATAGTGACGATTCTCTCTGACCAATCAGCAGTCTGCTGTGTTTTCACGTCACATTTTAGTATCGCCTCAGCTCGCTCAGAACCGCGCCGGAGGTGGTACGAAAAAAAGTACCTGGAAGCAGGTACAGGTACAACTTTTACACAGTGGAAAACCAAACAGAGCCGAGTCGAGTCGAGCCGAGCCGAGCCGAGGCGAGCTGGTACTGTGTAGTGGAAAAGCGCCATTAGATGATCTTAGTTACTAAGTGTTCCTGAAGCTCAAATATTAGAGCACAATGCTAACAATGCCAAGGTTAGGTTTAATTCCCAAAGAATGCAAGACCTGAGAAAATACAGTATATACATCTATGAATAAAAGCATGCCGAATGCAAAAATCTAAATAATAACACAAAGATTTCAAATTTCAAAAGTCAGAGTTAATTTATTGTTATTTCTCCACTGCATGACAGGATGTTTAACCAACTGAAGTGTCTCTGGAAACCGCCGTGCAGGGCTTTTAGCACACTCACAACAAACAATGAACCCACAACAATAAGCACCAGAACACTCCCACTGATGACAATAAATAAACCGTGTGTGAGACAATAAGAGCAGTGTATGGCCTGTGCAGATAAACTGTCATTGTGTTGTTGAGTGTAATGTAAGGCTGAGTAAGAGCCCATGGAGTTACTGCGGTTTGCCCTTGAGCGTAACACCGGGAGACTCTAAGGAAACTGCTCCTGCAGTCAGTGTACTGTGGGTTCTTTATGGCGAAAAGTGATTTCCTGCACACCGCTCATATATTGATCTCCCTTACACAGAGAACAATACAGAAGAAGATGATGAGGACACGTCTTTCGTGGGCCAGCGTTCAGGAAGAGTGGTCCGGCCACTGGGAAACGGTAAGACTTGGCAAAAACAGGACGTTCGGGTGTTTGATAAAGGAAATAATGGGATATGTCTGAACAACGATTTGTGTACCATCCAGATTGTAACCCTTTCTTAAAACATATTTTGCGATGGAAGCGATACATTGATGATGTTTTCTGGCTATGGAATTGGAATACGGAGTCTCAGTAGTTTGAGTTTCATAAACTGTTTAGTGATAACTGCAGTGCACTGAAATTAGGGACCGTTCGGTATTTATGGAAGGGGCCACCGGAGGAAAATAGGGGAGGGTCATGTCTTTTTATTCTTTGTTGAGGGGAGGGTCATCCAACTTTTTTTAGTCTCGAGGGAGGGTCACCCAACTTTTATATTCATGAAAACAGCAACATTTCAAAGTGGCTTGTTTGGTGCTATTTTTTTCCATTTAGCTCCATGTTGATCTCGCGTTATCAGCCCCCCTTCGATATCAGATGGGTCTGACCCAACAACAATCCAGTTTGGTGCTGTTTGACAGTGCTCGCGCACTTCAGTTCGCGCTTAGAAAAAGTGCATCATGTCAGAACAGAATGCCAAATAAATGTTTACCCGGCAAAGCTTTAAAGCACGAGCAAATAATGAACTTTTGTGATTGCGAATAAGTGCACGGTGTCCTGTGAGTGATGTGAACGTACGTCTAGTTTTACAGTATTGGGACTGAGGCGCCAGAACTGCAGCTGATAGAATGTGCGCTGTAGCGCGATACTACCATATTTTAGTTTCCATTCTTATTTTGTTTCCACGATGTGTGAAATGTAGGGCTACCACATCTTTAAATTACTATTAGTATTATTTAAGTTAACATAATAAAATACGTAGACCTACACCACAAAAACTAGTTGAGGATAAATTCGTTAAAATTGGGCGATTCCAGTGTTATGGACGTGACATTTGCAGTAAAAACTTGAAATATAAATTCTCAGAAAATGCATTTAATACCAATATTTTGAAACGTCTGAAAGGAGTCAAGACATTAGAAAAATATCAGTCTACACATGCGTTTTATATTTAATATGAGGGAAATACACATGTGATGTGACACAAAAAATCTTTAACTTTTAGGTGGCAAAATATTTTTTAGTAATTCTATCAATTACACTGTGCAAACCAAAAGATATATACCCACCGGATGAATAAAGATCGGCCTACACAGAACATAAAATATTATTTTTATTTTATTTTTCGTGTTCGCATTAAATGTAAAAAAAAAAAAAAAAAAAATTTACGGGCGTGACAGTTCTCCATTACGGACATGACTGCTCTGAAAGCGACTTTAAAAATTTCACAGAGACCTCAAACACAAAGCCTTTCTTTAAAGTGAATTTCGTTTTTTTATTAATTGTATCTTAATTTTAATCAATGTTTCATCTGGATTTTAAGAAGTAAATATAGTAGAAAAACGATAATGACAGGAGGCGCGGGCGAGTGAACTGGACTTGTCTCATAAATGAACCGAAACTCAGCGTAAGGTATGCTACTTGCCTCACAGACCTGAGAAATATATAGAAAGCTTGAAATGTCTACTTTTAAACAGAACAATTCAAAACGAAGGAAAACAGACTGCTTTCTGCTTATGAAATGTGCATTTCTCTCTGGCACGTTCTGAGAAGATCGCGACGCATGGACAACTTCATCTTTGCAGTCGACACAGAAAACACTTGTTTATTAATAAACAATTAAAATGTATCCTTGCTATATTTTACGAAAGCGGGGCACAAAGTAACGCTTTTTTTGTGTAAATCTACTTATGGTTCAGAGTATTTATTTTTTTCCACATTAATTTCCCACATGTCTACCACAATTATGTGTTTTTGTTTTATTAATACAGTATATACTTTTTTTCTTGATATACCCCGAAAGAATGGAAGTGAAATGTGACAACATGCCCCATAGGTGGGGTACATTGTAACATGTGTGGGGCACATTGTAGCATAACATATGACAGCTTAAAATGTTATCTGATCTAATAAAAAATATATACAAAACAAACTAAAATATTTTCTGAATAAAATACAATTAAAAAACTTTTTCATATAAAATAATGGCAATTTTTAATAATTAAATATAAACTCATTTTGAGTTTTGACTATGAACACATGAAAACACAGCTATACAACATAGTTCAAAACAAATAAATAATTTTGTAATTTCTGAACATTGACTCTCAGTCTTTATAAACCTTTTTCTCATGTTTTCTCAATAAAATTAATAAAAGTATAGAATATAATAGCATATTTCTAATAGGGGCTCATTGTAACGCAGTGTTACAACATGCCCCCGCCTGCACAACTGGGATTTAAACCCTGCTAGTGTCTTCTGCTAGTTAGCGAAGCATTAAATAACTATCTCAACTGTTAAATAACATCTTAGAGATTAAAATAATATCAGATTTGTCTTATTTTAAATAAACACAAAAAATAGAGATGAAAAATTAACTTAAGTAAGAAATTTACTTTTGCTATGGTTTAATAAATGTCTATGGATATCTTCCCAAAAAAAATAGTTTTGGCGGAATTTTTTGATATATAGTGTTGATATGGCAACTAGTAAATACACAAAGTTTCGTCATCCAAGCATGTGCGGAAGTATTTAAAACAAGCGTGTTACAACTAGCCCCGCGTACGGTTGTGCCCCGCGCTCCCCTATCATTAGCCTACTTTTGCCGGTTCTTTGTGACAGCTTTTAGATGCTTTGTTGGCAGCGCCACCCACATGTTGAACGAGTCACACCGCATCAGCACCGAAAACATGATTTTTTTTTTTTTAAATCTAAAATCCAAAAATCATGATACGAAACGAATCGTAGGTTTGGTCTATCGTTACAGCCCTATGAGAAAGCAAGAGTTTATGGTTTAAAAACAAACAAACTATGGCTATCATCTTTGCCAAGCGCAAACCAGTACAGAAGTAGGCTAATCAATAAATTATCGGGGAGGGTCGTGCCTTTTTTCACAATCATTTTGGAGGGTCATAGAAAAATGTATTGCTGGCTAAGGGAGGGTCATGTCTTTTTTGACAACAGATCTCAAAACTCCTCCGGTGGCCCCTTAAATAAAAAACGAACAGTCCCTTACCATCGAATTCCATCAGGAGCATATCTAATTCGTCATCAAATCTGTATCAGGTCTGAATCGATTAGTATCGACAACCTACTGATCGTTAAACACTGTTTGTTGTTACATGGTACGTCTTATCATCCTTGAGTCATTAAAACATTCATTACAAATCTCAGTTCCGTCGTATACGTCGTATGTGCAGTGTAGGTGATGATGACTTCCAGTTCCAACATAAAGCAGCAACTTTATCAGATAGGTTTAGAGCAAGAGCATATTAGGAAGAATGGATTCATTCTGCTGCGAGTCGTTTTATGACTATGTCACAACGTGTGTGTCTTGTTAAAAGACTGAAGACTTTTGAACATCGAGTGAACTGCTATATTCAATACTCACCGTTGGCAAAAGACATAGAAGGTTTGTTACTTAAACATTGGCATATTGTGGGCAGGGACCCTAATTTCAAGAAATGCTTTGAAAAACCACCGCGTGTAGTGTCTAAGAGACCACCTAAACTTCACAATAGTTTGGTTTGAGCAGATTTAACCCCTCCCTCACATTTTTTTAAAAATAAAGTGCCTTTTGACAATTATAGATGTAATTTTGTAATCTAGATGTCAACAATGTAATTTTACTTATAAAACTCAAACTTTCACACATACTGCAAAAAATTGTAAAATAAGAAATCTAGATTTCACAAGTCCGGTAACTCAGCACTTTGCTACTTTTAGACATTCGGTCTCTACCTTACAATACATAGGAATAGAATTAGTCAACTGTCAACGGCATGGAGGAGACATTAATCATGTACTTTTGAAACGTGAAGCCTCCTGGATTTACACATTAGAAACTATAGCGCCTAGGGGATTAATCCGTTTCTTTAACATTCTTTCTTGGTTTTCTCTTTGTTTATGCTTGGAATCATTATTTTCTTCATATTATTAATTTTGCATGTTTAAAATTTGACTTTCACATTTAGTATCTTGTATTTTTCTTTTGCCTTTTTGTTCCATGACTTTCTTCCCTCTTTTTCTGTTGGCATGTGATCCTTGATTAATCACCTGTGGGTATAAAGGCTTGTTTGGGTAAAAACCTTTACTTTTTACAGCATGCTTGAAACATTACCTGTGTGTGAGCCCAACATAATTTTTTTTTAATCTTTTGCTTTTTTTGGAGCCTTGGTGTGCCGACTTTTTAGTTTTTTTAATGCTGTCAAATTGATTAATCGCATCTAACATAAAACAACATATTATATAAACAACAACTTTTATGTTAGATGCAATTAATCGATTTGACAGCGCTAGTTTTTTTCTGGGGGGTTTTAAACGGTAAGAAATAAATATTTTTAAGCGGTAAGTTCTGTGCCCTTGTAAAAATTTATTGTTTCCTTTTTTTTCCAGCACCATCATTACAGTCTCGTCTTTGGGGTCTACCTCAGAACAGGAAAACAAGTAGGAATCAGGAAGAGGATCTCCACTCAAGCCCGACCCCTCTGGGTCTGCAGGAAACCATTGCAGAGTCCCTGTACATCGCACGACCGCTTGTTCATTGTATCCTTTCTGCTAATTCTCTTTTATGACAATTTTCACAACAATATCCCAGTGTAATATTATCCCAGGATAGCCGAATAGTTAATTTACTCCCAGGGGTGTGGGAACAATTGGAAAACTCAAGTGGGAATTAGCTATTGTAAGATTACTGCTTACCGCTTGGTTTTTAAGTGTCATTTTATGTGACCATCTACACATTTTCTTTACAGCATGGTCAAACAAAATAAACACTTAAAATATAATGAAATACAATTACTCTAATGCAGTGGTTCTCAACGTTTTTTACTCCAATGCCTCCTATTTTCCAATACAATTTTCAAAGGCCAGCCCTGGATTCTGTAAATTACATTTCAGGATTCCAGAAGTTTTAAGAGCTGAATGTTTTCAATGTTACCACTTTTTAATCAATGAATTTACATGGCTTTTTCCAGGTCGTTGTTTACTGGATTAGGATTAAAGATAAGGATAGTAAAGTGAAACGAAAGTTGCGATAGTCTTTCCTTCCCTATTGTGACGAATATCCAAGTGAAACGGCTTCTCGGAGAAGAAAAAAATGTAGTGTGGGACTTGAATTTGTCCATATGGAATTGGATGGTTGTGGTTTGCTATTGGTCGATCTCATGTGATTGACAGGTTGTCCCGCCCTCGCGTCAGTAAACACATCATCAAAGAGATATCGCTGCAAAAGGGTGGGAGAGATATTTTTATTTGGTGAGCAACGCGTCTTTCTGTGCGTCGTGTGTGCGTCACATAGCCAGAATATTCACAGACAGCGCGTTTCTCTTTTGTCTTTTAACTTGAATTGTTTAAAAGCATTTGCATGAATGAGAGCATGGTCATAAAATTATATATTCAAACAATTTCATCACCACTGATCATATTAAAGCTTTATGAGGATTTATCTAGTTATACCAAACTCTAAAACGTATGCTCATAAAATCCTCATGAAATTTTAAGATGATCAATGGTGATGAAATTGTTAGAATATTTTTTTTCAGTTTGTCATCCATCATCCTTAACATTTGCAAGTGGCCAGTCTCGGGATTTGCGGAAAGCGTTCCTGGAAGCCTTGGATCATCTCTGGTCTATTAGAGATAACCAGGTATAGAGTGCTTAAGTTTGCTCCTCTCTCTCTTTGCTGTCTTTGTCAGTCTGTCTGTAAAGATTTGAAGAAGTTCAAGCTGATGCTGTTTTCTGTCCAGTTTCAGTTTGTTGAGTGACATGAAGGCGCTGAACCGCAGAGAGCGTGCTGAGATGAGGAGACGGGCCTTCCTTCTCCTCTACTACCTGCTCCGCTCACCCTTCTATGACCGATACTCTGAGTCAGTGTTTCCTTTATTGCATCCTCTGCATTAGTGCAGTCTTCTCTTATGATGTGCTTCTGGTAGTGTTTTGTTCAAATCCATTAAGCTTAAATATTTAATCTTTAGTGAGCAACTCAGCAAGCACAATTTGTGCTACAAACATGAATCATTCCTCAAATTGTGCAGTGTTTTGAGAGGAGGTTCTGTTTTCTAAGCAATCAGAGTTCAAATTTTCACTTGACAGACAATGAAATTGGTAAAATAAAACCACTCAGAAAACCCTAGCAACCGATTAAGGCCGGATATACAAACTGCAAAGTTTTCGTTCCTCGCTTTTAGGGGTAAAAATATGTTTGCATACGATACCTTTGCACCGCTATACTGTTAGCGAACGTCCCAATGCCGATCATTTAGATGAAAATAGCCAGTTTCCATCCACTTTTTGCGCTGTTTTTCTATCAACAAAGTGAATATACGTTAAAAAAAGATTGCGAAATTTGCTGTCTCCAGTCTGTTTCCATCCAATTGGCCTATTACCGATAAAATGGTGTGCGTAATGATGTCATCTATAAAAAAAACTAAAAACTTTGTCACATAAGTTTAGTTGTATCGCTAAAAAAATCAGCCCTCGAGTCGTTTCCATAATTTCATGTATATCGCAAATTATATCAAATCTGTCGCATCCCAAATATTTGTAAAATGCAGAGAGTAACGAGACACTTGGAATTCGCCAGTTCACTGCTTACTATTTTCACTTATAATAAGCCTATTTCTAAATTAGGAAATATTAGTTAATCAAAAATCACTGCGTAGTGGGACAGCTTGTCTGACAGGACTGCATGTAACAGCCTTTATTTGACGAACCCCATGGGTTTGGACACAGGATCCATAAAAAAAGATTGGTACAGTAAAATGTTTGGTCGTATAGAAACAATCTTTAACATAAGGATGCTGTATAGGCTAATTATGTCATGTGACACCACATTCATTTGTGTTAAAGCCCTTTTTCTCTACAAAAAGTGTCTCCAAATTAGTTTTTCGCGACATTTGAAGTATAGACCTACAATTTATGCGCTTAAGTTAAACGGAAAAACATTTGCAAAAAATTATAGAAAATTGGCATTTCCATCAGCTATATCGGTAAACATTTTGATACGCTAAACCTTTTTCCGCAAAAAAAAAATCCTTGGATGGAAACCTGGCTTATGTAAATATTTGCTGCACACTTCCCTCTCAATAACAAAATAAACAAAAATGACAGCAGTGAGAAAACATCAGTAAACCAAGCATCGGCATGAACTGGCCAAATCCATTTCATTTAAAAAAAATTATTTGGATTGTAAGGGGTGGTTTAACCCCTTAACGGTTGCCCATATATATTTAGAACAGTAAAATCTTAGTAAAAACCTTAGTAAAAAAATATTTGGTGGCTGTTTTTTAAAATAAATTACAGAGGAGCAGTACAATTACAATTTATCAATTTGCAACAAGAATATTTCATAATCATTAGGCGTGTTTAGGCCTTTATTTTGAAATAGAAATAAACATGAAAAATCATGAAAGATTGGTAGAAGCCTCAGTTTGTTTTCATGCCAAGAGTTCAAAAGATAACACCAATTACATTTTATGAGAAAAAAAGGTCTGAAAATGTTTTGAATATAAAGAAAAATATGATGGATTCTCGATTTGTGATGCGGCAGCGAGCTATAATGTGCATATGTGCTCTTTTTATATTTATTAGAGGTTGAAATCAAATCAAATACTGCCAAAACACCCATACTATTTCTGAATAGGATGTATACTTCATAAATTGTATGAAATTATGGAAATACATGGTTCAGATCACTCAAAACATATATGAAAATTGAGATGCCCTTATATGGTCAGTAAGGAAGCTGGCTGTCCATCTAGTGAAAAAGTCTGGTACTGCGCCCAAATAAAATCTTACTGAAAGCTCATTTTTTGAGATATCAACCTAAAATTTGGAACACAACTTGTTTAGATTTTTGGCTTTAATTTTTTTGCAGTTTTAGAGTAAAATATATTTTGAAATATATATATTTTATATAAAATATAAATAATTATATTTTTATATTGTACATTTTCATAAACTCAAACTTATATAACTTTTTTTTCTGTTTCACTTTCATAATTTTTTTTCACTTCTACAATAATCTGGCAAATGTCTTCTTAAAAACAAGACCAACCATATGTCTATATTCCAAAGCATTCTTGAATTACAACCATTTTAAGTTTGTATAGTAATTTTTTTGTCTATGCGAAAAAAGGGGGGGTGACAGTTAAGAGGTTAAACCTTTTGTAATCCGATCGAGAGGACATGTAAACACTTGATCGGATTGAAAGTACTGCGCATGTTTAATGACGTAGAAATGGTAATGACGTATGACGCAATGAACGAGCTGTTGTTGTTGTTGAATGAAGTGTCATAAATGACTGTCGTCTCATTCTAAAATTCTCCTTCCTCTCATCGTCTGTGAAGTGGAGCAAAACTACGTCCCACGAGTCCTTGTTTTCGGACCCTCATTCGCAGACGCTTTGTTTTGGGCGTGGAAAGAGGCGTTTTTACTGTTTGATAAATATAAGCAGAACGGCACAACAATTCATGTGCTCGTCGTCTCCTAATTACGACCTGAAATCAAATCAAATAAGTAATTTAGTATGTGCAAACAGCGGGAAACTCTGTATATTCGTGCAATGACGTGCGCATGTCATAAAAATCAATTCCGTTTTGAAGCATGTGACATAAACGCGCACATCAGTCCGAACACTTTATTTAGCGTTCATGTAAACACTACGTTCGGCTTCATCAATCGGAATGAATTCATTCATTGAAACAAAAGGTGTCCATGTAAACGTAGCTAGTGACGATTTCAGTTAGAATCACAACTTCAATTTCTACTATAAAGCAGCTCTCCAGTGTGTTCGTGATACTTGCGTCTGACATAAACATGTCTCAGAGCCACACCTACCTATTACATCATCGGCATGGACCAATGGTAGTTCGAAGGTGTTTACCAGCCAGAGTGAACTTTCCCGGAAGGTTTACATTGACAAGCTTCACACAAACTTTGTTTTGGCCCGATTTTGCTCAAAATGACGTCATGCAAATTCGTCTTCGATTTCGATTGAAATATATCGGGGCCTTTAGCCACTTCCTGGCCTCATGACAGCCGGCTTAGCGCGGCTATATTTTTTTTCCAGAAAATATAAAAAATGTATTTTTACACGTTGTCTATCTACATTTCACCATGCACACCTTCACTGCATAATGGGGCTTTTTGTTCCCAGATCTAATGTCTCTTTTACACTCACAGGACGAAGATTCTCTTCCTCCTTCGCTTCTTGGCAGATTATGTTCCCGGAGTTGGCTTTGTTGCACGTAAGTGGCGTATCCATCTCACCCAATGGATGTTCAATGCTGTCACACTAAAAGCTTTAAAAAAGCTCAGAGATATGTGCTGACTGGATTTCTTTTCCTGTCCTCTCAGGTCCGCTGATGGAGTACTTGCCCATTTGGCAGAAGATCTACTTTTATAACTGGGGCTGACGTCAAAGTGAATCTTTCACAGGTCTGCGCCGCCAAAATGTTAGTAGAGAATGAGAGGAAGCCATTTAGAGGATGCTACAGCGACACAAGGACTCAATCACACCTGTGCCAGAACATTACCACATTTATTGAGGAGTTTTGTAGTCAGTGAGTAACAGATGCACTGCTGGTCTCTGAGATGCATATATCTGGATAGCGATTTTCCGATTGCTGTTTTTCTTATCTCTTTTAGCTTTCACTTAATTTTATGCATCTGAGCCTTTTTCCACCACATTTTTTGCACTTATAAACATCTGTTGTCAAATGAATTTTGGCCAAACTTAAAGCTCTCTCATCCCGTTATCTATCCCTAAACACGAATGCCTTCTTTCTGATTTAGATGGTTAATTCCAGGGAACGGTTTTATTGAACACAATAATTGACTGGCTGAAATGAATTAAGACAGTCTTTCTGTTTGTTCTGTTTCTGTCTGATTCATCCTCAAGAGTTTTGTGGCATGGATGGGATGAAGCTGAATCTGATACTTTTAATTGTTGCTACATTTGCTCATTAAATGGAATAATCCATCAATGATGAAGGTCCACCGTTGTTTCACAGGACTCCAATGAGACTTTGGTTATCTAAACCAGCACTATGAGCGTGTTTTTACACTGTGTGAAATAAACTCATTCGCTTCTCTGTTTGAAAGCCCATCATTATTTTGATTGAAAGACCTGAAGCAAAAATGAAAAGCATGACTTTTTTGAAATGCTGAAAGTGTGAAATTGCATAATTGGTTTTGTAAATACCTCCGTTGCATTTAATAAATCTTTAAATAATAAGAGTCCTCATGCCTCAAGTGTTTTCCATCAGAGAGCAGAATTTATAATGCCTCTAAGAGCTACTTGTACACATATGGGCCATAACTCAAAGTCTGGTCTCACAGTGTTTTCATTCAGCTTTTCAAATCAATGTTTGAATTAAACATAAATGTGATGTATGTCCTCCAGATTCATGGAGTCGCGGCTGCAGTGTATATGCTCAGGAAAAAATCCCTGAACTACAGTATCAGCAATGCTGAAGATGATAAACTGCTTCCGGAAGAAAGGCAAAAAAATGTCCTCATGGACCTCAGAGCTGGGAACAGCCAAGCTATCCATTATACGTCCCTGTGGGGTTAAAAAAGACATCTCTCTTGAATTGTGCCCCTAGATACTCACTAGCTCCCAGTGCAATTTATCTATCTCTTTCGCTCTTTTATCTTTATGCTGTGTGCGTATATTCTGGGGTTTATCTGATCCACCAGAGGTTTTGTTAGTTTGCACATAACATAGTCATGTATCCTGTCTAACCACTGTATACTGTTATTAGTATATTAAATTCTAAAGCCTTTTCACCACTAGCAAATTACCTTCCATGTTGGGATGGGATCAATATCTAAATCAATTTTAAAACAATTAAACCTTTATAGAGTTCATTAATCACGCCTAGAATTGATTTTCTGATAAAATGCCTTTGCTTTTGTTGTGTTTTCTATAAATTATTTTACTGACACAAATGAATACATGTAAAGTAACACACAGGTGTGTCAAAAGTATATACAGTGCCTTGTGAAAGTTGTAACCCTTAATTTATTCACATTTTGTTATGTTGCAGACTTATGCTAAACTGTTTTAAAAGATTTTTTTCCTCGTCAATATACACGCCATACAACTATAATGACAAAGCAAAAAAACTGATTTGTGTATATCTTTATACATTTGTTACAAATAAAAAACTGAAATAATTACACTGCATAAGTATCCGTACCCTTTTCTGGGACACTTAAAATTTAGCTCCAATTTCGCTTGTAGATGTCACTACAGTTCGAATGGAGTTCATCTGTGCAAATTCAATTGAATTGATCTGGAAAGGCTCACACCTCTTAATAAAAGGTCTAACAGCTGAAAATGCATATCCGAGCAAAAACCAAGCCATGAGGTCAAAAGAACTGCATGTAGAGCTCAGAGACAGGATGGTGTCAAGACACTGATCTGGGGAAGACTACAAAAAAATGAAGTAATGTACATGTACTACATGTACTTACTGTAGTAATAATGGTAAATTATGCATAATTACAAGTAACTAACCCTAAAACAAACTCTAAACTCTAACTTTGAGTACATGTAGTTAATTAATATTACTCAGTACTTATTTGAGTAACCTTGACATAAAGTGTAACCAAAAATGATGTTGCATTGAAGGTTCACAGAAGCATGTAGCTTCAATAATCCTTAATGGAAGAAGTCTGGAACAACCAGGACTCTTTCTGTCCAAACTGAGCAATCAGTGGAGAAGTGCTCTGGTTTGAGTGCTGACCAAGAAGATGATGGTCACTCTAGTTGAGCTCTATGATCATATATGGAGATGGGAGAAATTTAGAGAAGGACAAACATCACTGCAACACTCCACTTATCTGGACTTTATAGCAGAGTGGCCAGACTCAAGCCTTTCAAGACATGAAAAAATAAAACAAAAGCACCTAAAGGACTCTCTCAGACTGTGAGAAACAATCTTCTGTGGCCTGATGAACCTCAGTTTCAAGCATCATGTCTGGAGGAAACCACTGCTCATCTCCTGCACGATACCATCCTAACAGTAAAGAGTGGTGGAGCAGCGGCAGGGTCTGAGGGACTCGTCAGGGTAGAAGGAAAGCTCAACGCAGCAAAATATACAGATAGCCTTAATGAAAACCTAGTCCAGAGTATTCAGAACCCTTCTGACGGACTCTGCCCTTTTAGCAATGTATTCTTATTAAAGCTACCAAAATTAATTCAGTCAAGAGCAGTGAGTGACTTCTCTTTTGTTGTGATTCATATTAACAGCATAGCAGTAGCCTACTGTATATTACGCTGCTTTCACTTTAATACACAGCTGTTTACGTTCACAGACATAACCGACTGTGTTTATGTAAACTTTGTTTGACATAACCTTGTGTGTATTTGACAGTTTTAACACAATAAGAGTTTAATACTCATGCAGTGTGCCGTCAAACATCCAGCTTTCTGTGTGCTCAAAAAAACCCCAAAAATATCAGAAGTTTCTGATATATGCGGCTTTAAAACGTATGCAGATAATAAACATTCATATTGATGAAGAACTGTAATGCCACATGAGCATGACCTCAACAGAGATGATAATCAAACCCAAACAGATGTTTTAGTTTTTGCAAGTATTGGAGGCAGGAGCTGTACAGGCTCCGCCCTCTTCTGAAAACCGGTGAGGGGAGCAGCAGCTCATTTGCATTTAAAGACTTAAATCTGTTTGTTTGTTTGTTTGTTTGTTTGTTTGTTTGTTTGTTTGTTAGAACCGAGTCCATTGATAAAAGCTGTGAGGGCTGAAGAACCCAGTTGCAGAAATGAGAGCTCAGTCAGGAAATACACTTAATGTATCTTTAATTAGTCCATAAAGTAATTCCACAACAATCCATAAAGTAATTCCAAAACTGTAACTCCAAATTGTTTCAAAGAGTCAATAAAAATAAAGCGGAAAGAAGCATATAGGGTGTGTGTGTGTGTGTGTGTGTGTGTGTGTGTGTGTGTGTGTGTGTGTGTGTGTGTGTGTGTCTATCTATCTATCTATCTATGCAGAGTCTGTGTGTTCGAATTTTCAGCAGCTTTATTAAAACACTTAATTCATATAGTTGCTTTTATAAAACAACAATATAATACACTATATATATGCAATATTTTATGAAAATATATTAATTTTAATTTGAGTTGGCATGCAACTCCCATTCCTCTCATTTTCTCCCTTGTTCTTTTTAATACAGCTTTATTCTAAGAAAGAAAAAAAAAGGCAAACATGTTCAAATCTCTCTCTACTGTAGGTTTGGGAAAGCAGCCATGTAAAACTGTAGTTATGGGCGGAGCAGGAGACGTCCAGTACAGGGTTGTTTTGTCTGATAGCCTGTGCCTGGCTTCAGTGAGTGCGTGCGCGAGCTCTAATGTCATAGTAAGTACATGCGTCATTTTGTGACCTTTTTTGCTTTTTACATTAAACACAGGCTATTAAACAGGAAAAAGCTATTATGGTTTAGTAAATCAATATGAAAATGTCTCTTGAGTGCTTGTGTCGTAGTTGCGCCGTTTCAAGTAGCCTAACTTTGTATCGACGTTAGCAGGGCAACATTTTCAGGTAACATTTTCATTTTTAGATTTGTTTTTGTTTTTGTTATATTTTTATGTTTAGTACACTTTATTGTTTGCTGTGCAGGAAAAAGTTCCTCGTGTAATCTAAACTGCGGTTGAAACCAGTTTTTCCACTCACTCACAGAGCAGTTTAAACATGTTTATGCATGTTTTTCTTTAGCGTCATGTAAGTTAGTGGAAAACGTTTATTTGTGGTGTAATATTTTAACTTTCACCTCATGGATAATAAGTCAGCATAAAATGGGAAACTTCATGGTGGGTCATTTGGTGGTTTCCGCTGATTATTCGCCTCATCCTGCGTCTGTCACGACAGCACACACTTCATGCTGAGAATAAACCAACACAAACCACACAGATGCACACTGTGAAGCATTATAAGCAGGGCTTGACATTAACTTTTTTGCTCGGTTTTCCAAAGTTACTAGCCACACAGCATTTTTACTAGCCACATTTTTGTTTTTGTGAAATTACCTTTTAAAAGTCGACTATGGCGTGCTAAAATTTACTTGAACTAGATTTACAACCCTTTTAAATGTAAAACCACTGTACACACCCAAATCAAGACTACACAAAACAGGTCATTATCATTAGCTCTGATAAGGTTGTGTGTAAAGCTCCTTTTTTTAAATAAAACCATGTATTATATTACATATCGCCACATAGCTCCACCGGCATACACTGTGTGCATGTAATACTCATTAGGGCTGTCAAAATTGCTCAAAAAATACGTTCGAATATTCTCTCTAAAAAAAAACGTTAATAACAGGGCAAATTAATACAAAGAGACATAACTACTTGTATAGGTAGTTTATTTAAGTTTAAACACATTTGACAACGTATTACCTACACAAAAACAAGTAAATCAACTAATGGCCAAGACCGCAGACCTCACTCTCGCTCACTCACTCGCAGGCACTCTTTCTCTCTCTCACCCTCACCCTCATGCTGCGTTCACACCAAACGCGAATAGAGCGTCTGGCGCGAGTGTAAAGACGCGTTTACGCACGTCTAGAGGTCTTGCGGCGCGAATGAGGCGTCACGCTCTCTGTGCATAACGGTTTAAATGAACAACAACAATAAGCAAATGTTGAGTGCTGATCAAGAGTTTTGTGCAAGCAATTTAAGGTCGCGACTCTTATATAGCAGGCTTCATTCAGTGATTGAAACAAATATTATTAACAATAATTGAAGTTTTTAGCCTATATAGAACCGACATTGAACGCTCCGAGCGAGCTGTGCTGTGGTAAACATGGAACTTTTCCTTGACATGAAACGGTAAATAATCAAACCAGTGGAAGCCTGCAGTGCATGAAACTGCTGTATCTAACCTACCTTATTCATGCAATATCTATTCAGTCATTACAGTAGCCTACACTTTAGTAATGTTTCTGTTTAACGTTAACGCTTCTTCCTGTTACCTGTCCCTGACCCCTCAGGCAGCGCGCCCACTCGCAAAGCAGACAGCCGCGCCTCTGCAACCGCGGGCGTTTTTCCACATTCGAATATACATTTTCACCTTCGAAATTCTGTTTTTTAAAACTATTCGAATATATATTCGAATTTAGAATATTCGTTGACAGCCCTATGGGAGTTGTAGTGTCACACTTATTTCAGATGCCTTTTGAAAAGACTACAATTATTCAACCCGCCACAGTGGCTAGTTGGAGTGACTATGTTACCCGCCACGAGCAAAATCTACCCGCATTTGGCGGGTTGGCGGGTGTTAATGTCAAGCCCTGATTATAAGCATTACTGTGAACACTAAGGCATTATAATGCTTTATAGATATGGTTACCATAGGCATAACACATTATGATACGTTACATATCTATTCAGAATACTAGGTTATTATAATATAAACTACGTCTATATGCACACTAACGTAACTATACTTATTGCATAATTTTGAGTATAGTGCATTAAAACAAACAATCATCATTATATTTCATGTGTTACTGTGTGTTAGGTTACATCACAGACCAATTCTCCACAGGTGCAGTCATGAACATAAGTAAAGTCAAAGTCAAAGGTCATACACAATAATAATGTACTGTACAGTTAAAATGTATAATGGATTGCAATGTGTTTTATATGGCATTAGGAAAACCTTCAGAATGCTTTATAAATACAAGCTTCACAGAAAATATTTGCATGTTTTTTACAGTACACAGTCTTTCTGGATAAAAAAGGTATTGACTTTCACTTGTATTCTCTCTCTCTCGCTCTCTCTCTCTCTCTCTCTCTCACAGAGTATATAAAATGAGTGAGGATGTGTATGAGGTCCCTGAGGGGACAGAGTATCGTTATCTAGTGCAGGACGAAGAGGAGGAACAGGTAAGGTACGTCCGTCGCCACTACGTCAGTCCATTCCGGGCAGTGTCACGCAGATGCATGTTCCTCATCGGCTGTGCAGTGGTCAGTCTCCTCTCTCTCGCGGGATACCTGGCTTATGTGGCGAAGACTCCTCCTCCAGGGGTGGCAGAGGTGAAGACGGACTGCGGTTGGCTACGCGGGCGCTGGGAAGGCGGAGCGTACTCTTTCAAGGGCATCCCGTATGCTGTACCACCAGTGGGTGAACGTCGTTGGCAACCTCCGGCGGATCTAGTGGAGGCGGGAAAGTGTTGGCATGGCATGTACGATGCTACTCGATTTCGCAGCATCTGCGCGCAGGTGCAACCCCTCCGAAAAAATGGGCAGGTCATGGGACAGGAGGACTGTCTGCATCTCAGCGTGTGGACTCCGAGTCTAGAGCCCGCAAAACCCCTGCCCGTCATGGTGTGGATCCACGGAGGGTATCTCCACATGCTGAGCGGCCAGGAGAGAGGCTACTCCCCCACTGAAGAGCTGGCGGCCCGCACGCAGATGGTGTACGTCAGTCTGAATTACAGGCTCAATGCTTTCGGCTTCATGGCCCTGGAGGTGCTCAGAGAAGGCTCTCCCACCAACTCCTCAGGTAAGGAGTCCCTGTCCTCCTTACCCAGTCCCTGTCCAGGTCACTTATGACTGCTGCCCATCTCGGACACTTTTATTAAATAAACTACTGACAACATATCTTCCAAATTTCAAGTCAAAACACATTCCATGTTTTTAGACCTTGAATAGTTTATGCTCATTTTTAAACATGTTTAGAAATCAATGTGTTGTGGAAAACCCCAGATTTACAATCACAGTTTTCATGCGTCTTGGCATGTTCTCTACCAGTCTTTCACATTGATGTTGGGTGACTTTATGCCACTCCTGGCACTAAGATTCAAGCAGCTCGGCTTTGTCTGATGTGCTTGTGACCTTGTGTCCTTCCTCTTGATCACATTCCAGAGGTTTTCAATGGGGTTCAAGTCTGGAGATTGGGCTAGCCATGACAGGGTCTTGACCTTTGTGTGGCATAGAGCATTGTCCTGCGAGAAAACCCAATCTTTGTAATTGGGGAACATTGACAGAGCAGAAGAAAGCTATTTTTCTTCCAGGTTAACCTTGTACTGTACGTGACTTGAGTCATGCGTCCTTCAAAAAGACGGATCTGTCCGATTACAGCCTTCCTGAAGAACCCCCAGATCATCACCAATCCTCCACCAAATCCTCCACAGAGGGAACGAGAGACTGTGGGTTGTAGGCTTCTCCAGGTCTCTGTCTAACCATGAGAGGACCAGGTGTTGAGCAAAGCTGAAACATCAGAATCAGGCACATCTGTCTTTGTGAAGGACGCTTGACTCAAGCCACATACAAGGTTATCCTGGGTTTTTTCATCACAAATTCAACTTTTGAACATGATTATTTAAAAAAAATAAGTTGAAATAACTTTGCAGGCTGATGGCATCAACAAAAGCATATACCATCGATTAACAACCTCAGATCTCACAGTAGGTCTGTCTTTAAAGATTTATAAGTTGTTTTTTAAAATCCATTCCCTTATGGACTCTATCAGCTCTCTGCTTGTCACTACAGCATATTGAAATTCATCAAATGTCATCAAGCAGTTTTTTTTCTGTCTGCTGTCAAAGGGAATTATGGCTTCATGGACCAGATCCAAGCACTTCAGTGGGTCCAGCAGAATATCCATAACTTCGGTGGGGATGCAGGGAGAGTTACCATATTTGGTCAAAGCTCAGGTACAACATACAATGAATGACCCCTAAAAGTATTTGGACACTTAAAATATCTGATTGTCAGTGCATAATCCTGTTCCCTTTACTTTTTGAGAATGTGTTATTATAAGGACAACATGTTTCTAAAATTAAATAAGTTTGTAACATATTTCATGTATTATAATACTTATTTGTTTTGTCTTTAAGCTTTTATATTTTTACTTTAAAAAATATTTATAAAATATATTTTTACTTTCTAATAAGTTAACAGTACTTTTTTTTTTTTTTTTTACACTGACCCAAAGGTTTATTCATGTGTAAACCTTTAAAATGACATCTAAATTTGTATTTGTTTCTAAATGTTAAATGTGCTGTCAATAGAATAGCCTAAAGCCAGTAATCATGATCTAAACTCAATCCCAACCAAAAATAATTAAACCTTAAAGGGGTGGTGTAATGTCCTTTTCACAAGATGTAAAATAAGTCTCTGATGTCCCCAGAGTGTGTATGTGAAGTTTTAGCTCAAACTACCCTACAGATATTTTTATATAGCATGTTAAAGTTGTCAATTTGTCAAAGGGTTTGTGTCTGTTCCTTTATATGCAAATGAGCTGGGGGGCGGAGCTTCAACAGCTTGTGTCCCTTTACCTCACACAGACATGCACTGAAAATTTCAAAAACTTTTAGCCTTTTATGTTCAAACCGGAGTCAGACAATGATGGAGAGACTCGAGAAGAACTGACAACATGTAGAATGCAAAAGGACGTTTCTGAATGGTTAGTTGATGAATTTTTGTAGCTTATGTGTAGTTAACTTCTAGTCATTGATTAGCATATTCTATTTTGATAATCTATAAATCGTGTTCTGGGGGCGGGGTTTATGTAAATTGTAGGGTTGGTGATGCCACTAACCCAGGAGGAATGTCGTGTAGTCTCTACCAGCCGTATGTTGTAGTCCTTAAAAAGTGATTTCTTTAAAAGCAAATATCTCCCTTTGCTTTGAGCTTTGAGAATTGTAACTTTGCAGATGTTGTTTATGCTCAAACAACAAAATTACACACTAACTAAAGTTAGAAAAGTGAGATCATTATCAACCACCCCTTTAAAATCAATTTCTGTAAATGTGTTAAAAACTACTATGTTAAATGTATTTCATTATATCTTAAAGGGATACTCCACTTTAAAATGAAAATTGTGTCATCATATACTCACCCTCATGTTGTTTCAAACCTGTATGAATTTCTTTCTTCTGCTGAACAGAAAGGAAGATATTTAGAAGAACGTCAGTAACCAGACAGTTTCTGGTACCATTGACTTCCATAGTAGGAAAAATATATACTATGGAAGTCAATGAGACCAGAAACTGTCTGGTTACTGACGTTCTTCTAAATATCTTCCTTTCTGTTCAGCAGAAGAAAGAAATTCATACAGGTTTGAAACAACATGAGGGTGAGTATATGATGACACAATTTTCATTTTAAAGTGGAGTATCCCTTTAAGTTGAAATGGGTCGGTGATTTGACCAAAATCACGATACGAGTTAGGGTTGCATAATGTATAGTTTTAGCATTGATATTGCGATGTGCGCATCCGCGTTAGTCGACCCGAAGGATGTGCGTTGTCAAGTATAGGGATCATAGTTGATCTGTGATCCGTAAGGACCAGGCCGCATGATTCCAGACGTAGATTAAAGGGATAGTTCACCCAAAAATGAAAATTCTGTCATCATTTACTCACCCTCAAATTGTTCCAAACCTGTATAAATGTCTTTGTTCTGCTGAACACAAAGAAAGATATTTGGAAGAATGTTTGTAACCAAGCAGATCTCAGGCCCCATTGACTTCCATAGTATTTTTTCCCCTACTATGGTAGTCATTGAAAAATACTCTTTTTACTTGGGTTTAGCTTTATAGATGTATAATAAGTATCTCTCTCACTGTTTGATCATGAGGAGGAACTTCGGTTTGGACTTTGATGATGTCTCCACTAGCCAAAGGACTCTTTCATCGTGCGATTGACATGAGCGGCTCGTATGTGTATAATGCTTCCCTGGAGTCAGCAGAAAAAGACAACTTGGAATTCCTGAGGAGAACTGGCTGCAAGGACGCCATCTGCCTGAGAGGACTACACATCACTCAAGTCCTTCAGGTGAGAAATTCATGGCCGAGCTTGTAACCTTCCACAGCAGAGTCATGGCTGACTAACAACAGCCTCAACCTGTTGGCTTCGTCATCCGTAAACTCTCTTTAATAAATCATCAAACCTCAACTTCCTGCCAGAACTCACAGAACGCTCAATGAATTCCCAATGAACATCAGAGGAAGGGGTTTAATTTTTCTAAATGGTAGTAATATATCAGAAATGGATCTGTGGTTGAATTAATGTCAGTGATTTGTATCTGACTCAGGCAATCCCGTGGCAGAAGTACCCATCATGGGCAGCCGATGACTTAGTCGATCTTCCAGTCAAAGGTATATTTGTTGGTCCAGTCGCAGTGGTTGACGGCCATGTTCTCAAAGCTCCTCCGTTTGAGACCTGGGAGAAACTGGGAGCCTATAATGATGTCCCATTTGTGGTTGGAACAACTGAACAGGAGACTGATTTTAGGTAACCGGCTTTGTTTGATTTTCAGTCATAAGTTGTAAAATGAAAATACTGTCAGGAATGTGCGCCATTTAGAATTAAACCCAGATTGAGTTCATGAATTGGAATTGAGGTTCAAAGAAATATAGAAATCTAATTTGTAACTATTCATTTCAATTCATTATACTATTCTCATAAACGTTATCATACACAACATGGTGTATTTCGACTGGAGTATTTCCAGCAACATTAGATGATATTTATAATCACTGTTTGAAATGCCACCTATAGAAATTTGTATTTAATTGATTATTTAGTTATAATTATTTTATAATAATTATAAAAAATCTATATGTATAAAAAAAAGAATATGTATATATATATTTTTTATTATTATTATTATTTTTATATATATATATATTTTTTTTTTATAATTCTAATAAAATAATAAAATAATTATAACTAACTAATCTAATGTTGCTGGAAATACTGACTATTTCACTAGAATACAAAATTCTCCATGTTGTGTATGATAACGTTTCCGGGAATTGTACAATGAATTGTAATGAATAGTTACAAATCACAATTAAAAGATTTCTATATTTCTTTATACATATACAGTATATACAATACAATGCATCCCCTAATATTCTACATACATTCTACAGGAAATAAATAAGCATAAATAATACAAATAAATCTTGTAATTATTAATGTTTTGTTGTGAAATGTATGTTGGCCTAATTAAATTTCTCTAATGCAATTCAGTAAATTTCTCTTCCTTTCATTCCTAGTCAAATTCTGATTCAAACCGGTGGGGAATATTTTACCCAACCATGGAAATTACATTGTGAACATGGCGTCATATATCATATATTTTCTAGTGCTGTCAAATTGATTAATCGAGAGTAATTGCATCTAACATAAAAGTTTGTTTACATAATATATATGTGTGTATATATATATATATATATATATATATTAATAATTATATATATTTACACACAAATATGCAGTATACTGCATATGTGTATAAATATGTCTGTGTGTATATATACACTATATACACACAGACATATATACAATATATATAAATGTAATAATATATATACACACACATTATGTAAACACAAACTTTTATCTTAGCTGCGATTCATCACAAATAATCGATTTGACAGCACTAATATATCATACTCTATACATCATTCTCTAGTCCTCCATATGAAAACATCTCTACATGGACATGGGGGGACTATCGCTGGATTGTGACAAGTAAGTCACTCATAGGAGACATTTCAAAAAGAACATTATGAATGAGAGTCTTTATATAAGTGAATGTGTTTTTCCTCACCACGTCTCTGTTGATTCCTTCACACAGACAAACTGAGCCCTTTCGGAAAGAACCTGAGCGATCAGGCGCTGAGGCTGTATGATAGTTCAGCACCGTGTCCGACCTCTGACCGCTGTCCAGAGAGACTCTTCACCACCATGGTGTCGGACATGAAGGCCACATGCCCCAGGAACGACCTGGCTAAGAGAGCTGCAGGTTCAAATCAATTTTTCATTTCACAATTAAAGGGAATTGAGCTTTATCAGCACTCTGAATATTTTATCATTTGTGAGCTCCAATAAATATTTCATGATAAGTGTAATAAGCAATATAGCGTACAGTCATAATTGCAAAATAAACTCCTTAGTCAGACCCATAGTCGGATGTTTAAATCTAAACCTTTTCAATGATGTCATATGTATTCCAGGCGCTTTAAAGAGCCCAGTGTACCGTTATCTGGTGACTTACACTCCATCAAAACAGGCAAACGCCTCCAGCTGGCTTCCCTTCCCCAGTCGCTTTGCCTTTCATCTTCTAGACAGCTTGGCCTTCTTCAGGGGTCTTGAAATGGTGCTAGGGACCCTGTCGCCAGCTGATATGAACTTCCAGGAAATGATCACCAAGTATTTTGTACATTTTGCCAAAGAAGGTAAGCTTATTGTGAGATTTCCCATAATAATAGCACAACACTATAGTAAATCTAACCTACTTGATTCTTCAACCATTTTATATAGACATACAGTACACTACTATTTAAAGGTCGGTACAATGTAATGGATGCACAAATTTATGGATGCACCCATAGGATTTTTTTTTGGTTGATACCAATTTTAACAAACAACTTCTGGCAAATTCTGATACCGACGTAACTTTTATTATTAAAATAGATGACTGTTTATTAGCAAAGTTCAAAAAGGTATATTAGCTAGTTTATTGATGCATCATCAAATCATCTTCACTGAACATGGATGTGATCCATTTATGATTCAACAAGCCAACATCAATTCTTAAATACAACAGAACAAAGATACATACGAAATAAACAGTGCTCTTCAGGTAGGTCTAACAGTTGTTTTCAGGTACAGAAATCGAATAAAGTAATCACATGTATAAATTAAATATATATTAAAGGGTTAGTTCACCCAAAAATGAAAATTCTGTCAGTAATTACTCACCCTCATGTTGTTCCAACCCCGTAAGACATTCGTTCATCTTCGGAACACAAGATATTTTTGATGAAATCTGACAGCTGGATCACTTCTCCATAGGCTTCTAAGGGACTGAAACTTGCTGGCCCAGAAAAGTTATTAAAGAGATCGTTAATATAGTCCAAGTGACTCCAGTGGCTCAATCTTAAGTATATCAAGCGACGAGAATACTTTTTGTGCGCAAAAAAAACAAAAATAACGACTTTATTCCACTATTCATTTCATTCTCTCTGGGCCTCGAGTTGGTTCACGTAGTGTTTTTGCGCAGCGCGTCAGTGTTGTACGTGACAGGCATTACACACATGACCAGCGTCGGCCAATAGTGAGCCTACGTGGTGACGTGTAACACAGACGAGCTGCGCAAAAACACTACGTGAACCAACTCGAGGCCCAGAGAGAAGGAAATGAATAGTGGAATAAAGTCGTTTTTTTTTTTTTTTTTTTTCACAAAAAGTATTCTCGTCGCTTGATATACTTAAGATTGAGCCACTGGAGTCACTTGGACTATATTAACGATCTCTTTAATAACTTTTCTGGGCCAGCAAGTTTCAGTCCCTTAGAAGCCTATGGAGGAGTGATCCAGCTCTCAGATTTCATCAAAAATATCTTAATTTGTGTTCCGAAGATGAACGAAAGTCTTACGGGGTTGGAACAACATGAGGGTGAGTAATTACTGACAGAATTTTCATTTTTGGGTGAACTAACCCTTTAATCCTTATTATAGTTACAAAAGTTATTTAGTCAAAAGCAGTGAGCGGTTTTTTTTTCTTTTGTTGTTTAATCAAAACCATTGTCACGATCCACACACGGGAAACAGGGAGATCCAATTGCAGCAAGAATTTATTGTTAGGGCAATCCAATTCGTAACCAGTCCAGGCAGGGGTCAAAACCAAAGTAGCAATCCAAAATAAACAAGAACAATACAAACGGGCAAGAAGGCAGTACTCAGAAGTGGGGTGATGAAAAACAAGGACTCCGTAACAAACACTAAAACAGACAGGGTATAAATACACACAGAACTAACAATCATGATGGGGAACAGCTGGGTACAATGAACAGTGATGAGTGCAGACAAGGATTGTGGGAAATGCAGTTCCTAACGAGAATGACACCGTGGGGGAAGGGGACCTCTAGTGGACACCAGGGAACATAACACAACACTGTGACAACCATATCCAAAACAATCATCCACTAACTCTTCCAGCAGCCTGAGGTTTACAGAGGAAGTGCAAGAGCAGGTTTTTCCTGATCATTTTTGCTTTGATTCAAATCAGTGTTTATTCAATACAAAGCTGGCTGGTTTGGTTCGAAACTTAAAACACTTTGACTAAATAAAGTAAAGAAATTGCGCAGCAACCCAAGGTCGATTCCCGGCTCGAAGTCCTTTGTCGATCCCGTTCCTCTCTCTGCACCCTGTGCTTTTCTGTCTGATCTCTACACTGTCCTATCCAATAATGCCATAAAAAGGCCAAAAATATAATTTTAAAAAAATGGAGCAATTCCAAGAGGGCCAGAGCAACAATGGTGCGAAGTACTAATGAATAGTACATCTGAAACCTAAGCTGGTGGAAATGAGGCAGTCGATGTTGTGCTCTGACAAATTTTTTTTTGATGTGTGTGTGTGTGTGTGTGTGTGTGTGTGTGTGTGTGTGTGTGTGTGTGTGTGTGTGTGTGTGTGTGTGTGTGTGTGTGTGTGTGTGTGTGTGTGTGTGTGTGTGTGTGTGTGTGTGTGTGTGTGTGTGTGTGAATAATGTGATCAAATCTTCCCCATAACGTTCCCAACCTCTTCATAACGTCACAGGTAGGATGCCGGAGGAGTGGCCGGAGTTCCCCTCAAGCGTCGCCCTGTTGGACAAGAACATTTCTTTTGTGCTGAACTACTCCAGAGAGAGGTGTGACCTGTGGGAGCAGAACGACTTCTACTCGTACGCCTGGATCAACTGAGCCGCATCATCATCGCTGGTGGTATTGATCCATCCACTGCATTTCCATCTGACTGTGTGACACGAGCAAAGCTTTATTGTGTGATTATACAGTATTGACACATTTATAAGACTTCGCAGAGTATGGGGTGAATATTGTGCGCAGTTGTTTGACCTCCAGGAAAATACGTGTTTCCGTATGAAAGCAAAATCGCAGAGATCTCTTCAATGTCTCAATTTCTTTCTCGTAGAGAGCAACAAGACTAAATCAAACTCAAATGGAGACTCGGGTCTTTCTAATGGGGAAAATATCCTAGAAAGATCTCGGACTGTGATCAAATTTGCCTACAAAGTTAGAGACCACAATATGAATTTAAACCTTTCTAATCAAACATTTCCAAGCCCAAATGATGGGCTATTTTATAGCTGGTTTTTTTCTTACTGTATGTCTACATGTCTTTTTTTATTTTGGGACAAACATCTAAGACAAAGTTGATTGGGATAAAAGGGCATCCATCCATCCATCCCCTAAGCTGTGAATTGAATTTGCGAATCCGAAGACTGTTTTAAGCCATAAATCCCCATTATTCAGGTTTTTTCTTTGTTTGTTTGTTACACTAATCGGCTCCATTCATATATTTACAGAATATAGCCAGTCTGCTTTCAAACCTGTTATTCTTTGGTTGTGTGACTAAGTAAATCCAAAGCTTTGACATGGATGAGAAGCCAGGGACACAATGAGGGCCTAGAAAGGGATTTAATGCGGCTCTCTGATCGCCCTCTTTTAATTTAACTGCTATGCAAATAAGACTTACGGTTACATTGATCTTTTGTTTGTTTGTAGATGCCGTAGAACCCCCGCTATCGATGCAATAACAGAAGGTGACATTTATGTGTGTTTTTGTACCTGTGATCAAAGGGTCTTCTAGCACTCCTGAACAGACTTTGGAATCAAGGCCTGTGGAATCAGGAACATCACAGCACCTGGAGCACTATCACACTAAATCTGATCCAGGAACAGTTGTGTTTTATAATACAGACCCATTTGCCTTGCATGGCTGAATGAAAGGAGAGGTCATAGGTCACCCTGCCCCTGTACAACGGGATGAAAGGTGTCCGCTGAATGGGAGCACATGAAAGCCCTGACCCATATACAGAGTTTTCTTTAACCTATAAAGCCCGAAATAATAGTCTTTTTTTATTTAAAGGTACACTTTTTTAGTGGTTAAAAAACAAAACTGCATGCAGTTTGCAGAAAAATGTTGTTTTGGTTTTATGGCTCATATGATACAGGAGAAAATGAAGCCCACACTCAAAGGGGGAAAAAAACACCCAATTTTATTCAGAGGCCCAAACTGAGCAAAAATATGCAATTTGCTGCAGTTGCTGCTGTTTATATGGCCAAAAAGTAAGATGAAAATCTGACAGCTTGTAATGTAAATCAATGACATCTTTATAACAGTAAAACAGACTACTTACATGAAATGCATATCAGTTGTTACTCTATATTTCCTAAAAATGATATGTAAATGCTTTTATGATCAAAGCGCTGTAGTTTTTATTGTGTTGGGACAAACAAATGATGATTGGGATGTACAAAATAACATTCTTCTAGATATTGTTGTGTCATATTTGGTACATTTTAACATGATTCTAAAAATGATTATGTGTAATCAAGTAAACCTAAGTTGCTTCAGTCCAGTAAGTGTTCATCTTGAAATATTACTTACAATATAAAATATATTATGGTTGCTTTAAAATCAGTAAAAATTTCACAGCAATAAGACACGTCATGTAACAACCTAAAGGTGTACGCTTTTACAATCATACTAAGTATAAACTGTCAATCGGAGGACAGATGGCAAGTCGTAGATTGCGTACATATTTTTTGGGCAACGTTTTTATCATGCCTTAAAAATTTGCATATCAAATGATACAGTAGACTTTTTATAGGGTTAACGTTAGCCAGGCCATTAAAGGGTTAACACCTTCTCTACTTTGTACTCTGTCTGAATGAACTATTTTAATATCACTCTTGTTGGTTTTGCGCTTTATCTGTAATCCTTATGTCATAAAATGATTGTGTTGACTAAATCAAAGTCTTAAACAGCTGTTGTGGGGGATTTCATTCTTTATTCACATAATTCTCAACAGGCCACAATAAAAAGCTTTTATTCCAGGCGGTCGTTGGATTGTTGTTCTTTTATTTGCAAATTTAGCAGACAAATACCATTCACCAGTTCCCAGTCTGGCATAAACCCAAAAGAATAGGAAAGAAAGGCTGTAATGCATGTACTAGAAAACAGACGACATCACTTCAGTGGGTGAATTTTAAATAAAGAACCATTTTGTCAGCTGTCATTTTATCATCTAAACTGAGAGTCGTATTAAATTGTTGAATAAATCACGTCACTGTAAACCTCCTCAGTCAGCTTGGTTTCTTGAGCAGTTTATCTGTAAATACGACGAGTGAATGCTGGAAATCTGACTCGTACAGCACCAGTGTCTACGGCTTATGCTGGCATGCAAAACAAACATGGTTCAGATTACAATAATCTGTCCTGAAACTCAAACTCCCAGGTATCACTCTCACACATCCACAAGAAAACCTCAAGAACTCGTCCTTGACATGCGAGGACATATTGCACAATATTACTGTTATTTTATCACTTAAATCACTCAAACTTTCTCATAGTTACTAACCATGTAAAATAATGATGATGCATCAATTTTAAAGATTGTATTTAGGAAATGGGCTCAATTTATAAATATACCATATGGGGTTCCCTTTCCTTGTTTACTGAATGCACTGAGGTCTTCGGAGAGCGTTAAAATACAAAAAAGAAAAGCCATTAGAACATATTAGCACTATAAGTTCAGTTATACATTTAATTCCAGACAGAATACTTTCAAATCCAAAACTATTTGAAATCAAAGACCAGTACATGGCATAGAAAACAGGACTGTTATTTCAAACAGAAAGCACTGCGACTCTGAAAACAGACTTTACACTCTGTCAAGCGTTTCTGTTGTTATCTGAAAATAAAACAAGAGTCTTCAAAAAAAATTAAAATACTGTCAGCAAGAGTCTACAGTGGTCTGGGGAGAGAGTGGGAGTTCCCAGGTCTTCGTCTTGCTCTCTCGCTCCCTCTCTCTCTCTGATGTGTGTTCATGTAGGAAAGACAGACTAGATCCAATCAGCAGTGAGGTGTGTCCTGTTTGATGCAGCTTCCATTTCAGTCGAACGCAGTCCTTTCAGTAAGATCCGTAGCGATCCTGAAACGTGATCGGAGAGAGTTAATACAGCTGTCGTAGAAGTGTTGAATCAGAATCGGCGTGGTATCGTCACGACTGGAATATAAAGCACATGTGTGCATTCACCTGAATGGTGTTCATAACCCCATTGGCCAGCACTGCCATCTTGCCCGCCACGGTCTTCACACCTTGCTTGAACTGGGCGATGTCTGGACCAGAGGGAAGCACGTTATCGAATCCTGATGAGCCTACAGGGACAACGCACACACACACACTGAGTCAAAGTCAAAGTCTCGCTTATGCAATATACTACGGCAACATGGCGAGCTGGAGAGGGATGTGTTTACCAGAGGAACGCACACTGCCGTCACCAAACAGGTCAGCAGAGCTGATGGAGGTACTTCCAGACATGCCCTCGAGACGAGTCTTTGCTTCATACTAGTAGAGACATTACATATTTATATAAACAATGAAAGAAGTCTCCATATTCTTTCTTGAGTTAAATATATTACACATTTTTAAATACACAAATAATTGACACATTTTTTTAGTACCTCATGATTTGATTTAAATCGATTCTTGATTTTGAATCAAATTTCAATTCGATGTGTGCATAGATTTGATTGTAGTTTACTGTTTTGTGTTACTTTTCTTATTTGACTGCGGTAGACAGTTTAGCAGTTTTAAAAATAACACACTATAGTCTTCACTGTGTGAATTAAATATAATTTGATTCACATTAAAAGTTGATTTTTTTTAATCAACATTAATGAAACGGATGGCATGAGTTTATGAGGCTGCTGTCCCTTTAAGAATGAATGCACGGATCTGTTACACATCCGATTTTCTCCCATTTGTTTTCGTTCGCGTAGGACATAACAGACTGTTTACATTGAGTACTCCACAGTCCACACGATGTGCATTTTGACAATTGTGTGTGTGTAGCTGTGAAAGAACTAAATTCGAAATTGCATGCATGTGAGAAGCGGCATCCCGGCTGTGAGTCCGTCAGCACGAGCACCGCATTTAGTCCTTGTTCGCAGCTTTTGTGATTAACGTCAATAATTTTAAGTAACTTTAAGTAGTACTGCGAAGTTAAAGAAGTGTAACACTTTAGAAAATCGATTTTTGAAATTTGTGAATCGATGCAAATCGGAATATAGAATCAAGATTGACATATGATTAGCTTTTTTTCCCACACCTCTATAAAATTGTGCAATATAATTTAACACACAATAACATTATCCTTAGATTACAGTAAATAAACAACAAAGTTTTACCAAAGATGTCCAGTTAGTGTCAAAATTAACTCAAGTGGGTCTAGTGGGCTCACGGTACCTCTGGGTTGCTCTCGCGGCCGAAGAACATGTCCGATGAGATGGCTTTAGCATTAGCAAACTTCTCTCGTGCTTCGCTAGACTCTGCAGCTGGCACAGACACCTCATGCTTCCGTCGGCTGGGCAACCTGACATGCATCGTGTCACCAGTCATGAAAGCGGCCACAAATCAAATCACTGACTACTGGATCAGGACATTATTAAGACAGACCAACCTTTCTCCGATTGGCTGGATGCTTGAGATGGTGACCTCACTGTCTTTAGGTTCATCCTTCTCCAGAGCCCAGGAGGAGAATGATGATCCTCCATCATTGTCCCACCGTGACCCAAAGCTGTCTCCTGATGTGAACGGGTTGTCCTTGTACCTGAGATCACAATGAATGATACCAATTACAAACACACACACACACACACACACACACACAAATGGCGTCCATCACAAACATACTTTGGCGGTCCCGAGGCAAAGCCAGGCTCATCAAACATGTCCAGCTTGGAGCGAGAGGAGGATTTGACTCCCACCGGGGTCTCCTGCTCGATCACTTGCATCTCGGACATCACGGAATGAGACACGGCACTGCAGAAAAACATCACATTAACAAAACTAACATACACGCATCACTCTGTTCTGGGTTATTCATCTGCTGAAGACGGTGATGCTTGAGGGGAGTGATGTAATTAACGTGACAGTGGTTTAATGGAGGTTTCCGCTGTGTCTTTACCTCCTGTTCCCGAATCCCATGCCCAGTCTCTCCGCCTGTTGCTTCTTCTTCCCTTCTAGGTTCTGCAGTTTCTTCTCCTCTATCTTCCTGTCAATCTCCAGCTCTTTGTAGGCCAGTCGCATCGAGGCCACCCTGTGAGATAAGCGGGAAAGCAATCAGGCACTGTTAGAAGAGGCATGAGAATTCAATAGTTTAAAGAGAGGGCAAAATCTTTAAAAGGTGAAGTATGTACCATTTTATGTTAAAATACATTCTATTAACCCTGTTTATTGTTCAATGAACGCTTCAATACTATACAGCTCCACCATACACATTCAGAAAGACACGATGTGTACCAGTTTATATTGTATACTCTGATGGGTCCGGTACAGCCTCAAACAGTCGTGGAGCGTTGTGTCAAAAAGCTGCCCGGTGCAGACACATTGGACGAAACACTCACGTTCGCTCTAGACTTAGCCGGCTCTGTTGCTTACTCATGACACATAGCAACACAGCTAAAGGTATTCATAAAATGTTTGACCTTTTCTTGGAAGTAGCCTACTTTTAAAGGGTTGAGAGATGACTTCACTAGCACCGTAAGAGCTGGACATGATGTTTGAGTTGGGGAAGGTGCGACACTTTGAAAGAGTGTTTGCAAGGCTGTAATTCCACTAGGAGCCACTAGTGAACAACATTATTTACCTTTAAAGAATGATGTAAGAAAAGAAAGTTTTCCAGCATCTGCAAACATGTCCAACAGATTTAGAATCAGACTCACATGGACTCTTCAGCTTGTTTCTTGGCTTCAGCGACCTGTTCCTCTCTCATCTTCTCTGCCACCTGGGCTTGTTTCTCCACCTCAGTGAAGCTCTTGCTGCTCACCTTCTGGGCACCAAGACCCTTTTTAACGCCAAGCTAAAAACCAAAAGGAAGACATTTTTTAAATGATCACCTACAAAGATAACCATGAGCTCTGAGGTTAAATGACAGTATTTACTTCTGAAGATGGTTTACATTTGACAAAAAAAAGAAACAAAGAAAATTCGGTAACACTTTATTTTACTGTGTCCTTGTTACATTATGTTACATGTACTTACCATAGTAATAACAGTAAATGATGCATAATTACATGCAACTAACCCTCAATCAAATCCCAATCCTACCCTAACCCTATAGTAAGTACATGTAGTTACTTAATATTACTCAGTACTTAAATATATAATTACACGGTAACAATGACACCTTAAAATAAAGTGTAACCGAAAATTCGTATTTTATGGAATATTACAGTGTTTATTATGATTTATCCATGCATGTTTTTTATTACTTCACGTGCCTTCATTATGAATGAATGAATGAATGAGGCATTTATATAGCGCTTTTATATGTACTACTGTACACCCAAAGCGCTTTACAATCATATCAGGGGATCTCTCCTCAACCACCACCAGTGTGCAGCATCCACTTGGATGATGCGACGGCAGCCACAGTACAACGGCGCCAGTGCGCTCACCACACACCAGCTATAGGTGGAGAGAGGAGAGAGAGTGATAGAGCCAATTCAATGTAAGGGGATTATTAGGAGGCCATGATTAAGGGCCAATGGGTGGAATGTGGCCAGGACACCGGGGCTTACACCCCTACTCTTTACGAGAAATGCCATGGGATTTTTAATGACCACAGAGAGTCAGGACCTCGGTTTTACGTCTCATCCGAAAGACGGTTTTCTATTGGGCGATCATATTCTATTGGGCGATTATATTTAATAAAATAACTTCCCCTCCTTCTTGCAGTGACATCATCTCTGATGACATGTTTATAGGCGCGAGGGCGGGACAACCTGTCACTCACAAGATCGCTCAATAGAAAACCACAACCATCCAATCAATTACCGATGGACAAAATCAAGTCCTGCCCTACATTTGTTTTTCTTCGAGAAGCCGTTTCACTCTGATATGTGAGACAATATAGGGAAGAAAAGACTATCGCATGTCAACTAAGTATATTTATCCTCTTAAAAAAAAAAACAGCATAAAAGCAGTACAATAAATACTATGATTTTATCTAAATTAACATCGCAAAAAATAGAGACCTTTGATATTAGAGTACCACAATGCTAAAAAAAAGAAAAAAAAGTCTCAATGACAACTACACAATTATGCTTCAATGATAATACTTAAAAGTAAAATATATTATCCTATTTGATTTCAAGATGAAATATGACCTGGACATGTTAATGGATTTTTAATGCTTAAAACACTTTACTGAGGGGGAAAAAGAAGAAGAAAAAAATGGTCTGACTGACTGAATGGGTAAAGACAAACATTACATTGGTCTAACTATTTTTAGAAGATTTAACATTCAGATTCTGCCATTACTTGCACATGTCTGCATTGATTATTAGTTTTCTTCTTTAGCTTGAGGCAGAACCACAGTTCTAGATCCTGTACAAGTCTGACACCTACTGCCACAAACTGAACACTGCAAGATCAGGAAACACAATTGCCTGAATAGGAAGTGACCGAGAGCACTGATTGTTCACCTACCCCTTTCTTTGCAGTGGCTGGCTTCTTCTTTCCAATGATGGAGGATTTCATTTCTGAAAACGGAAAGCATAGTCAGAGAAAAGTAAACAAGCATTTCCTCCTAGATTACTCCAGAGAACACAACTTCTCTAGATAAGGATCATTAGTGCATGGCGATAGAGGCCACGGCCAATAATGACCTGAGAAATATCATGCCGGCAAAGCCTGAGGAAAGGCAAGAGGTCACACTTGCACACAAATCAATTAGATTATCAGAGCAAGAGTGTGTTGAAAGTGTACATGTGAACATTCATGCTGTATTCATTTTGCAATGAGCTACAAAAATAAATAGAAAATTGGGGTAACTGGAAGACGAATGCTGAAACTGGTCTTGAAGTTTAGACCCACTGCATCCTGATCAACAATGAAAAGTCGCTCTAATCTCATTCCAGGGCATAAATCAATCCAGACCGGAAGTACACATCAGAAATGCCACAACATAAGCTCTGTGTCCAGAATGGAAAGTGTCTGCGAGCTCTTTATGAGATCAGAAAACCCTACACCTTTTGTATCAGTGAGTGACTTTACACACTGGCTACACATGGCTTCACTTGTGGAAAATTGCAGAAATTAGATTAACAAAAAATTATAATAATTTGGGAATGTGTCAAGGAATTAATAAGATTAAAAGGTGGCATCAATAATTAAGGCAATGTGTCCACCAAGGCATCTTTTCTTAAGGACAGTGTATATTTGAAATGTTTTAATGGGAGAGCCACATATTTAAAATGGCAGCAGCGTGACGAGGCAATGAGGCTGACTGGTCGCTGAGAGTTGAAACATTTTCAAATTTGGGTAAAATGCAGAACTCATCACTGTCACTTTTTACCCAGCCGTCCAATCACAGTGGAAGAGGGGCAGGACAAATACCACACTGACCAATTGTCACATCCTGCATCTACAATGACATCAACAAGCACAACAACGGCACAATGGAGGAGAAATTAAGATTGCTGGTCTCAGAATATACATAGTATGTATTCAGAAGCAAACTATCTGTGAAATCAGACACTAGTAACACTTCCACGGATACTGCGTATAACCGCAACCAAAGCGTCTCAACTGAAAAAACGCTGTGCCATCAAAGTGTACAAATGCTCTCAATCGCCCGCAGCTAGGCCTAGGCGTTTTCAGAAGAGTGCCTGTCGTTTTCAGCCAGCTAAAACATTTGGGAACATTTTTTGGACAAAAAACTTTCCAGTGACAATTTGCCGCACCTTAAGAATACAAATTGACAAATACTTTGTGAATAATAATAGTTTTATAGCATGCAAGTTAGTTCTGCCAATTTTTCTAGTTGACTCCTTAAGGCAGGGTAGGTGATTTGCTTCAAAAACATTTTTTGTTATGCTGCGTGAAAGTCTCTTCACATCCCGATAGCCATCACTAAGTTAAGTGGTCTAAATGTATCATCTGTGGAAGGTGTAGAACCATAAAATGTTGGTCCAATCATAGATCTCGTTCCGAGGGCTACGACAGGATGTCCTACCTGCCTGTCAACGTATGTTTTTACATACCCTTGCGCACACTGTTCGCTCAGACATCATATGTCATCAGCGTGCTTCATGCTATGCAGAGTTAGACAGACGTCAGTCACTGAGCACCGCAACCGAAACAGCGGTCGTCTTTTACAGTTCCTCCTGAACCAAAACAACGAGCTTATGCAGCGTACACAATAGAACTACTGGAATTTGAAAGAGTTGGAAACCTGTAACGTTATACTCGAGGTTGTTCGTGCGTTTCAATGGCAACACCATCAACGGTGAAATGAACCTGCAGCAGTCAGGTGGTACAGGTCAGTGTATATGTTCATTATTATTGTAATGGTATGTGCTTTGAGACATGAGGTAGTTTAACGCAGTCTCTCATGAGGCTTTTGTTTGCTCCCTACTGAATGCGTTCGTGGGCTTTGGAGGAGGCGTGGCTTTGGAGACGCTCTGAAAGGAGGTTGGGATCTTATGCTTTCAAAGCTAGGTCGCTATTGCAAGCCTCTCCGAAAATCGCCCACCCTACCTTTAAAATTATCAATTCCAAGCAATGTTCAAGGTGCAAGTGAAGCCCAAAGTTTACTTCAGGTTTTATGTGTCCACTAAGGTATATTTACAGCGCATGTGACAATTTTTTTCATTATCACAGCATGCAGGTACTGTATGCGAGCAGCCATATTTTTCTATATATCCTTGAATTTTGTTTGACCTAATTAGGGGCATTAACAGAATTAGGGCCACGTTCAAAAAATAAATGACAACAATAACAAGTGTAAGGCTACAACAATAGACGGTTGAAGAATACTTTAAGCTCGATCAACAGCATTTGTTTCATAATGTTGATAGCACTGAATATCTCAATTTTAAATTAAATTAATTAAATCCCAGCCAACAATTGTCAGTGCAATATATACACTGTCCCTGATGACACCCTGAATAGATTTGAAGCAGTAAGAATTTTTTTTTGAATAAGCAGTAAAGACAATTTTTAAATAGGAGCAGCTTTGCGAGGAAGGGGTGGAGCCAAAGCGGCACACACACTCAAATGAAGTGTCAGTCAAGCGCAGAACCATGCTGCTACTTTCTGATCAGCCAATAGGCATTTCAAAATCATTCAAATCACCTTCAGGAGTTTGACGCTCTTCAGACGCCAATCTCATTGAGTTCTCAATCTCTACATTAACAGAACAGACAGGACAGCAGGCTCTGAATTCATTTGCAATAAATGTCGAAGAACTACATTTACTGGATTGCTATTACACATAGATATGATTTTAGTACATACATAGTCATGAGTTTGTCATTGTAATGTTTATAAAATATGGTGTTTTAGTACCATAGCACTTTTTTGCTTTTCATTTCATTATTTGCTGTCAGTTGTCCATAAAAAGGTTGATATACTGGTCCCAACCAGGTCCTGGAGCTTGACTTGCTTATAGGATTCATTAATGTGTGGTGATAGTATCTCAAAAAAACACTTCAAAAATAATAATGGGGAATTGGGTGGTGAAGGGAGAAATAGACACATGGGGATGTTCTGATGATAATGTACATTCTGCCAGAGCACTAACACACACACACAGACAGACAGACACACACAAACCAGCAAACACTCACCTATTGTGGCTTTAGGACTAGTGCTCAGTCCTTCAATGCTCGGACCCTCTTCAGGCACTGGATCACATGGACAAGAA
The DNA here is from genome assembly GCF_965113295.1 of Leuciscus leuciscus. Lineage (NCBI taxonomy): Eukaryota > Metazoa > Chordata > Actinopteri > Cypriniformes > Leuciscidae > Leuciscus > Leuciscus leuciscus. The sequence continues at coordinate 6,568,801 of NC_138734.1, forward strand.
ATGTTTACATGTAAAAGTAATGACAATGATGTATTAATGGTGTGTAATGCACTACACTCACAAGTGCTGGTAGTCTCTGAACTCTTAGGACTGCTCTGCTCCAGTTGAGGGCTAACAGTAACAGCTCCATTCAGATCTGTTAGGGATGGGGACGCCATGTCCCAACTGTTGGCAGGCTACAGGTAAGAAAACACAATTATTAAATATTACATATCAAGTCATAATAATGGCATATCTGCATGAGCACAATATTAAAGATAGAGCGAAACTTTTGACAGCATTTTCAGTCGTTCCCAATAACAGAATAAGGAATTTAAAAGATCTTTTCACTCACAAAATGCAATTACTGATTCAATATTTTAGAGAACCAGAAAAACTTTAAATTAAAATGTTTCATTTATTTTCTTGACCCTCACAATTATAATTAACAAAATTCCATGATATTTTCAGGTTTCCAAGACTGAGGGAATCCCGTTTCTGGCACACAAAAAACAAACAAAAAACATTAGGTAAACTAGTCCCTCCTGACGCACTGTTCAGCTAAAAGTTTAGTAAAACTTTTTAAAAATAAATACAAATAAAAGTGTTCCTTAAGACATAACTTCTTAAGTTCCTTAAGAAGGTATGACCTTCTACTTCCGCCAATATTCGGAAGTGTGCACTGCATACGATGGACACTTTACTATCCCATAAGGCCACGGGGAGAGGATTTATGAATGGCAGTGAAGTGACGTAACTGACGCTGGTAGGTCACGTGATAATGACAACATAGCGAATGTAGTACGTCTGGATTACATTCATACTACACATTATACTATATAGAACATACTTTTTTAGTGGTCGCAAAGTAAGACCTTATTAAAAATAAGTACCTACTCAAGAGAGTATGTGATTTCAGATGCAGCCTGTGTGTCCTACCTGTGTGAGCTCATCGAAGAAGTCAGTCTCTCTCTTCTCTACAGGTGATGGCTGAGCACAGCCAGAGTTGTCAATCCACAGCTGAACGATGAGGGGAAAAAAGGGGGTCAGAAAGCAGAATAAAAGTTCTGAATGCAGCTCTCCAGACACACTGGAGACGTCAGGGGAGTCTGGGAAGATAAAGCTAACCAACACTGCTGGAACGTGGAGTTTGTTCAGTGACTCAAGTTCAAAGTTTATTCAATATAACAAACACTACAGCTGCATGCATATATATATATATATATATATATATATATATATATATATATATATATATATATATATATATATATATATATATATATAGTGAAATCCAAATCTCTTTTTGCTTTACATAACTAAACAGCAACATAGAACTATTAAAATATATAAAAGTAAAAAAAAGAAATGTATATATATATTTTTAGAATATTGCAGAACTGCTTTAGATAAAACAAACTCATTTAATAATTGGTGATCTTTACAACGGAACAGAATCAACACTGAACTGACTTCTGCTGAACAACAGCTGAAATGCACTATTTCCCTTTCATCACTGTAAAGCTGCTTTGAAACGATGTGTATTGTATAAAGCGCTGTATAAATAAAGGTGTCATGACTTGCAATAGAGATAAAACATGGTTTGTGATGATATGCACAATATGTGCAGTTCTGTGAATTATTGGCATTTAGAACCCAAACATTCAGACTACTTATTAAAACATGCCTGTTGTAATATCAATAAAGTTTCTTTTAAATACATTTCGATATATATTTTGTTTCATTTTTTGTTACTTTTATTAAAGAACGATTTCATTTAGTATAGTGATGGGTTTGCCATAAAATGTCCTCTGTAAAATCTGGGTCTTGAAGCTAAGCTGGATGGAAGCCCCTGCCTTTAGAGCATGTAATCAGCATGACAGTACAACATCTATTAATAATGAATGCTGACAACAAACCCAAGGAGCATAGTTCACTTTCTAGGCAGTGATAACACTGGAACAGAATGAGGTTTGTATACACACCTCAGTGCCATACTTGGAGAGCGCAGCGTTGGCAAGCTGTCGAATCTTCTCTCTGTACATCTGAGCCGCACGACTGTTATACTTCGCATTGGTGTCATTAGTGGTACAGCCATGTTGGCGGAAAAACCCCATCTGTGCACAAAGAAAAGTATATTGAGTCTACAGTATTGGCTCATGCAAATAGCTGAATTAAGAGGCTAAGTTTTAAAGGAAGAACTGATGCAATGCATATTACAGGGTAGGAAAATGAAGAACTAACCGCATTGGCATTTCCTCCAACCTGCATACATCTCAGCTGAAACCAGCTCCAGTTGTTATCCAGCTCTGTGGATCTGAAAAGACAATACACCTCAACTCTTGCCTCCTTATTAACAAATGAATGTGGCATTGTGGAACACCACAGATGACTGAAAACTTTAACAGACTTTTGCATGACAGCATAATATAATTAAAGAGAAAGACAATAGAGAGTCAGACCGACCTGATAAAGCTCAAGTGTACTCCCAAGGAGCGATGGATCCCAGAACAGTCAATGCACAGAAATACTCCATATGTAATACTGGCCCAGCTCGGGTTCTTAGCGGAGCAGTCAAAGCAGGCCTAGACACAAAACAAATCATTTACATAAAAAACTGTTTCAGAAATAAACCTCTGTAAACAAAAGTTTGAACTGACCTAAAGACAAAGAGTTCCAACATATGGTTCACAAACCACATGTTCATAAAAACTCAGTAATAAATGTGTACATTCGGAAAATCGAGAATATAACAGGAATGTACAAAAACTTCACCAAAACGTTCAATTTTAAGTCAATAACAAACATTATGTAAACTTAAAAGATCTGACCGTACAATAATTCACGATTCCATGCCCCAATATACAGATTTTACCATATGAATGAGTTTGATGCATCTATGGGACAGTACAGACTGACAACTCCGTGGATTTTGAGGCACATTTTAACAGGATGAGTAATTTTCCATCGCCACTGCGTCATTCTCACATCACAGATAGAGCAGGTAAACCTGTGATCATCTGATTTCTTTTTAAGACAGCTGACTTAGTCATAATAGCTCGTTAATACGAAGTAATTATTGTTTGATAGCCTAGTACTGGTCTGTTTTTGAGATGTGATGTTGATAGTAAACATATATGTGTTAGACGGCACTCAGGCCCCATCAGCACCGGCTTAGCGAATAACAAATGACACGTAATCCCACATGAAACACACATAAGGATGTCTCTGAATAAGTTATAACGATAATGAAAACAGTCACAGGTAGGTTTTAATAAGACCTCATGTGTTACCTTGTTTGTAGGTATAGAGCGCAAACGTTTAAAAATGGTTAGAATTTCTGTCTTGTTCGGTTCCGACGCCATCTTGCCAACTGAGCAGAGGGAAAACAGAAACCAGACATTAAAGACCAGGCGGAATTGATGTTTCTGAAAAATAAAAGTCCCTTGAGACAAACGCTTTTGAAGACCATTTACAAAACTCTCACAGAAACGTGAAAACCATGTGAAAACACATACATAACATGTAAATATTGATACAAAAACAAAAATTGGAGCATCAGTATATTAGTAAAATGTACTTTTAGACGAACGCACCTAGAGTTTTTTTTTTTTGGAAAAAAACGTATAAATAAATGAATTACTCTTTTATTAAAAGAGTAATTCATTTATTAATTACACAAATCTGGATTTTGGAGTTCTATAAAATGTAAAAATAAGAGTGCAACTTCAAGCCCTGATTTTTTAAATAAATGCATAAACAACAATTACATAAATAAATATAAAATACTACATGATAATTATATACAGTTATATAACTATATTATTATATCATATTGCTATTTTATAATTCTTTAAGCACCTCAGAGAAAACAATGTTGCTGATTACTGAGTACTGTACATTATACATATTCATATTCTACATATTCTACATATTCATATTATACATATTCACAAGATTAATAATGAATGCCTCGTTTTCCAAACTTTTATCATAATTTAAAAAACCAAATAGTACATCCTCATATATAAAAGAAAATCGCACAAAAAAATGCCAAACACTTCAAGCCCTGGTCATATTTGGCGGAAGTTACATCATTTCCGCATTATGCCACTGACGTGTCTGATCGTGAGTTGAGTGTAGAGTCTCACGGCAGGCAGCACTGCGTGCGCACAGTAACTCAAGCGCAGGGCAACTTTGGAGTACTTATTTATTTTTTTACACCTATTTCGTTTTTGTTGAACGCTGTTTGTTCTGTCCTAACCTAGAATTAGGTTGTTTCGTGTTTGGCAAAGATGCTGGACTTCTTCGCCATCTTCAGTAAAGGGGGAATCGTGTTGTGGTGTTTCCAGGGGGCCGGAGTCTCTGAATCCTTTACCGGGCCTGTCAACGCTCTCATCCGCTCCGTCATCCTCCAGGTAAAGTCCCTGCTCGGCCTGCCGTGGATTATTGTGGAATTCACTAACGTTATATAGGCAGGGGAGATATCGCCACCTTAGCCCAGCTAACACATGGGCTAGTTAGGCTGTGAGGGTGTAATGTAGGCAGGTTACTATGGGAACTATGTTGGATGATGTAAAATAGCAGGAATATTGACCTACAGATGAAGCATTGGGTGGTTTCTGAATCTCAGTTTTGGATTGTACGTGTTGGACAGTCAAATGCGTTGCGTAATACAGCACGTGCCAGCTTAGACACACAGAGAGATGAATATAGACACCTTTCATGTTTAGTTTATACATTCTTTTTTAGTACTATTACTCCTTGCATACATTCATAATTGTAAGTAGTAACTTTTTATTTTCAAGAAAAATTATACATATGAATTCTTTATAGAAATTAAATTACTTGTAGGAATCTTTTAAGCTGTAAAACTTATAATATAATATAATACACTTTGGTTAATTTTAGATTTGAATGTATTGTAACCATCTCATTTCGTTTGAAAAGGTTGTATTCTTTGTTGCAATATAAAACCCCAGACAGAGAGGGCTTTTATTTATTTACTCTTATAAGTACTTTATCATTATTATAAAATTGTTTTTGTCAAAGTTTATGATTATGCAACAGTAGCTGCTAACTCAAAGTAGAATAAAAAATCTAAATATAACATTAAAAGCCTCTTTCCATGAATGTTACACATATTTAATTAACTATTATCTAATTTAAAATGAACCTAGCATGAAAACAAAGCAAGTGTCTGTATCACTCTCCATCCCTTTAAACGATTATTTTGGTCTGTCCATCCTTCTCCGCTCCATCCAACAGTTAACTTGATTAAAGATTATCAGATTTATTATAACAAGTTGTATGTTAAAGTGCCCCTATTATCCTATGAAAGGTTCCTAATTTTGTTTTGGAGGTCTCCGACAACCGGTTTACTTGCATCAAAGGTGAAAAAACACTTTCATTTTATATATAAATTTTTCAATGATTCTCAAACAACTTATCCGAAGATTCAGTCTCTCTAAACCCCTCCTTTCCGAGAGCTTACTCTTCTCTGATTGGTCAGATTGCCCAGTTGGTTGTGATTGGTCTACCGCTTGCAGCGCGTGTTGGAAACGAAAAACCTATTACCATAACTGAATTTCAGCTCCGGAGGCTTCATAAGGCTCAGCGATTGTACACACAGTTATGACAGTAATGTTGTAGATTTTAACATATCCAGCCGATCACGAGTCCGACGATGAAACATCAGAAGAACTAGTTAACCAACCCGAACCCGAATTCCTGACGACTCGTGTAGACGGTTCAGAGTCGATTCTTTCTTTTGGGAGACAATAACTTTATTTATGCTGCACTTTCGACTTTACAACTTTCGAGACCGTTTACATTCACAGATACCCTTATTACACATTGCATGAAAGGCAATATTCGAAAAAGACATTAGAAGTTGAATGTGTTTTTTTTGCTTTCTGTTTACAGGAGAGGACTGGGAATAACTCTTTCAACCACAATGCCCTCAATCTTAAATACAAGCTGGACAATGAGTTTGAGCTTGTGTTTGTGGTGAGTTTCATTTTCCTTTTTCAGTGCAAATAAAGTTCAGTCAGTGACCCATGGCTCAACCGTCCATATGCCTGATCGTGTGCTTCTGGTGTCCCAGGTGGGTTTTCAAAAGATCCTGACGCTGACATACGTGGATAAGTTCATAGATGATGTCCAGCTTCACTTCAGAGATCGATACAAGAATGAGCTGGAGCAGAGAGGTGCCCTAAAGTTTCTGCTCAATAATTTTGAGTTTGGAGAGGACTTCCACAATCTTCTACGGTGAGAAAATATATTTTTCCTGGGTCGATAAATATGAATGGCTGTCAATGTTTTTTTATTTTTATGTTTTTTTGTCTGCAAAACTAATTTCACATTGTCTGTAAACCTTTGGATCAAAATATTTTTTTCAGCTATACAGGGCACAACGCTAATCATTTTTACTTTCCCTGCCAAGATTTCCACTGGCCCCACCACAAAAAAATTATAAATAGGCTAAATAAAATAGGCCTAGTTATCGTCATCGTTGTTATTGACCCTTAACCTTAATAAATAAGCTTGTGCCAGCCTAACTCGTATCAATTTCAAATATTGTTAAAGACAAATAAACTAGCAGTAATACAATAAAAACATATAATCAAATTACAAGCAATAGCACAAATACAGTAGAACAAATATACAAATTAAATAAACACTGCTTCTCATGTTTTTCTAATTGTCAGGTAGAGAAAATGAATAATCAAACGTAAAATTGCACTGCATAGTCTTCACTGTATAAATTAAATATAGATTAATCCTTATTAAAGGGATAGTTCGCCCAAAAATGATATTTAGCCCATGATTTACTCACCCTCAAGCCGTTCGAGATGTATATGTCAATCTTTTTTCAGACGAACACATTTTCAGTTATTTTAGAAAATGTCTTAGATCTTTCAGTGGTTAGAATGTGAAGCAATGGGGTCCAGCTCGTTGAAGTCCGCAAATGAGCATGCATCCTTCACAAAAGTAATCCATCCGGCTCCAGGGGGATAAACGAAGGCCTTCCGAGGGTAATCCGTGCGGTTTTGTCGTAAAAATATACATATTTAAAACTTTATAAACGAAAATAACTGGCTTCCGGTCGCGGTCGACGCGCGTTCACGGAGATGGATGCTGGCATATGACGTAGGACGTAGCGTAGGAAGCGTCGTGACGTAGAACGAACGTAGAGTTTTGTTTTGCTCTGCTCTCTGGCTGCGCTGTCACGTTCGTACTACGTCACGACGCTTCTATCTCCATGAACGCGCGCCGACCGCCACCGGAAGACAGTTATTTTCGTTTATAAAGTTTTAAATATGTATATTTTTACGACAAAACCGCACGGATTACCCTCGGAAGGCCTTCGTTTATCCCCCTGGAGCCGGATGGATTACTTTTGTGAAGGATGCATGCTCATTTGCGGACTTCAACGAGCTGGACCCCATTGCTTCACATTCTAACCACTGAAAGATCTAAGACATTTTCTAAAATAACTGAAAATGTGTTCGTCTGAAAAAAGATTGACATATACATCTCGAACGGCTTGAGGGTGAGTAAATCATGGCTTAAATATCATTTTTGGGGGAACTATCCCTTTAAAGTTGCAAAAGTTATTCAGTCAAACAGTAGCAGGGTTGTCACTTAAAGAGCTGCACCTATCCAAAATATATGTTATAATGTTTTTATTCCGCAAAGATGCATTCAATCGATTAAGATTTGTATTTCAAATAAATGTTCTTTTGAACTTTCATCAAACAATCTTTAAAAAAAATGTATAGGTTTCCACAAAAATATGAAGCAGCATAACTGTTTTCAACACTGAAAATAATAAGAAATGCTTCTTGATGCACCAAATCATCATATTAGAATGATTTCTGAAGGATCATGTGACACTGAAGACACTGAAAATGTAGCTTTGCATCTCAGGAATAAACGACATTTTAAAATATGCTTACTTTAGTTATTTTAAATTGTCACAATGTTACTGTTTTTTTATGTATTTTTGATCAGATAAATGTAGCCTTGGTAACCAGAAGAGACTACTGTACCACTTGTTTAAATAAAAGATTACAATTACAATTTTTGCAGGGAGGCGGAGGACCGCAGCAAAGCCAAGGGTCCCGCCCCTATGAAGAATTTCAAGGAGTCCCAGAAATCCCAGAAAACTGTGAAGTCTATGATTGAGACAAAGGATGGAGACAAAAGCAAGGAGCAAGGAGGCAAGAAAAGTAAAAATGCCAAAAAGGAAGGTGAGAAATGTGAAAGACGAGGCAGTGGGGAGTAAGTGGCGCTTTCAGTGCTTATGCATTTGTTAGTGTGACCGTTTCATTCTTGTTCATCTATTCTCAGGCGTCTCAGGAGGAGATCAGACTAAAGCTGCTTCACAGACCGTCTCTAAGAAGACTGTGGAGAATGGAAGCGATGGTCTGACCGCAGAGGAGATTATTGAGAGGAACCGTGCCAAGTTCATCAGCAAGCAGTTGGGTGGCGGAAAACCAGACAAGACCACCAGGTAGGAGACGACATGAACTGTGTGAAAATGCATTGCAGGTGAAGCCACTTTTGATCACAGATCTCTAAATGACTTCCACTTTAACCCTCAAGTTTAGATCTAGACTACATTATTCCATCTGATTACTTTGACAACAGAAGGTTATAATAAACTATGGAAACTTGTTTCCGCCACAGAATAAAAAGGTATTTTCAATTCTGCAGAACTGTGAGATAAAAAGTCGCAAGTTTGAGGAAAAAAAAGGCAGTCCAGAATCGGACTTTATAACTTGTAATTGCAAATTTATGTCTCACAATTCTGAAGGGAAAAAAGTCAGAATTGTAAGATGAAAAATCATTAAATTATCTTTAAATTGTTTTATTTAATGGCGGAAACAATCTTCCTTAATAAACTCTCCTGATGTTTAAAGTTTTTATTGCTGTTGTATTTCACAGTAAGTCCCCTAAACCCCAGAAGCCAAAGGGGAAGGCAAACCGGGTGTGGGATATGGGTGGGAGGAACACCGGAGAGCTGGACTACAGTGGAAGCAATGGCAACAACTACAGTGACGCGCAGACACAAGACCATGATGCCTCAGCTGAACCGGTGAGCAGTCCAGATTTAAGTTACCTTCATTTATATAGCGCTTTTTACAATACAGATTGTTTCAAAGCAGCTTTACAGTGATAATAGGACATTAAAGGTAGGGTAGGTAATCCTGTTCAGAAACACTTTTTTTTATACTGGGTGAAATGGTCCTTCCATCCTGATAGTAGTCAATACATTATGTGTTTAGAAAAAGGAATGAAAAAAATCAGACCTCTGTAGCAGCTGCAGGACAGTAAAAACTCTGACCAATCACTGCCATTCGGTGCGAATGTAAAGAACCAATCAGATGCCTTCATGTCTCGTGCCCGCCCCGAGCCCCACTGCGCGCGCTGCCCGGCGTGCACTCATCACATGTCACCGTTCCCAGAAATATTCAGCTCAAAGCACCTGCATATGCAGTCAGCGAAGGCAAACAAGGCAAAAACTACTTCCTCGGACCCTGCCCGCACTCTTGAACGACCTCCTCTGCTTCGCCCTCAACCCCGGACCTGTCCTCGAACCGACGATGCGGTACTTGTCTCCGGACTCGGAGTGTACGTTAGTCTTCATTAGAGTCAACAATGTTTTCATCATGGAAACTCTTACATGCAAAACACCGTATATGTTATGAATCTTACACGAAATTCACCTTCATCACAGTGTAACTGATGGTAATGGAAAAACGTGTATCAATGCAACCTGTTTTTAGTTTTGCTTTATAAATATAGCTCGTTACCGAATCAAACTTTACCATTATCGATAAGCTAGCTTGATAGTGAGTACTAAAAGAAATCTTATTTGTTTATATTCATAGTGATAAAGTTAGGTATTTTATTACATGTGATTCTGACATGATGTCACTGTATGTACTGCGCTCCTTCCTCTCCACTCGTCTCAGGTAATAAATGCGTCTTGTTCCAGCCTGAGCGTTTGGCGTCGCGCGTTCATGTGTTTTGGGGGCGTGGCTTTGGAAGGAGCTCAGAAGGGAGGGGGTGGAGTGAATGGAAATAATGAGCTGTGTTTATTGCAGATTAAAAGGTCTACAGTCACTCGATTTTTATATTTTCTTTTTCAGAGTACTTACATTTTAATTATGTATTGGTATATAAAGACAGTTTAAACAAATTTGGAATGTTTTTTTTTTTAGAAAAATGATTACCTACCCTACCTTTAATACAACACAGATTGTTTTGGCTGTACAGCAGCTCTTGAAGAAAGCCATTGTCTAGCTTAAGTAAGTCTTGGATTGATTCATTTCCGTTGTAAAAATTAACTTGGGGCCGCTTACATGATTCCGCTTTCAACTGAAAACAGAAAACTCTTAATGCCTTCTGGCTGTTCATTTACACGACAGCGGCGTTTTGGTGGCCTGAGAGCACAAACTTTGAAGTAGGTTTCAAAGTGCAAGTTTTTGAAAACGGGTTTCATCTCCACGTAAACTTCAGAAACGTGAATCTGAAAACAGTGACGACATGCATTACGTGTTTAGTCTATAGGCATGCGTGTTTCAATGCATATGTGCGCGGGTGCGTAGTCTTTCTTTACAAAGTGATATTGCCAATTACTTGTCTGGCATACATAAAACAGCGTTTTAAGTCATTTCCGTGGATCTGTGTGAATGGGAATCATTTTGATAACGTTTTCATCTGTGCAGAGGATAAAACTTTTGTTGTGAACATTTTTGGCGTGATGAGAGGTCATCGTCTAGTTGACACTTCAGGACTTTGTTGTGGTCGTGTCCAGGCGCAGGTCCTTCATCTGATCTGGATACGGCTCGGATCCTGACTACAATAAACCTCGGGATAAACAGAGACTAATATTAGCGTAGACGCCATTCTTCTTATGATGCAACGAGTACATCACGTGTTTTGGGAAGTGTCCCCGGTTCCGGTTGACCTAGTTTATGCAGCCTGAAATTTCTGAATTATAGAAATTTATAATGTGTATGCCAGGTTAAAGAGATGTGTTTTTAGTCACTTAAACTGACAGAGTGTGTCTGCTTCCCGAACAATGCTAAGAAGACCCGGGTGTACTTCATTTTCCACGTTCCGCTCCGTCTGAACTATCCCTTTATAGGCTGCCAAAAGTTTCATTTATAGGGTTGTTTAACACTTTTAAATGAATTGCAGATGAAATTGTCTGTGTTCCTCTCAGCTGATCCAGGTGGATTCAATGAAAGGTGACCTGAGAGGTGTCGATTATGAGTCCTCAGATGATGATGATGAGGATGAGGATGAAGAAGTGGAGGAGGAGAGAGTTGTGGTGCCAGATACTAACAAGAAAGGGTAACATTTTAAAATCTCGATTCTGTTCTTTCAACATTGAATTTCTTCATCTGAACTTGCTGCTGAATGTGTCTTGGTTTGAATCGTTAGATAGTGATTCTGTGTGTGTTTCTCTGCAGAGCTAAAAAGGGTGGTTTTGGGGGAATGTTTGGGATGCTGAAAGGCCTGGTGGGATCTAAGAATCTGACTCAGGAGGACATGGAGCCAGTTCTGGACAAGATGAGGGACCACCTTATTGGTATGACATCGCTCTTGCTCCATGGCACCTCATTCAATACACTTGTTTACAATTTGTTTTTAATGAAATTGTTACAGGGTTCCTACAGTCATGGACAAACTGGAAATATTGAGGATTTTTTTAGATTGGTGTTTTCCAGGCCTGGAAAAGTCATTGCAATTAATGAGACATTTTGATTTTGACTGTACATATTTCTAGTTAAATTTCTACTAATATATTTAATTACACGAAGGTGTGCTAGGGAATTCATGTAAAAGTTTACAGAAAAACAGTGTAAAAATTTTAATAACAAGAATAAATATAAATAAAAGGATTAAATTAAATAAAAGGGACAAAATGAAGTAGGAAGAAGGAATTAAAAATGCAGCTAATATAGGTTGAAAAGGGCAGACAAATTTGTGATAAAAATATGATTAAAGTAAATAAATTTGATATAATAATAACCTCTTTAAATAAATAAAAAATAGATATTGATATGCAAATATATCCCAAAAACTACTATAGGTAGAGAAAGTATAATAAAAATTAAAGTAAATAAGAATTTGAGTTAAATATAAATATAAATATGTAAAAAAAAAAAGAAGAAAAAAAGGGTTTAAATAAATAAATGGATTAAATTAATAATAAAGATTAAAATAAATAATAATTGATATAAATAAATAAATACATCTACAAGTACAGGTTAAAATATAGGTTGAAATAGTAGAAAAAAATTCAATTTGAATAAAATCAAATATACAATAAATAGCTCTAACAGTACAGTACTATAGGTAGAAAAATCTGATTAAGTGGTGATTTAAATTAATTAAAAATAAATATAAATAGATATTGATACAAGTAAATAAATCATAATAAAAAAATGTTAACCAAAAAAAAAGCATAATAAAAATGTTTAATGTAAATAAAAATGTGAGTAAAATAAATAACATTTGATTTAATTGTTTGATTTAAACATTTGATTTATATAAATATAGAATTTTAATAAAAAATTATACATCGAACAGTACAGTAACAGGTAGAAAAAAAGCGTAATAAAAATGTAGTTTAAATAAATAATTTAAAGGTGCACTATGTAACATTTGGTGCTCTAGCGGTTAAACAAAATTGCATGTATAATAACAGTAAATTATGCATAATTACATGCAACTAACCCTAAACCAAACCCTAACTCTTAACCAAGTACATGTGTATAATTACGGAGTCTGTAACAAGGACACCTTAAAAGTATAACCCAGCCTACATTTATAACTGGATCAAGCTAGCTGCAATTTGAATTTTGTCTCTCGTTCTTCTAGCCAAGAATGTAGCAGCTGAAATCTCCTCCCAGCTCTGTGAGTCTGTGGCCAAGAAACTGGAAGGCAAAGTCATGGGCACTTTCACCAGTGAGTACAGCACACACACACACACACACACTCCTGCTGAACAGCCCGTGCAAACAAGAGCCTTCCCACAGACATGTGCACGTTCTCACGCCAGCACATCGAGTGCATGTCTCTGCTCTTGTAAATGTTCCTGTGTTCTCCTGTCCAGCTGTGGCCTCTACAGTAAAGCAGGCTCTACAGGACTCCCTGGTGCAGATCCTGCAGCCCAAGCGGCGTGTGGACATCCTGAGGGACGTGCTGGACGCTCGAGCTCAGCGCAAACCCTTCGTCATCACCTTCTGCGGGGTCAACGGCGTCGGCAAGTCCACCAACCTCGCCAAGGTGAAGTGAAGTTTAAAAAAAAAAAACGTGCTTGTAGAAGTTTAAGGTCTGGAATACCTGGAAAGCTTCTGTTGAAAAGTGCTTGAAATTTAAAAGGAATATGTGTGTGCGGTTTGCATGCCCGAGAAACAAATACACTACGATTTCTTTATCTCTTAGTCTCTTCTGCTCACCAAGGCTGCATTTATTTGATAAAAAAACCCAGCAAAAATAGAAATATTGTGAAATGTAATTACAATAAAAATAAAAATAAACTATTTCTATTTGAGTACATTTTAAAATGTAATTTATTCCTGTGATCAAAGCTGGTGTGTGGTGGCGTTCTGCCGTCGCATCATCAGGTGGTGTTTGAGGAGATCCCCCCCCCCCCCCCCCCTTCCATGTGTAAAGCGCTTTGTGTCGAGAAAAGCGCTGTTTAAATGTAACAAATTATTATTCATTTTATCATTAAAGCTGAATTGTCAGCATTATCACCACTCCAGTCTTCAGTTTCACATGATCATTCAGAAATCATTCTTATATGCTGATTTGCTGCTCAATTATTATCAGTGTTCAGTTATTAAAGATTAAAGTCAAAACAATATTTATATTAACAAAAATGGTAAAACTTTACAATAAGGTTCATTAGTTAACATGAACTCAGAATGAACGATACTTCTACAGCATTTATTAATCTTAGTTCATATTAGTTTCAACATTTACTAATGCATTATTAAAATCAATAGTTGGATCAGTTAACATTAGTTAACCCACTTTGTACAATCATGAACAAACAATGAACGACTGTATTTATTAACTAATATTAACAAAGATGAATAAATACTGTAACAAATGTATCGATCATTGTTAGTTCATCTTAGTTAATACATTAACTAATGTTATCTAATGAACCTTATTGTAAAGTGTTACTGTGAAAATATATATTATTAATAATAAAATAACAGCTTAATATTTTTGTAGAAACCAGATCTTTCTTTTTTCAGGATTCTTTGATAAATAGAATGTTCGATGAACAGGATTTATTTTAAAAAGTCTTTTGTCTTTACTGCCACTTGATCAATTTAATGCATCCTTGCTGAGTAAATGTATTTATTTATTTTATTTCTTTAAAAAATTGAATAGTGCATCACAATTTCCGCAAAAACATTAAGCAGCAAAAACGGTTTTCAATTTTGCTAATAATAATAAATGTTTCTTGTAAATCAGTAAAGCAGTAAATCAGCACATTAAGGTCATGTGCCTTTTTCTTCTTGTACAGATCTCTTATTGGCTGATTGAGAACGGCTTCTCGGTGCTCATCGCCGCGTGTGACACGTTCCGCGCGGGTGCGGTTGAGCAGCTGAGGACTCACCAGCGGCGTCTGAACGCTCTGCACCCGCCGGAGAAACACGCGGGACGCCCCGCCGTACAACTCTTCGAGAAGGGTTACGGCAAGGACGCGGCCGGGATCGCCATGGAAGCCATTGCCTTTGGTAAAAGCCACGTGATTTTAATGAAAGAATTGAAACTTTCCCAAGGACTCATTGGTTAACGCATCTCTCTGTCTCCAGCTCGTAACCAGGGTTTTGAAGTGGTGTTGATCGACACAGCTGGCCGTATGCAGGATAACGCCCCTCTGATGACGGCTCTGGCGAAGCTGATCGCGGTCAACACCCCGGACCTGGTCTTGTTTGTGGGAGAAGCACTGGTGGGCAATGAGGCTGTGGATCAGCTGGTAGGTGTAATGCCAGATATAGTCTATAGATGGCACTGCTTTATAGTGTTGTATGGAGTGGTGCAGGGATGACGTCGCTTTGTAGGCCAAAACACGGACGCGGATTAGCATTTTAGCACCTCTGGTTTCATCCTCCTGAAGTCAATGGGTTTTATGAATTGGGTTTCGGTTAAATGGCTGAAATAAGGTCTGTGGTGAACACAAGCTCAAGACACTTTCATGTTTAAGTCTATGACTTAAAATACATCAGTATTACCCCACTCGTGATTTTTTAGAAGCTGTTAAGTGTCTTGTAAAAGGCGGTGGCTAAATGGGAGTACAGAGGCTGTCGAGGAGATTAAACGTCATCACGCCTGACAGGTAAACTCAGTCCGCTTTTACAGCCTCGTTATGATTATAATTGTGCTCTTACAAACTATTCTAATGTTCTGGGAAAATGTTTTTAGATAACTGAAAGAGTTGTCGGAAGCTTAGCGATGGTGACGTTGAAGTCGAGCGACTGGTGTAGTTCGTTTATAGCCTACCTTTAGCTTTTTACTTCTGGCGACTGCATTTAGGCTTCAAAATTCATAAAAGTTGTGTTCATGTGTGATAATTATCTTGATCGACAAAACGTGCAAGTATCATAAACTTTTGTTGATCACAGAGCTTGTTTTTTAGTGATAATCTAAAGCCTGTGGGAAAATCCTATTGGGGTTTTCTCGAGGGAACCAGCGTGATGCTGACTGCCGGTTGGCCTACAAAGTGACGTCACACCTGCACTCTATTCAAAGTGTATGTTTCTGGTTAATGACTGGGAGACAAAAAGTGGTCTTGCTCTACGGGGCGTTGATGGTTCTGAAACAGTGGTCTGCAAGGGTTAACGGCTCACTGGAGGAGTATTTCAGTCAATTATAACTTTATGCTTTTGGTGCTTTTATTACGTTGAAATTTTTTTTTTTATTTTTTTTTTTATAGAAATGTATACTTTTATTCAGCAAGGACCCATTAAATATAATAAGTCTTTACTGTCACTTTTCATCTGTTACTAAAGATTTCTATTTTAAATAAATGTTGTTTTTTTGAACTTTCTATTCATCAAAGAAACTTGAAACCTATTATGAAATGTCTGTATTTTTGTTTTGTTTTAGTTTGATCTATTTTAGTACATCCAGTTTAACTAAATAAAAATGGCTAATTTGAATTTATTTTAAGTGGGGAAAAAAAGTATTCTATTCTACTTGTTAAATAAAAAAATAAAAAAAAAATTTTGCAAAAATTGCCGTTTTTTATAGTATTTTGATAAAATAAATAAATAAACCTCGAGAGATTCCACATGGCAACATATATGTATAATAATGATATTGATAGCCTTTAATAATTAATTAAATTGAACACACACGAGGAAAAGGAAAAGCAGGATAATTCAACAAATTACAAACAGCGTCCGGGCTGCTAAGCCCCACCCATTTTTAAGTCATCCTGATGCATGCTATGTTCTGTTCCAATCGGATCCACTTAAATGTGGGAAGTCGATGTCAGAAACCAGTCCTGACATTCATAACACACATTTCAGATCTGTTAATATTAATATTCAGTCTGTAATACATGGATGTTTACTGCATTTTTGTAGGTGAAATTTAATCAAGCCCTGGCTGATCATTCCAAGACTGACAAACCCAGGCTTATCGATGGCATTGTTCTGACCAAGTTCGACACCATCGATGACAAGGTATGACTGTTGGAATCCTTCTTTAGTTTGAAGTTCTTGTGAAATGAACCTTGGTTAAGAACTTGGCATGTTTCCTATAGGTGGGCGCTGCCATCTCCATGACGTACATCACGGGTCAGCCCATCGTGTTTGTGGGCACCGGGCAGACGTACAGCGATCTGCGCAGCCTCAACGCCAGGGCTGTGGTCAGCGCGCTCATGAAGGCCTGAGCTACACCACCGCTCTCAGCTTCCTGTCAATGCACACAAGCCTATGTGTTTTTTTGGTTTACTACACGTTTAACTGAAATTCAGTTTATATTTAGGAGCCCTCTTGTGTTTTGTTCCAGGAAAAAATTTAAAAAGTGTTTGATTCAGTTTAATGAGTGGAAGGAATAACATTTGACTTGATCTCACCTCAGCAACCGTTTTTGATTGACATGCAGCACAGCCAATCAGAGAGCAGCAGCTACAAACGCTCATTTAGATCTTTTCATTCAAGATTAGAATGAGATGAGGAAAGTATTTTTGCACTTTTCTGCCTCTCTTCGCTACGATCGAGTGTTCTCATGCGCACTTCCCCGCAAAAGAAGGAAAAAAAAAGACGGATAGAGGTGTAATTCAAATGTCATAAAAGAAATCTAATATATTCTAAATGTATTTTGTCTACTTTTTATTTGATTTAATGTAGGTACATTCAGAAGATGGCCAGCCACCCGAAACTGTCTCAAGAATTCACTACCATAGTGCCTCAGCTCATTACATTCGCAGTTGTTCCCAAAACTGCCTTTCCTCATTCTTCCTTTTTTACTCAGGCTTTTCATGTCACTTGATATGAAAGTTATTAAAGGTTATTGAAAGATTTGGTGCTTGAGGTTTAAAGGTCAAGGTCTGAGAGAAGCACCTCAGCAAAGATTTGTAGAATGCTGCGTATACCAAACTATCTGAATCCCTACAACGTTACCTTTTTGTTTTAATTCATTCGTAACTGTACTGTCATTTTCTTTTCTTTCAGATCCCTTCATGCTTTTATTTTAGAACAAAGTCAGGTTTTAATTCTCCTCACATTAATTTGCGCTAGCACAATGGCAAGACTGGAGAGCTTCATCGAGAAGATTTGATGTACTTTAAGAATGTGTAATATTTCTTAAATAAAGCTGCTATAATAGCCTGTAATGACCTGTTTTGTTTGGTAGGCTGCTGGGAGGTTTCCTGTACAGTACTGGTATGTTCACCACATTTCTAAAGAATAAAGACAAACAGACATGCCTGTTACATTGCAAAAACAAACATACAGCATGACTGATGAGGTGTTATTCCCTGAATCATAACTTTTATAGGCCGGGTCTTATGAATCAGTCGAAAAGAATCACAAATTACCGGTTTAAATCGTTATACTCAAATCCATCAGGGCGGTGCTTACTGAGAATCATCTGATTATGTTTATGATGGAGCAGTTACGCATTTTTCAGATAAAAATGTCAGTGTAGTGGAAGTGCTGTTTGTTCAGTATGTAGATCCCATATTTTGCAATGCAAAAGTACGCTATTTTTAGTGCCTGTGCGAGAGATTCAACGCCAAGGTCATGGATTCGATTCCCAGGGAAAGCAAGAACTGATAAGAATGTATATGTGTACCTTGAAAATGCAATGCAAGTCGCTTTAGATAAAAGCGTCTGCCAAATGTGTAAATGTATTTGCTTTCAGTAATGACAACACATTTGGTACCAAACAGATATTTTATTTTAAAATAGCATATAAATACCCAAGACATTTGTGGACTGAGATGTTTACACAGTGGTCCACTGGAGTTAAAATACAAAAAGTTTATAAACAACTGTTTACTTTTTTATTTTAGAGCATTACTGGCCAAGCATTTAAGACTATAAATGGGAACTAACTGTCCAAGTGCAATAACATGTATTGAAAGTTGTGTGGCTTGAGAGGAATGATGGCATTATATCATTATTCTCAGTCTCGTGACAGGTTCAAGTAGATTCATGGAAGCTGAAATGCAGATTTAGTTGTAAAAGAAATCATATATATCAAAAGGAGTCATATTTCAACCAATTAACATGTACACAAACTACAGGTTAACAGTTTGGATGTTTTGGAAAGATGATGCTCACCATGGCTAAACTTTTTTTTTAATGAAAAATACAGTAAAAACAGTAATATTGTGAAATTTGGAACTTTTCTTTTTGAACATATTTTAAAATGTAATTTATTCTGTGATGCAAATTATTCCAGTCTTCAGTGTCACATGATCCTTCAGAAATTGTTATAATACACTCAGTTATTGGTACATAATTATTAATAATGGTTATATCATTATCAACGTTAAAAATATTATTGTTTATTTTGTGAAAAACATTATACTTTTTTCAATGTTCAATTTATTATTAAGCACATATTAATACAACAAAGGTTGACCACAGTGCTGTACATGGGACAAAGTCAAATCTTCATAAAATCACGTTCAAATTCTATACCATTGCCACTGACAAGAATAGAAAGTTAAAAAGAACAGCATTTATTTGAAATTAAATCTTTTGTAACATAATAAATGTGTTTACTGTCACTTTTGATCAATTTAATGAATCCTTGCTTAATTAAATGTGACACTGAAGTAATGATGCTGAAAATTCAGCTTTGATCACAGGAATGAATTACATTTTAAAATACATTACAATAGAAAATTGTTCTTTTAAATTGTAATAATATTTCATAGTATTACTATATATTGTATTTTGATAAAAATAAAATAAAAAAAAAGCCTTGGTGAGCATGACTTAAAAACGTAATTATTCCAAACTTTTGACCAGTAGCATGTAACATATGTGTAACAACAGTGTGATATGTTTTTATTTTTTTTATTTCCCTTTTAATTTTGGGATGAAAAATGCCCATGGACATTTATTTTGTGAGGTTCAGTCACTAATTAAATATTGCTGGTGCATATGATGATGTGAAAAATGGGAATTGAGGACCCACTACATTTGACCGCTCGTGTTTAAGATCAGACTGGCCCTGAACATCATTCTTGGTCCACACTTCAATTACCACATAAAAAAAAGCCACAAATTTCTCCTTCACTCACATGAAGAGTTTCATGAAACATTTTCTGAGTTGCCGGAGTTCACAGTTTGCCTGGTGGTGTTTTTACAGACGCCTGTCCCGTGTGGAGCGAACCGGTACTGACGGCGCTCGGCTTAAGTATGAGAAAGGAGTCTGTTGTGCGTGGAGATCTGGTCATACCAGACCTGTGCGGCGGAGCTGTGGATATGTTCTCAGACTGCCACTTGTGTCACGAGTGGTAGTCTGGACAGAGAGACAGGAAGAAGATCTCATTACAACAGAAGCATCAGCTGATTTCATCACAGGAAGCCACAGCGCACATGGGCTCAAGTGCAGAAGAGGACAGTGGAAAGGTGTAGTGAGTTTAAAACAACAACAGAAGCCCTTGTGCTGCGTTCAGGTCTAAGATTCTTTCGTTCTAGAAGCATGCATTTAAGGAAAGGAGGGAAAAGGAGGGGAAAAGGCGTCGCCATGCTCCAGTCAAATGCCCAAATTGCCTTTAGCATGCAAGCCAGGCAACAACACGAAAGCTGTCCTAACCTTGCAGGAGGTTTTTCTGGGTCGTAAAGCCATTTTCACTTTCTTCGCCTTGTGAGACGGGAGATCCTGAACGAATCAAGCAAATGAAAAGGTGAAAAACCTCAAACATTGTATGTAACGCATCTTAAAAGTGAAGCCCAAGCTTACCCCAACCGTTGGTCACTACGTCCCGGTCCACATCACGGTTGCAGATCTCATTGGCCAGCCGCTCGAAGTACTCCGGCAGGTCGGCGTATTCGTTGCCGTACGAGATGACCTTAATGCCTTTGTCCAGCATGTTATCTCGAAGCTTTTTGAATTCGCCCACGTCCTCTCGCCGCACCAGCATGAAATGCTCGAGGTCAGACTTGTGTTTGACCGCCTCGAGAAACAGTGCCTGGAAGGTGGTGTCGTCCACTGTCCTCCCGCAGCCCAGGAACACAAAAGACTTGGTTTCGTAGAGTTTCTGGATCTCCCTCTGCAAAAACAATATTAGAACGGACGTCATGGAGTGACGGAAGATACATTTTAAGGATAACCGAGAAATAACAGACAAAAGAGTTCATGATGATTTCATTTGGTTTTGAAAAACATTTATGGCATTTTCAATAAAAGTTTATTTTCAAAAAACATTAAATATATCTTTCAAGGTAAAACGTATTTAAAATGTATATCATGAATTAAAATTAATTTTATTTGTTAATTATGCACGTTAATCTCACCTCATGACTTTGATTTGGTGGACTACATTTTTTCAAGTAATAAGGAAATGTTACTACATTTTGTTTGAAATACTTACATTTTAAAAATGCTGAACTACTTATGGTTTTGTTTTCAATAATTAAAAAAAAATGTTTTTTAAGGGAGCACAATTTAGGTAAAATATTGTGATCATATAGCAATATGGCTATTTAATAATAATAATAAATATTATTATTAAAAATATAACAATTACTAAATAAAAACAAACAAATTTTACTATTGTAATATTTCTCTTTAAAATTAAAATAGAGCATTTAAGAGAAAAAAAATATTTTCATTAGAACTGTAAAATTACAATGCTAATATTTATGTCTTAAGTTCTGCATTTTCGAATGTTAAAGCTAGCATGAAATCAATTTTCTTCCTTTATTTTTATAATAAATTATTTATCCGTGAACATAATTTTAAAAAAAAAAAATTTTATTTCATGTGCCCTCATAATCTTCATTCAAAATAACTTCCTTCCCATTCAAGGACTGGACAGAGAACAACAAAAACTGCTACAAAAGGGAGTATCTCCTCGGACCAGAATGCTTTGGTTCACTGTGTCCTCCACCCCAGTGAATTATCAACTTCCAGTGGTGTGACTTGATTTTCTCCTGAGAGCAGAAAACATTTACTCACCATGACTTCTGTGTTCCTCAGAACATTCTGGTAGCCCGCAGGATGCAGTACAATACCACTGGGGTTGGTGTAAACACCGTGAATATGGAGTACACTTAGTCTTCTCTTCTCCTGAGCCCACTCCAGAACCTGCACACACATGCACACCGCAGCATTTCATACTCCACTGATCCCAATCCGGCTCCCACTAGGTCCAGCTGCTTTTAATGACTGTGGGTTCTAATCAAGAGGCATCTGATGGAAAAGGTGCATAAACACCCAGCCTAAAGGCCACACTATGGAAAACCACACACGGCCTGATTAATAAAGACAGAGAACTGAACATGCAGTCACTTGTGTTTCAGAGGGCCCTTCAGGTGAGCCGCTGTAGAGCCTACATGCACTAATGCACTACATGACGCTTGGCCCGGGGACCATAAGGCTGATTTTATGGCTAATAGCTGAAGCTTTCACTGCTTTGTGCTGAAGGAAATTTATGGCCAAAAGCAAACAGAGATGAACCCAGTGCCCTGAACATCTGAAGAACATAATTTCACAAATTGATTTAATTATTTTTAGTGATCTGATGATAAGTATTATTCTACAAGTCTTCATGGTCTCTTCTTCAGATGTTTTTTTTGTATCTGCCAGTGACTGATTTATTTCCGAGGGGAATTCCACTCTGCAACATAAACAATGGTTTATGATCCTTTGGTCTAGATCATAGACTAAATAATAGCGCCCTATATGATGTCACATTGCCGATGGACTTTGAGATCCCAATGACCTGCCACCTGATTTAGTAGTGCTGAGGGGGGATTGTTAATCATGAAGGCAATTTACTAATAAATGTACTATTGTTGCATTAATAAGGGTCGTTACTAATAATACTACGTTTATTTCTTGGAAATGCACATTGACAGTAAAGCATTGAGCTTGAGTTGAGATGCAGACAAAATTTACTTTTAACAACAACCTAAGTGTTATAGGGAAAATTTTTTATTCTACTCTTAATGTACCATTGTTCTTCGATGGTGTCATACTGAACTGACAGACAGCTTCATCGATTATAAAAGGAGTGCTCTTTACTTACTTTCTGTGTAATTCTTTGCAATGTAAATTTTTTTTTTTTTTTTTATGAGACTTTGTGACTTTTCCTACTTTATACTTAATTACAAAGAGTGTCAAACTTTGATAAAAATTTATTTCTTAATGATTTGATATTTTATAATAGGGATCAATTTAAATGCAAAACGTGATAAATAAAAAACTTTATTAGGGAGTTGAAATGGCTAATAAGCTAATAAGTGCTACTGGCACTTCTTTTTTTATAAAAATAAAATAAAAGCGTTTGTTTGCCACGTGTTCGTTTTCCTACATCTTAAAACTTTTAGTTTTACAAATGGGGACAATCTTTTATTGATGAACAACAAATAATGTTTTTGGTCATCACATTAAAAATAACATTTAAACTGGATAATATTTAGAGCTTTGAATGAAGTGCTGGAAAAAGTGTGAAGCACAATAAAGTCCTTGAAAAGTGCTTGAATTTCTCTCTCAAAAGGTTGTACGAACCCTGAAATGAATAATGTAAAAGCATTCGCCTATTCCTGCCACAATACCATGGTTACAGTTAGCGTTACTACATTAAATCCATGGTGAGAGTTGGTGATTTTTAGACTGAAAAGCCTTCTTTAACTTGTTCATTCATGGCACAATGTTTGTCCTGGTTTGCGCTTTTTGATCTGATATCTGTGTGGTTTATAACAGAGAATTCTGCGCTGAATTTGAATGCCTCTCACTAGATCTTGATGCGATGTTATTAATACAGCAGTGAATTCAAACGCTTTCTCACCAGATCTTTCAGCACTGTGTAGTAACGGTGTCGCGTGATCGAGAACGACTCATGAGAAAACCTGTTCTGAGCTCGCGCTGCATTGTCGATTATTGTTCTGAGCTGATTAACGGTCCGTACTGTGCAGCTCAAATTAATAGTGCGGTTTCGTTGTGTTTTCATTTGCCGTTTGATTTTTCTCATATGCAACAGAAATGGCAGCTCTTATCAGTTGGGCAAAGTCGCACCAACAGGAAAAGGGGTTGCAAAATGCGACCATTTGATCTAGTCTGGAGCCCTGATATAGCTACCTATTTTACCTTATTGTGTTCATATCTGACTTAAAGGGATACTTCAGGATTTAGCATTAAGCTTTGTATTAGTAGAAAACCTGTAATATTTTCGAATTACCGTGCTTTCCACCCTCATATCCCCCTGAGATGAGAGATTTATGTATTTTTTGTCTGGAAAAAATCCTCCGATGACGCAACAATCATCATTTTGCGTCATCGGAGGATTTTTTGGCCAGAGGCTAAAGACTACAGCCAGTAGGAGGGGCTGTCCCGCATGTTTTCAACCCGCCCATAGAGGGTGGTATCTCACTCACAGAATGTACACATGGTATCAGCTGTCTTTCTTTGGAAGCTAAGCTAGCAGGCTCTTGCTCTGTGGAGAAAGCTGAGTAGTAGGAGAAAGCTGAGTAGTAGGGGTTACCATCCTCTTTTTCCCGGACATGTCCGGCCGTCGAGATCGTCCAAAATGTCCGGGATTCGGCTTTTGCTTTCTGCAGTCGCCATTCATTGTTTACATGCACACCTTTTGCTTCAATCTAACTGAATTCATTCCGATTGGTGAATCTGAATGTAGTGTTTACATGAACGCTAAACAAGTGATCGGTTGATGTGCGTTTTAACATTGCTAAGAAAATTCCCGCTCCTCCGTGAGAGATACGAGATCGGTGCGTCTCAGTAATCTCGCCACAGGAAAATATAATAAATGGCGACTGTAGAACGCAAAAGCCGAATCCCGGACATTTTGGGCGATCGCGAAATACCGGGCAAACTCGTCACGGAGTCTCACTAGTAGCCTAGCCTTCTTGTTTTCAACTGCGCTCTCTAACCGGTAGGCGTGGCTTGGGAGTGGCCTCCTAGGGCAGCGAAGCAAGTGCATTCTGGGAGTTGTTGTCTTTCATCCACATAAGCCAAAAATACATTTTCTGGCTTTTCTCAGTCTAGAAAGCTCCAAATTCAAAAATAATTTCTTCTACATAAATGACCTATTTTAAATACACATTCATCTTTCCAGAGGTGAAGTATCCCTTTAAGCTCAAGTTTCACATTAAGTGTGAGTAGCCAACTACTTTAAATAGAATATCCAGTTTTAATATGCCATTTAAAGCAAAGCATGTTTGTGCAATTTTGTTATTTTAATGCTTGGCGGTGTGCCGTGGGATTTTTTACTTATCAAAACTGTGCTACGGCAAAAAAAAAAAAAGTTGGCAAACACTGGTTCAGATAAATCAAGTATCTTCTTTCATTGATGCTACATTTATGCATTGACTGAATCCAAATCAAAAAGTTAGACCTCCTTTACTATTCAAATTTAAAACATTGTAAGCGCCTAATAGGGCAAGTCTGATCTGTAATGCTTATTCAGCTAATTTATACTTTAAAGTTCTTAAGGAAACATAACAGGTACCTTCTTCTCATCTGTGAGATCCAAAGACTCCAGCTTGGTCCCTTGGTGGGCAGCGTAGATCTCTAACAGGTTGTCAAAGTTGGTGGTGAGGACCAGAGCACCGCTCTCCATCAACTGCAGCACAGAGCGGAGGAGATGCTTCCCAACGTTCTCCATCTTACACTCCAGGTCATCAAACACCTCGTAGAGGCAGTCTTTAAAAAAGGTGGAGCGTACATTTCCCGTCCGCTACAGAAAAACGCATGAGGTGAAAAAGAAATCTGAGATGTTTGGAAAAAACAAAACAACTTCAGGTCTATTTAAATAACTCTTTTTGGAGTGTACAACAATGTTACATAGCCTGCTTTTAGAAGGGATATATAAACATTATCACCTTTGAGGACATTGAAATGTGCTCTATGGAACACAATACAAGAAACCAAGTACTTAATTCATATATTTAAGCTAAAATTGTAGGCAATTAAATTAGCTTGATTTATACATTATCTGGGGGAATTACAGTGACTTCCATTTCAGTCAGTAAAGTGTTAATTAGACACTGTACATGATTTGATTTCAAACACTGGAAAGTATGAGAGATCGTGTCGAGAGCGCTGAGAATAGAGTAGTTCTGACAGCAGTGCCCTTGTCCTGGTCATACTCAATCTCATTACACTGAGCTGAATTCATTCTCTGAGCTTGGCCGAGGCACATGGAAAACCAGAGAGAGAGAGAGAGGCTGCTATGAATAGCTTGCAGAATCCACTTTCTCAGGAAGAAGGCTAATTATCAGCACCTCCACACCTGCTGTGAACTAATGCCTCTGATCTTAGAGGTGTAGGTGTCTTTTAACTGTTTACATCTGGTATTAACATCCGTCTCGGTCGTCTGATCACGTGTGGTCAGTGCTAAACAGATGTAAACCACGCGAACGAGATTTACAGGGCCTAAGACTATTTAAATGTACACGTTATGAATTAAAAATGTGCATGTAATGTCTTTTTACTTGCGTGTTCTGTGAAGAGTTGCCTATGACTTCACTTGTTGTGTTGACAAAATGAGACGTTGCGCATCAAAGTTTCAGTGGGAAAAGATTAATGAAAATGTTGTGAAAGGAGGGCAGACATACACACGGCAGGATGACTGAAAATAAGTGTTTTAAAAGTGTAAAATGCCAGTATATTCTTGTTACACCTTAAAAAAAAAAAAATTATGTGGCAGCTGTTTAAAGTCTATAGTCAGTGCAGTGCATATTTCATTATTGACAGGAATGAAAATGAGGCTGAAGGATAGAAGTAAAGTGTGTTCAGTGGATTGTACTGTTGCTTAAAAACATACAGATTGTTCATTTGATGAAACATCTTTCCAAAAACCTTTCAGCAGACAAAAAACTTTGAAAGTTGTGAGTTTTTAAAATGACATGTGATCTAGAATACAGCACATGACATTATTAAGACTGTAAATCTATCCCTCACAGCCTTGTTTCATTCATGTAAAATTCAATGTTATCTATTGATTTATTTGTCTGGAGCCCTGATTTAGGTAGTCAGTGAAAAATAACAGCATTGAGCAACAAGCACTGAGAAAGTAGATTAACAATCATATTTGGAAGGTTTTGGACTTTTTTGTGTGCTTATCAACACATGCAGTAACTCGATAGCTTTGAAGTCTGAACCATGACTTTCATGCTCAAACATGTTAATGTTTATTTTGACTGGCATCCTCCGACTTGCAGCGAGCATTACAAAGCATGCCTAACTAAAGAAATATATAACGCAAAAGCTGACTGGATTATTGTCTAGCCGTGGCCTGTTGTTCTTGAGGTGCGAATCCTGGATGCATGTTCAGATTAGCCTCATTTTCTGCGCTGAACTCCAACAGGTCATTTGATTCACTAGGATCTGCTCTGCTCACTTAAGGCTCAAAACTCACACAAGTAGGTTAAACCATTAAAAGACCTGTGGAGATTTGAGACCTTAAAGTTTGGGTAGGCGATATTTTACATAAACACTTTTTATTAAACTGGTTGAAACTCTCTTCACATCCTGATAGCAATCAATAATAGAAGTGGTCTAAATATTAAAAAATGTATGTATATATATATCTTCTGTGGAAGTCTCAGGACCAAACAAAGTTTTTGTCCAATCATTGCATTCGGCCCCAATGCAATGATAGGATGTCCTACCTTACCTGTCAACATACAGTATATTTCCATACGTCCGCACACCCTGCTCACACAGACATCACACGTCATCAGAGTGTTCTGTAAGGCTATGCAGAGTTGTAGACCAAAACACTGAGCTTATGCTGCGTTCACACCATGTCATAACCGTAATTATGAGATAGAGATGCACCGATCGACCGGCCAGGGATCAGAATCAGCTGATTTTCCGCATGATTGGCCCAGACCAGTGAACGGTCGGTCAGTCTCACATCTTTCCGATTCGGCTCGTTTTGTTGCCAACGGCACAGGCAATAACGTCAACTGCGCGTTCTCGCTCTCTTCTCTCCGACGGCGAAGTGACACACATCTGCCCCCTCTAACTCACTCGTCTCATTCGCTCCGGTTAAATAGTGCTTGTATTGCTCCTAATTTTAATCTTCACTGCAGGTTACGCGCTCACACCACTGATCTATATAAGTGGAGCGCACAACCCGGCTCTCAGTCTCAAACAGCTTGTGCTGCGTTTAAACAGTCAAATACACACCAAATTATGTAAAAATGCCCGTCTTGGCAAGTATTCAGTTAAACACAGTCAGTTTTGGAACGTAAATAATAGCTGCGAAGACTCAGATTTATACGAATGAGCTCTGCAAGTTCTTTAAGTTCATTATTATTGTAATATGGTAAAGGAGACATGTAGTTGTTTTTCTTGAGAGGTCCTTGTATTTGAATGATTTCTGCATGATTGTATGTATGTACAGTAGTATATATATTTTATTTTTTACTATGTTGTGTTTATGTATGGCTGCTTCCTTGTATGTAGCACTTTAATATGTTGTTTATGTATGGCTGCTACCTTGGCCAGGTCTCTCTTGTAAAAGAGATTTTTGATCTCAATGAGACTTCCTGGTAAAATAAAGGTAAATAATAATAATAATTATTGTAATGTAATGTTCTTTGAGACGAGGTAATTTAACGTAGTCTCTCGTGAGGCTTTGCAGACTCTGCTCTGGCTGTGTGCGTTCATGTGTTTTGGAGGAGGTGTGGCTTTGGAGATGCTCTGAAAGGGTGGGATCTTATGCTTTCAAAGCTAGCTCACTATTGCTTACCCTAGCTTTAACTCCAGGGGCCTGTACCATGAAGCCGGTTTAGGTGGCTAGCCAGCTATGTTTCAGTTTAGTTTCCGCCAACCCTGGGTTTTAGGTACTATGAAAGTAGCTTGGCTTGAATCGGTGTTCGTTGCCATGGTATCTTACGCTGCGCGGCTAACCTGCTCCGGGGCAGGTTATGTTCTGGATTCAAGATCTCAGACTGATGTTTGACCAATCAGATGAGAGCAAAGAAACATATAGGTGACGTAACTTATTCCCAGTGTCTGTTGCAATGACTTCACCTTTTCTTCCAAATCCGGTGGACATCTCAGCGCAAATTGTTTGACGAGCACTTCGTAGAGAAAGAGTTTTTAGCCAGACAAAATCCCCTTGCCTTTCCTGATAGTTACTTGTATGAAAGATACAGATTTTCCGCGGAAGGAATGTCTTATCTTTGCGAACTTCTTGAGCCGCACATAAAGAATTTAACACGTCGAATTCATGCACTTACTGTACCGCAAATACTGCGTTGCGTTTTTTTTTTGTTGCAAGTGGTACATTCCTGCACGGTGGGTGACGCACAGAAGCTATAGGGGAAAACACGGTTTGTCGAACGAATGCATTCGTAAGGTGGTCCTCGCTCTGCAGGAGTACATGAATAGTTTCATGAATAGTGTTCCCCGGACATTTATCGGCCATGTCCATAAAAGAGGGCTTTTATAAAATTGCCGGTAAGATATATTGATAGGGTGACATCACATGAACACATTTTTTTATTTAAAAAAAAAAGAAGCAAATTGCACAAATGTACTATACAATATAATACATGTTAAGAATTATTTTAAATCTTTATTATTATTCTGTTAATCTTATGATAGGATTCCCTAGCTTTCTTAGTAGTACAAATACGTTCTATATTTATGTAAAATTATGTATGTGCATGTATCATTTTTTATATATTATAAAAATAGGCTATAGGCTATATTACACATATAGGCTAAACATACATACATAATTTTACATAAATATAGAACGTATTTGTTTAACTTACACATTAACAATCAGCAATCTTTCTCCAACAGTCTTCTCTTGCTTTGGCAGCAGAGACCGTATTGTTTCGAGCTTGAAATACATATTTAAATTCATCGTAATTCTGAATGATTATCTCTTGCTCCTCCGCGGGAAAATATATCGCTCACGCTCTACCCGCGATTGGTTGTTCAGTGTCGACGTCACTCTTTTATGTGCACGCGCGCGTGGAGTAATCATAGCTTGAGGATCAAAGCCTGAGTTGACAGAGAAAGTTGATGAGCTGCATCATGGTACCAATAAAGCCTGATTGCATCGGTTTGGTTTTGTCAACTCAAAACTAATCCTGTAACCCCGAGTTTGTTCAGCTACCTTCATGGTACAGGCCCCAGGGCATTGCAATTAACAATAACAAACAAACTGAGCTTGGAAATTTACTGGGATGGTGAAAGACTGCAGGCTGATGTTTTTCTAGGAGAGTTGTTTTTTTTTATGTGGATTGTTCAGCTACAACCATTCCAAGCGATGAAACACCAGCATTGGAATTGAAATACATTACCAAACTCCCTTTCACAGGCCTAATGCCATCTAAATCCTCTAGCCACACTGGTGGGTTTGGATGCAATTGCTATAAGAGCTTGACAATGAAAAACAGGGATAAATCACTGTGCGCTGTTTTGACAGGTTGACAAAAACAACAACAACACAGGTGGCACGTGGCTCAACACCTCATTCTAGCCAGAGAGAAAGGAACTGACTAATGGTGGACAAATTCAAAGTTGTGCTCTTCCACGCACTGCCTGCCATTGTGCTCATGATCAGAGCTCAAAGGATAGGATTTTTCTCACCCTGCCAACATTTTCACTAACCCCACCATAAAAAAAAAAATGTACAAATGTTTTTTTCCCTCAGGAAATTTGAAGTGTTTCTTTACAAACTTACTACTAATTTATGGTATAAGCCATAAGATTTTAGGGCTGGGTTGACAATATAGTGAATCTGATATTGATTTTTAAATCCCAAGATAGATTTTTCTATCTATGCTTTTTTCTGTTGTGTTATTTGTAGTGCGCCGGCCATTCAATAATTGTAATAAGCTTGGTGCTTTGTAACTTTGGATTAGAAAAAAGTCTCAGCTTTCAAATTGTTAATTTTATCAAGAAATTGAAACAATCAAAAAATTGTGCCATTTAATGTGGCGTGACAGATCGCTGTGAACCGTCATCTCTTCCTCTTTACTACTAGTTATAGTATAAAATAAACATGAATAAACATAAGAAGGTATATTGAAAGAAACAGTACAACTTGTTGAAATGTATCATGTCTCACGTAATTACTCAATCAGATTTTCTCCCACGGAAAGACGTCAATAAAATGGCTTGTAAACAATGTCATGTAATGTTACATTTACCTCAGGAAAGCCATTTAATGTTTACAGCTCGTTAGTCAGCTAGACAAAATAACTATAGAGAGTATAGTTATAGTTGCTTAATATATGCTTAATATATCATTCATTATATTTTTACTTAACCTGTTAGTGAGGTCTCATTTATTGTATGTTTGCAAAAATCTGTCATGAAAACAAGTTTATTTGACCACCACCATTTAAATCTTTATATTTTAACAACGAACTGGAATAGAAACATAATTATATCATCAAATGCAAACATTTAAATTAAACTTGAAGTTTTTATTTGGGTGCTGCATATTTCTAAAAAATAAAAACCAATTCAATTTGGACTGTTGTTAATTTTAACCTGTAATATTAAAGGGTACTGCCTATTATGAAATTCACTTTTACATGGTGTTTGAACATAAATGTGTGTTGGTAGTGTGTGTACACAACCACCCTATAATGGTAAAGATCCAACCACTTCTATTTTTATATTGCCCATAAATCATAAACAGTGTATGTAAATGTGTGTGTGAATGGCCCTGAATGGGAGAAAAAAAAAATGTCTAGGGCGTTTACATAGAAAATACTGGTAAAGCAGCACACTGAAATGCAATAACGCGTTCTGTGGAAAGGCTTAAAGGGATAGTTCACTTTGAAATAAATTTTTGGTATGTTTTAGCTTACCTCAAGGGCATCCAAGATGTAGGTGTCTTTTTTTCCGCAGTAGTTGATATTTTTAGGTCAAACCGTTCTTGTCTGTCAGTCATATAATGCAGGTCTATGGTCACGGTCTCAAAACACAAGCACAGAGTCCAAATTAAAACAATTCCCCGTCGTCCAAATTAAACAATTCCCCATCGTAAGTACACGTTGATGGCCTAAGACACGAAACGAGCGGTTTGTGTGAGAAAACGAACAGTATTTATATCGTTTTTACCTCTTATACGCAGACATGTCCAACTGATCTGATCTGACGTGTACGCAGACTGGTGCATAGATATATGAAGAGTTCAGATGCAAAAGCCTCTAAATGCCATCTGAAATTTTCTCATAGAATGATCATTTTTATCAAGCTCGTATATTTAAATTCAATAATTTCACTTAAATGGCAATGAAGATTACCTATTAATTGTCATTTAAGTGAAATTACTGAACTTAAATATACAAGCTTGATAAAAATGATCATTCTATGAGAAAATGTCAGATGGCATTTAGAGGCTTTTGCATCTGAACTCTTCATATACACTAGAAGTCGCCTTAAAGACATTCGTTCCAATGAACTGCCGTAGACAAGGCGACATCTAGTGTGTATATATCTATGCACCAGTCTGCGTACACGTCAGATCAGATCACTCGGACATGTCTGCGTATAAGAGGTAAAAACGATATAAATACTGTTCGTTTTCTCACACAAACCGCTCGTTTCGTGTCTTAGGCCATCAATGTGTACTTACGATGGGGAATTGTTTAATTTGGACGACGGGGAATTGTTTTAATTTGGACTCTGTGCTTGTGTTTTGAGACCGTGACCATAGACCTGCATTATATGACTGACAGACAAGAACGGTTTGACCTAAAAATATCAAAATTGAAACTACTGCGGAAAAAAAGACACCTACATCTTGGATGCCCTTGAGGTAAGCTAAAACATACCAAAAATTAATTTCAAAGTGAACTATCCCTTTAATACTGTTTCTCCTGTTTCATTGTTTTATTGCCAGAGTCTCTGCGGCACGAGCTGTAAAGGCACAGCCCTCTTCTGGAAAGGGAGGTGGGGAGCAGTGGCTCCTTTACATTTAAAGATACACCCACAAAAACAGTGTGTTTTTGCTTCTAACCAAAAAGGGGCATTTTGGGCATAGTATAATAAATTATTTGTGGGGTATTTTGATCTGAAACTTTACAGATTCTCAGACACAATCTGGAGACACTTAAGACATATGACATCTTGTAAAAAGGGGCAACAGACAGGGTTCTTTATATAGTTTACAGCTTTCGTAGAGAGGCTGTTTTCCTTAAGAAATACTGAAATGTTCTGAATGGCCAATATAATATATCCAAAAATATTGACATTGGATTTGAATCTGAATCGAATCAAATAAAGAGCTTGTGAATCTAAATCAAATTGATTTGGGAAATCTGTGTCATTAAAATAAGCAATAATAAAATCTCTATTAATTAACACACCTAGATCTACTCCAGCATATTGTACAGTAGCTCAAAAAAATATTAGTATAGCACTAGCAACTGCAAGCTTATGGGTTTGATTCCCAGAGAATGCAAAAACTGATCAAGTGAATGAAACGTAAGTTGCTTTAGCCAAACGCATGCATGTAAATGTACTATCAACACTTCAAACTAAAAAACTTAAGTTTAACTCTTTATTTAACACGTATAAGAAAAACCTATGAAATTTTCTTACCGGAGAAAGTTTCTGAATGAGGTCATGAGCAACGTGCACCAGGTTCTTGTCCTCTTGCAGACTTTTCTGGAAGCGGCGGCTCTCTTCCTCCTCTAGCAGATCAAAGTCATTGGCAGCATCTAGCAGCGCCTGGATCAGACCTTTCCAGGAGCGCAGCGCGGGCACCTGAGGAGCTACAGCTGAACTCACCCCCGTGCCGATCACCAGCACCAGCTCAGGGGCACGCTTGGTCTTCAGGCTGGGCAACAACTTCCTATAGTCAGCAGAGATGGAGGAAATGTAGTCAGGTCAGAGGAGACATGCATATGGATGAAACTACGCTGCAGAGCTGTATACAAATGCACAGCTTAAACTGACTTCTGACTTTTTTTAAACAGCCAGTAAAAGGAGGTCTATCAAACTCATGAGACATTTTGTAATGTTTGTGGACTATTGTACGTTCAGCTGTCACTCAGAAGGGACTATTTAATTTGGGTTTTTCTTGTGGGTTTGTTGTTACTGATAAACTTATACCATAAAATAAAGAAAAAACATTTGTTAAATCATTTTTACTTGCGTAATAAGAGCTGAAAGTTTGAGCTTGACGAGTACAGTTAACAATTCATGTAAAAATGAAAATTAAATAATTGGAGAAAATCATAAATTGATAGGGTTGCACTCAATGTATTGAATGAGTCAACTGTTGTATATTTTTTTATCTGCATAGTGATACAGTTAAGATCTCTGAAGTGGGGGGATACATATTTTTGATTATGTATTTTGATTTGTCTCACTAATTCTTTCATAATCTGTCTCATGCAATACTCTAGTGAACGTGATTTCACCAAGTAAAACATGTTCTTGGATCAACACCCTTGTTGATCCTGGAACAACATTCCAATCAACCAATCAGATTTGAAGGATAGGTTTACAGTTAATCTCAAGTTTAGGCTTACAACAAGGGTTAGGGGCTTCTACATCATTCTTTTTCACCTATCATTTCCTTATGATATTAGGGATAACTTATGGGTAGGGATACTGGGATACTACCCTACTGCTGATTAGCAACAAGTGTGTTGTGCTGCTAGGTCCAATTCACTTTCAACATTGTTTCTCAGAAATCGCTTACAGCACCTTTTTAACTAATGAAAACTTATTAAGTGTTACCGAATATGAAAATAAAAACGCCTGGGTGATATCATCATTACCAGGAAGTTCTTTGTAAAAACATGTTTGTCAGAACAGATGAACAAACAGGGGCTGATTGCAATGAATGAATAATGCCATAGGAATGTGCTGGCAGCAAAGCAATACATGAACATCTGTTTTCATACCTAGCCTTCTTAGCCACTGTGTCGCCATCCTCAGAGTCGGGGGAAGGACGCTTCTCTGTCTTCACTGTAACAACAGAGGCCATTCGACTCCTACAAAAAAAAAAATGTGTTGATCCAAGATATGTAGACAGATAGATCGACCAACATCAAGTGTTCGGTTAGGTTAACAAAGCTTAACAGAGCTTAATTGTTTTAATTGTCCTTGACATTGAAAAAGATTTATTCTCTTCTAGCTAGAGGAACCAATGTCAGAGTATTTACACGCTCATGATGTGAGGAACAAAACTGAAGATGCTGCAGTTCTTTGTTGTGCTCACTTCACTCAGGGGCCAGCAGCTGATGGTCAGTCAACACATACAGTAGCTCTGTTCTTTCTGTTTTCTCTTTGTTTTTCTTTCATATTCATGTCAGGCAGATTCGACTGCACATGAAAAGCCTAGAAAATCAATCATAACCTACAACAGCAAACTCTGGCCAAAAACCCAAGACAGCCTCTTTGAGCTAGCAAGCTAACAGGCTAGCTACATGTGTGATTTATTTCAGCGCGTAAAAATCGAATTATTAAGTTATAACTTATTTTTTTATTACATATTTGACACCAGAACGTTTAAAAAAGGGAGATGTTTAAGTGTCTTCAACTAAACGTTCAGACACCTGTTGCTTTTGTTCCATATGTGATAACGTTAACTTACACAGTACAGATTTAGCACGCAGGCTAAAACTACACAATTTTATATAGGTATTATTTAATATTCAAAATATTTAAGAAAGTAGCAGCTACATCCATTAAGTTGAGGAAAGACGAGATAACTGAAAAGGAAAGATTTACCAATCCGATAGCAGCTACACAAGTAACGTTAACGGTTAACTGTTACGACCAAAAAATAAAATAAAAACCTAACGACAACAGAAGTAACGTTAAGTTAGCATACTGAAACAAAAAGCATAAAATGTTCCAAACACTACTTACCGAGGTGAACAGAGAAAAGCAGGATACGAGTACTTAATCTGAAATTTCCTCGAAGCGTTTACTGAAGATAAAACAAAACACTAAGGACAAACTATCTTATTTATCTATCGAACAAACGTTAAGTGGCTTTCTATATAGATCTCAACGCCAGTAGGGTATTAGTGCCAGTCAGCCTTCAGAGACAAAAACACTAAAGGCCTTAAAAAAAAAATTCAGGTCAGCCTTCAGCGAAGTACCTGTCAGAGTCTCTTCCTCTGCGGATCCTCGCGTTCACATTCACAAGCTGGGCTTTACATGTGATGCGCGTGCCCCCGAGCGCGTGCGTGTGACTGTGCCTGGGATGCGAGTGAAGGTTTAATAGACTGTCACACACGTCATCACTCACACAGGCCGGCAGTGTCTCCAAAACAGGGTTATTATAGTTAACCAAAACCATAAAAAAAATTACTTTCGTAACATGAAATAAAATAAACTTTACCTTATATATAAACTTATTTTATTTCAGCTACTTGCCAAGGCAACATTTCTCATTTTCCATTTAGTTAACTAAAACAGAAATAAATAAAAATATAGAATTATTTTTTCAAAAACTACTAAGAATGACAAAACGCAAAACAAAATTACTAAAACTTTAACTAAAATTTAAATGAAAACAGAATTTTTTAATAAATAATTATGACTAATTCAAAACATACTATAATAGTATACTAGTATCTCAATGATACTAAAATAACTGTGCTCCATAGTTTATTAGCAGTTTTCAAAAAGATAATTACTCTTTTTGGGGGGCATTTTAGACACATTAAATGTTCAGATTTCACGTTTTTGGACAGACTCTCTGATTCTATAAATGGATAACGACATTTTTTCTTAATCGTAAGTCTGCATCTAAATAATTTTCATCAGATATGCTATTAGTTCTATGGGATATGCAAAATACTTTATCGCATGTCAGAAACAGCATTCAAGTCATTTTAAAAAATATGGTCACACTATATTTTAATGCAGTTGTTACAGTGTAATTACACAAAAGTATTATTAACAACATGTACATACTGGGTTAATGATTAGGGTTTGGTCTAGGGTTATAGTATGTAATTATGCATAATTTACAGTTAATACTACAGTAAAGTTTATGTAAAATATGTAAGAACACTGTAAAATTAGTGTTACCATATCAACTGTTACTCACATCAACTATGTGAGCCGTTAATGTCAATTGTGTGTGTGTGTGTGTGTGTGTGTGT
This sequence comes from Leuciscus leuciscus, assembly GCF_965113295.1. Classification (NCBI taxonomy): domain Eukaryota; kingdom Metazoa; phylum Chordata; class Actinopteri; order Cypriniformes; family Leuciscidae; genus Leuciscus; species Leuciscus leuciscus. The sequence goes on from NC_138734.1 coordinate 6,605,598, forward strand.
GTGTGTGTGTGTGTGTGTGTGTGTGTGTGTGTGTGTGTGTGTGTGTGTGTGTGTGTGTGTGTGTGTGTGTATTCTATTAACTAGCTGCTTATTAGCACACATATTACTTGAATATTGGCTGTTTTATTAGTACTTATAAAGCACATGCTCTTGAGATGCCATTTTGCTGGAGCTGTCAAGGTAGTCTACCACGCCAGTGACGTCACGGACCGCTGAAGCTCAAGATGGCTGCGCCCTAGTAGCAAAACAACAAACTAACATCACTGTTCCCCCCCCCCCTTGTAACTACTTAAGCAGTTTTAAGTGTCCTACCACAAATAACAATGATAACACATCTGTTATATCACCTTTACTTCCTATTTCGTTTCAGTTCCCCTTTAATGCCTTATTCTGCATGACCATATTCTATATCCCTTAATCCTACTCAATATTAATAAGCAGTCATTAGAAGTTTATTGAGGCAAAAGTCATAGTTAATAGTTAGTTAATAGCGAGAATTGGACCCTAATCTAAAGTGTGACCATATATACGTATATATACGTATATATATATACACATATATATATATATATATATATATATATATATATATATATATATATATATATATATAAAATACACACACAAACACAGTTGACAGTAATGGGTCACATAGTTGATGTGAGTAACATTGTTGACCAGACACATTATTGACTACATGAACATTTATTTTATAGCATATCAGTATAAAAAATACATTTAAATAAAAAAAATCTTAAAAGGACATAAACGTAGCTCTCTACCTTGACTCTTCAGGTGTCTGGTCACATTCAGGGCTGTCTGCTGGAGTAATTATGTTTTCTAGCATTTGCTTTTTTTGTCTTCTTCTCTGTTGGGCTTTTCTCCATTTGTCTCTTTTGCTTTGTTTCTCGCTCTCACTCAACTCTGCGATTGGTTTCACATTTCCTAGTCTTATCAGTCTGTACCATGCCTCTCTCTGCTTTTCTAAATATTGTGCCCTTCTTGAGGGATCGGCATCCCGCCGAGCCCGGTATCTGCGCTGTTTCTCTGCTGCCGACATCTGTCAAAATCATGGAAATGATGGATTGTTACATAGTAATGGATCATGTGAAGACATCATTCTAACATTTAGGGTCAGTAAAAAAAAACAAAAAAACTTTTATTCAACAAGGATGCATTAAATTAATAAAAGTGACTGTAAATACATTTATCTATTTCAAATAAATGTTGTTATTTTGAACTTTCTATTCATCAAAGAATCCTGAAAAAATATATCAGTTTCCACAAAAATATTGAGCAGCACTGTTTTATTATTTATTTATGTTTCTTGAGCACCAAATCAATTAGAATGATTTCTGAAGGATTATGTGACACTGAAGACTAGTTATGATTAAGAAAATGTATCACAGAAATACACATTTTTTTTATTTAGTTCAAAAACATTTTTAAAAAAAATGTTTACTGATCCCAAAATTCTGAACAGTATATTGTTGGTTATACTGTTTTGAACTATGACAAGTACAGTTATATATAAACTATAACTTAAAAACAGGGTTAACTATAAAAATATATATAATCATGTCTATGACTAACATCAGCAACATTGATATTTCTTAGTAACATAGTTGACAGGTAACATAGTTGACATTATTGTCTTATTTGGTCACCCACGGTGTTTTATTATTATTATATTTTGCACTCTCATTAAATGCACTATTATCAAAGAAATGTTGAAGAAAATCAGAGTCCACTCACCGGTTTAAAATGTCAGCCAATGCAATCATGTGATGCAGGTCACATGGTTTTGGGACAAACTATTGCTCAGTTCCACGGGGGTGATCGATTAGTAACTTGACAACAGCAAAGTGACATATTTAATCCTTTTAATGATAGATGTATTATTCCTTTTGGATACTTATTTATTGGCTACAACTGAATTACTATAAAATAATGCAGATATTAATATTAATCATTCGCATTGTGCATTTTGAATCCCAACCAGTTTGAAAATGCAACATACATAGGAACATCATGGTAATTTCCTGATAAATTAAACACTGGATCCTGAAAGTGTTTGATGTTCTGCCCTATTGGTGAAAACCTGATATGGTTACAAAATTATTATAATTATAAAAGGTCACAATATTTATAATATAATATAATCAATTCTAGCATTTGCAAACATGCAGCTCATTGGCAGATGGCTGTAAAAATATTTAAGTTTATCTTTTTATAGCAGTTCAGTCTCAGTGAAAGTAGGATATGTTCCCATTCAAATGCTGCCTACCATAATAAAGTTAATGGGTTAATGGCAAGGCTTGCTCTATTTTGGACAGGTCATGATGTGCCTGTGGTTAATGAAGCGTCAAGTTTTTTAATAGCCTCTTGCACAGAGACACAAGAGCATCCTTATTTTCTGTACTTTCTTCCTCTAATGTTCTCTCTTTTCACCCACTGGTCATGTATTTGATTGCTTTTCACTGACTGCACATGAAAGTCTACATAATGTTGATTAAACAGGTACCTGTAGTTAGAGGGTTATTTGTGAGCAGACAAAACAAAGGCCCATAAAGTAGTGATTACCGGGCCTGAGCAGATGCAAAAGTGATGGTCTTAGAAATGCTGTTTTCATTTATAGGGTATTCGAAGGCAACATGGTTATATTACTTTTTTTTTAACTTCTGACACCTACAGAACATTTTGTAACACTGTATTTTAGAGATTTTATTCCATCAACAAATCTTGATAAATTATGTTGCCATATCTACATGGTCATTTCTTGGGTGATGCTGAAGTGATCAATCACAAACCAAGGAGAGGCCTTACTTACGGTATGTCCAGGTCTGATATTTCAGCAAAAAACAGGACTGTATTTCCAAGTATCTGTTAGGATATTACTTTGGTTAAGATTTACATTTTTTAATAAACATAGAGCCATTTGATTCACACAAAGTTCTTTGAAAAATATTCGATCGGTTTAACATTCAGTAAATACAGGCACTCAAAAATCATATCTATATCTATATATATATATATATATATATATATATATATATATATATCAATCATCAATCTATATTTACTGGACAAAGTGAAGGCACTGTGCTTGCTCCTTTTCAGCTCAGTAAAAACTTACTTGCAAAACATGTCCAAACTCTCATTTCAGCATAAAAAAAATAAAAAATAAAGTATATATATTTTTTCCATTTAAATTATATTTTCTCCCTTTTTTGCTTTATGGTCATGAAAACTGAGGGGGAAATCATCATAAGTATAATGTCATACTAGAAAAAACGGGCTTAATTAAAAAACATACTTAAACACAGGCTTAATTTTCACAATATCAATTTTCTTTTTTGGTTTTAGGACTAAATGTTTCTGAACATCTGATATGTAGTTGCTTTGATCTCTTTTCAAATCAGCTGAATTTATATAACTTGGTACAGGCTGTGTCTTATGGTATATTTAGAGCATGACAAGTTCAACACAAGAAAGACTTTGGGTATCTAGGCCGGATGGTGCACAGTTTCTCTCTCTAAACTGAGATTGAACCTTCCCTAAAGTTGGTCTTTCCGATCAGAACGTTTAGCAGAGTTGCCTTTCCCTCTCTGCACTCCGTCTGCGCCTTTTTAATGATGTCGTCAAGCTGCGACTCATCCTCTCGGCCAATCAGGTAACCTTTTCCTCCATAACCATCAGCTACAATGTGATAATCTGCAAGGAAGAGAAGAAATGGAACAGCATGTGATGCAACACATCACCATGACTGATCGATATACAATATATTCCCTTGGAAATTAGCTAGATAATTGGATTAAATGTTTTTTATGGATCACAAGATGTACTGGCGATTTAAAACATTGACATGTGCAGTGAACAACAATTTAATTATTGTGCCTCACCTGTAAAGGCAAGACCACAGGCCACGTTGCTCCCTAGCATAGGCACTTGTTCTCTGGAGATCTGACTCCAGCATGCATCATTTCCTACCAGAGCGATCACTGGGGTCTGACATGAGATGACAAGGTAGTCATTACAAGCTAATTGACAGCATACGTTTAACAGAATATATTCAAGTAGGTTAAAACAAATTAAGGAAATTGTTGATAGTTGTGAGCTTATAATGGAGGTCTATGAGGCAAGTGAACATCATGCCACGAATGCTTTTGAAACTTTGCACATTTACAATTAACACCTAGATTTAAAGGAATAGTTCCCCCTAAAAATGAGGGTTCTGTCATCATTTACTCACCCTCATGTCATCTCAAACCCATAAGCCCATCATTCATCTTCGTAACAAATCTTATGATTTTTGTCCCTCCATTAAAAGTCCACGCAACAAAAATTTGCAAGCTTCAAAAAGTTGTTAAAGACATTGTAAACGTAATCCATATGAATCGATCAGTTTAATCCAAGTCTTCTGAAGAGAAACAATCACTTTATATGAGGAACAGATTTAATTTAGGCTTTTATTCACATAAAAACTTTGATCATGAGAGCTTCCACATGATTCAGTGAGGTTTGTTCTCACGCATCAAGCAAGTGCTGCTGAGCCGCAGTTGAGCTTCCCTGATCAATGTTTATACATGTATAAAAAAAAAAAATTCGTAATTAAATATCAACTAAATCAAATCTGTTCATTATATAAAGCAATATGTCTTTTCAGAAGACTTAGATTAAACAGCTCGATTCACATGGGTTTATTTTAGGATCTCTTTATGAATGTTTTGAAGCATCAAACTTTTGATAGAATAGACATTCAATGGCGGGACAGAAATCTCTTCATTAAAAATGTCTTCTTTTGTTTTTCAAAGAGGAACGAAGGTTTTGTGGGTTTGGAACGGCATGAGTGTATACTTTTGGGTGAACTTAGAGAAATGTTGTGCATTTTTACAAAACATACATTTTAATACATTCTGATCTTGATACTGTAAAAGTTACAATCAGTGTTGTAAGGGCTTGTTTGTTACCTTGTGGCGTGTGAAGGTATCAAATTCAGCCACGCTGTATCCGAGGGAACCATCGCCGTAAACGATCCATACCTGTAAACAAGATATTGGTTATGTTTACATGCACAATTATAATGTGACTAAAGCTGCATTGTGATTCAACTGTAGATCTGAGAAAAACACATTTAACAAGAAAAACAAAATTTGCTTTTAAGTTAACTTTAAGATCTTACCTCAGACTCAGGTCGACAAAGTTTCGCTCCCAACGCAAACCCTCCTCCAACACCCAGAGTCCCAAAAGCCCCTGGTGCAAAGACAAGCCACAAGTCATGATGAACACAAAGACTATGAGTGCATTTGTCAGGTTTGAAGAGAAAAAAAAATAGAGGTGGAGATTATTATGGAATTGGATTTGTGACAAAAAAGAGCTTTTCATGGAATTGACACAAATACACAATGAGGAAAGAAGACAAACTGAAAAACAATAAACTCAATGTCAAAAATGCAGCATGTTATTTAAATAAACAGCATTCTTTATTCACAATTTTCCAAGCTTACTTTTCACAAATCATGGATTATGAATTAAACACTATAGTCATCATCATAAAGTTTAAATGAAAAGACTGCCTTATTTTTCATTTATATTTTCAAAGTTTTCGTTTACCAACTTTTCGTTCACCATGGCATAAACTTCTTGTGAGGGAAGGCTAGACAGCGCTCTACTCTCATTGGCTCTCATAGATTTGTATGGGCAGCTCCCTGACCTGGAAGTAGAGGCTTCAGTGACACAAATTTTGGAGAGTGATCTAAATGTGGTTCTCTGTGCTTTATACTTTCCTATATACTTCCTATATACCTATATCATTTTTCTAATTTAGTAGAGCAATTCATAACATCATTACTGCTGGTCTGGTTGGAAACGTCTAAAATTGCCTTTTCTAATTTACAAACTAGGAAAGTAATTTCTAGTTTGTAAATTAGAAAAGGCAACTTTAGACGTTTCCAACCAGGACAGCAGTAATGACGTTATGAATTGCTTTACTTACAAGATTGACACTATTAGAGAGAAAATTACAACTATGATGCAACCGTCTACTTCAGTATCACATAAGACGTCATTGTAGACACCCTTGAGGAACAATTCTATTCATTTGTTGCTATAGAAGACGAAAGAATTGTCTAAACTTGTTAAATCATCAAAATCAACAACATGTATGATCTATACTGACTAAATACTGAACGGGATGCTTCCAGATGTCATAGATCCTCGTCTTAATATTAATAATTCATCATTGTCATTAGGTACCAAAAACTTGTAAGCTGGCTGTTATTAATGCAACTTGATCCCAGAGAATTATTCAATTAAATTAAAAAATGTTAAACTCGGCTAACGTAGGAGCTGTTCTGACAGACAGTGGCAGATTATTCCACAGGTTAGGGCCGGCTACAGCGAAAGCTCAACAAACAGGAGGTGATAGTTCCATAGTGATCTGGATGGGTTATAAGAAACAAGTAGATCGGTGAGATATTTAGGCTAAATTATTAAGAGCTTTATAAACTAATAAAATCATTTTGAAATCAATTCGGTAACGGACTGCCAACCAGTGCTAGGAGCATAAAATAGGTGTTATATGGTCGCGTTTGCAGGGTTTCGTAAGTAGATGGGCAGCTGCATTCTGAATCCGATGTACAGATAAAAGTGTTAATGACAGTTTCAAAACTTTGTCTGCTTAAAAACGGTTTAACTTTCACTAACCGGCAAAGATGGTAAAAACTAGCACTAACTAAAGCATTCATTTGTTGATTTAATTTAAGATTATTGTCTAGATAATTACAGACCTCAAATCTCAAATCTACCTCTCCTGTCAAAAATACTAGAAAAGGCAGTATTTTTACAACCAAGTTCCTTTTTAGAAAGAAATGGTCTCTGCAAGGATTTCCAGTCAGGATTTACACCGTATCACAGTACTGAGACAGCTCTCATTAGAGTTAAAAATGATTTGCTCTTATCATCCGACCGTGGTTTTATCTCTCCATTAGTGTAACTGGATCTTAGTGCTGCATTTGATCCTATCTTTTGAATAGACTCGAAAATTACGTTGGCATTAGTGGAAATGAATAGGCATGGTTCAAATCATACTTATCTGACCGTTACCAAATTTTTTGCAGTAAATGAAGAGGTATCATATCGATCACAAGTTCAGTATGGAGTACCTCAAGGCTCAGTACTAGGACCGTTGTTTTTAACCCTGTACATGCTACCCTTGGGAGATATCATTAGGAAGCATGGCGTTAGTTTTCACTGTTACGCTGAAGATATTGAGCTCTATATTTCTTTGTGCCCTGATGAAACATAACAATTCACAAAATTAACAGAAAGCATAGTTAATATAAATTTGATCACCAGTAATTTCCTACTACTTAATTTTGAAAAAAACAACAACAAAAAAACTGAGATTTTAATTATTGGACCAAAAACCTCTGCATGTAATAATCTAGAATACTGTCTAACACTTGATGGATGTTTTGTCAAGTTTTCGTCGTCATTTAGGAACCTGGGTTTGCTCTTCGATACCAATCTTTCATTTGAAAGCCACATTTTTAGCATCTGTAAAACCGCATTTTTCCCTTAAAAATATATCTAAATTTCAACATATGCTCTCAATGACAAATGCGGAAAAGTTAGTTCATGCTTTCATGACATCAAGGCTAGATTATTGTAATGCTCTACTGGGTGGTTGCCCTGCACGCTTAATAAACAAACTCCAGTTAATCTAAAATGCAGCAGCATCTAAAACTAGGAAGTATGACCATTTTAGCCCGGTTCTGTCAACACTGCATTTTAAAATCTTGCTAATTACTTACAAAGCACTAAATGGTTTAGCTCCTCAGTATTTGAGCGAGCTCTTGACACATTATAGTCCTTCACGTCTATTGCGATCTCAAAAATTCTGACCAGTTGACAATTCCCAGAATATCAAAATCAGCTGCAGGCGGTAGATCCTGTTCTTATTTAGCACCCTGGAACAGTCTTCCTAGCATTATTCAGGAAGCAGACACACTCTGTCAGTTTAAATCTAGACTAAAAACACATCTCTTGGCATACACATAACACATTATCAGTTTCTATAATTCACATCCATTAAAGGATTGTTAGGCTGTATAAATTAGGACAACCGGAACCAGGAACACTTACTATAACACTTCCAAAAGAAGAATGGCATCTAGGCTAATATTAGTCTGCCTGTCTCCCGAGGTTACCGTAGTCAGCTGGATCTGGTCCATATCCAGACACGACAACAACACAGCCCTGAATTTCAGCAGAGACTGTGTCTACTACTAGACAATCCCCTGTGAAGGCCTCGTCCACAGTTTGGGTGCCTTGCCACTGTCGCCTCTGGCTTGCTTAGTTGGGGACTCTTAGTATTCAACAATATTATTGATCTGACTGTACTGACGCTGTTGTATGAGAACTGAACTGAGCTGGACGATGACATCTTTTTTTCAGAACTGCTTTATAGATGAAATAGATGACACTAATTTAACAATTGATGATTTTTACAACGAAACTGAATCAATACTGAACCGACTTCAGCTGAACATATGCAAAAGTGCATCATTTTCCTGTAAAGCTGCTTTGAAACAATCTGTATTGTATAAAGAGCTATATAAATAAAGGTGAATTGACTTTGCATTTCTTAAAATTAACTTATGTTCTTATGTGTTACATGTCATAATACGTGTTGTTAACCTGGTTAAGAAAATGATTCTTTCTTTATGATTGTTCATACAAAAATAAGTACAATATGTTCATCTAATCTTCTTTTATTTTAATGACACTTGTCAGGACCGAAGGACAAATGTCACTTCTCCAGGTAGGCGCTGAACTAATACCTGTTATTCTATGAGTAAAATAACCTCATAAAGAAATATTGATATAATTTTAATGTTTCAAATGGATAAAACCGCTAAGTGTGTGTAATGAAACTCAGAATTGATGCGTTAAAAAAGCTTGAGTCAGCCTAAAGGGGAAGTCACACTACACTTTTCATCCCACTGACTTCCATTCATATGCATATGAATGCTGAAGACATTAACATAGGTATCTTCTGTGATGGCTCTGTGTCTAACCTGGGTCCAGCCAGCGGAGCGGGCCTCGTGGTCTCATGATATATGCAGTGCTGCCGACAAAATCACCCCCATCAGCCACGATGATGCTGTCCTCAGCCAAGAGCTCATCCACACGGTGCAAAACACTCAAAGGGTTCAAATGCCTCTCTGTCTTCTCATCTGCTTTCGCTCTGAGGACAAAACATCATTTAAGGGCATTAACATAAAATGTATGGATAGATAGCATCAAACATGTCAAAAGTATATGGTCACACCTTTTAATTAAAAGGAGGGATTGCTGCAAATAGTTTTTAAATGTTTAACAGGTGTGTATGTGGTGTTTGGCTATGTTGTGTAGGTTTCCACCAGAATGCCAAGCAAAGTGGAGCCCGTCGTGAACCACAGACTTTTTTAGAACGAACGGTGACGTAATGTGTCTTTTATGGCCTGGAAACCACAGTCAATGAATCCAAGCACCAATACAACGGCTGGAATAAGATCACCTGTTTGTTTTCTCTTTGATGTCATCTCCCTCTTTCAGTTTCTGAGGCCATTCTTCTGGACATCTGTGTCCCTTCAGGGCTTTCGAGAGACGCAGGAGGAAGGAACCAGCATCGCCTGAATCAGTTGGGAAAGGAAACCTTGTCACGTAACACAAATATCAGTACATGTTATATATCTTTTAAGTTTCATTTTAGTGAATTGGTTCACTGATTAATTTAAGCCTCTGCTTTCTATCAAAATATTTAGTTAAATGCTGCTGATTATCACTGTTTTTATATAATGTAATTATATCAATTATGTGCCTAGTTTTATTGGTGGCATTTAATGTAAATGTATTTTCTTTTTTTGTAACAAATCAGTTGATTGTAAAAAATAAATAAAAAATGATCACCTTTTTTTTGTTTTATTTTAATATATATACAGATTAAAAGTTTGGGATTAGAACGATTTTTTTAAAAAGAAAGAAATTATTCAGCAAGGAAGCATTAAATTGATCAAAAGTGACCATAAAAACATTTATGATGTCTTAAAAGATGTCTATTTCTAAAAATGCTGTTCTTTTAAATTTTCAATTCATCAAAGAATCGTTAAAAATGTATTACAGTTTGCCCCAAAATAATATAATATGATAAGAAAAAAAGTATACCACAGCAAATTCTTCTTAAGGATCATGTGACACTGAAGACTGGTGTAATGATGGTGAAAATTTAGCTTTGCATCACAGGAATAAATACCATTTTAAATTGTGAAAATGTTTCACAACATTGCTGTATTTACCATATTTAATGATAAAATAAATGCAGCCTTAAGAGCATAAGAGACTTTCAAAAACATTAAAATATCTTACTGACCTCAAACCTTTGAAAGGTAGTGTATAATAAAATGTATTGTTCACCTTGAATGGCCACTGTTGGCTTCCAGAACATGTCTGAGTTCTTTAGCAGCTGACTCTTGTCTCTGTTGACTGCGATGATTTTGCTCCGTCTGTTCAGCACTCTTCCATAACTCAGTCTGAAATCACACACCGTACCTATCCACCAAAACAAATACATTCAGGAACAAGAACTACGCAAAACTCACACTTTTCCACTTCCCATGAATTGTAATATTTTATTAATGTACATGATTTTACTTTCTACTTTTTAGAATTGAATTTATGATCTTTCCTAAGCCTGGAAATCACAATTTTAAAGTTCACTAATATTCCCACTTTCCGAATCGTACAAAGAAATGAACACAACACAAATTCTGCACATATTCCAACTGTACAGTAGCTGGCGCTGTTTCCCACCTGCCAGCAGCACGAGATCAGCATCTTTTAAGGCATCTCTCCTGTTCTGTCTAATGTGCAGTGGACTGTTCTTTCCCAGCATCCCTCGGGACATTCCGCCCAGGAAGCAGGGAATGCCTAGAGATTCTAAGGCATTTCTGTGAGATACATAAAAAAAAAAAATCTTGTGACTAAAAATTGACTGAGTTATCGACAAGCACAATTTCTGGGTGCTTTTATCTGAGTCAAAGGCTTTTGATCAATAATGTATATCATTTGCTGTTGTTTTGGACTTGTTCTTACAAACCAAATGCATTTTCTTTGATCAATGTATTCCATACATACTGTACCAATCAAAAGTTTGAACACACATACTAAATTTATGTTTCTTAGGATGTTTCATGAAATGAAAACTCATCCTAACTATTTTTCTGCATGTTGTAAATCTTATTGTTAATAATTTATATGTGCGTGCTTCATTTTTTAAACACATTTCTTTATAATTACATTTACATTTTATTTATAGTATTACATTTTTAATTTAGGGTAGGTGTTGTGCTGAACTGTTCAAAGAAAGCTGAAATGTACCTGACATCATCTGCTGGTGTGGGGGGTAACGTTGCCTGACTGCCTAGCAGTATGACGGGTTTCTTGGCTCTGCTCACCAATTCCACACACCTTTGGACCTGCGAAGAGTAAAGGGTCAGTCAAGAGTCATTCAAGTGCAACGTGATCTTATCTTATGTATTTGGGGCAAAAGTCAACATTTCAACATTTCTCCTTCAGCTTAGGGTTTTTCCCTGGTGTAGTTCATGTTATGTGCTTTATTTAGACTTGATGATGAGGATAACGCAATTCTTGAATCATTATCATATAATTGATCAGTTGCATCTACAGAGTAACTGTATAACTATGACTGCATCTACAGAAATATGCCACAACAGTGTAGACAAGCTTTACCTCATCCTCGGTGGCATGAGGGATGTGAACAGGAAGTGGGGACAGATCACGCGTCTCCCAAGCTCCAGCAAACAAGTTTGTTAAATGATTCTTGAGATACCTAAAAGATACCAAATAATAATAATAAAAAAAGTTATCAAAAAAAATTTTATGTAATCACTTGTCATTTAATAAGAAGATCAGGTCTGAGAATAATACCATGCAATGATTTTTCCCATTAGCCCTTTGGGAGTGTTTTTAGGGGCAAACTCTTTTTCCACCACATGGTAAGGGTACAGTGTGTCTATGGGAAACTCTATAAACACTGGGCCTGTCAGAGAAATCAAAGAAATAGAATTACACTCACAGAATTACAAACAGGGCTCAGTTACATATAATTAAATAATTTAAGAATGGAATTCACTTTGCTTTAAACATTTTTTTTTTTTAAATAGAATCGTTATAGAAAATTCTGACATTAGAATAGAACTACACATTTAGGTACCTATGTAGTTTTGAAACAATTCCAATGTCTATGGAAAAATCATAAACTGTAAAATGATGGTAAAAATGGCTTTACAGTTCAAATAATACAAGTTGCCAAAAAACTGGGTTTTTTTAACGTTTTATACAGTGATAAACCTCATATTTCAGCCAAGAAACTACGGTTTAAAAAGACAAAAGAGTCAAAATAATAAATTATTATATATATATATATTTATATTTATATATATTTATATATATTATATTATTTAAAAAAATAATTGCATTGGTCTAAACAAAAGTGGCCGACGGGCTAAATGAAAATGCAAATTTACAGTAGGCGTCAGTTACATAAAAAGCAGAAATGCAGCAGTTACCCCGGTCACGCCATACACAAAGCAGCACTGCGCTTATAAACTACTTTATTATTAATTTACTAATTAACTTCTCTGAAGAGTCAGTTCCCCTCAGAGATACGTTCATATAAAGCCACCCACCCCACAAAAAACTCCTTGCACAAATCATGTGATTGGTATTTCACTGTCAGTAGTGTGAATTTCAGCAAAAGGAGACAAGATAATTTCAGCGCCGTTGTACCTGGTGTGCCAGACTGTGCGGCGGCCAAGGCTTTTCTCACAGTGGGAACAATTTCTCTCACAGTCCTCACTGACGCACAGAACTTACAGAGAGGCTTGAAGAGGGACATTTGGTCAATATCCTGTAGCGCACCTCTACCCTGTAATGAACAGTCACACATTATATTAATGACAAAGAATAAAGAGTATGATGCAATTGACATCAACAATTATTTCTCTGAAAAAAGCCTCGTTTACACTAGGGGTTGAACGACTTCAGATTTGTTGAAGTCGACATTTATTATGTGATTAAAGTCGACTCGATGTCGACTAGTAGCTGATGACATCATTAATGAACCAATAAGCCTGAACCTCGAGCTGAGACTCGAACGCTGTTTGCCTTGTGCACAGCTATGGCATCTCACACAGCTCCCTACATACCAGCTTATTTTTATCAGTTCTTTTCTCTTTGTGTCATAATATTTCTCACAGATTTCTGCTCATTCTAAATCAGATATAGATAAAGAAGCACAGTAAAGATTACATTTACATGAATGCATTACTGTGAGAGAAAGCGATTGTGTGTGAGTTGCACCTGGCAGCGTCTCTCTGCTAACAGTGAAGCTGTGGGGTTTAGTTACTAAGAAATATATGCTAGAACTTTTTAGTTTCTAAGCTATTTTACTGATAAATCACAGAACAGTGTTGACAATATCTTTCTGCGCTACTGAATGATTCTGTGTGCGCATTACAAAGCAGCAGCGCATTAGTTTAGAACGGTGATTAACTTACGTGTACAATCAGCTGTTTAAAACGTGCATTCACGATCATTGATTCTCAATCAATTTTGAGCATCCAGATGATATAATCAAACATATCTTGTGGAGCGCTCATGGAGTACGCATTTATTTGTCATTTTAACTGTTGGAAACGGAGTGTAAAAGTGGACTTCAAAGATTTCTTATCCTGTTGCGCCCTCTTTAGGCCATGAATGATCAGCGACTAGTCGAAGTCAAGCTTAAAGCGTCATGGCAGAGCATTAAAGTTGACTAGTCTGTGCAACACCTAGTTCACATCAAGAACGATACCTATAATGTTACGTTTTAAGAAACTTATAATGTACATACATTTTAATAATCATTCTAATTCTATGAGTTGAGGTAAGTCCACGCCACAACTACAACTATAACTGCGCAGAGGAACAATATTATTGGAATCACTTTTAGAAAAAAAATTCCAGCTGATGGATGATAAAAACATCGACAGCCAATCAGAATCCACCCAACCTTAAAGAGTTTGAGCATTTAAAGCGGCAGACTTTAATTTAACGTTACTGAGCATTGGTGTGGATGCTAATATAGTTCTGTCATGACAACTCTCTGAGTGTTTGGCATGGTAATAGTTATGACCATGTTAATGTATTTGGTCTTGGTGGAATAGAGGATGATGATAACGTTGCTGCTGTTGATTATTGCTGCTGCAGAGCAACTACAGGACTTGCGCCTGCCAATACACACACAGACACACTGCTGTGAGCATGTAAGACATATAGCACATATGAGTTAACCATAGCAAATCTATACAGGTGGAGCTGGGGAAGGTGAGGGGTTTCTGAAAGCACGCTGCAAACTACTACAGAAAACACTGATTAAGTATTTGAAAGTTTGAGCAGCGAGTTCATTGGCTGCTGATGCAACAGGAACCAATCAGCTGTGTCCTGTAGAGAATGATGTGATTGCTAGCACATTGAGTTAGATTGAGAAGCACCCATCATCCTGCGCCATCTAGAGTTTCATGACAGAACTTTGTATTTATCGCTATGCATTAGGTCTAGGTATCATAATTGTTATCATTCTTGGTGTGAACTGACAATAGGTACATTACTAGATGCAGCGTATAGGTACATTTATGTCTGTAGCATCTGGGTTGTTCCATAAAATGGAAGTCAATGGTAATCAAACTTGTTTGTCATACAGCAGAGGTCTTCAATCGTGCAACTGGAGGGCCACTGTCCTGCAGAGTTTAGTTCCAACCTGCTTCAGCACACCTGCCTTTGTATTTTCAAGCAATCATAAAGAGTTTGATGAGCTGATTCAGGTGTGTTTGATTAGGGTTGGAACTAAACTCTGCAGGACAGTGGCCCTCCAGAAGCACGACTGAAGACCTCTGTCATACAGGTATGGATTGACATGAGGGTATGGAAATGATGGCAGGATTGTCATTTCTGGGTGACTTCCCCTTTAACGATTTTTATAACCAAATCGTCGCTGTCATGGGTCAAGGCTAGTTCCCTGAGAATCACCCCTGAGTTGAGATAATATCTAATGTTTGCACAAGACACAGAAAGAAATATGAAGAAAAGATAACCAGAGCAAAGAGCAAATACACAGGTGACATGCGCATGAAGTGCACATGTACGTGACTCATATTCTGTAAGGCACTTCCTGACCTGCAGGAGAGTAGCAGCAGCACCACCAATCAGAAGCAGCGGTGATTCAGCCATCTGAGCATTCTTCACCGCAGTCACTGTGTTCGTCAGCCCCGGCCCCGCCGTCACCGCAGCCACGCCGACAGTGCCTAAACAGCAGAACAGAAGATTTTCAGCTTCTTCTACAGCTTCTAACAAGATGTGATCTGTCCGCTACTGTTTATGAGCAGTCTTACCAGAAAGTCTTGCTACGGCATCGGCAGCAAACACAGCGGTGGCCTCATGGCGGGTGTCGACGATGCGGATGCCTAGTTTCTCACAGGCCACCAGGATGGGCGAGATGTGTCCTCCCACCAATGTGAAGACGAATTTGACCCCATGAGCCCGCAAAACCTCTGCCACACTCTCTCCTCCATGTCGAGGGCTCTGTCTCTCTGTCTTAGAGGGATGAACAATAAAAGTAGTCAGTTCTTTTCTGAATAGAAATTATATAACGGATTATCAGAATAGAAACTCACAAAAATGTAGGGCGGACACTAGTAGGTTCTGTGCAATGGTTGTTGATTGGATGCTGAGATGTAGGAGTTGCATTAAAAAATTAAGGTAGATGAACACAAGCTTGCAGGGGCGGAGTTTAAATGGACTAAATGATTGGAGAAGTCCTGCATACGTCACCAGCGATGAAGTCTGTCATTTTCACTGGAAGATCCAGTTATAATTTTGATTAAACATTATGAGGTCAAAAAAAGAGAAAGAAACATATGCCCAAATTCAAAATAAGATCTATAACATGCATACAGAAGATCTTTCTACACGCTTAAAAATAAAAGGTTCTTTATTATCACTGATGGTTCCATGAAGAACCTTTATCATCCATGGAAACTTTCTATTGCATAAAAGTTTCTATATAGTGGTAAAAGGTTCTTCAGGTTATTAAAATATTCTTCACACTTAAGAACTGTTCACTGAAAGGTTCTTTATAAAAACAAAAATGGTTCTTCTACTGCATGAACCTTTATTTGGTACTGTACGGTTATCCGGACCACACGATGGCCTACCCCTAACCCCGCCCCTAAACCTACCCGTCACTGGGGTTAAGACCAATCATACGATGGCCTACCCCTAACCCCACCCCTAAACCTACCCGTCACTGGGGTTAAGACCAATCAGGGATGAATATACGGACTATACGGGACTAAACGACACACGTGTGGTCCGGATAACCGTATAGTTCCCTTTATTTTTATGAGTGTACACTAAAAGAGACATTTTCTAGAAAGTAGTGTTTTTTTCCATTCAGTTACAAAGAATGAAGACTAGACCTTTCACATTTAAAAAAAGCACCAGAAGAGAAGTGCACTGGACTGAAACAAAAATCATGAGAGCCCCTGCTCGCCTTCATGAGAGTTCATAAAAGAAATAGTGATGTCTGATTCATGAATTAATCACTTTTTTGTGTCAGATCTTTCCTAATGAATCAGTTGATCAGGTAAAAAAAAAAAAACATATGAATAATTTGTTAACAAATGAGACTCTTGAGTTCAACTCACTGGCTCGACCCACTCGCAAAAGTTAACAGTGTTTTCAGTGAGTAACACCGCAAATTACAGTCTGTACCTCACACAAAGCTATTATAAGACTTCAGAAAATGTTCGTAAAAATACATAAATGTAAGAAAAATTAATTGTCCAGTTCCTTCTGCTGCTGCAAAAGCAGTCATGCACGTAACCTGTCACACATATAATATTAAAATTTGTATGCAAGAAACTGCTTCTTTTTTTTATTTGGTAGTTGACAACTCTTGTAGTTATTAAACATGCAGTTATGGTTATAAGATATAGCCTAGATGACAGACAGACAGATATGCATGAATCCTTCAAACTAGTTTAACTGCATAACTAGGTGAAACTCTCAAACTGTGCTGATAGATAGATAGATAGATAGATAGATAGATAGATAGATAGATAGATAGATAGATAGATAGATAGATAGATAGATAGATATGCATGACTGCTTTAAACTAGTTTAACTATATAACTAGGTGAAACTCTCAAACTGTGCTGTCAGATAGATAGATAGATAGATAGATAGATAGATAGATAGATAGATAGATAGATAGATAGATAGATAGATAGATAGATAGATAGATAGATAGATAGATAGATAGATAGATAGATAGAATGTTTCATCATACCTTATGGAATAGCTGGTAAAGTAAGCCCAGTTTATAAGACACAAAGATCACACCCCCAAGGGCAGCACTCAGAGAACAGCCCAAAACCACGGAAATGTCCATCGCTAGAGTGGATTGGTTGGTGGTTTACGACCTAATGTCCACCTGCCAGTTAGAGACCTGCCCTGCAAAACATATGAAAGAACAAGCCGCTTACAATGTCGTGGGCTACGAAATTGACTTTCACCGTGCAGTAACTGGACAAAGGGCGAGATTATGGTCATTAGATTCAGCACGCTGTCATGTCTGATCTTGAGAAGGGCCTTGTTAAGGTTAAACAACACTGTACCTGCCAGCTCGTCCTCCCCTTCTGCAGGTGTTGCTGAAGCCGATGAACGCGCTGAATGGACCGAGTGAGAGGGAGGGAGAGGTACGCAATAGGCGGGACAACTGTTCCGCTGTTTGAGTAATTGTCTCGGCTTGGCCCATTCAGCGCTCTACGTTAATTCCTTTGAGAATAGCAGTTTGTGCCGTAACATGATTGACAGCGCAGTCATCCAATAGAAGGCTGAAACGTAACTCCGTCATTGTAGATCTGTACAACCACAGGAAACTCGTGGCTTGGTTGTTTTGTTTATTTTATAAGAGTGTTTACGCAAGCATGTGTTTACGCAAACATGTATTTTGTAATTTATTTAAATAGATCACAATCAATGCAGGTGACACCGTAAGACATTGAAATGCCCTTTACTCTAAAGTTGTTTGAACAAAAAAACTTCTGAACTTTGACAGGAGCATCACCTTTATGTCCTGTATCTGTAATAATAAAACAAAACGTTGTTCCAGAATCTTTTTAATTGTTTGCTGAAATGTCAGCAAAACTTCTACTTTACCTCATCAATAAAAATATATTTGGTAGTCTGAAATTATGTTGTTATTATGGCATATTAAGTGTAGCATGTTATTGTGTTTAGAAAAGCCTGTTGCAAGTAATGTATGTTGTGCTTAAGCATCTTGATTCAAATAGTATTATAAATGTGTTAAAGATTTTGTAAGCATATTGTGTAGTTGTGCTTGGAGTCAGTTGTTTATTTGTGATAACACAATGAAACAAGCCAAATTGTACAGACGTAATATTTAGCCAGGCTGTCATACAAAGAAATTGTGAACATAAGCAAAAAACAAGAGAGGACAATGAAATATTAATAACTGACTATGTTGCAGTCATTGTATGATTTTATTTTTTTATTTTTCTGTGAGCTTTTTAGTTTTTGTAAAACCTCAAGCTGTAGTTTGCCTTTTTTGTCACTTAATATTGAATATTCAACCAATGCAAATGCAAGCCCTAAAAATACAATGCATTAAAATGCAAGCATGGTTAATGCAATGCCTATTTATTTCAAGTAGTGCAATTCAACAGGCTTTTTTGTTTCAAAAACATTTGGCATTATTTTACTTCCATACCAGAACCAGATCTGATGAATGAAGACCCGGAGTCAGTATTGTAATAAATTAAAGAAAAAATGTACTGAAGATAGTTTGCAGTTTCATCAGCAGAAGTCAGCTTCAAGACTCACACAGGAGTTCGTAGGCCGCCCCACTTTCAGTTGCAAATATCACAGCAGTTATACCATTTCCAAGGGCATTGATTACATCATTGCTTACAGGTTAGCTACTTCTGATTGGCTAAGAACACATAAAATCTAAATTTTCCACATACAGATAGACTGAAGCATATCTTTGTTTTTATATCATAGTCATTATCAAACATCGCAGAGATCAGCGGGTGCTTTCAAATGTGAGAAAACACGGTTCCTTGTGTTAAAATTGTATGTGTTGAACTATTGTAGAGTAAACTGTTGAAGTGCTGAAGGTGTAAAAAAGTTACACAGTATAGTATAGTCGTGATGTTGCTGTATTATGTATAGATTTATTATATAGCTAACAGGGGAGCTCCAGTAAGGACACGTAAGTTATGTCTCTAAAGTGGATTTACATAAACCATATACATCTTAAAGACGCTTATTTTAAATGTCTATTTACATCTGACAGGAAAATCTTCAATAAGTATTGCAGAAGAGCACATCACAACATGAAATAGACATCTGAGTGATTTATGTGTGCTATTATGTAGAACAAATCTATAAAGTAATTAAACATAAGTTATCTATTTTATTTGTCCATTAGTAGTTGGTAAATTGAGGAACATTTATGCTGGATAAAAAGTTAAAACAACCTCAGCATGTAAATGAAGTGTTGAGCTCATAAATCACAGAGGTAATGGGAATCTTGTCTGGATGTTACAGGACAGATGAACAGATGTGTGTTTATCCAGTGGAGAGTGGCTCATGAAGCTGAATGCTGCCATCACTACAGAAATGAATAACAACCACTATTTAAATATTAAGTTGTAGTTTATTTTAATTATTGTAATTTCAAACAGAGCTTTTACAGCACTTTTCTGATTCTTGATTTCTGTGCATTTGCTGCACAGCTTTTGTGGTGGAGCAGGACCTGCAAGGAAAGATGATGGAGGAAAAAAAGCGTTTTTGTCTTCTAAATAATACTGAAATCAAATGACATTGTGCGGTTAAAATGACTGCTTTTGTGTTATGTTTGTGCATTTTTGTAAGATCTGAAATGTCAGCAGACTGTGAGCACTGCACTGAAAAAAATGTTATGTTGACTTTACTTAATTTTATTACGAAGCTTGAATTTCCAGTTACCGTCGTACGAGTAGAGCGATGAGGACTGTACCCGCCCATTGATCGCTAGATGGATCGGCAGATCTGGGCGGGTATACCCTCATCGCAGCACGACGATCTTTTGATCTTATTTCATTTATTATACATTTAAATAGTCCAAGAAATGCTTTTTTTTTTGTTTTGTTTTTTGGCCTGTCAGTAACACAGATAACACATGTGACAGTACGTATGTGTAGCTATGCTATCATCATTCACTGCCTGTTTGTTTGTTTTTTATTAAAAAAAATTCTTCTCTTTCTCTAATATTTTATTTTATTTTATTTTAATTATTTATTTATTTTTTCCTTTCTTTCTAATTAATTAATTAATTAATTTAATGTAGTTTTATATACCCTTTTATTTAATCATACTGTGACAGACAAGACCAGGGGACAGAGAAAACAAGAGAGAGAAAGAAGAGAAAAAAAATAAATAAAAAAAAAATAGACAATTTGCTTCGATACCTGCTGACAAAAAGAGAAAACAACAGAAGACACAACATCAGAGAAACTGCAACAACAACCAACATCTGTATGAATCACAATAAATTCTAAGGGCACGGGACCCCCAGGAGAACCACCGCAGGGACAACCGCGGCCCCCACCCAGAAAAGGGCAGAGGAGAGCCCGAAGGCGGGACCCCCGACAGCCACAGTATAGACACCCAGGGTGCCGTGATGGCAAGCCCGCAGGCTCCACCGGCAGCCGACCACACCAGGGCAGACCGGCCCCTGGGTCCGGAGATCCAAGGGCCCCCCACCCCCCAACCGGGGCCCAGCAAAGCCAGCAGGGCCAGGCCCCGCCAAGCGACCGCCGAGAGCGGGCCAGCGCTCGCCCGAGCATCCTGCCCCGGCGCGAGAAACCACCAACGCACCGGCGGCATCCTCCAGCGGCAGGGCATGATGGTGGGGTGGGGGTCGACTGAGATGATGAGTGAGGTGGAGTCTAAGGCCCGACCTGACACATAGACGTAGACGATCAAGCACACGTATACACAAGCATACATTCCCACCCTCATGCACGCAAACGAATATTCACACCCTCGCTCCACATGTAGACCAGGCTTGTGCAAAATTCTGAATTTCAGAATTGGCCTCCATTCAATTCATGAATTGGAATTCGAATTGAATTTACTCCGCCCCACAGGACGTTGAATTGAATTTGAATTGGAATGACAGGAAGTGGAATTAAATTCATGGCAATTCAAAGAAATTCCATACAGTCACACAACAGAAATAATGTGTTGAGTCTCGCATGCATTCAGTGTTAGGAAGGTTACTTTGGAAATGTTATTGCTATTGCTTACTGTTATTAGCTACCCATTATAAATGTGGTTTGGATTACTTTATTTGGATAACTTTATCAATGCAAAGCAATTTCGTTTTAAGTTGATTAGTAACTAATTGAATTAAACATACAACTAAATACAATTACATTAATTTTGTAATTTAATAACAGAAATTTCATTTCACGTAACTATTTACTCCTCAACCCTGCATACATTTTGTTCTAAAATAGATATTGATCAAATTCTTGAAATAAATTACCCCCTCAATGTTGTTTAATTAGTTTTGTTCCAATGTCATTTTCATTTCAAAGTAATCACACAAACACAAAGTTGTTGTAAATGCAGTTATCATTTATTCCAATGCAAAAAATTACTGAGCAACACTGTTGCATCTAATTCTCAATGGCTCCTCAAATGTGTTATCATTGAGTCTGCACCGTTCTGGTCTGAATATCTTTCCTGCAACACTAAAGATTCTCTCAACAGGTGCAGAGTGAAGTTGTAAGGGACTTCTGAAACTTAAAAAGTCCAGTGTTGCCCATCAAATTGTGCTTTCAAACAAATGTCCACCTCAAATTGTTTAGCAACCATTTTAAATACTTGGTTAAAGTAAAGCATTCTGGGAAATGGAGTCATGTTCCATCATGTTCCACAAAATTACAACAATTACAATAAATCAAACTTAATTATTTGTTCTGTGACTAGAGCTTTTAACATTCATTGCTGGGGGAAAACATGTCCTTTTAATGTAATCTGTACAAGTAGTTCAAACAAATATCTATTATAATGCAATCATATCTGACATATACTGTAAAGCTTCATTGTTAAACACTTCACTTAAAATATGTATATGAATTTCTTTGAATTTTTATTGAATTGCAATTCTGCTTCCTTTAATTCAAATTCGAATTGTAATTCTAGATCCTGTTTTTGACATCAATTCAAATTCAATTCAAATTCAAGAATTGAATTGGAATTAAGGAGTCATTCTCAATTCAATTCTGAATTGTGCACAAGCCTGATGTAGACACACAAAAATGGACACAGTACCCACACTCGCACCCCCCATATGCACTCTACACTCCTAGATCCAAGCACCACCGCCCCCAGCGGGGTGATCAGCGCCCGATCCCGGAGCTGAACCCCCTTCGTTCCGGTGCGGAGACAGGAAGACCGCCACGGTCCCCACAGCAGTAGAGAAGACCACCAGCCCAGACCCCGACCGGGCGGCCAGCTCATCCTCACAGCCCCCGGCTCCGGACAGAGAACAAAGAGCAGGGGTGTGAAGAAAAAAAAAAAAAAAAAAAAAAAAGGACCCCATGCTTCACCCCACCCGCTCAAATGTAGTGTTGGTGTGTGTTGTTCTACGGTGCTTTAAAACAGGGGTGCTTTAAAACAGGGGAGGGGCACCCTCCACAAGCTTGTGTCAGCTCGCCCCCTCCCTAGAATCCTCAGTGTCTATGTGCAACTTAAAATTGAGAGTTAGGCACTGGCACCAGAGGGAAGGCTAAATGAACAGACCGCCCTCCGGATGTCATTCAGTGTGCCCAACCCCCAAGGCCCTATATGTATGAGTCATATGACAGTAAGTAATGAGAATGTCTAAGCTGTAATGTGTAATTGAGATGCAGGTGGCCACGAGGAGACAGAGGAGTACCACCTCCCCCGCATCCCAGCGACGCACCCGCACCTCAAAGCCCTACCTATGTGTTGGTGTGTTGGAGCGGGAGAAGTGAAGCCTTAGGGATGGGGAGGAAAACATCAGAGGGGGCAAAATACCCCCCCCCCCCCCCCTTGGAGCCAGCTCCCCCACTGACCCCCACAGGCACCCCCGCTACCCCAAATCTGCCCAGGGCGAGGGGCCCAGGCCCATCCAGACCAGGGCCCATGGCAGCCCGGGGCGGCCCAACAGACCCCACAGCAGAGGAAAAACTACCCCACCCCATCATTCAGTCAGCTCCCAGACTACATAAAACAATAAGACACCCAGGTAAAGCCCGTTTTCCTCGCCTTTATTGGCCCCCAGATCCCCAAGCCCCCCCCCCGGAACAACCCTGGAACAGTGCGGCCGCCAGGCTGGCAACCTACGTCCGCCGGCACAAGCATCCCTAGCAGCGCCGCATGCAGCCGCCAGAAAAACAGCACCCAAGAGTCACCAATACCCCATCCAGGCCAAGGCCAAGGCCCCAGCGCCGAACCCCCCCAGAAACCCACCCCCAGGGAACTCCCAGATGCCCCAAGCCCATATGGCCACCCCATGCCAACAACAAAAACCACAGCCGGACAGAATCGGGACCCCCACTCACACTAAGTGATGGAGCTGATCAAAGGAGCCCAGAGAGATTGATCTAATGTGGCAGCAGAAGCTGTGTCAAGACTAATATAATCCCACAAATAATCTCTATATTGGTTGATATTAAGATTATTTTTATTTTTCCAGTTCATGAGGACAGTCTTCTTAGCAATGCATAGGGCAGTGAAAGCCATGTGGATTGTGTTACCCTCTGTAGTGACACCATCTAGGTCGCCCAACAAACAGACTGAAGGAGAGACTGGAATAGAGCATTTAAGACACTTTGATAAGTCTTCACAAATCCTATACCAGTACCTCTGAACAGGTGGACAGAACCATAAAGCGTGGATATAATTGTCAGGTATATTACCTTTACAGTGTGAGCAGTTGTTAAAAGCTGTAAAACCCATCCTGAACATCCGATGACCTGTGTAGTGCACTCTATGCAGGATTTTGTATTGTATTAATTGTAAACCAGGATTTCTAATCAGTTCAAAGGTTTTTAAACATATCCGAGACCAGAAATTATGGTCCCAGCTTACTGATAAATCTGCCTCCCATTTTGCAATAGGAAGTGATACTGATTCATCTATTTTGGAAAGTGTCCTGTATATTTTAGACATTAATTTGGGGGTTTTGAGATTAAGAAGATCTGCCACACTTGGTGATATTTGTAATTTGATATGATTAGACTTAAATGTACTTTTTACAATAGATTTAATTTGTTGATATTCTAAAAATCTGTGCTTGTTAATCCCATAATGTTTAACTAATTTGTCAAAGGAAATAAAGTCTGTCCCTTCGAATATATGTTCCAGGTATTTAATACCTTTACAACTCCAATCTGTGAAGTTTATCATATTGTTGTTTAGCAATATGTCAGGATTGTTCCAGATGGGGGTACGTTTGCATGGGATCAGTGAAGACTCAGTCATTTTTAGAAACTCCCACCATGCTGTCAGGGAAGAGCTGATACTAATGCTTTTGAAGCATACGTGTCGTTTGCTGATCGAGCTAATGAATGGCAAATCCGAAATCTCTATATTATTGCATAATGCCTGTTCTACATCTAGCCAAGGCTCATCTAAGAGGGTGTGTTTTAACCACCCTGAAATATGTTGAAGCCTGTTGGCTAAAAAATAGTGGTGAAAGTTAGGTAGATCTAGTCCTCCTTTATCCTTGGTCTTTTGAAGCGTTTTTAGGCTAATACGCGGAGGTTTACCTTTCCAAAGGAATTTAGAGATGGAGGAGTCCAAAGATCTAAACCAGTCAGGTGATGGTTTGCTCGGGATCATTGCAAATAAATAATTAATTCTTGGCAAAACCATCATTTTTATTGAGGCGACTCTTCCCATGAGTGATATGGGTAGAGACTTCCATCTGGTTAGATCATCTTCTACCTTCTTTAAAAGTGGGATGTGGTTTTACTTAATCAAATCTGCCAGCCTAGGAGAAACATTAACATTATTTCCAGATTGCAGTAGAGTGGAAGAATTCTGGAAAGAACAATTAATTGGAAGAACTGTTGATTTTAACCAGTTTATTGAATAATCTGAGACTCTTGAGAAAGAGTTTATTAATGTAATTACCTCAGAGAAAGTGGTTTGTGAATGCTGAAGAAAAAGTAGCACATCATCTGCGTAAAGACTAACTTTATGTTCTACATTCTTGCATTTAATGCCTTTAATCGCTGTAGTCTGTCTAATTACTGCTGCTAGTGGTTCAATAAAAACTGCAAACAGTGAAGGGGAAAGGGGGCATCCCTGCCTGGTGCCCCTTTTAAGATAGAAACTAGAGGATGTTTGGGCATTAGTCCTGACACATGCTGTTGGAGAATTATATAATATTTTTAACCAGTTTATGAAAGAGTTTCCAAAACCAAATTTATGTAAAGTTGCAAATAAAAAATTCCAGTTAACCCTATCAAAAGCTTTTTCTGCACAAAAGCTTTTTCTGCATAAAATAGTCCAAGAAATGCTTACTGTACACCAGTGTACAGTATCATTTCAAATTGACAATTTATGTTATATCAATTTAGGTTTCAATATGTGGTATCCTCAGGTTTTCATACCTCAAATTAGTGATATGTCTAATGGTCACAAAATAAAAAACAAACTAAGATTGTGCCCTGTATCATGAAGAAAACACATGTTTATTTTGTGTTACATGATATAGGCTACCTATTGCCGTTGCCCATACCCTATAATATGAACAGTGCTAATTCAGGTTAAGAATACACTGTGACAGAGGCAAAAGAAAAAAGAATACAAATGATAAGAATAACAATAATGATCACCGTCAATGACGCATGCAAAACAGAGAGAAACGACTCAATCCTATTAGAAGAATTACACAATATACACTGTTACCAGTCACATTAAATCATTAAAGGAAAATCCATCTTTGCAGTGCATACACAGAAGTGGCATTCATATATTTTCAATGCATTTGCAATTGCATACATAAAGCTATGAGATCGTTAAAATGAGAAATCAGGAAAAGATAAATAAAATACTTTTAATATATGTCCAAATAGAAACTCTTATTTCAAATTGTAATAATACATCACAATACTGTTGTTCATAGCCTAGGCTACTATATTTTAATCAAATAAACGCAGGCTAAGGTGAGGATAAGAGACTTATTTGAGTACTTTACTGAGTCGGTCCTGTGCACTTCTGTAACTGTCTGGTTTGGGTCAGCCAGCAAATCAGATATAAGAAGACTACAACGGACTGTTAGGACAGCTGAAAGGATCATTGGTGTACACCTCCCCAACCTTCAGGACTTGTACAATGCCAGAGTGAAGAGACGGGCAGGGAACATCATCACAGACCCCTCCCACCCCGGCCAAAACCTGTTTGCACTTCTGCCGTCAGGCAGACGTTACAGATCTCTGCGCACTAGAACATCTAGGCACAAAAACAGTTTTTTCCCCCATGCTATCTCCAGCTTAAACAGCTAAAACAGCAGTTAACACCTCCTGTATAACTCATTCAGTACTTGAGAGAGAAGCAAGAGGGGTTTTTTTGTGTAAATACATATACACATTTTATTTATAGAGCTGTACACACAATGCACAAATCTGTACATAAGTCTTCTGTTTCAGATGTATACTAGAACTATTATTATTGTTTATTCTATTTATTTATGTTCTCATTTAAATGCCTGTTCTAATGTCATATATGTAGGCTATGTATGTACCAAGAGCTCCTGTAAAAAACACAAAAAATTCCTTGTGTGTTTGTGCACACTTGGCGAATAAAGCTCATTCTGATTCTGATTATTTCAAAAACATTTAAAAATACAACACACACACACACACACACACACACACACACACACACACACACACACACACACAAGTTTCACGTTTTGAAAAATACAACAACAAACAGTAATATTGTAAAGTATTATAACAATTGAATTCATAATTCTATAGGATTATGTAACGGTTCACAAAATTCACGGTTCAGCATCAGATCAGGCATTAATATATTTTCACTGCATTTAAAATTGCATAAATAAAGCCATGAGATCGTTCAAATTAGAAATCAGAAAAAAAAAATACTTGTAATACATGTCCACATAGAAACTGATATTTCAAATTGTAATAATATATCACAATACTGTTGTTCATAGCCCAGGGCTACTATATTTTAATCAAATAAACGCAGGCTGGGTGAGGATTAGAGACTTATTTCAAAAATACAACTGACCTTACGCAGCAGCCAATAGGAGCGCTTGGTAAACGTGACGTACGCCAATAGCAGCTGCAAATCAGAAGCATTGCCGGAAATACCGACTGTTTTAACCAACAAACGTAGAATTTGTAGTGTTCTTGTCGTGTTTAACACAATCTATACTTGATGTCGCGAGTATATCCATCGTGAAAAATCGAAGCTTGAATTTTCAGTTACCGTCGTACAGAAACACTGGTCGACTCTGCGCTATAAATAGCCCCCGCGCGCTCTTTACTATTGTCGTGTAGAGCGATGAGGACTGTGGCCGCCCATTGATCGCTAGAAAGGATCGGCAGATCTGGTCGGTTACACTCTCATCGCTGCACGACGGCCTTTTGATCTTTTTTCTTTCATTATACATTTATATTGTCCAAGAAGTGCTTACTGTACACTAGTGTACAGTATCATTTTCAAATTGACAATTTAGGTTATATCAATTTAGGTTTCAATATCTGGTATCCTCAGGTTTTCATACCTCAAATTAGAACCCAGTCATATATGTCTAATGGTCACAAAATAAAAAATAAAAAATAAGATTGTGCCCTGGATCATGAAGAAAACACATGTTTATTTTGTGTTACATGATATAGGCTACCTATTGCCGTTGCCCATACCCTATGAACAGTGCTAATTCAGGTTAAGAATACACTGTGACAGAGGCAAAAGAAAAAAGAATACAAATGATAAGAATAACAATAATGATCACCGTCAATGACGCATGCAAAACAGAGAGAAACGACTCAATCCTATTAGAAGAATTACACAATATACACTGTTACCAGTCACATTAAATCATTAAAGGAAAATCCATCTTTGCAGTGCATACACAGAAGTGGCATTCATATATTTTCAATGCATTTGCAATTGCATACATAAAGCTATGAGATCGTTAAAATGAGAAATCAGGAAAAGATAAATAAAATACTTTTAATATATGTCCAAATAGAAACTCTTATTTCAAATTGTAATAATACATCACAATACTGTTGTTCATAGCCTAGGCTACTATATTTTAATCAAATAAACGCAGGCTAAGGTGAGGATAAGAGACTTATTTGAGTACTTTACTGAGTCGGTCCTGTGCACTTCTGTAACTGTCTGGTTTGGGTCAGCCAGCAAATCAGATATAAGAAGACTACAACGGACTGTTAGGACAGCTGAAAGGATCATTGGTGTACACCTCCCCAACCTTCAGGACTTGTACAATGCCAGAGTGAAGAGACGGGCAGGGAACATCATCACAGACCCCTCCCACCCCGGCCAAAACCTGTTTGCACTTCTGCCGTCAGGCAGACGTTACAGATCTCTGCGCACTAGAACATCTAGGCACAAAAACAGTTTTTTCCCCCATGCTATCTCCAGCTTAAACAGCTAAAACAGCAGTTAACACCTCCTGTATAACTCATTCAGTACTTGAGAGAGAAGCAAGAGGGGTTTTTTTGTGTAAATACATATACACATTTTATTTATAGAGCTGTACACACAATGCACAAATCTGTACATAAGTCTTCTGTTTCAGATGTATACTAGAACTATTATTATTGTTTATTCTATTTATTTATGTTCTCATTTAAATGCCTGTTCTAATGTCATATATGTAGGCTATGTATGTACCAAGAGCTCCTGTAAAAAACACAAAAAATTCCTTGTGTGTTTGTGCACACTTGGCGAATAAAGCTCATTCTGATTCTGATTATTTCAAAAACATTTAAAAATACAACACACACACACACACACACACACACACACACAAGTTTCACGTTTTGAAAAATACAACAACAAACAGTAATATTGTAAAGTATTATAACAATTGAATTCATAATTCTATAGGATTATGTAACGGTTCACAAAATTCACGGTTCAGCATCAGATCAGGCATTAATATATTTTCACTGCATTTAAAATTGCATAAATAAAGCCATGAGATCGTTCAAATTAGAAATCAGAAAAAAAAAATACTTGTAATACATGTCCACATAGAAACTGATATTTCAAATTGTAATAATATATCACAATACTGTTGTTCATAGCCCAGGGCTACTATATTTTAATCAAATAAACGCAGGCTGGGTGAGGATTAGAGACTTATTTCAAAAATACAACTGACCTTACGCAGCAGCCAATAGGAGCGCTTGGTAAACGTGACGTACGCCAATAGCAGCTGCAAATCAGAAGCATTGCCGGAAATACCGACTGTTTTAACCAACAAACGTAGAATTTGTAGTGTTCTTGTCGTGTTTAACACAATCTATACTTGATGTCGCGAGTATATCCATCGTGAAAAATCGAAGCTTGAATTTTCAGTTACCGTCGTACAGAAACACAGGTCGACTCTGCGCTATAAATAGCCCCCGCGCGCTCTTTACTATTGTCGTGTAGAGCGATGAGGACTGTGGCCGCCCATTGATCGCTAGAAAGGATCGGCAGATCTGGTCGGTTACACTCTCATCGCTGCACGACGGCCTTTTGATCTTTTTTCTTTCATTATACATTTATATTGTCCAAGAAGTGCTTACTGTACACTAGTGTACAGTATCATTTTCAAATTGACAATTTAGGTTATATCAATTTAGGTTTCAATATCTGGTATCCTCAGGTTTTCATACCTCAAATTAGAACCCAGTCATATATGTCTAATGGTCACAAAATAAAAAATAAAAAATAAGATTGTGCCCTGGATCATGAAGAAAACACATGTTTATTTTGTGTTACATGATATAGGCTACCTATTGCCGTTGCCCATACCCTATGAACAGTGCTAATTCAGGTTAAGAATACACTGTGACAGAGGCAAAAGAAAAAAGAATACAAATGATAAGAATAACAATAATGATCACCGTCAATGACGCATGCAAAACAGAGAGAAACGACTCAATCCTATTAGAAGAATTACACAATATACACTGTTACCAGTCACATTAAATCATTAAAGGAAAATCCATCTTTGCAGTGCATACACAGAAGTGGCATTCATATATTTTCAATGCATTTGCAATTGCATACATAAAGCTATGAGATCGTTAAAATGAGAAATCAGGAAAAGATAAATAAAATACTTTTAATATATGTCCAAATAGAAACTCTTATTTCAAATTGTAATAATACATCACAATACTGTTGTTCATAGCCTAGGCTACTATATTTTAATCAAATAAACGCAGGCTAAGGTGAGGATAAGAGACTTATTTGAGTACTTTACTGAGTCGGTCCTGTGCACTTCTGTAACTGTCTGGTTTGGGTCAGCCAGCAAATCAGATATAAGAAGACTACAACGGACTGTTAGGACAGCTGAAAGGATCATTGGTGTACACCTCCCCAACCTTCAGGACTTGTACAATGCCAGAGTGAAGAGACGGGCAGGGAACATCATCACAGACCCCTCCCACCCCGGCCAAAACCTGTTTGCACTTCTGCCGTCAGGCAGACGTTACAGATCTCTGCGCACTAGAACATCTAGGCACAAAAACAGTTTTTTCCCCCATGCTATCTCCAGCTTAAACAGCTAAAACAGCAGTTAACACCTCCTGTATAACTCATTCAGTACTTGAGAGAGAAGCAAGAGGGGTTTTTTTGTGTAAATACATATACACATTTTATTTATAGAGCTGTACACACAATGCACAAATCTGTACATAAGTCTTCTGTTTCAGATGTATGTACCAAGAGCTCCTGTAAAAAACACAAAAAATTCCTTGTGTGTTTGTGCACACTTGGCGAATAAAGCTCATTCTGATTCTGATTCTGATTATTTCAAAAACATTTAAAAATACAACACACACACACACACACACACACACACACACACAAGTTTCACGTTTTGAAAAATACAACAACAAACAGTAATATTGTAAAGTATTATAACAATTGAATTCATAATTCTATAGGATTATGTAACGGTTCACAAAATTCACGGTTCAGCATCAGATCAGGCATTAATATATTTTCACTGCATTTAAAATTGCATAAATAAAGCCATGAGATCGTTCAAATTAGAAATCAGAAAAAAAAAATACTTGTAATACATGTCCACATAGAAACTGATATTTCAAATTGCAATAATATATCACAATACTGTTTTTCATAGCCCAGGGCTACTATATTTTAATCAAATAAACGCAGGCTGGGTGAGGATTAGAGACTTATTTCAAAAATACAACTGACCTTACGCAGCAGCCAATAGGAGCGCTTGGTAAACGTGACGTACGCCAATAGCAGCTGCAAATCAGAAGCATTGCCGGAAATACCGACTGTTTTAACCAACAAACGTAGAATTTGTAGTGTTCTTGTCGTGTTTAACACAATCTATACTTGATGTCGCGAGTATATCCATCGTGAAAAATCGAAGCTTGAATTTTCAGTTACCGTCGTACAGAAACACAGGTCGACTCTGCGCTATAAATAGCCCCCGCGCGCTCTTTACTATTGTCGTGTAGAGCGATGAGGACTGTGGCCGCCCATTGATCGCTAGAAAGGATCGGCAGATCTGGTCGGTTACACTCTCATCGCTGCACGACGGCCTTTTGATCTTTTTTCTTTCATTATACATTTATATTGTCCAAGAAGTGCTTACTGTACACTAGTGTACAGTATCATTTTCAAATTGACAATTTAGGTTATATCAATTTAGGTTTCAATATCTGGTATCCTCAGGTTTTCATACCTCAAATTAGAACCCAGTCATATATGTCTAATGGTCACAAAATAAAAAATAAAAAATAAGATTGTGCCCTGGATCATGAAGAAAACACATGTTTATTTTGTGTTACATGATATAGGCTACCTATTGCCGTTGCCCATACCCTATGAACAGTGCTAATTCAGGTTAAGAATACACTGTGACAGAGGCAAAAGAAAAAAGAATACAAATGATAAGAATAACAATAATGATCACCGTCAATGACGCATGCAAAACAGAGAGAAACGACTCAATCCTATTAGAAGAATTACACAATATACACTGTTACCAGTCACATTAAATCATTAAAGGAAAATCCATCTTTGCAGTGCATACACAGAAGTGGCATTCATATATTTTCAATGCATTTGCAATTGCATACATAAAGCTATGAGATCGTTAAAATGAGAAATCAGGAAAAGATAAATAAAATACTTTTAATATATGTCCAAATAGAAACTCTTATTTCAAATTGTAATAATACATCACAATACTGTTGTTCATAGCCTAGGCTACTATATTTTAATCAAATAAACGCAGGCTAAGGTGAGGATAAGAGACTTATTTGAGTACTTTACTGAGTCGGTCCTGTGCACTTCTGTAACTGTCTGGTTTGGGTCAGCCAGCAAATCAGATATAAGAAGACTACAACGGACTGTTAGGACAGCTGAAAGGATCATTGGTGTACACCTCCCCAACCTTCAGGACTTGTACAATGCCAGAGTGAAGAGACGGGCAGGGAACATCATCACAGACCCCTCCCACCCCGGCCAAAACCTGTTTGCACTTCTGCCGTCAGGCAGACGTTACAGATCTCTGCGCACTAGAACATCTAGGCACAAAAACAGTTTTTTCCCCCATGCTATCTCCAGCTTAAACAGCTAAAACAGCAGTTAACACCTCCTGTATAACTCATTCAGTACTTGAGAGAGAAGCAAGAGGGGTTTTTTTGTGTAAATACATATACACATTTTATTTATAGAGCTGTACACACAATGCACAAATCTGTACATAAGTCTTCTGTTTCAGATGTATACTAGAACTATTATTATTGTTTATTCTATTTATTTATGTTCTCATTTAAATGCCTGTTCTAATGTCATATATGTAGGCTATGTATGTACCAAGAGCTCCTGTAAAAAACACAAAAAATTCCTTGTGTGTTTGTGCACACTTGGCGAATAAAGCTCATTCTGATTCTGATTATTTCAAAAACATTTAAAAATACAACACACACACACACACACACACACACACACACACACACACACAAGTTTCACGTTTTGAAAAATACAACAACAAACAGTAATATTGTAAAGTATTATAACAATTGAATTCATAATTCTATAGGATTATGTAACGGTTCACAAAATTCACGGTTCAGCATCAGATCAGGCATTAATATATTTTCACTGCATTTAAAATTGCATAAATAAAGCCATGAGATCGTTCAAATTAGAAATCAGAAAAAAAAAATACTTGTAATACATGTCCACATAGAAACTGATATTTCAAATTGTAATAATATATCACAATACTGTTGTTCATAGCCCAGGGCTACTATATTTTAATCAAATAAACGCAGGCTGGGTGAGGATTAGAGACTTATTTCAAAAATACAACTGACCTTACGCAGCAGCCAATAGGAGCGCTTGGTAAACGTGACGTACGCCAATAGCAGCTGCAAATCAGAAGCATTGCCGGAAATACCGACTGTTTTAACCAACAAACGTAGAATTTGTAGTGTTCTTGTCGTGTTTAACACAATCTATACTTGATGTCGCGAGTATATCCATCGTGAAAAATCGAAGCTTGAATTTTCAGTTACCGTCGTACAGAAACACAGGTCGACTCTGCGCTATAAATAGCCCCCGCGCGCTCTTTACTATTGTCGTGTAGAGCGATGAGGACTGTGGCCGCCCATTGATCGCTAGAAAGGATCGGCAGATCTGGTCGGTTACACTCTCATCGCTGCACGACGGCCTTTTGATCTTTTTTCATTCATTATACATTTATATTGTCCAAGAAGTGCTTACTGTACACCAGTGTACAGTATCATTTTCAAATTGACAATTTAGGTTATATCAATTTAGGTTTCAATATCTGGTATCCTCAGGTTTTCATACCTCAAATTAGAACCCAGTCATATATGTCTAATGGTCACAAAATAAAAAATAAAAAATAAGATTGTGCCCTGGATCATGAAGAAAACACATGTTTATTTTGTGTTACATGATATAGGCTACCTATTGCCGTTGCCCATACCCTATGAACAGTGCTAATTCAGGTTAAGAATACACTGTGACAGAGGCAAAAGAAAAAAGAATACAAATGATAAGAATAACAATAATGATCACCGTCAATGACGCATGCAAAACAGAGAGAAACGACTCAATCCTATTAGAAGAATTACACAATATACACTGTTACCAGTCACATTAAATCATTAAAGGAAAATCCATCTTTGCAGTGCATACACAGAAGTGGCATTCATATATTTTCAATGCATTTGCAATTGCATACATAAAGCTATGAGATCGTTAAAATGAGAAATCAGGAAAAGATAAATAAAATACTTTTAATATATGTCCAAATAGAAACTCTTATTTCAAATTGTAATAATACATCACAATACTGTTGTTCATAGCCTAGGCTACTATATTTTAATCAAATAAACGCAGGCTAAGGTGAGGATAAGAGACTTATTTGAGTACTTTACTGAGTCGGTCCTGTGCACTTCTGTAACTGTCTGGTTTGGGTCAGCCAGCAAATCAGATATAAGAAGACTACAACGGACTGTTAGGACAGCTGAAAGGATCATTGGTGTACACCTCCCCAACCTTCAGGACTTGTACAATGCCAGAGTGAAGAGACGGGCAGGGAACATCATCACAGACCCCTCCCACCCCGGCCAAAACCTGTTTGCACTTCTGCCGTCAGGCAGACGTTACAGATCTCTGCGCACTAGAACATCTAGGCACAAAAACAGTTTTTTCCCCCATGCTATCTCCAGCTTAAACAGCTAAAACAGCAGTTAACACCTCCTGTATAACTCATTCAGTACTTGAGAGAGAAGCAAGAGGGTTTTTTTTGTGTAAATACATATACACATTTTATTTATAGAGCTGTACACACAATGCACAAATCTGTACATAAGTCTTCTGTTTCAGATGTATGTACCAAGAGCTCCTGTAAAAAACACAAAAAATTCCTTGTGTGTTTGTGCACACTTGGCGAATAAAGCTCATTCTGATTCTGATTCTGATTATTTCAAAAACATTTAAAAATACAACACACACACACACACACACACACACACACACAAGTTTCACGTTTTGAAAAATACAACAACAAACAGTAATATTGTAAAGTATTATAACAATTGAATTCATAATTCTATAGGATTATGTAACGGTTCACAAAATTCACGGTTCAGCATCAGATCAGGCATTAATATATTTTCACTGCATTTAAAATTGCATAAATAAAGCCATGAGATCGTTCAAATTAGAAATCAGAAAAAAAAAATACTTGTAATACATGTCCACATAGAAACTGATATTTCAAATTGTAATAATATATCACAATACTGTTGTTCATAGCCCAGGGCTACTATATTTTAATCAAATAAACGCAGGCTGGGTGAGGATTAGAGACTTATTTCAAAAATACAACTGACCTTACGCAGCAGCCAATAGGAGCGCTTGGTAAACGTGACGTACGCCAATAGCAGCTGCAAATCAGAAGCATTGCCGGAAATACCGACTGTTTTAACCAACAAACGTAGAATTTGTAGTGTTCTTGTCGTGTTTAACACAATCTATACTTGATGTCGCGAGTATATCCATCGTGAAAAATCGAAGCTTGAATTTTCAGTTACCGTCGTACAGAAACACAGGTCGACTCTGCGCTATAAATAGCCCCCGCGCGCTCTTTACTATTGTCGTGTAGAGCGATGAGGACTGTGGCCGCCCATTGATCGCTAGAAAGGATCGGCAGATCTGGTCGGTTACACTCTCATCGCTGCACGACGGCCTTTTGATCTTTTTTCTTTCATTATACATTTATATTGTCCAAGAAGTGCTTACTGTACACTAGTGTACAGTATCATTTTCAAATTGACAATTTAGGTTATATCAATTTAGGTTTCAATATCTGGTATCCTCAGGTTTTCATACCTCAAATTAGAACCCAGTCATATATGTCTAATGGTCACAAAATAAAAAATAAAAAATAAGATTGTGCCCTGGATCATGAAGAAAACACATGTTTATTTTGTGTTACATGATATAGGCTACCTATTGCCGTTGCCCATACCCTATGAACAGTGCTAATTCAGGTTAAGAATACACTGTGACAGAGGCAAAAGAAAAAAGAATACAAATGATAAGAATAACAATAATGATCACCGTCAATGACGCATGCAAAACAGAGAGAAACGACTCAATCCTATTAGAAGAATTACACAATATACACTGTTACCAGTCACATTAAATCATTAAAGGAAAATCCATCTTTGCAGTGCATACACAGAAGTGGCATTCATATATTTTCAATGCATTTGCAATTGCATACATAAAGCTATGAGATCGTTAAAATGAGAAATCAGGAAAAGATAAATAAAATACTTTTAATATATGTCCAAATAGAAACTCTTATTTCAAATTGTAATAATACATCACAATACTGTTGTTCATAGCCTAGGCTACTATATTTTAATCAAATAAACGCAGGCTAAGGTGAGGATAAGAGACTTATTTGAGTACTTTACTGAGTCGGTCCTGTGCACTTCTGTAACTGTCTGGTTTGGGTCAGCCAGCAAATCAGATATAAGAAGACTACAACGGACTGTTAGGACAGCTGAAAGGATCATTGGTGTACACCTCCCCAACCTTCAGGACTTGTACAATGCCAGAGTGAAGAGACGGGCAGGGAACATCATCACAGACCCCTCCCACCCCGGCCAAAACCTGTTTGCACTTCTGCCGTCAGGCAGACGTTACAGATCTCTGCGCACTAGAACATCTAGGCACAAAAACAGTTTTTTCCCCCATGCTATCTCCAGCTTAAACAGCTAAAACAGCAGTTAACACCTCCTGTATAACTCATTCAGTACTTGAGAGAGAAGCAAGAGGGGTTTTTTTGTGTAAATACATATACACATTTTATTTATAGAGCTGTACACACAATGCACAAATCTGTACATAAGTCTTCTGTTTCAGATGTATGTACCAAGAGCTCCTGTAAAAAACACAAAAAATTCCTTGTGTGTTTGTGCACACTTGGCGAATAAAGCTCATTCTGATTCTGATTCTGATTATTTCAAAAACATTTAAAAATACAACACACACACACACACACACACACACACACACACACACACACACACACACACACACACACAAGTTTCACGTTTTGAAAAATACAACAACAAACAGTAATATTGTAAAGTATTATAACAATTGAATTCATAATTCTATAGGATTATGTAACGGTTCACAAAATTCACGGTTCAGCATCAGATCAGGCATTAATATATTTTCACTGCATTTAAAATTGCATAAATAAAGCCATGAGATCGTTCAAATTAGAAATCAGAAAAAAAAAATACTTGTAATACATGTCCACATAGAAACTGATATTTCAAATTGTAATAATATATCACAATACTGTTGTTCATAGCCCAGGGCTACTATATTTTAATCAAATAAACGCAGGCTGGGTGAGGATTAGAGACTTATTTCAAAAATACAACTGACCTTACGCAGCAGCCAATAGGAGCGCTTGGTAAACGTGACGTACGCCAATAGCAGCTGCAAATCAGAAGCATTGCCGGAAATACCGACTGTTTTAACCAACAAACGTAGAATTTGTAGTGTTCTTGTCGTGTTTAACACAATCTATACTTGATGTCGCGAGTATATCCATCGTGAAAAATCGAAGCTTGAATTTTCAGTTACCGTCGTACAGAAACACTGGTCGACTCTGCGCTATAAATAGCCCCCGCGCGCTCTTTACTATTGTCGTGTAGAGCGATGAGGACTGTGGCCGCCCATTGATCGCTAGAAAGGATCGGCAAATCTGGCCGGATACACCCTCATTGCAGCACGACGGCCTTTTGATCTTTTTTCATTCATTATACATTTATATTGTCCAAGAAGTGCTTACTGTACACCAGTGTACAGTATCATTTTCAAATTGACAATTTAGGTTATATCAATTTAGGTTTCAATATCTGGTATCCTCAGGTTTTCATACCTCAAATTAGAACCCAGTCATATATGTCTAATGGTCACAAAATAAAAAATAAAAAATAAGATTGTGCCCTGGATCATGAAGAAAACACATGTTTATTTTGTGTTACATGATATAGGCTACCTATTGCCGTTGCCCATACCCTATAATATGAACAGTGCTAATTCAGGTTAAGAATACACTGTGACAGAGGCAAAAGAAAAAAGAATACAAATGATAAGAATAACAATAATGATCACCGTCAATGACGCATGCAAAACAGAGAGAAACGACTCAATCCTATTAGAAGAATTACACAATATACACTGTTACCAGTCACATTAAATCATTAAAGGAAAATCCATCTTTGCAGTGCATACACAGAAGTGGCATTCATATATTTTCAATGCATTTGCAATTGCATACATAAAGCTATGAGATCGTTAAAATGAGAAATCAGGAAAAGATAAATAAAATACTTTTAATATATGTCCAAATAGAAACTCTTATTTCAAATTGTAATAATACATCACAATACTGTTGTTCATAGCCTAGGCTACTATATTTTAATCAAATAAACGCAGGCTAAGGTGAGGATAAGAGACTTATTTGAGTACTTTACTGAGTCGGTCCTGTGCACTTCTGTAACTGTCTGGTTTGGGTCAGCCAGCAAATCAGATATAAGAAGACTACAACGGACTGTTAGGACAGCTGAAAGGATCATTGGTGTACACCTCCCCAACCTTCAGGACTTGTACAATGCCAGAGTGAAGAGACGGGCAGGGAACATCATCACAGACCCCTCCCACCCCGGCCAAAACCTGTTTGCACTTCTGCCGTCAGGCAGACGTTACAGATCTCTGCGCACTAGAACATCTAGGCACAAAAACAGTTTTTTCCCCCATGCTATCTCCAGCTTAAACAGCTAAAACAGCAGTTAACACCTCCTGTATAACTCATTCAGTACTTGAGAGAGAAGCAAGAGGGTTTTTTTTGTGTAAATACATATACACATTTTATTTATAGAGCTGTACACACAATGCACAAATCTGTACATAAGTCTTCTGTTTCAGATGTATACTAGAACTATTATTATTGTTTATTCTATTTATTTATGTTCTCATTTAAATGCCTGTTCTAATGTCATATATGTAGGCTATGTATGTACCAAGAGCTCCTGTAAAAAACACAAAAAATTCCTTGTGTGTTTGTGCACACTTGGCGAATAAAGCTCATTCTGATTCTGATTATTTCAAAAACATTTAAAAATACAACACACACACACACACACACACACACACACACACACACACACACACACACACACACACACACAAGTTTCACGTTTTGAAAAATACAACAACAAACAGTAATATTGTAAAGTATTATAACAATTGAATTCATAATTCTATAGGATTATGTAACGGTTCACAAAATTCACGGTTCAGCATCAGATCAGGCATTAATATATTTTCACTGCATTTAAAATTGCATAAATAAAGCCATGAGATCGTTCAAATTAGAAATCAGAAAAAAAAAATACTTGTAATACATGTCCACATAGAAACTGATATTTCAAATTGTAATAATATATCACAATACTGTTGTTCATAGCCCAGGGCTACTATATTTTAATCAAATAAACGCAGGCTGGGTGAGGATTAGAGACTTATTTCAAAAATACAACTGACCTTACGCAGCAGCCAATAGGAGCGCTTGGTAAACGTGACGTACGCCAATAGCAGCTGCAAATCAGAAGCATTGCCGGAAATACCGACTGTTTTAACCAACAAACGTAGAATTTGTAGTGTTCTTGTCGTGTTTAACACAATCTATACTTGATGTCGCGAGTATATCCATCGTGAAAAATCGAAGCTTGAATTTTCAGTTACCGTCGTACAGAAACACAGGTCGACTCTGCGCTATAAATTGCCCCCGCGCGCTCTTTACTATTGTCGTGTAGAGCGATGAGGACTGTGGCCGCCCATTGATCGCTAGAAAGGATCGGCAGATCTGGTCGGTAACACTCTCATCGCTGCACGACAGCCTTTTGATCTTTTTTCATTCATTATACATTTATATTGTCCAAGAAGTGCTTACTGTACACCAGTGTACAGTATCATTTTCAAATTGACAATTTAGGTTATATCAATTTAGGTTTCAATATCTGGTATCCTCAGGTTTTCATACCTCAAATTAGAACCCAGTCATATATGTCTTAATGGTCACAAAATAAAAAAAACAAACTAAGATTGTGCCCTGGATCATGAAGAAAACACATGTTTATTTTGTGTTACATGATATAGGCTACCTATTGCCGTTGCCCATACCCTATAATATGAACAGTGCTAATTCAGGTTAAGAATACACTGTGACAGAGGCAAAAGAAAAAAGAATACAAATGATAAGAATAACAATAATGATCACCGTCAATGACGCATGCAAAACAGAGAGAAACGACTCAATCCTATTAGAAGAATTACACAATATACACTGTTACCAGTCACATTAAATCATTAAAGGAAAATCCATCTTTGCAGTGCATACACAGAAGTGGCATTCATATATTTTCAATGCATTTGCAATTGCATACATAAAGCTATGAGATCGTTAAAATGAGAAATCAGGAAAAGATAAATAAAATACTTTTAATATATGTCCAAATAGAAACTCTTATTTCAAATTGTAATAATACATCACAATACTGTTGTTCATAGCCTAGGCTACTATATTTTAATCAAATAAACGCAGGCTAAGGTGAGGATAAGAGACTTATTTGAGTACTTTACTGAGTCGGTCCTGTGCACTTCTGTAACTGTCTGGTTTGGGTCAGCCAGCAAATCAGATATAAGAAGACTACAACGGACTGTTAGGACAGCTGAAAGGATCATTGGTGTACACCTCCCCAACCTTCAGGACTTGTACAATGCCAGAGTGAAGAGACGGGCAGGGAACATCATCACAGACCCCTCCCACCCCGGCCAAAACCTGTTTGCACTTCTGCCGTCAGGCAGACGTTACAGATCTCTGCGCACTAGAACATCTAGGCACAAAAACAGTTTTTTCCCCCATGCTATCTCCAGCTTAAACAGCTAAAACAGCAGTTAACACCTCCTGTATAACTCATTCAGTACTTGAGAGAGAAGCAAGAGGGGTTTTTTTGTGTAAATACATATACACATTTTATTTATAGAGCTGTACACACAATGCACAAATCTGTACATAAGTGTCTTCTGTTTCAGATGTATGTACCAAGAGCTCCTGTAAAAAACACAAAAAATTCCTTGTGTGTTTGTGCACACTTGGCGAATAAAGCTCATTCTGATTCTGATTCTGATTATTTCAAAAACATTTAAAAATACACACACACACACACACACACAC
Source organism: Leuciscus leuciscus (assembly GCF_965113295.1). Taxonomy (NCBI): domain Eukaryota; kingdom Metazoa; phylum Chordata; class Actinopteri; order Cypriniformes; family Leuciscidae; genus Leuciscus; species Leuciscus leuciscus. The sequence continues at coordinate 6,647,389 of NC_138734.1, forward strand.
ACACACACACACACACACACACACACACACACACACACACACACACACACACACACACAAGTTTCACGTTTTGAAAAATACAACAACAAACAGTAATATTGTAAAGTATTATAACAATTGAATTCATAATTCTATAGGATTATGTAACGGTTCACAAAATTCACGGTTCAGCATCAGATCAGGCATTAATATATTTTCACTGCATTTAAAATTGCATAAATAAAGCCATGAGATCGTTCAAATTAGAAATCAGAAAAAAAAAATACTTGTAATACATGTCCACATAGAAACTGATATTTCAAATTGTAATAATATATCACAATACTGTTGTTCATAGCCCAGGGCTACTATATTTTAATCAAATAAACGCAGGCTGGGTGAGGATTAGAGACTTATTTCAAAAATACAACTGACCTTACGCAGCAGCCAATAGGAGCGCTTGGTAAACGTGACGTACGCCAATAGCAGCTGCAAATCAGAAGCATTGCCGGAAATACCGACTGTTTTAACCAACAAACGTAGAATTTGTAGTGTTCTTGTCGTGTTTAACACAATCTATACTTGATGTCGCGAGTATATCCATCGTGAAAAATCGAAGCTTGAATTTTCAGTTACCGTCGTACAGAAACACTGGTCGACTCTGCGCTATAAATAGCCCCCGCGCGCTCTTTACTATTGTCGTGTAGAGCGATGAGGACTGTGGCCGCCCATTGATCGCTAGAAAGGATCGGCAAATCTGGCCGGATACACCCTCATTGCAGCACGACGGCCTTTTGATCTTTTTTCATTCATTATACATTTATATTGTCCAAGAAGTGCTTACTGTACACCAGTGTACAGTATCATTTTCAAATTGACAATTTAGGTTATATCAATTTAGGTTTCAATATCTGGTATCCTCAGGTTTTCATACCTCAAATTAGAACCCAGTCATATATGTCTAATGGTCACAAAATAAAAAATAAAAAATAAGATTGTGCCCTGGATCATGAAGAAAACACATGTTTATTTTGTGTTACATGATATAGGCTACCTATTGCCGTTGCCCATACCCTATAATATGAACAGTGCTAATTCAGGTTAAGAATACACTGTGACAGAGGCAAAAGAAAAAAGAATACAAATGATAAGAATAACAATAATGATCACCGTCAATGACGCATGCAAAACAGAGAGAAACGACTCAATCCTATTAGAAGAATTACACAATATACACTGTTACCAGTCACATTAAATCATTAAAGGAAAATCCATCTTTGCAGTGCATACACAGAAGTGGCATTCATATATTTTCAATGCATTTGCAATTGCATACATAAAGCTATGAGATCGTTAAAATGAGAAATCAGGAAAAGATAAATAAAATACTTTTAATATATGTCCAAATAGAAACTCTTATTTCAAATTGTAATAATACATCACAATACTGTTGTTCATAGCCTAGGCTACTATATTTTAATCAAATAAACGCAGGCTAAGGTGAGGATAAGAGACTTATTTGAGTACTTTACTGAGTCGGTCCTGTGCACTTCTGTAACTGTCTGGTTTGGGTCAGCCAGCAAATCAGATATAAGAAGACTACAACGGACTGTTAGGACAGCTGAAAGGATCATTGGTGTACACCTCCCCAACCTTCAGGACTTGTACAATGCCAGAGTGAAGAGACGGGCAGGGAACATCATCACAGACCCCTCCCACCCCGGCCAAAACCTGTTTGCACTTCTGCCGTCAGGCAGACGTTACAGATCTCTGCGCACTAGAACATCTAGGCACAAAAACAGTTTTTTCCCCCATGCTATCTCCAGCTTAAACAGCTAAAACAGCAGTTAACACCTCCTGTATAACTCATTCAGTACTTGAGAGAGAAGCAAGAGGGGTTTTTTTGTGTAAATACATATACACATTTTATTTATAGAGCTGTACACACAATGCACAAATCTGTACATAAGTCTTCTGTTTCAGATGTATACTAGAACTATTATTATTGTTTATTCTATTTATTTATGTTCTCATTTAAATGCCTGTTCTAATGTCATATATGTAGGCTATGTATGTACCAAGAGCTCCTGTAAAAAACACAAAAAATTCCTTGTGTGTTTGTGCACACTTGGCGAATAAAGCTCATTCTGATTCTGATTCTGATTATCAGTCCCTCCAGAAAAACGCGGAGTTTTTTAGTGATTGTTGCGGGCAAAAATCCTTGATTATGCGGCAAGATTTCTTAAAAAATGCGATGGAATATGCGGGATATTTATGCAATTTTATGCGATGAAATTGCGGGAACTTGCAAAAATTGCGGGAACTTGCGAAAATTGCGGGAACTTGCGAAAACTGCAGTTTGATGAAAAAGAGAAAAAAAAAGTGATTGCCCAACACCAATTACATTAATAGTGTAATAAATGTCTTCATTTTAGTTTGAATGGGAAAGACGAGGTGTAGGCTATTCACCCTGCTTAGGGGGATGCGATCAAAGCCTGGAGTGGAGCAAAAGCATGTTCCTCTCTCCACTCTAAGCGTTCTGTTATCACTCCACTCCTGATCCACTCCGGGTTTTCCAGTCCCGCTCACGGAAAAACTGCTCCATGTTCACTCATTTTTAAGAAAGTTACAGAAAACAACTTCTACAAACAATTTTAATTTGCCAACATTTGATAATAATAAATAAAAGTGCATGACGTGCAAATCAGATAACAATCAAGTGCAATAAACATGTTTTGTCAGGGCATCACTCCCGAACCAGCATCAACACTCCATTTTCAACATCTGCTTAACTTACTCCTTCACACCACAGACACGTCTTTTTGCCTTCTGTGTCTGACGTGATTTAACTTCTCCCCAGTTGTTCCATGAAAACATGCAAAGCACGGCCTGCGGTGTAAGATACGACCGGATTTTTGTGAAATAGGCCTATCGCGGGGTTTGCAGCTTTTCAATGATGTCGCGTAATTACGTCACTTCATAACGTTCCCATGGCAACAGGGGAAATGGCTGCGCTTGTGTGAAGTAAACCCAACATTTGTCAACTTTCTGCTGACTTTTTGCAACGAAAATGCGGGGATTATGAAATCATGCAAGCCCGCATATTTTGCACGCGGAAATCTGCAATTTATGCGGCAAAAGTGCGGCGTATTTAAAAAAATGCGCCCCCCGCATAAATATGCGGACTTTGGCTGATTATGCATGGAATCATGCGATCGCATAATCGCGTTTTTCTGGAGGGACTGGATTATTTCAAAAACATTTAAAAATACAACACACACACACACACACACACACACACACACACACACACACACACACAAGTTTCACGTTTTGAAAAATACAACAACAAACAGTAATATTGTAAAGTATTATAACAATTGAATTCATAATTCTATAGGATTATGTAACGGTTCACAAAATTCACGGTTCAGCATCAGATCAGGCATTAATATATTTTCACTGCATTTAAAATTGCATAAATAAAGCCATGAGATCGTTCAAATTAGAAATCAGAAAAAAAAAATACTTGTAATACATGTCCACATAGAAACTGATATTTCAAATTGTAATAATATATCACAATACTGTTGTTCATAGCCCAGGGCTACTATATTTTAATCAAATAAACGCAGGCTGGGTGAGGATTAGAGACTTATTTCAAAAATACAACTGACCTTACGCAGCAGCCAATAGGAGCGCTTGGTAAACGTGACGTACGCCAATAGCAGCTGCAAATCAGAAGCATTGCCGGAAATACCGACTGTTTTAACCAACAAACGTAGAATTTGTAGTGTTCTTGTCGTGTTTAACACAATCTATACTTGATGTCGCGAGTATATCCATCGTGAAAAATCGAAGCTTGAATTTTCAGTTACCGTCGTACAGAAACACAGGTCGACTCTGCGCTATAAATAGCCCCCGCGCGCTCTTTACTATTGTCGTGTAGAGCGATGAGGACTGTGGCCGCCCATTGATCGCTAGAAAGGATCGGCAGATCTGGTCGGTTACACTCTCATCGCTGCACGACGGCCTTTTGATCTTTTTTCATTCATTATACATTTATATTGTCCAAGAAGTGCTTACTGTACACCAGTGTACAGTATCATTTTCAAATTGACAATTTAGGTTATATCAATTTAGGTTTCAATATCTGGTATCCTCAGGTTTTCATACCTCAAATTAGAACCCAGTCATATATGTCTAATGGTCACAAAATAAAAAATAAAAAATAAGATTGTGCCCTGGATCATGAAGAAAACACATGTTTATTTTGTGTTACATGATATAGGCTACCTATTGCCGTTGCCCATACCCTATGAACAGTGCTAATTCAGGTTAAAAATACACTGTGACAGAGGCAAAAGAAAAAAGAATACAAATTATAAGAATAACAATAATGATCACCGTCAATGACGCATGCAAAACAGAGAGAAACGACTCAATCCTATTAGAAGAATTACACAATATACACTGTTACCAGTCACATTAAATCATTAAAGGAAAATCCATCTTTGCAGTGCATACACAGAAGTGGCATTCATATATTTTCAATGCATTTGCAATTGCATACATAAAGCTATGAGATCGTTAAAATGAGAAATCAGGAAAAGATAAATAAAATACTTTTAATATATGTCCAAATAGAAACTCTTATTTCAAATTGTAATAATACATCACAATACTGTTGTTCATAGCCTAGGCTACTATATTTTAATCAAATAAACGCAGGCTAAGGTGAGGATAAGAGACTTATTTGAGTACTTTACTGAGTCGGTCCTGTGCACTTCTGTAACTGTCTGGTTTGGGTCAGCCAGCAAATCAGATATAAGAAGACTACAACGGACTGTTAGGACAGCTGAAAGGATCATTGGTGTACACCTCCCCAACCTTCAGGACTTGTACAATGCCAGAGTGAAGAGACGGGCAGGGAACATCATCACAGACCCCTCCCACCCCGGCCAAAACCTGTTTGCACTTCTGCCGTCAGGCAGACGTTACAGATCTCTGCGCACTAGAACATCTAGGCACAAAAACAGTTTTTCCCCCATGCTATCTCCAGCTTAAACAGCTAAAACAGCAGTTAACACCTCCTGTATAACTCATTCAGTACTTGAGAGAGAAGCAAGAGGGGTTTTTTTGTGTAAATACATATACACATTTTATTTATAGAGCTGTACACACAATGCACAAATCTGTACATAAGTCTTCTGTTTCAGATGTATACTAGAACTATTATTATTGTTTATTCTATTTATTTATGTTCTCATTTAAATGCCTGTTCTAATGTCATATATGTAGGCTATGTATGTACCAAGAGCTCCTGTAAAAAACACAAAAAATTCCTTGTGTGTTTGTGCACACTTGGCGAATAAAGCTCATTCTGATTCTGATTCTGATTATCAGTCCCTCCAGAAAAACGCGGAGTTTTTTAGTGATTGTTGCGGGCAAAAATCCTTGATTATGCGGCAAGATTTCTTAAAAAATGCGATGGAATATGCGGGATATTTATGCAATTTTATGCGATGAAATTGCGGGAACTTGCAAAAATTGCGGGAACTTGCGAAAATTGCGGGAACTTGCGAAAACTGCAGTTTGATGAAAAAGAGAAAAAAAAAGTGATTGCCCAACACCAATTACATTAATAGTGTAATAAATGTCTTCATTTTAGTTTGAATGGGAAAGACGAGGTGTAGGCTATTCACCCTGCTTAGGGGGATGCGATCAAAGCCTGGAGTGGAGCAAAAGCATGTTCCTCTCTCCACTCTAAGCGTTCTGTTATCACTCCACTCCTGATCCACTCCGGGTTTTCCAGTCCCGCTCACGGAAAAACTGCTCCATGTTCACTCATTTTTAAGAAAGTTACAGAAAACAACTTCTACAAACAATTTTAATTTGCCAACATTTGATAATAATAAATAAAAGTGCATGACGTGCAAATCAGATAACAATCAAGTGCAATAAACATGTTTTGTCAGGGCATCACTCCCGAACCAGCATCAACACTCCATTTTCAACATCTGCTTAACTTACTCCTTCACACCACAGACACGTCTTTTTGCCTTCTGTGTCTGACGTGATTTAACTTCTCCCCAGTTGTTCCATGAAAACATGCAAAGCACGGCCTGCGGTGTAAGATACGACCGGATTTTTGTGAAATAGGCCTATCGCGGGGTTTGCAGCTTTTCAATGATGTCGCGTAATTACGTCACTTCATAACGTTCCCATGGCAACAGGGGAAATGGCTGCGCTTGTGTGAAGTAAACCCAACATTTGTCAACTTTCTGCTGACTTTTTGCAACGAAAATGCGGGGATTATGAAATCATGCAAGCCCGCATATTTTGCACGCGGAAATCTGCAATTTATGCGGCAAAAGTGCGGCGTATTTAAAAAAATGCGCCCCCCGCATAAATATGCGGACTTTGGCTGATTATGCATGGAATCATGCGATCGCATAATCGCGTTTTTCTGGAGGGACTGGATTATTTCAAAAACATTTAAAAATACAACACACACACACACACACACACACACACACACACACACACACACACACACAAGTTTCACGTTTTGAAAAATACAACAACAAACAGTAATATTGTAAAGTATTATAACAATTGAATTCATAATTCTATAGGATTATGTAACGGTTCACAAAATTCACGGTTCAGCATCAGATCAGGCATTAATATATTTTCACTGCATTTAAAATTGCATAAATAAAGCCATGAGATCGTTCAAATTAGAAATCAGAAAAAAAAAATACTTGTAATACATGTCCACATAGAAACTGATATTTCAAATTGTAATAATATATCACAATACTGTTGTTCATAGCCCAGGGCTACTATATTTTAATCAAATAAACGCAGGCTGGGTGAGGATTAGAGACTTATTTCAAAAATACAACTGACCTTACGCAGCAGCCAATAGGAGCGCTTGGTAAACGTGACGTACGCCAATAGCAGCTGCAAATCAGAAGCATTGCCGGAAATACCGACTGTTTTAACCAACAAACGTAGAATTTGTAGTGTTCTTGTCGTGTTTAACACAATCTATACTTGATGTCGCGAGTATATCCATCGTGAAAAATCGAAGCTTGAATTTTCAGTTACCGTCGTACAGAAACACAGGTCGACTCTGCGCTATAAATAGCCCCCGCGCGCTCTTTACTATTGTCGTGTAGAGCGATGAGGACTGTGGCCGCCCATTGATCGCTAGAAAGGATCGGCAGATCTGGTCGGTTACACTCTCATCGCTGCACGACGGCCTTTTGATCTTTTTTCATTCATTATACATTTATATTGTCCAAGAAGTGCTTACTGTACACCAGTGTACAGTATCATTTTCAAATTGACAATTTAGGTTATATCAATTTAGGTTTCAATATCTGGTATCCTCAGGTTTTCATACCTCAAATTAGAACCCAGTCATATATGTCTAATGGTCACAAAATAAAAAATAAAAAATAAGATTGTGCCCTGGATCATGAAGAAAACACATGTTTATTTTGTGTTACATGATATAGGCTACCTATTGCCGTTGCCCATACCCTATGAACAGTGCTAATTCAGGTTAAAAATACACTGTGACAGAGGCAAAAGAAAAAAGAATACAAATTATAAGAATAACAATAATGATCACCGTCAATGACGCATGCAAAACAGAGAGAAACGACTCAATCCTATTAGAAGAATTACACAATATACACTGTTACCAGTCACATTAAATCATTAAAGGAAAATCCATCTTTGCAGTGCATACACAGAAGTGGCATTCATATATTTTCAATGCATTTGCAATTGCATACATAAAGCTATGAGATCGTTAAAATGAGAAATCAGGAAAAGATAAATAAAATACTTTTAATATATGTCCAAATAGAAACTCTTATTTCAAATTGTAATAATACATCACAATACTGTTGTTCATAGCCTAGGCTACTATATTTTAATCAAATAAACGCAGGCTAAGGTGAGGATAAGAGACTTATTTGAGTACTTTACTGAGTCGGTCCTGTGCACTTCTGTAACTGTCTGGTTTGGGTCAGCCAGCAAATCAGATATAAGAAGACTACAACGGACTGTTAGGACAGCTGAAAGGATCATTGGTGTACACCTCCCCAACCTTCAGGACTTGTACAATGCCAGAGTGAAGAGACGGGCAGGGAACATCATCACAGACCCCTCCCACCCCGGCCAAAACCTGTTTGCACTTCTGCCGTCAGGCAGACGTTACAGATCTCTGCGCACTAGAACATCTAGGCACAAAAACAGTTTTTCCCCCATGCTATCTCCAGCTTAAACAGCTAAAACAGCAGTTAACACCTCCTGTATAACTCATTCAGTACTTGAGAGAGAAGCAAGAGGGGTTTTTTTGTGTAAATACATATACAAATTTTATTTATAGAGCTGTACACACAATGCACAAATCTGTACATAAGTCTTCTGTTTCAGATGTATACTAGAACTATTATTATTGTTTATTCTATTTATTTATGTTCTCATTTAAATGCCTGTTCTAATGTCATATATGTAGGCTATGTATGTACCAAGAGTTCCTGTAAAAAACACAAAAAATTCCTTGTGTGTTTGTGCACACTTGGCGAATAAAGCTCATTCTGATTCTGATTATTTCAAAAACATTTAAAAATACAACACACACACACACACACACACACACACACACACACACACACACAAGTTTCACGTTTTGAAAAATACAACAACAAACAGTAATATTGTAAAGTATTATAACAATTGAATTCATAATTCTATAGGATTATGTAACGGTTCACAAAATTCACGGTTCAGCATCAGATCAGGCATTAATATATTTTCACTGCATTTAAAATTGCATAAATAAAGCCATGAGATCGTTCAAATTAGAAATCAGAAAAAAAAAATACTTGTAATACATGTCCACATAGAAACTGATATTTCAAATTGTAATAATATATCACAATACTGTTGTTCATAGCCCAGGGCTACTATATTTTAATCAAATAAACGCAGGCTGGGTGAGGATTAGAGACTTATTTCAAAAATACAACTGACCTTACGCAGCAGCCAATAGGAGCGCTTGGTAAACGTGACGTACGCCAATAGCAGCTGCAAATCAGAAGCATTGCCGGAAATACCGACTGTTTTAACCAACAAACGTAGAATTTGTAGTGTTCTTGTCGTGTTTAACACAATCTATACTTGATGTCGCGAGTATATCCATCGTGAAAAATCGAAGCTTGAATTTTCAGTTACCGTCGTACAGAAACACAGGTCGACTCTGCGCTATAAATAGCCCCCGCGCGCTCTTTACTATTGTCGTGTAGAGCGATGAGGACTGTGGCCGCCCATTGATCGCTAGAAAGGATCGGCAGATCTGGTCGGTTACACTCTCATCGCTGCACGACGGCCTTTTGATCTTTTTTCTTTCATTATACATTTATATTGTCCAAGAAGTGCTTACTGTACACCAGTGTACAGTATCATTTTCAAATTGACAATTTAGGTTATATCAATTTAGGTTTCAATATCTGGTATCCTCAGGTTTTCATACCTCAAATTAGAACCCAGTCATATATGTCTAATGGTCACAAAATAAAAAAAACAAACTAAGATTGTGCCCTGGATCATGAAGAAAACACATGTTTATTTTGTGTTACATGATATAGGCTACCTATTGCCGTTGCCCATACCCTATAATATGAACAGTGCTAATTCAGGTTAAGAATACACTGTGACAGAGGCAAAAGAAAAAAGAATACAAATGATAAGAATAACAATAATGATCACCGTCAATGACGCATGCAAAACAGAGAGAAACGACTCAATCCTATTAGAAGAATTACACAATATACACTGTTACCAGTCACATTAAATCATTAAAGGAAAATCCATCTTTGCAGTGCATACACAGAAGTGGCATTCATATATTTTCAATGCATTTGCAATTGCATACATAAAGCTATGAGATCGTTAAAATGAGAAATCAGGAAAAGATAAATAAAATACTTTTAATATATGTCCAAATAGAAACTCTTATTTCAAATTGTAATAATACATCACAATACTGTTGTTCATAGCCTAGGCTACTATATTTTAATCAAATAAACGCAGGCTAAGGTGAGGATAAGAGACTTATTTGAGTACTTTACTGAGTCGGTCCTGTGCACTTCTGTAACTGTCTGGTTTGGGTCAGCCAGCAAATCAGATATAAGAAGACTACAACGGACTGTTAGGACAGCTGAAAGGATCATTGGTGTACACCTCCCCAACCTTCAGGACTTGTACAATGCCAGAGTGAAGAGACGGGCAGGGAACATCATCACAGACCCCTCCCACCCCGGCCAAAACCTGTTTGCACTTCTCCCGTCAGGCAGACGTTACAGATCTCTGCGCACTAGAACATCTAGGCACAAAAACAGTTTTTTCCCCCATGCTATCTCCAGCTTAAACAGCTAAAACAGCAGTTAACACCTCCTGTATAACTCATTCAGTACTTGAGAGAGAAGCAAGAGGGGTTTTTTTGTGTAAATACATATACAAATTTTATTTATAGAGCTGTACACACAATGCACAAATCTGTACATAAGTCTTCTGTTTCAGATGTATACTAGAACTATTATTATTGTTTATTCTATTTATTTATGTTCTCATTTAAATGCCTGTTCTAATGTCATATATGTAGGCTATGTATGTACCAAGAGCTCCTGTAAAAAACACAAAAAATTCCTTGTGTGTTTGTGCACACTTGGCGAATAAAGCTCATTCTGATTCTGATTATTTCAAAAACATTTAAAAATACAACACACACACACACACACACACACACACACACACACACACACACAAGTTTCACGTTTTGAAAAATACAACAACAAACAGTAATATTGTAAAGTATTATAACAATTGAATTCATAATTCTATAGGATTATGTAACGGTTCACAAAATTCACGGTTCAGCATCAGATCAGGCATTAATATATTTTCACTGCATTTAAAATTGCATAAATAAAGCCATGAGATCGTTCAAATTAGAAATCAGAAAAAAAAAATACTTGTAATACATGTCCACATAGAAACTGATATTTCAAATTGTAATAATATATCACAATACTGTTGTTCATAGCCCAGGGCTACTATATTTTAATCAAATAAACGCAGGCTGGGTGAGGATTAGAGACTTATTTCAAAAATACAACTGACCTTACGCAGCAGCCAATAGGAGCGCTTGGTAAACGTGACGTACGCCAATAGCAGCTGCAAATCAGAAGCATTGCCGGAAATACCGACTGTTTTAACCAACAAACGTAGAATTTGTAGTGTTCTTGTCGTGTTTAACACAATCTATACTTGATGTCGCGAGTATATCCATCGTGAAAAATCGAAGCTTGAATTTTCAGTTACCGTCGTACAGAAACACAGGTCGACTCTGCGCTATAAATAGCCCCCGCGCGCTCTTTACTATTGTCGTGTAGAGCGATGAGGACTGTGGCCGCCCATTGATCGCTAGAAAGGATCGGCAGATCTGGTCGGTTACACTCTCATCGCTGCACGACGGCCTTTTGATCTTTTTTCATTCATTATACATTTATATTGTCCAAGAAGTGCTTACTGTACACCAGTGTACAGTATCATTTTCAAATTGACAATTTAGGTTATATCAATTTAGGTTTCAATATCTGGTATCCTCAGGTTTTCATACCTCAAATTAGAACCCAGTCATATATGTCTAATGGTCACAAAATAAAAAATAAAAAATAAGATTGTGCCCTGGATCATGAAGAAAACACATGTTTATTTTGTGTTACATGATATAGGCTACCTATTGCCGTTGCCCATACCCTATGAACAGTGCTAATTCAGGTTAAGAATACACTGTGACAGAGGCAAAAGAAAAAAGAATACAAATGATAAGAATAACAATAATGATCACCGTCAATGACGCATGCAAAACAGAGAGAAACGACTCAATCCTATTAGAAGAATTACACAATATACACTGTTACCAGTCACATTAAATCATTAAAGGAAAATCCATCTTTGCAGTGCATACACAGAAGTGGCATTCATATATTTTCAATGCATTTGCAATTGCATACATAAAGCTATGAGATCGTTAAAATGAGAAATCAGGAAAAGATAAATAAAATACTTTTAATATATGTCCAAATAGAAACTCTTATTTCAAATTGTAATAATACATCACAATACTGTTGTTCATAGCCTAGGCTACTATATTTTAATCAAATAAACGCAGGCTAAGGTGAGGATAAGAGACTTATTTGAGTACTTTACTGAGTCGGTCCTGTGCACTTCTGTAACTGTCTGGTTTGGGTCAGCCAGCAAATCAGATATAAGAAGACTACAACGGACTGTTAGGACAGCTGAAAGGATCATTGGTGTACACCTCCCCAACCTTCAGGACTTGTACAATGCCAGAGTGAAGAGACGGGCAGGGAACATCATCACAGACCCCTCCCACCCCGGCCAAAACCTGTTTGCACTTCTGCCGTCAGGCAGACGTTACAGATCTCTGCGCACTAGAACATCTAGGCACAAAAACAGTTTTTCCCCCATGCTATCTCCAGCTTAAACAGCTAAAACAGCAGTTAACACCTCCTGTATAACTCATTCAGTACTTGAGAGAGAAGCAAGAGGGGTTTTTTTGTGTAAATACATATACAAATTTTATTTATAGAGCTGTACACACAATGCACAAATCTGTACATAAGTCTTCTGTTTCAGATGTATACTAGAACTATTATTATTGTTTATTCTATTTATTTATGTTCTCATTTAAATGCCTGTTCTAATGTCATATATGTAGGCTATGTATGTACCAAGAGTTCCTGTAAAAAACACAAAAAATTCCTTGTGTGTTTGTGCACACTTGGCGAATAAAGCTCATTCTGATTCTGATTATTTCAAAAACATTTAAAAATACAACACACACACACACACACACACACACAAGTTTCACGTTTTGAAAAATACAACAACAAACAGTAATATTGTAAAGTATTATAACAATTGAATTCATAATTCTATAGGATTATGTAACGGTTCACAAAATTCACGGTTCAGCATCAGATCAGGCATTAATATATTTTCACTGCATTTAAAATTGCATAAATAAAGCCATGAGATCGTTCAAATTAGAAATCAGAAAAAAAAAATACTTGTAATACATGTCCACATAGAAACTGATATTTCAAATTGTAATAATATATCACAATACTGTTGTTCATAGCCCAGGGCTACTATATTTTAATCAAATAAACGCAGGCTGGGTGAGGATTAGAGACTTATTTCAAAAATACAACTGACCTTACGCAGCAGCCAATAGGAGCGCTTGGTAAACGTGACGTACGCCAATAGCAGCTGCAAATCAGAAGCATTGCCGGAAATACCGACTGTTTTAACCAACAAACGTAGAATTTGTAGTGTTCTTGTCGTGTTTAACACAATCTATACTTGATGTCGCGAGTATATCCATCGTGAAAAATCGAAGCTTGAATTTTCAGTTACCGTCGTACAGAAACACAGGTCGACTCTGCGCTATAAATAGCCCCCGCGCGCTCTTTACTATTGTCGTGTAGAGCGATGAGGACTGTGGCCGCCCATTGATCGCTAGAAAGGATCGGCAGATCTGGTCGGTAACACTCTCATCGCTGCACGACGGCCTTTTGATCTTTTTTCATTCATTATACATTTATATTGTCCAAGAAGTGCTTACTGTACACCAGTGTACAGTATCATTTTCAAATTGACAATTTAGGTTATATCAATTTAGGTTTCAATATCTGGTATCCTCAGGTTTTCATACCTCAAATTAGAACCCAGTCATATATGTCTAATGGTCACAAAATAAAAAAAACAAACTAAGATTGTGCCCTGGATCATGAAGAAAACACATGTTTATTTTGTGTTACATGATATAGGCTACCTATTGCCGTTGCCCATACCCTATAATATGAACAGTGCTAATTCAGGTTAAGAATACACTGTGACAGAGGCAAAAGAAAAAAGAATACAAATTATAAGAATAACAATAATGATCACCGTCAATGACGCATGCAAAACAGAGAGAAACGACTCAATCCTATTAGAAGAATTACACAATATACACTGTTACCAGTCACATTAAATCATTAAAGGAAAATCCATCTTTGCAGTGCATACACAGAAGTGGCATTCATATATTTTCAATGCATTTGCAATTGCATACATAAAGCTATGAGATCGTTAAAATGAGAAATCAGGAAAAGATAAATAAAATACTTTTAATATATGTCCAAATAGAAACTCTTATTTCAAATTGTAATAATACATCACAATACTGTTGTTCATAGCCTAGGCTACTATATTTTAATCAAATAAACGCAGGCTAAGGTGAGGATAAGAGACTTATTTGAGTACTTTACTGAGTCGGTCCTGTGCACTTCTGTAACTGTCTGGTTTGGGTCAGCCAGCAAATCAGATATAAGAAGACTACAACGGACTGTTAGGACAGCTGAAAGGATCATTGGTGTACACCTCCCCAACCTTCAGGACTTGTACAATGCCAGAGTGAAGAGACGGGCAGGGAACATCATCACAGACCCCTCCCACCCCGGCCAAAACCTGTTTGCACTTCTGCCGTCAGGCAGACGTTACAGATCTCTGCGCACTAGAACATCTAGGCACAAAAACAGTTTTTTCCCCCATGCTATCTCCAGCTTAAACAGCTAAAACAGCAGTTAACACCTCCTGTATAACTCATTCAGTACTTGAGAGAGAAGCAAGAGGGTTTTTTTTGTGTAAATACATATACACATTTTATTTATAGAGCTGTACACACAATGCACAAATCTGTACATAAGTCTTCTGTTTCAGATGTATGTACCAAGAGCTCCTGTAAAAAACACAAAAAATTCCTTGTGTGTTTGTGCACACTTGGCGAATAAAGCTCATTCTGATTCTGATTCTGATTATTTCAAAAACATTTAAAAATACAACACACACACACACACACACACACACACACACACACACACACACACACACACACACAAGTTTCACGTTTTGAAAAATACAACAACAAACAGTAATATTGTAAAGTATTATAACAATTGAATTCATAATTCTATAGGATTATGTAACGGTTCACAAAATTCACGGTTCAGCATCAGATCAGGCATTAATATATTTTCACTGCATTTAAAATTGCATAAATAAAGCCATGAGATCGTTCAAATTAGAAATCAGAAAAAAAAAATACTTGTAATACATGTCCACATAGAAACTGATATTTCAAATTGTAATAATATATCACAATACTGTTGTTCATAGCCCAGGGCTACTATATTTTAATCAAATAAACGCAGGCTGGGTGAGGATTAGAGACTTATTTCAAAAATACAACTGACCTTACGCAGCAGCCAATAGGAGCGCTTGGTAAACGTGACGTACGCCAATAGCAGCTGCAAATCAGAAGCATTGCCGGAAATACCGACTGTTTTAACCAACAAACGTAGAATTTGTAGTGTTCTTGTCGTGTTTAACACAATCTATACTTGATGTCGCGAGTATATCCATCGTGAAAAATCGAAGCTTGAATTTTCAGTTACCGTCGTACAGAAACACAGGTCGACTCTGCGCTATAAATAGCCCCCGCGCGCTCTTTACTATTGTCGTGTAGAGCGATGAGGACTGTGGCCGCCCATTGATCGCTAGAAAGGATCGGCAGATCTGGCCGGATACACCCTCATTGCAGCACGACGGCCTTTTGATCTTTTTTCATTCATTATACATTTATATTGTCCAAGAAGTGCTTACTGTACACCAGTGTACAGTATCATTTTCAAATTGACAATTTAGGTTATATCAATTTAGGTTTCAATATCTGGTATCCTCAGGTTTTCATACCTCAAATTAGAACCCAGTCATATATGTCTAATGGTCACAAAATAAAAAATAAAAAATAAGATTGTGCCCTGGATCATGAAGAAAACACATGTTTATTTTGTGTTACATGATATAGGCTACCTATTGCCGTTGCCCATACCCTATGAACAGTGCTAATTCAGGTTAAGAATACACTGTGACAGAGGCAAAAGAAAAAAGAATACAAATTATAAGAATAACAATAATGATCACCGTCAATGACGCATGCAAAACAGAGAGAAACGACTCAATCCTATTAGAAGAATTACACAATATACACTGTTACCAGTCACATTAAATCATTAAAGGAAAATCCATCTTTGCAGTGCATACACAGAAGTGGCATTCATATATTTTCAATGCATTTGCAATTGCATACATAAAGCTATGAGATCGTTAAAATGAGAAATCAGGAAAAGATAAATAAAATACTTTTAATATATGTCCAAATAGAAACTCTTATTTCAAATTGTAATAATACATCACAATACTGTTGTTCATAGCCTAGGCTACTATATTTTAATCAAATAAACGCAGGCTAAGGTGAGGATAAGAGACTTATTTGAGTACTTTACTGAGTCGGTCCTGTGCACTTCTGTAACTGTCTGGTTTGGGTCAGCCAGCAAATCAGATATAAGAAGACTACAACGGACTGTTAGGACAGCTGAAAGGATCATTGGTGTACACCTCCCCAACCTTCAGGACTTGTACAATGCCAGAGTGAAGAGACGGGCAGGGAACATCATCACAGACCCCTCCCACCCCGGCCAAAACCTGTTTGCACTTCTGCCGTCAGGCAGACGTTACAGATCTCTGCGCACTAGAACATCTAGGCACAAAAACAGTTTTTCCCCCATGCTATCTCCAGCTTAAACAGCTAAAACAGCAGTTAACACCTCCTGTATAACTCATTCAGTACTTGAGAGAGAAGCAAGAGGGGTTTTTTTGTGTAAATACATATACAAATTTTATTTATAGAGCTGTACACACAATGCACAAATCTGTACATAAGTCTTCTGTTTCAGATGTATACTAGAACTATTATTATTGTTTATTCTATTTATTTATGTTCTCATTTAAATGCCTGTTCTAATGTCATATATGTAGGCTATGTATGTACCAAGAGTTCCTGTAAAAAACACAAAAAATTCCTTGTGTGTTTGTGCACACTTGGCGAATAAAGCTCATTCTGATTCTGATTATTTCAAAAACATTTAAAAATACAACACACACACACACACACACACACACACAAGTTTCACGTTTTGAAAAATACAACAACAAACAGTAATATTGTAAAGTATTATAACAATTGAATTCATAATTCTATAGGATTATGTAACGGTTCACAAAATTCACGGTTCAGCATCAGATCAGGCATTAATATATTTTCACTGCATTTAAAATTGCATAAATAAAGCCATGAGATCGTTCAAATTAGAAATCAGAAAAAAAAAATACTTGTAATACATGTCCACATAGAAACTGATATTTCAAATTGTAATAATATATCACAATACTGTTGTTCATAGCCCAGGGCTACTATATTTTAATCAAATAAACGCAGGCTGGGTGAGGATTAGAGACTTATTTCAAAAATACAACTGACCTTACGCAGCAGCCAATAGGAGCGCTTGGTAAACGTGACGTACGCCAATAGCAGCTGCAAATCAGAAGCATTGCCGGAAATACCGACTGTTTTAACCAACAAACGTAGAATTTGTAGTGTTCTTGTCGTGTTTAACACAATCTATACTTGATGTCGCGAGTATATCCATCGTGAAAAATCGAAGCTTGAATTTTCAGTTACCGTCGTACAGAAACACAGGTCGACTCTGCGCTATAAATAGCCCCCGCGCGCTCTTTACTATTGTCGTGTAGAGCGATGAGGACTGTGGCCGCCCATTGATCGCTAGAAAGGATCGGCAGATCTGGTCGGTAACACTCTCATCGCTGCACGACGGCCTTTTGATCTTTTTTCATTCATTATACATTTATATTGTCCAAGAAGTGCTTACTGTACACCAGTGTACAGTATCATTTTCAAATTGACAATTTAGGTTATATCAATTTAGGTTTCAATATCTGGTATCCTCAGGTTTTCATACCTCAAATTAGAACCCAGTCATATATGTCTAATGGTCACAAAATAAAAAAAACAAACTAAGATTGTGCCCTGGATCATGAAGAAAACACATGTTTATTTTGTGTTACATGATATAGGCTACCTATTGCCGTTGCCCATACCCTATAATATGAACAGTGCTAATTCAGGTTAAGAATACACTGTGACAGAGGCAAAAGAAAAAAGAATACAAATTATAAGAATAACAATAATGATCACCGTCAATGACGCATGCAAAACAGAGAGAAACGACTCAATCCTATTAGAAGAATTACACAATATACACTGTTACCAGTCACATTAAATCATTAAAGGAAAATCCATCTTTGCAGTGCATACACAGAAGTGGCATTCATATATTTTCAATGCATTTGCAATTGCATACATAAAGCTATGAGATCGTTAAAATGAGAAATCAGGAAAAGATAAATAAAATACTTTTAATATATGTCCAAATAGAAACTCTTATTTCAAATTGTAATAATACATCACAATACTGTTGTTCATAGCCTAGGCTACTATATTTTAATCAAATAAACGCAGGCTAAGGTGAGGATAAGAGACTTATTTGAGTACTTTACTGAGTCGGTCCTGTGCACTTCTGTAACTGTCTGGTTTGGGTCAGCCAGCAAATCAGATATAAGAAGACTACAACGGACTGTTAGGACAGCTGAAAGGATCATTGGTGTACACCTCCCCAACCTTCAGGACTTGTACAATGCCAGAGTGAAGAGACGGGCAGGGAACATCATCACAGACCCCTCCCACCCCGGCCAAAACCTGTTTGCACTTCTGCCGTCAGGCAGACGTTACAGATCTCTGCGCACTAGAACATCTAGGCACAAAAACAGTTTTTTCCCCCATGCTATCTCCAGCTTAAACAGCTAAAACAGCAGTTAACACCTCCTGTATAACTCATTCAGTACTTGAGAGAGAAGCAAGAGGGTTTTTTTTGTGTAAATACATATACACATTTTATTTATAGAGCTGTACACACAATGCACAAATCTGTACATAAGTCTTCTGTTTCAGATGTATGTACCAAGAGCTCCTGTAAAAAACACAAAAAATTCCTTGTGTGTTTGTGCACACTTGGCGAATAAAGCTCATTCTGATTCTGATTCTGATTATTTCAAAAACATTTAAAAATACAACACACACACACACACACACACACACACACACACACACACACACACACACACACACACAAGTTTCACGTTTTGAAAAATACAACAACAAACAGTAATATTGTAAAGTATTATAACAATTGAATTCATAATTCTATAGGATTATGTAACGGTTCACAAAATTCACGGTTCAGCATCAGATCAGGCATTAATATATTTTCACTGCATTTAAAATTGCATAAATAAAGCCATGAGATCGTTCAAATTAGAAATCAGAAAAAAAAAATACTTGTAATACATGTCCACATAGAAACTGATATTTCAAATTGTAATAATATATCACAATACTGTTGTTCATAGCCCAGGGCTACTATATTTTAATCAAATAAACGCAGGCTGGGTGAGGATTAGAGACTTATTTCAAAAATACAACTGACCTTACGCAGCAGCCAATAGGAGCGCTTGGTAAACGTGACGTACGCCAATAGCAGCTGCAAATCAGAAGCATTGCCGGAAATACCGACTGTTTTAACCAACAAACGTAGAATTTGTAGTGTTCTTGTCGTGTTTAACACAATCTATACTTGATGTCGCGAGTATATCCATCGTGAAAAATCGAAGCTTGAATTTTCAGTTACCGTCGTACAGAAACACAGGTCGACTCTGCGCTATAAATAGCCCCCGCGCGCTCTTTACTATTGTCGTGTAGAGCGATGAGGACTGTGGCCGCCCATTGATCGCTAGAAAGGATCGGCAGATCTGGCCGGATACACCCTCATTGCAGCACGACGGCCTTTTGATCTTTTTTCATTCATTATACATTTATATTGTCCAAGAAGTGCTTACTGTACACCAGTGTACAGTATCATTTTCAAATTGACAATTTAGGTTATATCAATTTAGGTTTCAATATCTGGTATCCTCAGGTTTTCATACCTCAAATTAGAACCCAGTCATATATGTCTAATGGTCACAAAATAAAAAATAAAAAATAAGATTGTGCCCTGGATCATGAAGAAAACACATGTTTATTTTGTGTTACATGATATAGGCTACCTATTGCCGTTGCCCATACCCTATGAACAGTGCTAATTCAGGTTAAGAATACACTGTGACAGAGGCAAAAGAAAAAAGAATACAAATTATAAGAATAACAATAATGATCACCGTCAATGACGCATGCAAAACAGAGAGAAACGACTCAATCCTATTAGAAGAATTACACAATATACACTGTTACCAGTCACATTAAATCATTAAAGGAAAATCCATCTTTGCAGTGCATACACAGAAGTGGCATTCATATATTTTCAATGCATTTGCAATTGCATACATAAAGCTATGAGATCGTTAAAATGAGAAATCAGGAAAAGATAAATAAAATACTTTTAATATATGTCCAAATAGAAACTCTTATTTCAAATTGTAATAATACATCACAATACTGTTGTTCATAGCCTAGGCTACTATATTTTAATCAAATAAACGCAGGCTAAGGTGAGGATAAGAGACTTATTTGAGTACTTTACTGAGTCGGTCCTGTGCACTTCTGTAACTGTCTGGTTTGGGTCAGCCAGCAAATCAGATATAAGAAGACTACAACGGACTGTTAGGACAGCTGAAAGGATCATTGGTGTACACCTCCCCAACCTTCAGGACTTGTACAATGCCAGAGTGAAGAGACGGGCAGGGAACATCATCACAGACCCCTCCCACCCCGGCCAAAACCTGTTTGCACTTCTGCCGTCAGGCAGACGTTACAGATCTCTGCGCACTAGAACATCTAGGCACAAAAACAGTTTTTTCCCCCATGCTATCTCCAGCTTAAACAGCTAAAACAGCAGTTAACACCTCCTGTATAACTCATTCAGTACTTGAGAGAGAAGCAAGAGGGGTTTTTTTGTGTAAATACATATACAAATTTTATTTATAGAGCTGTACACACAATGCACAAATCTGTACATAAGTCTTCTGTTTCAGATGTATACTAGAACTATTATTATTGTTTATTCTATTTATTTATGTTCTCATTTAAATGCCTGTTCTAATGTCATATATGTAGGCTATGTATGTACCAAGAGCTCCTGTAAAAAACACAAAAAATTCCTTGTGTGTTTGTGCACACTTGGCGAATAAAGCTCATTCTGATTCTGATTCTGATTATTTCAAAAACATTTAAAAATACAACACACACACACACACACACACACACACACACACACACACACACACACACACACACACACACACACACACAAGTTTCACGTTTTGAAAAATACAACAACAAACAGTAATATTGTAAAGTATTATAACAATTGAATTCATAATTCTATAGGATTATGTAACGGTTCACAAAATTCACGGTTCAGCATCAGATCAGGCATTAATATATTTTCACTGCATTTAAAATTGCATAAATAAAGCCATGAGATCGTTCAAATTAGAAATCAGAAAAAAAAAATACTTGTAATACATGTCCACATAGAAACTGATATTTCAAATTGTAATAATATATCACAATACTGTTGTTCATAGCCCAGGGCTACTATATTTTAATCAAATAAACGCAGGCTGGGTGAGGATTAGAGACTTATTTCAAAAATACAACTGACCTTACGCAGCAGCCAATAGGAGCGCTTGGTAAACGTGACGTACGCCAATAGCAGCTGCAAATCAGAAGCATTGCCGGAAATACCGACTGTTTTAACCAACAAACGTAGAATTTGTAGTGTTCTTGTCGTGTTTAACACAATCTATACTTGATGTCGCGAGTATATCCATCGTGAAAAATCGAAGCTTGAATTTTCAGTTACCGTCGTACAGAAACACAGGTCGACTCTGCGCTATAAATAGCTCCCGCGCGCTCTTTACTACTGTCGTGTAGAGCGATGAGGACTGTGGCCGCCCATTGATCGCTAGAAAGGATCGGCAGATCTGGTCGGTTACACTCTCATCGCTGCACGACGGCCTTTTGATCTTTTTTCATTCATTATACATTTATATTGTCCAAGAAGTGCTTACTGTACACCAGTGTACAGTATCATTTTCAAATTGACAATTTAGGTTATATCAATTTAGGTTTCAATATCTGGTATCCTCAGGTTTTCATACCTCAAATTAGAACCCAGTCATATATGTCTAATGGTCACAAAATAAAAAAAACAAACTAAGATTGTGCCCTGGATCATGAAGAAAACACATGTTTATTTTGTGTTACATGATATAGGCTACCTATTGCCGTTGCCCATACCCTATAATATGAACAGTGCTAATTCAGGTTAAGAATACACTGTGACAGAGGCAAAAGAAAAAAGAATACAAATGATAAGAATAACAATAATGATCACCGTCAATGACGCATGCAAAACAGAGAGAAACGACTCAATCCTATTAGAAGAATTACACAATATACACTGTTACCAGTCACATTAAATCATTAAAGGAAAATCCATCTTTGCAGTGCATACACAGAAGTGGCATTCATATATTTTCAATGCATTTGCAATTGCATACATAAAGCTATGAGATCGTTAAAATGAGAAATCAGGAAAAGATAAATAAAATACTTTTAATATATGTCCAAATAGAAACTCTTATTTCAAATTGTAATAATACATCACAATACTGTTGTTCATAGCCTAGGCTACTATATTTTAATCAAATAAACGCAGGCTAAGGTGAGGATAAGAGACTTATTTGAGTACTTTACTGAGTCGGTCCTGTGCACTTCTGTAACTGTCTGGTTTGGGTCAGCCAGCAAATCAGATATAAGAAGACTACAACGGACTGTTAGGACAGCTGAAAGGATCATTGGTGTACACCTCCCCAACCTTCAGGACTTGTACAATGCCAGAGTGAAGAGACGGGCAGGGAACATCATCACAGACCCCTCCCACCCCGGCCAAAACCTGTTTGCACTTCTGCCGTCAGGCAGACGTTACAGATCTCTGCGCACTAGAACATCTAGGCACAAAAACAGTTTTTCCCCCATGCTATCTCCAGCTTAAACAGCTAAAACAGCAGTTAACACCTCCTGTATAACTCATTCAGTACTTGAGAGAGAAGCAAGAGGGGTTTTTTTGTGTAAATACATATACAAATTTTATTTATAGAGCTGTACACACAATGCACAAATCTGTACATAAGTCTTCTGTTTCAGATGTATACTAGAACTATTATTATTGTTTATTCTATTTATTTATGTTCTCATTTAAATGCCTGTTCTAATGTCATATATGTAGGCTATGTATGTACCAAGAGTTCCTGTAAAAAACACAAAAAATTCCTTGTGTGTTTGTGCACACTTGGCGAATAAAGCTCATTCTGATTCTGATTATTTCAAAAACATTTAAAAATACAACACACACACACACACACACACACACACACACAAGTTTCACGTTTTGAAAAATACAACAACAAACAGTAATATTGTAAAGTATTATAACAATTGAATTCATAATTCTATAGGATTATGTAACGGTTCACAAAATTCACGGTTCAGCATCAGATCAGGCATTAATATATTTTCACTGCATTTAAAATTGCATAAATAAAGCCATGAGATCGTTCAAATTAGAAATCAGAAAAAAAAAATACTTGTAATACATGTCCACATAGAAACTGATATTTCAAATTGTAATAATATATCACAATACTGTTGTTCATAGCCCAGGGCTACTATATTTTAATCAAATAAACGCAGGCTGGGTGAGGATTAGAGACTTATTTCAAAAATACAACTGACCTTACGCAGCAGCCAATAGGAGCGCTTGGTAAACGTGACGTACGCCAATAGCAGCTGCAAATCAGAAGCATTGCCGGAAATACCGACTGTTTTAACCAACAAACGTAGAATTTGTAGTGTTCTTGTCGTGTTTAACACAATCTATACTTGATGTCGCGAGTATATCCATCGTGAAAAATCGAAGCTTGAATTTTCAGTTACCGTCGTACAGAAACACAGGTCGACTCTGCGCTATAAATAGCCCCCGCGCGCTCTTTACTATTGTCGTGTAGAGCGATGAGGACTGTGGCCGCCCATTGATCGCTAGAAAGGATCGGCAGATCTGGTCGGTAACACTCTCATCGCTGCACGACGGCCTTTTGATCTTTTTTCATTCATTATACATTTATATTGTCCAAGAAGTGCTTACTGTACACCAGTGTACAGTATCATTTTCAAATTGACAATTTAGGTTATATCAATTTAGGTTTCAATATCTGGTATCCTCAGGTTTTCATACCTCAAATTAGAACCCAGTCATATATGTCTAATGGTCACAAAATAAAAAAAACAAACTAAGATTGTGCCCTGGATCATGAAGAAAACACATGTTTATTTTGTGTTACATGATATAGGCTACCTATTGCCGTTGCCCATACCCTATAATATGAACAGTGCTAATTCAGGTTAAGAATACACTGTGACAGAGGCAAAAGAAAAAAGAATACAAATTATAAGAATAACAATAATGATCACCGTCAATGACGCATGCAAAACAGAGAGAAACGACTCAATCCTATTAGAAGAATTACACAATATACACTGTTACCAGTCACATTAAATCATTAAAGGAAAATCCATCTTTGCAGTGCATACACAGAAGTGGCATTCATATATTTTCAATGCATTTGCAATTGCATACATAAAGCTATGAGATCGTTAAAATGAGAAATCAGGAAAAGATAAATAAAATACTTTTAATATATGTCCAAATAGAAACTCTTATTTCAAATTGTAATAATACATCACAATACTGTTGTTCATAGCCTAGGCTACTATATTTTAATCAAATAAACGCAGGCTAAGGTGAGGATAAGAGACTTATTTGAGTACTTTACTGAGTCGGTCCTGTGCACTTCTGTAACTGTCTGGTTTGGGTCAGCCAGCAAATCAGATATAAGAAGACTACAACGGACTGTTAGGACAGCTGAAAGGATCATTGGTGTACACCTCCCCAACCTTCAGGACTTGTACAATGCCAGAGTGAAGAGACGGGCAGGGAACATCATCACAGACCCCTCCCACCCCGGCCAAAACCTGTTTGCACTTCTGCCGTCAGGCAGACGTTACAGATCTCTGCGCACTAGAACATCTAGGCACAAAAACAGTTTTTTCCCCCATGCTATCTCCAGCTTAAACAGCTAAAACAGCAGTTAACACCTCCTGTATAACTCATTCAGTACTTGAGAGAGAAGCAAGAGGGTTTTTTTTGTGTAAATACATATACACATTTTATTTATAGAGCTGTACACACAATGCACAAATCTGTACATAAGTCTTCTGTTTCAGATGTATGTACCAAGAGCTCCTGTAAAAAACACAAAAAATTCCTTGTGTGTTTGTGCACACTTGGCGAATAAAGCTCATTCTGATTCTGATTCTGATTATTTCAAAAACATTTAAAAATACAACACACACACACACACACACACACACACACACACACACACACACACACACACAAGTTTCACGTTTTGAAAAATACAACAACAAACAGTAATATTGTAAAGTATTATAACAATTGAATTCATAATTCTATAGGATTATGTAACGGTTCACAAAATTCACGGTTCAGCATCAGATCAGGCATTAATATATTTTCACTGCATTTAAAATTGCATAAATAAAGCCATGAGATCGTTCAAATTAGAAATCAGAAAAAAAAAATACTTGTAATACATGTCCACATAGAAACTGATATTTCAAATTGTAATAATATATCACAATACTGTTGTTCATAGCCCAGGGCTACTATATTTTAATCAAATAAACGCAGGCTGGGTGAGGATTAGAGACTTATTTCAAAAATACAACTGACCTTACGCAGCAGCCAATAGGAGCGCTTGGTAAACGTGACGTACGCCAATAGCAGCTGCAAATCAGAAGCATTGCCGGAAATACCGACTGTTTTAACCAACAAACGTAGAATTTGTAGTGTTCTTGTCGTGTTTAACACAATCTATACTTGATGTCGCGAGTATATCCATCGTGAAAAATCGAAGCTTGAATTTTCAGTTACCGTCGTACAGAAACACAGGTCGACTCTGCGCTATAAATAGCCCCCGCGCGCTCTTTACTATTGTCGTGTAGAGCGATGAGGACTGTGGCTGCCCATTGATCGCTAGAAAGGATCGGCAGATCTGGCCGGATACACCCTCATTGCAGCACGACGGCCTTTTGATCTTTTTTCATTCATTATACATTTATATTGTCCAAGAAGTGCTTACTGTACACCAGTGTACAGTATCATTTTCAAATTGACAATTTAGGTTATATCAATTTAGGTTTCAATATCTGGTATCCTCAGGTTTTCATACCTCAAATTAGAACCCAGTCATATATGTCTAATGGTCACAAAATAAAAAATAAAAAATAAGATTGTGCCCTGGATCATGAAGAAAACACATGTTTATTTTGTGTTACATGATATAGGCTACCTATTGCCGTTGCCCATACCCTATAATATGAACAGTGCTAATTCAGGTTAAGAATACACTGTGACAGAGGCAAAAGAAAAAAGAATACAAATTATAAGAATAACAATAATGATCACCGTCAATGACGCATGCAAAACAGAGAGAAACGACTCAATCCTATTAGAAGAATTACACAATATACACTGTTACCAGTCACATTAAATCATTAAAGGAAAATCCATCTTTGCAGTGCATACACAGAAGTGGCATTCATATATTTTCAATGCATTTGCAATTGCATACATAAAGCTATGAGATCGTTAAAATGAGAAATCAGGAAAAGATAAATAAAATACTTTTAATATATGTCCAAATAGAAACTCTTATTTCAAATTGTAATAATACATCACAATACTGTTGTTCATAGCCTAGGCTACTATATTTTAATCAAATAAACGCAGGCTAAGGTGAGGATAAGAGACTTATTTGAGTACTTTACTGAGTCGGTCCTGTGCACTTCTGTAACTGTCTGGTTTGGGTCAGCCAGCAAATCAGATATAAGAAGACTACAACGGACTGTTAGGACAGCTGAAAGGATCATTGGTGTACACCTCCCCAACCTTCAGGACTTGTACAATGCCAGAGTGAAGAGACGGGCAGGGAACATCATCACAGACCCCTCCCACCCCGGCCAAAACCTGTTTGCACTTCTGCCGTCAGGCAGACGTTACAGATCTCTGCGCACTAGAACATCTAGGCACAAAAACAGTTTTTCCCCCATGCTATCTCCAGCTTAAACAGCTAAAACAGCAGTTAACACCTCCTGTATAACTCATTCAGTACTTGAGAGAGAAGCAAGAGGGGTTTTTTTGTGTAAATACATATACAAATTTTATTTATAGAGCTGTACACACAATGCACAAATCTGTACATAAGTCTTCTGTTTCAGATGTATACTAGAACTATTATTATTGTTTATTCTATTTATTTATGTTCTCATTTAAATGCCTGTTCTAATGTCATATATGTAGGCTATGTATGTACCAAGAGTTCCTGTAAAAAACACAAAAAATTCCTTGTGTGTTTGTGCACACTTGGCGAATAAAGCTCATTCTGATTCTGATTATTTCAAAAACATTTAAAAATACAACACACACACACACACACACACACACACAAGTTTCACGTTTTGAAAAATACAACAACAAACAGTAATATTGTAAAGTATTATAACAATTGAATTCATAATTCTATAGGATTATGTAACGGTTCACAAAATTCACGGTTCAGCATCAGATCAGGCATTAATATATTTTCACTGCATTTAAAATTGCATAAATAAAGCCATGAGATCGTTCAAATTAGAAATCAGAAAAAAAAAATACTTGTAATACATGTCCACATAGAAACTGATATTTCAAATTGTAATAATATATCACAATACTGTTGTTCATAGCCCAGGGCTACTATATTTTAATCAAATAAACGCAGGCTGGGTGAGGATTAGAGACTTATTTCAAAAATACAACTGACCTTACGCAGCAGCCAATAGGAGCGCTTGGTAAACGTGACGTACGCCAATAGCAGCTGCAAATCAGAAGCATTGCCGGAAATACCGACTGTTTTAACCAACAAACGTAGAATTTGTAGTGTTCTTGTCGTGTTTAACACAATCTATACTTGATGTCGCGAGTATATCCATCGTGAAAAATCGAAGCTTGAATTTTCAGTTACCGTCGTACAGAAACACAGGTCGACTCTGCGCTATAAATAGCCCCCGCGCGCTCTTTACTATTGTCGTGTAGAGCGATGAGGACTGTGGCCGCCCATTGATCGCTAGAAAGGATCGGCAGATCTGGTCGGTAACACTCTCATCGCTGCACGACGGCCTTTTGATCTTTTTTCATTCATTATACATTTATATTGTCCAAGAAGTGCTTACTGTACACCAGTGTACAGTATCATTTTCAAATTGACAATTTAGGTTATATCAATTTAGGTTTCAATATCTGGTATCCTCAGGTTTTCATACCTCAAATTAGAACCCAGTCATATATGTCTAATGGTCACAAAATAAAAAATAAAAAATAAGATTGTGCCCTGGATCATGAAGAAAACACATGTTTATTTTGTGTTACATGATATAGGCTACCTATTGCCGTTGCCCATACCCTATAATATGAACAGTGCTAATTCAGGTTAAGAATACACTGTGACAGAGGCAAAAGAAAAAAGAATACAAATTATAAGAATAACAATAATGATCACCGTCAATGACGCATGCAAAACAGAGAGAAACGACTCAATCCTATTAGAAGAATTACACAATATACACTGTTACCAGTCACATTAAATCATTAAAGGAAAATCCATCTTTGCAGTGCATACACAGAAGTGGCATTCATATATTTTCAATGCATTTGCAATTGCATACATAAAGCTATGAGATCGTTAAAATGAGAAATCAGGAAAAGATAAATAAAATACTTTTAATATATGTCCAAATAGAAACTCTTATTTCAAATTGTAATAATACATCACAATACTGTTGTTCATAGCCTAGGCTACTATATTTTAATCAAATAAACGCAGGCTAAGGTGAGGATAAGAGACTTATTTGAGTACTTTACTGAGTCGGTCCTGTGCACTTCTGTAACTGTCTGGTTTGGGTCAGCCAGCAAATCAGATATAAGAAGACTACAACGGACTGTTAGGACAGCTGAAAGGATCATTGGTGTACACCTCCCCAACCTTCAGGACTTGTACAATGCCAGAGTGAAGAGACGGGCAGGGAACATCATCACAGACCCCTCCCACCCCGGCCAAAACCTGTTTGCACTTCTGCCGTCAGGCAGACGTTACAGATCTCTGCGCACTAGAACATCTAGGCACAAAAACAGTTTTTCCCCCATGCTATCTCCAGCTTAAACAGCTAAAACAGCAGTTAACACCTCCTGTATAACTCATTCAGTACTTGAGAGAGAAGCAAGAGGGGTTTTTTTGTGTAAATACATATACAAATTTTATTTATAGAGCTGTACACACAATGCACAAATCTGTACATAAGTCTTCTGTTTCAGATGTATACTAGAACTATTATTATTGTTTATTCTATTTATTTATGTTCTCATTTAAATGCCTGTTCTAATGTCATATATGTAGGCTATGTATGTACCAAGAGTTCCTGTAAAAAACACAAAAAATTCCTTGTGTGTTTGTGCACACTTGGCGAATAAAGCTCATTCTGATTCTGATTATTTCAAAAACATTTAAAAATACAACACACACACACACACACACACACACACACACAAGTTTCACGTTTTGAAAAATACAACAACAAACAGTAATATTGTAAAGTATTATAACAATTGAATTCATAATTCTATAGGATTATGTAACGGTTCACAAAATTCACGGTTCAGCATCAGATCAGGCATTAATATATTTTCACTGCATTTAAAATTGCATAAATAAAGCCATGAGATCGTTCAAATTAGAAATCAGAAAAAAAAAATACTTGTAATACATGTCCACATAGAAACTGATATTTCAAATTGTAATAATATATCACAATACTGTTGTTCATAGCCCAGGGCTACTATATTTTAATCAAATAAACGCAGGCTGGGTGAGGATTAGAGACTTATTTCAAAAATACAACTGACCTTACGCAGCAGCCAATAGGAGCGCTTGGTAAACGTGACGTACGCCAATAGCAGCTGCAAATCAGAAGCATTGCCGGAAATACCGACTGTTTTAACCAACAAACGTAGAATTTGTAGTGTTCTTGTCGTGTTTAACACAATCTATACTTGATGTCGCGAGTATATCCATCGTGAAAAATCGAAGCTTGAATTTTCAGTTACCGTCGTACAGAAACACAGGTCGACTCTGCGCTATAAATAGCCCCCGCGCGCTCTTTACTATTGTCGTGTAGAGCGATGAGGACTGTGGCCGCCCATTGATCGCTAGAAAGGATCGGCAGATCTGGTCGGTAACACTCTCATCGCTGCACGACGGCCTTTTGATCTTTTTTCATTCATTATACATTTATATTGTCCAAGAAGTGCTTACTGTACACCAGTGTACAGTATCATTTTCAAATTGACAATTTAGGTTATATCAATTTAGGTTTCAATATCTGGTATCCTCAGGTTTTCATACCTCAAATTAGAACCCAGTCATATATGTCTAATGGTCACAAAATAAAAAAAACAAACTAAGATTGTGCCCTGGATCATGAAGAAAACACATGTTTATTTTGTGTTACATGATATAGGCTACCTATTGCCGTTGCCCATACCCTATAATATGAACAGTGCTAATTCAGGTTAAGAATACACTGTGACAGAGGCAAAAGAAAAAAGAATACAAATTATAAGAATAACAATAATGATCACCGTCAATGACGCATGCAAAACAGAGAGAAACGACTCAATCCTATTAGAAGAATTACACAATATACACTGTTACCAGTCACATTAAATCATTAAAGGAAAATCCATCTTTGCAGTGCATACACAGAAGTGGCATTCATATATTTTCAATGCATTTGCAATTGCATACATAAAGCTATGAGATCGTTAAAATGAGAAATCAGGAAAAGATAAATAAAATACTTTTAATATATGTCCAAATAGAAACTCTTATTTCAAATTGTAATAATACATCACAATACTGTTGTTCATAGCCTAGGCTACTATATTTTAATCAAATAAACGCAGGCTAAGGTGAGGATAAGAGACTTATTTGAGTACTTTACTGAGTCGGTCCTGTGCACTTCTGTAACTGTCTGGTTTGGGTCAGCCAGCAAATCAGATATAAGAAGACTACAACGGACTGTTAGGACAGCTGAAAGGATCATTGGTGTACACCTCCCCAACCTTCAGGACTTGTACAATGCCAGAGTGAAGAGACGGGCAGGGAACATCATCACAGACCCCTCCCACCCCGGCCAAAACCTGTTTGCACTTCTGCCGTCAGGCAGACGTTACAGATCTCTGCGCACTAGAACATCTAGGCACAAAAACAGTTTTTTCCCCCATGCTATCTCCAGCTTAAACAGCTAAAACAGCAGTTAACACCTCCTGTATAACTCATTCAGTACTTGAGAGAGAAGCAAGAGGGTTTTTTTTGTGTAAATACATATACACATTTTATTTATAGAGCTGTACACACAATGCACAAATCTGTACATAAGTCTTCTGTTTCAGATGTATGTACCAAGAGCTCCTGTAAAAAACACAAAAAATTCCTTGTGTGTTTGTGCACACTTGGCGAATAAAGCTCATTCTGATTCTGATTCTGATTATTTCAAAAACATTTAAAAATACAACACACACACACACACACACACACACACACACACACACACACACACACACACAAGTTTCACGTTTTGAAAAATACAACAACAAACAGTAATATTGTAAAGTATTATAACAATTGAATTCATAATTCTATAGGATTATGTAACGGTTCACAAAATTCACGGTTCAGCATCAGATCAGGCATTAATATATTTTCACTGCATTTAAAATTGCATAAATAAAGCCATGAGATCGTTCAAATTAGAAATCAGAAAAAAAAAATACTTGTAATACATGTCCACATAGAAACTGATATTTCAAATTGTAATAATATATCACAATACTGTTGTTCATAGCCCAGGGCTACTATATTTTAATCAAATAAACGCAGGCTGGGTGAGGATTAGAGACTTATTTCAAAAATACAACTGACCTTACGCAGCAGCCAATAGGAGCGCTTGGTAAACGTGACGTACGCCAATAGCAGCTGCAAATCAGAAGCATTGCCGGAAATACCGACTGTTTTAACCAACAAACGTAGAATTTGTAGTGTTCTTGTCGTGTTTAACACAATCTATACTTGATGTCGCGAGTATATCCATCGTGAAAAATCGAAGCTTGAATTTTCAGTTACCGTCGTACAGAAACACAGGTCGACTCTGCGCTATAAATAGCCCCCGCGCGCTCTTTACTATTGTCGTGTAGAGCGATGAGGACTGTGGCTGCCCATTGATCGCTAGAAAGGATCGGCAGATCTGGCCGGATACACCCTCATTGCAGCACGACGGCCTTTTGATCTTTTTTCATTCATTATACATTTATATTGTCCAAGAAGTGCTTACTGTACACCAGTGTACAGTATCATTTTCAAATTGACAATTTAGGTTATATCAATTTAGGTTTCAATATCTGGTATCCTCAGGTTTTCATACCTCAAATTAGAACCCAGTCATATATGTCTAATGGTCACAAAATAAAAAATAAAAAATAAGATTGTGCCCTGGATCATGAAGAAAACACATGTTTATTTTGTGTTACATGATATAGGCTACCTATTGCCGTTGCCCATACCCTATAATATGAACAGTGCTAATTCAGGTTAAGAATACACTGTGACAGAGGCAAAAGAAAAAAGAATACAAATTATAAGAATAACAATAATGATCACCGTCAATGACGCATGCAAAACAGAGAGAAACGACTCAATCCTATTAGAAGAATTACACAATATACACTGTTACCAGTCACATTAAATCATTAAAGGAAAATCCATCTTTGCAGTGCATACACAGAAGTGGCATTCATATATTTTCAATGCATTTGCAATTGCATACATAAAGCTATGAGATCGTTAAAATGAGAAATCAGGAAAAGATAAATAAAATACTTTTAATATATGTCCAAATAGAAACTCTTATTTCAAATTGTAATAATACATCACAATACTGTTGTTCATAGCCTAGGCTACTATATTTTAATCAAATAAACGCAGGCTAAGGTGAGGATAAGAGACTTATTTGAGTACTTTACTGAGTCGGTCCTGTGCACTTCTGTAACTGTCTGGTTTGGGTCAGCCAGCAAATCAGATATAAGAAGACTACAACGGACTGTTAGGACAGCTGAAAGGATCATTGGTGTACACCTCCCCAACCTTCAGGACTTGTACAATGCCAGAGTGAAGAGACGGGCAGGGAACATCATCACAGACCCCTCCCACCCCGGCCAAAACCTGTTTGCACTTCTGCCGTCAGGCAGACGTTACAGATCTCTGCGCACTAGAACATCTAGGCACAAAAACAGTTTTTCCCCCATGCTATCTCCAGCTTAAACAGCTAAAACAGCAGTTAACACCTCCTGTATAACTCATTCAGTACTTGAGAGAGAAGCAAGAGGGGTTTTTTTGTGTAAATACATATACAAATTTTATTTATAGAGCTGTACACACAATGCACAAATCTGTACATAAGTCTTCTGTTTCAGATGTATACTAGAACTATTATTATTGTTTATTCTATTTATTTATGTTCTCATTTAAATGCCTGTTCTAATGTCATATATGTAGGCTATGTATGTACCAAGAGTTCCTGTAAAAAACACAAAAAATTCCTTGTGTGTTTGTGCACACTTGGCGAATAAAGCTCATTCTGATTCTGATTATTTCAAAAACATTTAAAAATACAACACACACACACACACACACACACACACAAGTTTCACGTTTTGAAAAATACAACAACAAACAGTAATATTGTAAAGTATTATAACAATTGAATTCATAATTCTATAGGATTATGTAACGGTTCACAAAATTCACGGTTCAGCATCAGATCAGGCATTAATATATTTTCACTGCATTTAAAATTGCATAAATAAAGCCATGAGATCGTTCAAATTAGAAATCAGAAAAAAAAAATACTTGTAATACATGTCCACATAGAAACTGATATTTCAAATTGTAATAATATATCACAATACTGTTGTTCATAGCCCAGGGCTACTATATTTTAATCAAATAAACGCAGGCTGGGTGAGGATTAGAGACTTATTTCAAAAATACAACTGACCTTACGCAGCAGCCAATAGGAGCGCTTGGTAAACGTGACGTACGCCAATAGCAGCTGCAAATCAGAAGCATTGCCGGAAATACCGACTGTTTTAACCAACAAACGTAGAATTTGTAGTGTTCTTGTCGTGTTTAACACAATCTATACTTGATGTCGCGAGTATATCCATCGTGAAAAATCGAAGCTTGAATTTTCAGTTACCGTCGTACAGAAACACAGGTCGACTCTGCGCTATAAATAGCCCCCGCGCGCTCTTTACTATTGTCGTGTAGAGCGATGAGGACTGTGGCCGCCCATTGATCGCTAGAAAGGATCGGCAGATCTGGTCGGTAACACTCTCATCGCTGCACGACGGCCTTTTGATCTTTTTTCATTCATTATACATTTATATTGTCCAAGAAGTGCTTACTGTACACCAGTGTACAGTATCATTTTCAAATTGACAATTTAGGTTATATCAATTTAGGTTTCAATATCTGGTATCCTCAGGTTTTCATACCTCAAATTAGAACCCAGTCATATATGTCTAATGGTCACAAAATAAAAAATAAAAAATAAGATTGTGCCCTGGATCATGAAGAAAACACATGTTTATTTTGTGTTACATGATATAGGCTACCTATTGCCGTTGCCCATACCCTATAATATGAACAGTGCTAATTCAGGTTAAGAATACACTGTGACAGAGGCAAAAGAAAAAAGAATACAAATTATAAGAATAACAATAATGATCACCGTCAATGACGCATGCAAAACAGAGAGAAACGACTCAATCCTATTAGAAGAATTACACAATATACACTGTTACCAGTCACATTAAATCATTAAAGGAAAATCCATCTTTGCAGTGCATACACAGAAGTGGCATTCATATATTTTCAATGCATTTGCAATTGCATACATAAAGCTATGAGATCGTTAAAATGAGAAATCAGGAAAAGATAAATAAAATACTTTTAATATATGTCCAAATAGAAACTCTTATTTCAAATTGTAATAATACATCACAATACTGTTGTTCATAGCCTAGGCTACTATATTTTAATCAAATAAACGCAGGCTAAGGTGAGGATAAGAGACTTATTTGAGTACTTTACTGAGTCGGTCCTGTGCACTTCTGTAACTGTCTGGTTTGGGTCAGCCAGCAAATCAGATATAAGAAGACTACAACGGACTGTTAGGACAGCTGAAAGGATCATTGGTGTACACCTCCCCAACCTTCAGGACTTGTACAATGCCAGAGTGAAGAGACGGGCAGGGAACATCATCACAGACCCCTCCCACCCCGGCCAAAACCTGTTTGCACTTCTGCCGTCAGGCAGACGTTACAGATCTCTGCGCACTAGAACATCTAGGCACAAAAACAGTTTTTCCCCCATGCTATCTCCAGCTTAAACAGCTAAAACAGCAGTTAACACCTCCTGTATAACTCATTCAGTACTTGAGAGAGAAGCAAGAGGGGTTTTTTTGTGTAAATACATATACAAATTTTATTTATAGAGCTGTACACACAATGCACAAATCTGTACATAAGTCTTCTGTTTCAGATGTATACTAGAACTATTATTATTGTTTATTCTATTTATTTATGTTCTCATTTAAATGCCTGTTCTAATGTCATATATGTAGGCTATGTATGTACCAAGAGTTCCTGTAAAAAACACAAAAAATTCCTTGTGTGTTTGTGCACACTTGGCGAATAAAGCTCATTCTGATTCTGATTATTTCAAAAACATTTAAAAATACAACACACACACACACACACACACACACACACACAAGTTTCACGTTTTGAAAAATACAACAACAAACAGTAATATTGTAAAGTATTATAACAATTGAATTCATAATTCTATAGGATTATGTAACGGTTCACAAAATTCACGGTTCAGCATCAGATCAGGCATTAATATATTTTCACTGCATTTAAAATTGCATAAATAAAGCCATGAGATCGTTCAAATTAGAAATCAGAAAAAAAAAATACTTGTAATACATGTCCACATAGAAACTGATATTTCAAATTGTAATAATATATCACAATACTGTTGTTCATAGCCCAGGGCTACTATATTTTAATCAAATAAACGCAGGCTGGGTGAGGATTAGAGACTTATTTCAAAAATACAACTGACCTTACGCAGCAGCCAATAGGAGCGCTTGGTAAACGTGACGTACGCCAATAGCAGCTGCAAATCAGAAGCATTGCCGGAAATACCGACTGTTTTAACCAACAAACGTAGAATTTGTAGTGTTCTTGTCGTGTTTAACACAATCTATACTTGATGTCGCGAGTATATCCATCGTGAAAAATCGAAGCTTGAATTTTCAGTTACCGTCGTACAGAAACACAGGTCGACTCTGCGCTATAAATAGCCCCCGCGCGCTCTTTACTATTGTCGTGTAGAGCGATGAGGACTGTGGCCGCCCATTGATCGCTAGAAAGGATCGGCAGATCTGGCCGGATACACCCTCATTGCAGCACGACGGCCTTTTGATCTTTTTTCATTCATTATACATTTATATTGTCCAAGAAGTGCTTACTGTACACCAGTGTACAGTATCATTTTCAAATTGACAATTTAGGTTATATCAATTTAGGTTTCAATATCTGGTATCCTCAGGTTTTCATACCTCAAATTAGAACCCAGTCATATATGTCTAATGGTCACAAAATAAAAAATAAAAAATAAGATTGTGCCCTGGATCATGAAGAAAACACATGTTTATTTTGTGTTACATGATATAGGCTACCTATTGCCGTTGCCCATACCCTATGAACAGTGCTAATTCAGGTTAAGAATACACTGTGACAGAGGCAAAAGAAAAAAGAATACAAATTATAAGAATAACAATAATGATCACCGTCAATGACGCATGCAAAACAGAGAGAAACGACTCAATCCTATTAGAAGAATTACACAATATACACTGTTACCAGTCACATTAAATCATTAAAGGAAAATCCATCTTTGCAGTGCATACACAGAAGTGGCATTCATATATTTTCAATGCATTTGCAATTGCATACATAAAGCTATGAGATCGTTAAAATGAGAAATCAGGAAAAGATAAATAAAATACTTTTAATATATGTCCAAATAGAAACTCTTATTTCAAATTGTAATAATACATCACAATACTGTTGTTCATAGCCTAGGCTACTATATTTTAATCAAATAAACGCAGGCTAAGGTGAGGATAAGAGACTTATTTGAGTACTTTACTGAGTCGGTCCTGTGCACTTCTGTAACTGTCTGGTTTGGGTCAGCCAGCAAATCAGATATAAGAAGACTACAACGGACTGTTAGGACAGCTGAAAGGATCATTGGTGTACACCTCCCCAACCTTCAGGACTTGTACAATGCCAGAGTGAAGAGACGGGCAGGGAACATCATCACAGACCCCTCCCACCCCGGCCAAAACCTGTTTGCACTTCTGCCGTCAGGCAGACGTTACAGATCTCTGCGCACTAGAACATCTAGGCACAAAAACAGTTTTTTCCCCCATGCTATCTCCAGCTTAAACAGCTAAAACAGCAGTTAACACCTCCTGTATAACTCATTCAGTACTTGAGAGAGAAGCAAGAGGGGTTTTTTTGTGTAAATACATATACAAATTTTATTTATAGAGCTGTACACACAATGCACAAATCTGTACATAAGTCTTCTGTTTCAGATGTATACTAGAACTATTATTATTGTTTATTCTATTTATTTATGTTCTCATTTAAATGCCTGTTCTAATGTCATAT
This sequence comes from Leuciscus leuciscus, assembly GCF_965113295.1. Lineage (NCBI taxonomy): Eukaryota > Metazoa > Chordata > Actinopteri > Cypriniformes > Leuciscidae > Leuciscus > Leuciscus leuciscus. The sequence continues at coordinate 6,685,602 of NC_138734.1, forward strand.
ATGTAGGCTATGTATGTACCAAGAGCTCCTGTAAAAAACACAAAAAATTCCTTGTGTGTTTGTGCACACTTGGCGAATAAAGCTCATTCTGATTCTGATTCTGATTATTTCAAAAACATTTAAAAATACAACACACACACACACACACACACACACACACACACACACACACACACACACACACACAAGTTTCACGTTTTGAAAAATACAACAACAAACAGTAATATTGTAAAGTATTATAACAATTGAATTCATAATTCTATAGGATTATGTAACGGTTCACAAAATTCACGGTTCAGCATCAGATCAGGCATTAATATATTTTCACTGCATTTAAAATTGCATAAATAAAGCCATGAGATCGTTCAAATTAGAAATCAGAAAAAAAAAATACTTGTAATACATGTCCACATAGAAACTGATATTTCAAATTGTAATAATATATCACAATACTGTTGTTCATAGCCCAGGGCTACTATATTTTAATCAAATAAACGCAGGCTGGGTGAGGATTAGAGACTTATTTCAAAAATACAACTGACCTTACGCAGCAGCCAATAGGAGCGCTTGGTAAACGTGACGTACGCCAATAGCAGCTGCAAATCAGAAGCATTGCCGGAAATACCGACTGTTTTAACCAACAAACGTAGAATTTGTAGTGTTCTTGTCGTGTTTAACACAATCTATACTTGATGTCGCGAGTATATCCATCGTGAAAAATCGAAGCTTGAATTTTCAGTTACCGTCGTACAGAAACACAGGTCGACTCTGCGCTATAAATAGCTCCCGCGCGCTCTTTACTATTGTCGTGTAGAGCGATGAGGACTGTGGCCGCCCATTGATCGCTAGAAAGGATCGGCAGATCTGGTCGGTTACACTCTCATCGCTGCACGACGGCCTTTTGATCTTTTTTCATTCATTATACATTTATATTGTCCAAGAAGTGCTTACTGTACACCAGTGTACAGTATCATTTTCAAATTGACAATTTAGGTTATATCAATTTAGGTTTCAATATCTGGTATCCTCAGGTTTTCATACCTCAAATTAGAACCCAGTCATATATGTCTAATGGTCACAAAATAAAAAAAACAAACTAAGATTGTGCCCTGGATCATGAAGAAAACACATGTTTATTTTGTGTTACATGATATAGGCTACCTATTGCCGTTGCCCATACCCTATAATATGAACAGTGCTAATTCAGGTTAAGAATACACTGTGACAGAGGCAAAAGAAAAAAGAATACAAATGATAAGAATAACAATAATGATCACCGTCAATGACGCATGCAAAACAGAGAGAAACGACTCAATCCTATTAGAAGAATTACACAATATACACTGTTACCAGTCACATTAAATCATTAAAGGAAAATCCATCTTTGCAGTGCATACACAGAAGTGGCATTCATATATTTTCAATGCATTTGCAATTGCATACATAAAGCTATGAGATCGTTAAAATGAGAAATCAGGAAAAGATAAATAAAATACTTTTAATATATGTCCAAATAGAAACTCTTATTTCAAATTGTAATAATACATCACAATACTGTTGTTCATAGCCTAGGCTACTATATTTTAATCAAATAAACGCAGGCTAAGGTGAGGATAAGAGACTTATTTGAGTACTTTACTGAGTCGGTCCTGTGCACTTCTGTAACTGTCTGGTTTGGGTCAGCCAGCAAATCAGATATAAGAAGACTACAACGGACTGTTAGGACAGCTGAAAGGATCATTGGTGTACACCTCCCCAACCTTCAGGACTTGTACAATGCCAGAGTGAAGAGACGGGCAGGGAACATCATCACAGACCCCTCCCACCCCGGCCAAAACCTGTTTGCACTTCTGCCGTCAGGCAGACGTTACAGATCTCTGCGCACTAGAACATCTAGGCACAAAAACAGTTTTTCCCCCATGCTATCTCCAGCTTAAACAGCTAAAACAGCAGTTAACACCTCCTGTATAACTCATTCAGTACTTGAGAGAGAAGCAAGAGGGGTTTTTTTGTGTAAATACATATACAAATTTTATTTATAGAGCTGTACACACAATGCACAAATCTGTACATAAGTCTTCTGTTTCAGATGTATACTAGAACTATTATTATTGTTTATTCTATTTATTTATGTTCTCATTTAAATGCCTGTTCTAATGTCATATATGTAGGCTATGTATGTACCAAGAGTTCCTGTAAAAAACACAAAAAATTCCTTGTGTGTTTGTGCACACTTGGCGAATAAAGCTCATTCTGATTCTGATTATTTCAAAAACATTTAAAAATACAACACACACACACACACACACACACACACAAGTTTCACGTTTTGAAAAATACAACAACAAACAGTAATATTGTAAAGTATTATAACAATTGAATTCATAATTCTATAGGATTATGTAACGGTTCACAAAATTCACGGTTCAGCATCAGATCAGGCATTAATATATTTTCACTGCATTTAAAATTGCATAAATAAAGCCATGAGATCGTTCAAATTAGAAATCAGAAAAAAAAAATACTTGTAATACATGTCCACATAGAAACTGATATTTCAAATTGTAATAATATATCACAATACTGTTGTTCATAGCCCAGGGCTACTATATTTTAATCAAATAAACGCAGGCTGGGTGAGGATTAGAGACTTATTTCAAAAATACAACTGACCTTACGCAGCAGCCAATAGGAGCGCTTGGTAAACGTGACGTACGCCAATAGCAGCTGCAAATCAGAAGCATTGCCGGAAATACCGACTGTTTTAACCAACAAACGTAGAATTTGTAGTGTTCTTGTCGTGTTTAACACAATCTATACTTGATGTCGCGAGTATATCCATCGTGAAAAATCGAAGCTTGAATTTTCAGTTACCGTCGTACAGAAACACAGGTCGACTCTGCGCTATAAATAGCCCCCGCGCGCTCTTTACTATTGTCGTGTAGAGCGATGAGGACTGTGGCCGCCCATTGATCGCTAGAAAGGATCGGCAGATCTGGTCGGTAACACTCTCATCGCTGCACGACGGCCTTTTGATCTTTTTTCATTCATTATACATTTATATTGTCCAAGAAGTGCTTACTGTACACCAGTGTACAGTATCATTTTCAAATTGACAATTTAGGTTATATCAATTTAGGTTTCAATATCTGGTATCCTCAGGTTTTCATACCTCAAATTAGAACCCAGTCATATATGTCTAATGGTCACAAAATAAAAAAAACAAACTAAGATTGTGCCCTGGATCATGAAGAAAACACATGTTTATTTTGTGTTACATGATATAGGCTACCTATTGCCGTTGCCCATACCCTATAATATGAACAGTGCTAATTCAGGTTAAGAATACACTGTGACAGAGGCAAAAGAAAAAAGAATACAAATTATAAGAATAACAATAATGATCACCGTCAATGACGCATGCAAAACAGAGAGAAACGACTCAATCCTATTAGAAGAATTACACAATATACACTGTTACCAGTCACATTAAATCATTAAAGGAAAATCCATCTTTGCAGTGCATACACAGAAGTGGCATTCATATATTTTCAATGCATTTGCAATTGCATACATAAAGCTATGAGATCGTTAAAATGAGAAATCAGGAAAAGATAAATAAAATACTTTTAATATATGTCCAAATAGAAACTCTTATTTCAAATTGTAATAATACATCACAATACTGTTGTTCATAGCCTAGGCTACTATATTTTAATCAAATAAACGCAGGCTAAGGTGAGGATAAGAGACTTATTTGAGTACTTTACTGAGTCGGTCCTGTGCACTTCTGTAACTGTCTGGTTTGGGTCAGCCAGCAAATCAGATATAAGAAGACTACAACGGACTGTTAGGACAGCTGAAAGGATCATTGGTGTACACCTCCCCAACCTTCAGGACTTGTACAATGCCAGAGTGAAGAGACGGGCAGGGAACATCATCACAGACCCCTCCCACCCCGGCCAAAACCTGTTTGCACTTCTGCCGTCAGGCAGACGTTACAGATCTCTGCGCACTAGAACATCTAGGCACAAAAACAGTTTTTTCCCCCATGCTATCTCCAGCTTAAACAGCTAAAACAGCAGTTAACACCTCCTGTATAACTCATTCAGTACTTGAGAGAGAAGCAAGAGGGTTTTTTTTGTGTAAATACATATACACATTTTATTTATAGAGCTGTACACACAATGCACAAATCTGTACATAAGTCTTCTGTTTCAGATGTATGTACCAAGAGCTCCTGTAAAAAACACAAAAAATTCCTTGTGTGTTTGTGCACACTTGGCGAATAAAGCTCATTCTGATTCTGATTCTGATTATTTCAAAAACATTTAAAAATACAACACACACACACACACACACACACACACACACACACACACACACACACACACACACACAAGTTTCACGTTTTGAAAAATACAACAACAAACAGTAATATTGTAAAGTATTATAACAATTGAATTCATAATTCTATAGGATTATGTAACGGTTCACAAAATTCACGGTTCAGCATCAGATCAGGCATTAATATATTTTCACTGCATTTAAAATTGCATAAATAAAGCCATGAGATCGTTCAAATTAGAAATCAGAAAAAAAAAATACTTGTAATACATGTCCACATAGAAACTGATATTTCAAATTGTAATAATATATCACAATACTGTTGTTCATAGCCCAGGGCTACTATATTTTAATCAAATAAACGCAGGCTGGGTGAGGATTAGAGACTTATTTCAAAAATACAACTGACCTTACGCAGCAGCCAATAGGAGCGCTTGGTAAACGTGACGTACGCCAATAGCAGCTGCAAATCAGAAGCATTGCCGGAAATACCGACTGTTTTAACCAACAAACGTAGAATTTGTAGTGTTCTTGTCGTGTTTAACACAATCTATACTTGATGTCGCGAGTATATCCATCGTGAAAAATCGAAGCTTGAATTTTCAGTTACCGTCGTACAGAAACACAGGTCGACTCTGCGCTATAAATAGCCCCCGCGCGCTCTTTACTATTGTCGTGTAGAGCGATGAGGACTGTGGCTGCCCATTGATCGCTAGAAAGGATCGGCAGATCTGGCCGGATACACCCTCATTGCAGCACGACGGCCTTTTGATCTTTTTTCATTCATTATACATTTATATTGTCCAAGAAGTGCTTACTGTACACCAGTGTACAGTATCATTTTCAAATTGACAATTTAGGTTATATCAATTTAGGTTTCAATATCTGGTATCCTCAGGTTTTCATACCTCAAATTAGAACCCAGTCATATATGTCTAATGGTCACAAAATAAAAAATAAAAAATAAGATTGTGCCCTGGATCATGAAGAAAACACATGTTTATTTTGTGTTACATGATATAGGCTACCTATTGCCGTTGCCCATACCCTATAATATGAACAGTGCTAATTCAGGTTAAGAATACACTGTGACAGAGGCAAAAGAAAAAAGAATACAAATTATAAGAATAACAATAATGATCACCGTCAATGACGCATGCAAAACAGAGAGAAACGACTCAATCCTATTAGAAGAATTACACAATATACACTGTTACCAGTCACATTAAATCATTAAAGGAAAATCCATCTTTGCAGTGCATACACAGAAGTGGCATTCATATATTTTCAATGCATTTGCAATTGCATACATAAAGCTATGAGATCGTTAAAATGAGAAATCAGGAAAAGATAAATAAAATACTTTTAATATATGTCCAAATAGAAACTCTTATTTCAAATTGTAATAATACATCACAATACTGTTGTTCATAGCCTAGGCTACTATATTTTAATCAAATAAACGCAGGCTAAGGTGAGGATAAGAGACTTATTTGAGTACTTTACTGAGTCGGTCCTGTGCACTTCTGTAACTGTCTGGTTTGGGTCAGCCAGCAAATCAGATATAAGAAGACTACAACGGACTGTTAGGACAGCTGAAAGGATCATTGGTGTACACCTCCCCAACCTTCAGGACTTGTACAATGCCAGAGTGAAGAGACGGGCAGGGAACATCATCACAGACCCCTCCCACCCCGGCCAAAACCTGTTTGCACTTCTGCCGTCAGGCAGACGTTACAGATCTCTGCGCACTAGAACATCTAGGCACAAAAACAGTTTTTCCCCCATGCTATCTCCAGCTTAAACAGCTAAAACAGCAGTTAACACCTCCTGTATAACTCATTCAGTACTTGAGAGAGAAGCAAGAGGGGTTTTTTTGTGTAAATACATATACAAATTTTATTTATAGAGCTGTACACACAATGCACAAATCTGTACATAAGTCTTCTGTTTCAGATGTATACTAGAACTATTATTATTGTTTATTCTATTTATTTATGTTCTCATTTAAATGCCTGTTCTAATGTCATATATGTAGGCTATGTATGTACCAAGAGTTCCTGTAAAAAACACAAAAAATTCCTTGTGTGTTTGTGCACACTTGGCGAATAAAGCTCATTCTGATTCTGATTATTTCAAAAACATTTAAAAATACAACACACACACACACACACACACACACACAAGTTTCACGTTTTGAAAAATACAACAACAAACAGTAATATTGTAAAGTATTATAACAATTGAATTCATAATTCTATAGGATTATGTAACGGTTCACAAAATTCACGGTTCAGCATCAGATCAGGCATTAATATATTTTCACTGCATTTAAAATTGCATAAATAAAGCCATGAGATCGTTCAAATTAGAAATCAGAAAAAAAAAATACTTGTAATACATGTCCACATAGAAACTGATATTTCAAATTGTAATAATATATCACAATACTGTTGTTCATAGCCCAGGGCTACTATATTTTAATCAAATAAACGCAGGCTGGGTGAGGATTAGAGACTTATTTCAAAAATACAACTGACCTTACGCAGCAGCCAATAGGAGCGCTTGGTAAACGTGACGTACGCCAATAGCAGCTGCAAATCAGAAGCATTGCCGGAAATACCGACTGTTTTAACCAACAAACGTAGAATTTGTAGTGTTCTTGTCGTGTTTAACACAATCTATACTTGATGTCGCGAGTATATCCATCGTGAAAAATCGAAGCTTGAATTTTCAGTTACCGTCGTACAGAAACACAGGTCGACTCTGCGCTATAAATAGCCCCCGCGCGCTCTTTACTATTGTCGTGTAGAGCGATGAGGACTGTGGCCGCCCATTGATCGCTAGAAAGGATCGGCAGATCTGGTCGGTAACACTCTCATCGCTGCACGACGGCCTTTTGATCTTTTTTCATTCATTATACATTTATATTGTCCAAGAAGTGCTTACTGTACACCAGTGTACAGTATCATTTTCAAATTGACAATTTAGGTTATATCAATTTAGGTTTCAATATCTGGTATCCTCAGGTTTTCATACCTCAAATTAGAACCCAGTCATATATGTCTAATGGTCACAAAATAAAAAAAACAAACTAAGATTGTGCCCTGGATCATGAAGAAAACACATGTTTATTTTGTGTTACATGATATAGGCTACCTATTGCCGTTGCCCATACCCTATAATATGAACAGTGCTAATTCAGGTTAAGAATACACTGTGACAGAGGCAAAAGAAAAAAGAATACAAATTATAAGAATAACAATAATGATCACCGTCAATGACGCATGCAAAACAGAGAGAAACGACTCAATCCTATTAGAAGAATTACACAATATACACTGTTACCAGTCACATTAAATCATTAAAGGAAAATCCATCTTTGCAGTGCATACACAGAAGTGGCATTCATATATTTTCAATGCATTTGCAATTGCATACATAAAGCTATGAGATCGTTAAAATGAGAAATCAGGAAAAGATAAATAAAATACTTTTAATATATGTCCAAATAGAAACTCTTATTTCAAATTGTAATAATACATCACAATACTGTTGTTCATAGCCTAGGCTACTATATTTTAATCAAATAAACGCAGGCTAAGGTGAGGATAAGAGACTTATTTGAGTACTTTACTGAGTCGGTCCTGTGCACTTCTGTAACTGTCTGGTTTGGGTCAGCCAGCAAATCAGATATAAGAAGACTACAACGGACTGTTAGGACAGCTGAAAGGATCATTGGTGTACACCTCCCCAACCTTCAGGACTTGTACAATGCCAGAGTGAAGAGACGGGCAGGGAACATCATCACAGACCCCTCCCACCCCGGCCAAAACCTGTTTGCACTTCTGCCGTCAGGCAGACGTTACAGATCTCTGCGCACTAGAACATCTAGGCACAAAAACAGTTTTTTCCCCCATGCTATCTCCAGCTTAAACAGCTAAAACAGCAGTTAACACCTCCTGTATAACTCATTCAGTACTTGAGAGAGAAGCAAGAGGGTTTTTTTTGTGTAAATACATATACACATTTTATTTATAGAGCTGTACACACAATGCACAAATCTGTACATAAGTCTTCTGTTTCAGATGTATGTACCAAGAGCTCCTGTAAAAAACACAAAAAATTCCTTGTGTGTTTGTGCACACTTGGCGAATAAAGCTCATTCTGATTCTGATTCTGATTATTTCAAAAACATTTAAAAATACAACACACACACACACACACACACACACACACACACACACACACACACACACACACACAAGTTTCACGTTTTGAAAAATACAACAACAAACAGTAATATTGTAAAGTATTATAACAATTGAATTCATAATTCTATAGGATTATGTAACGGTTCACAAAATTCACGGTTCAGCATCAGATCAGGCATTAATATATTTTCACTGCATTTAAAATTGCATAAATAAAGCCATGAGATCGTTCAAATTAGAAATCAGAAAAAAAAAATACTTGTAATACATGTCCACATAGAAACTGATATTTCAAATTGTAATAATATATCACAATACTGTTGTTCATAGCCCAGGGCTACTATATTTTAATCAAATAAACGCAGGCTGGGTGAGGATTAGAGACTTATTTCAAAAATACAACTGACCTTACGCAGCAGCCAATAGGAGCGCTTGGTAAACGTGACGTACGCCAATAGCAGCTGCAAATCAGAAGCATTGCCGGAAATACCGACTGTTTTAACCAACAAACGTAGAATTTGTAGTGTTCTTGTCGTGTTTAACACAATCTATACTTGATGTCGCGAGTATATCCATCGTGAAAAATCGAAGCTTGAATTTTCAGTTACCGTCGTACAGAAACACAGGTCGACTCTGCGCTATAAATAGCCCCCGCGCGCTCTTTACTATTGTCGTGTAGAGCGATGAGGACTGTGGCTGCCCATTGATCGCTAGAAAGGATCGGCAGATCTGGCCGGATACACCCTCATTGCAGCACGACGGCCTTTTGATCTTTTTTCATTCATTATACATTTATATTGTCCAAGAAGTGCTTACTGTACACCAGTGTACAGTATCATTTTCAAATTGACAATTTAGGTTATATCAATTTAGGTTTCAATATCTGGTATCCTCAGGTTTTCATACCTCAAATTAGAACCCAGTCATATATGTCTAATGGTCACAAAATAAAAAATAAAAAATAAGATTGTGCCCTGGATCATGAAGAAAACACATGTTTATTTTGTGTTACATGATATAGGCTACCTATTGCCGTTGCCCATACCCTATAATATGAACAGTGCTAATTCAGGTTAAGAATACACTGTGACAGAGGCAAAAGAAAAAAGAATACAAATTATAAGAATAACAATAATGATCACCGTCAATGACGCATGCAAAACAGAGAGAAACGACTCAATCCTATTAGAAGAATTACACAATATACACTGTTACCAGTCACATTAAATCATTAAAGGAAAATCCATCTTTGCAGTGCATACACAGAAGTGGCATTCATATATTTTCAATGCATTTGCAATTGCATACATAAAGCTATGAGATCGTTAAAATGAGAAATCAGGAAAAGATAAATAAAATACTTTTAATATATGTCCAAATAGAAACTCTTATTTCAAATTGTAATAATACATCACAATACTGTTGTTCATAGCCTAGGCTACTATATTTTAATCAAATAAACGCAGGCTAAGGTGAGGATAAGAGACTTATTTGAGTACTTTACTGAGTCGGTCCTGTGCACTTCTGTAACTGTCTGGTTTGGGTCAGCCAGCAAATCAGATATAAGAAGACTACAACGGACTGTTAGGACAGCTGAAAGGATCATTGGTGTACACCTCCCCAACCTTCAGGACTTGTACAATGCCAGAGTGAAGAGACGGGCAGGGAACATCATCACAGACCCCTCCCACCCCGGCCAAAACCTGTTTGCACTTCTGCCGTCAGGCAGACGTTACAGATCTCTGCGCACTAGAACATCTAGGCACAAAAACAGTTTTTCCCCCATGCTATCTCCAGCTTAAACAGCTAAAACAGCAGTTAACACCTCCTGTATAACTCATTCAGTACTTGAGAGAGAAGCAAGAGGGGTTTTTTTGTGTAAATACATATACAAATTTTATTTATAGAGCTGTACACACAATGCACAAATCTGTACATAAGTCTTCTGTTTCAGATGTATACTAGAACTATTATTATTGTTTATTCTATTTATTTATGTTCTCATTTAAATGCCTGTTCTAATGTCATATATGTAGGCTATGTATGTACCAAGAGTTCCTGTAAAAAACACAAAAAATTCCTTGTGTGTTTGTGCACACTTGGCGAATAAAGCTCATTCTGATTCTGATTATTTCAAAAACATTTAAAAATACAACACACACACACACACACACACACACACAAGTTTCACGTTTTGAAAAATACAACAACAAACAGTAATATTGTAAAGTATTATAACAATTGAATTCATAATTCTATAGGATTATGTAACGGTTCACAAAATTCACGGTTCAGCATCAGATCAGGCATTAATATATTTTCACTGCATTTAAAATTGCATAAATAAAGCCATGAGATCGTTCAAATTAGAAATCAGAAAAAAAAAATACTTGTAATACATGTCCACATAGAAACTGATATTTCAAATTGTAATAATATATCACAATACTGTTGTTCATAGCCCAGGGCTACTATATTTTAATCAAATAAACGCAGGCTGGGTGAGGATTAGAGACTTATTTCAAAAATACAACTGACCTTACGCAGCAGCCAATAGGAGCGCTTGGTAAACGTGACGTACGCCAATAGCAGCTGCAAATCAGAAGCATTGCCGGAAATACCGACTGTTTTAACCAACAAACGTAGAATTTGTAGTGTTCTTGTCGTGTTTAACACAATCTATACTTGATGTCGCGAGTATATCCATCGTGAAAAATCGAAGCTTGAATTTTCAGTTACCGTCGTACAGAAACACAGGTCGACTCTGCGCTATAAATAGCCCCCGCGCGCTCTTTACTATTGTCGTGTAGAGCGATGAGGACTGTGGCCGCCCATTGATCGCTAGAAAGGATCGGCAGATCTGGTCGGTAACACTCTCATCGCTGCACGACGGCCTTTTGATCTTTTTTCATTCATTATACATTTATATTGTCCAAGAAGTGCTTACTGTACACCAGTGTACAGTATCATTTTCAAATTGACAATTTAGGTTATATCAATTTAGGTTTCAATATCTGGTATCCTCAGGTTTTCATACCTCAAATTAGAACCCAGTCATATATGTCTAATGGTCACAAAATAAAAAAAACAAACTAAGATTGTGCCCTGGATCATGAAGAAAACACATGTTTATTTTGTGTTACATGATATAGGCTACCTATTGCCGTTGCCCATACCCTATAATATGAACAGTGCTAATTCAGGTTAAGAATACACTGTGACAGAGGCAAAAGAAAAAAGAATACAAATTATAAGAATAACAATAATGATCACCGTCAATGACGCATGCAAAACAGAGAGAAACGACTCAATCCTATTAGAAGAATTACACAATATACACTGTTACCAGTCACATTAAATCATTAAAGGAAAATCCATCTTTGCAGTGCATACACAGAAGTGGCATTCATATATTTTCAATGCATTTGCAATTGCATACATAAAGCTATGAGATCGTTAAAATGAGAAATCAGGAAAAGATAAATAAAATACTTTTAATATATGTCCAAATAGAAACTCTTATTTCAAATTGTAATAATACATCACAATACTGTTGTTCATAGCCTAGGCTACTATATTTTAATCAAATAAACGCAGGCTAAGGTGAGGATAAGAGACTTATTTGAGTACTTTACTGAGTCGGTCCTGTGCACTTCTGTAACTGTCTGGTTTGGGTCAGCCAGCAAATCAGATATAAGAAGACTACAACGGACTGTTAGGACAGCTGAAAGGATCATTGGTGTACACCTCCCCAACCTTCAGGACTTGTACAATGCCAGAGTGAAGAGACGGGCAGGGAACATCATCACAGACCCCTCCCACCCCGGCCAAAACCTGTTTGCACTTCTGCCGTCAGGCAGACGTTACAGATCTCTGCGCACTAGAACATCTAGGCACAAAAACAGTTTTTTCCCCCATGCTATCTCCAGCTTAAACAGCTAAAACAGCAGTTAACACCTCCTGTATAACTCATTCAGTACTTGAGAGAGAAGCAAGAGGGTTTTTTTTGTGTAAATACATATACACATTTTATTTATAGAGCTGTACACACAATGCACAAATCTGTACATAAGTCTTCTGTTTCAGATGTATGTACCAAGAGCTCCTGTAAAAAACACAAAAAATTCCTTGTGTGTTTGTGCACACTTGGCGAATAAAGCTCATTCTGATTCTGATTCTGATTATTTCAAAAACATTTAAAAATACAACACACACACACACACACACACACACACACACACACACACACACACACACACACACAAGTTTCACGTTTTGAAAAATACAACAACAAACAGTAATATTGTAAAGTATTATAACAATTGAATTCATAATTCTATAGGATTATGTAACGGTTCACAAAATTCACGGTTCAGCATCAGATCAGGCATTAATATATTTTCACTGCATTTAAAATTGCATAAATAAAGCCATGAGATCGTTCAAATTAGAAATCAGAAAAAAAAAAATACTTGTAATACATGTCCACATAGAAACTGATATTTCAAATTGTAATAATATATCACAATACTGTTGTTCATAGCCCAGGGCTACTATATTT